>NC_061775.1:1235000-1845000 GCF_022458985.1 Mugil cephalus | reverse complement strand
ACAGAAGCAACAACAACAACAACAACAAAAGGAAATATGTTTTTCTTTTTTTTTAAGCAAGACAACTCATTTCTTTAAACTTACCCTCTGTGGAGTGGACTTGAGCAAAGGTGATGAGAAACCAGCAGAAAGTGTGTAGTTTCCACAGCGAGCATGCCATGGTGCCGGGTGTTGATGGTTTATGGCAGGTTTGTGTTGAGACTAAGAAATTCTGGTTAGAAAAGTCCAAACCACCTGGTCTCAGAGATGCTCATCATTGATCCCCTCACCTGTGGAGCAGACCAAAAGAGACGTTCAATTTAGGGATGAAATTCAGTCCACGTGTGAGTTCTGTGCCTGCGCGTCCTCACCAAGGAATCGACCTGTAATGTCCATGTCACAAGGCACTTGATGAAGCATATACATTCCACTGCATAAATGTGACAGACATTAAGCTGTGAAATGCCACAAACCCACGCAAGCTACTGAAATAAGCCCCAATAATCCTGAGAAGGGAAATCCCTTAATGGCAGCTCAATGCTAACCATTTCAGCGCAGGGAGGGGGGAGAGGGGAGCGGGGTGGGACCGTGGCTGTCGTCAAACAGATGAGGCCCGCCCTGTCCATCTCGTCATGACACCCTAATCAAGGGACGCAAACAGTATCTACTTTCTGTACAAGGGTCAAAGAGGATATTTATACCTTTTACGGGTCTTTAAATGTATTTATTAAATTTATTTTAAATTTTTTGTTTCATTTTTTCTGTCCTGGAGAATATCTTAGTAGGGGTGATGGAGTCTTGCTGATCAATAGCATGGATTTAAGTTTGTGATCTCAAAAAAAAAAAAAAAAAACACTCTTCCAGATGACTGACTCTGAGAATGAAAAAAGGTTATATCAGGATTGCATTCAAACATGGAAAGTAATGTGTGCAACAAGTCATCTTTACTTGAATATATATTCTAAATACACATGGAATTAATCACAGTAAAGCAGAGCTGGTAACAGTCCTTCAGTTTGACTGATATTTTGGCACACGTTCCACCTCAGTGCCCGAGCCAAACAAACAAACACTACCAAGCAAATGGTCCCTTCTCCGGGTTGTGACTGACCACCTTATCTCTTCACTCTCTTTCCTCCCCCGCCTTCTTCTTACATCTCTCTCAACCAGAATTCCTCCCTTCCCACCTTATCCATACCTGTCTCTGTAGTACCAGTCTGAATGTTTGTTTTTGCTCTCTTTCCCTACAAAAGCAAATGGCCTCCTCCCTGACACAGATACAGTGCTGGAGCTGTGTAGGGTGAAACCTAATGCCTACCTGCGCGCCCAGGCATGCGTTTCACACTACTAACGGCTCCCTTTTGTCTGTGTGTTTACACTGCTGGGCTAAGCACAGTCCTCTCACTCCCATGAACCATTAGCACATTCACCATGGGATATGGCATCACTCCGGCAACAAGGCACATAGGGCCCCATTAGAAACAGTATTTTTTTTCTTATTTTTAACACATTCAAAAACAACATTCCAGTTTTTTTTCTGCATCTGTAGCCTGCAACTGGTAGTTAAAATTCAAGGGGCTGAGTGTTATCCATCATACTAAAGGCTAACATGAAAACTCCACTGCAAAGACAGAGAGGGATTTTGTTAGTCGTGTACAGTAAGATTTGCACAGATCAGCTTCTGCTGCCTCCTCCACACTGGAGAATACCGACAGCCTGAAGGGCCTTTGATCTGTTTTGTGTGAGTCGTCAGACAGTGTAATAATTCATCAGTGAGAAAACATGTGGAGCCCACACATTAGCCAACAAAGTTCTAATTAAACCTGCCACAATCACCTCATCTAGTGTGACATTGCACCTCACCTGAGACCTCTAATTTTAGAGCCATTTACAGGAGGTTAATGGGAGTAGAAACACATGCTAGGCCAAGGTATTTAGGATTACTCAATGAATAATATTGTATTCTAACAACTAACACCATTTATTTTTATCAGGCATTGTTTGTTTATCAGCAGTGTCCTATGTATCAGCAATCAACAGCCTACACTCAAAGAGCATACAGTATAATGAGACCTTAAGCTGATTGTCTCCACAATAAAGCTGTATAGTTAGTATATAGGCTTAAAGAGTCTAAGCCCTGACTGCTCAGTCACAATACTAAGATCACACACGTGTCTTGAGATGTGGATGATAATAATCTCATTCAATCATCCTACCGTTATGCATGGCGATACAGAATGATTCTAGTGACGTGTTCAGAGTTAAGTTAGTTTACGGTAAGGTGTTAAGTAGTTAAGTAGTAGTAGTGATTTAGTTTGCATATAAACTAAATCTGTCTATATGCAAACTCATAACAAAAATTGGCGGTAGTTGTTTTAACATAATTTTACAGCAGACCAGAAACACACAGGATGTCTGCCTTGACGTGACAGTTGCAACACTTGTTTCAATTCAGTTCATCTCACTGTCACTCTAAAAAGTGAGTTTTCAGCTTCCCTGTCACTCTTTTTTTATCAAATGTAGTCCCACTTTGCATCTGCTTCACTCCGTGATCCCCGCTGTGCGTGCGTAGATTCAAAACACGGAAACTGCTGGATATACATACCAAGTGCAGGTGCAGTTACAAGTGCACACGCTGGTTTCTTACAAGTCTTATGGCCTCGATTATGGCAAGATAACCTGGTTATGGTCTGATCATTTTTAGGATAATGCTTTACTCTGACAGTAACAGAATTGCTCAAGTGCTCACAGCTCCCTTCACAGCTGAGATTAACACTGGATTAACTGCTCCTCCCAGAGCTTGTTTATACATATCAATAGGACACCTGAAAACCTAATCGCACTGCCTCCCCTAGCTATTGTCTCAGGGTATTATTTCAGCAAATAAAATGTACCTGTGCACTTTATTATTACTTCCACATCCAGTTAAAAGCATATGTTTCAGCATATCTAGTGGCAGAGGGCATTCGTGTTTACATGTGTAAACAAACTATTAGTATGACTTTCACTCTGAGATAGCAGAGTTGAATCAATACGATTATTCTTACTTTCCTGTCATCACTGCTTAGTGTAAGGAAGAGGCAGCATGCTCAGCAGACCTCCTGTGTGAGAATGTGAAAACAAAGAGCAAGATGCCTTTAAACTGTTTTGCCTTCAAGGCAGTTGAGAGAACCCCACCACGGGGGAAAAAAATGCAGATCCCGAGTACATCGGGATGGGTGTTCTGTAAATCGATGATAACAGTCCTATACTTTAATATATTTTGTATCATGCTGTGAGTGTTTAACATGCTGAGACACCAAAGGCGCAGACTGGAGAGAGACTGTCTGACTACTGCTCTCCTCATTAAACGTGCTGAGGTCTCCCCTCTCAGCTGGAGGTTTCTTTTCTCTCTCCCCCACCTCCTAACAGAAACTGTCGGTGATCATACCTTGACTGTTTTCTTAAATACTACTCAGCTCGGGTGGGATCTCCCGCCCGCTTCTGGCATTTGTAACAATTGTTTTTGATGACTTCTTGGAGTCAAAATTGAAATTTTGAAATTATTACCACCTTCTCAATATCTCAATTGAATTTGGAGGCCAGGTCAACACCTCGTGAAATGTTTCGTGTTTTTTTGTTGTTCCTAAACTCTTTTAGTGTGTGTGCTTGTCATTGCTATGGGGTTGAGGTGCCTGGTCTGCTCGAGGTGTTTGGTACATGTCTAAGTAACATCCATACATAATCCCAGCGGAACATTGCATTATCACAAGATGGTCAATGTTATTTATTCTTCCTGTATGTGGTTTTAATGTTGTGACTGATCGGTGTATATACAAGTGTCACAGATGATGAAGAGCATCATCAGTAACATAGGTGCCTCTAATCCACGAAACACACGTCCTAGGGACTGTTCTGTAACTGTTAAGCACAGATTGCTGAAGTGTCAACAGGCATCACACTGTTCTGGGTAAATATGTAGTCATTGCAGGCAGATGTTTAAGTACTCTGAGAAATGGAGAAGCCACAGGGGCGTGGGCCCAGAGGCTTTAAACATATGTGTGCTTGATATATGCGCAATACAACAGAATGTTTTATAACCAACAACTGAGTGACAAAATTGTGAATTGGAGGCGCAATTGGTCTTCTTAAGATAAAGTAACTGAAAAGGGGGTTATTAGAGGGGAGGGGAGGAGGGATGATTGAAAGGGACAGTTTGAAATTTAAATGCAGCGGGGGTCTGAAAACAAGAGGCAGATGTGAAAGAATGTCGGGCTGCTTAGACAAAGCTCCTGGTTGTCCCTCTCTAGCTGTTATAGGGCCACAGGAGAATAGAAGAAGAGTTGGGCCATTCTATGAAACGAGGTCTGGGAGAATGTGTGTGTGTGTGGGGGGGGGTGTAACAGAATAAAGAACCTGAGTGGGGGAGGGGGACTCGAGTTACAATAAAAGACTGACAGCTTGCAAGTCTTGCTTGACCCTTGAATTAGCCCCTGAGCTTTCAACAAACCTCAAGAAAGAGCCGGGATGTTAATTGTCACAGAACATCAGAGGGATGCAAAGGAAGGGAAATATGGGGCCAGAGATTCACTGAAATGGAAATCAGAAACCAACAGACCACCACATGTTGAATGAGGGAAACACATTTGGTTTCTATTGGGTTTTCCCAACAGCCTCCTCATACATTAATTCATACATACTATAAGACTCCTGTTATCTCTGTTTCTCTTGCCTACTTTGAGGGAAAGAAAACAGAAATACCTGGGGACGGAGGGCTCAGTCACAGAATACTGAGCTGTGTAGGAAATATATTCCCAAAAGCGATTTTGCGTTTCCACTTTGACACTGCTGAAGACGTCCAATTTGCAAACGTAAATCAGAAAATTCACACTCCAGAGTGGAGAGATTGGGCTGAAGATCAGATGAGTCCAGAGGCCCACTGAGTGAGATATGTGGCAGGGAGGAATCAGAGGCTGACCCCTTCGCTGGGGGAATGATTGAGAGCAGCACAGGGCCAGAGGAGCTGAATGACACCCAGCCAAACGCTGTGTGAGTGTTGGTGCCCCAAAAGCAGGCCCTGACCCTGACAGGAGCTAAGCCAGTGAAATACCAGGTCAAACATGCATGCTGCGCAACAGGACTGCTCAAAGGGTGAGGGCAGGTGATATAGGCGGCAGGCAGGGAGAATGCTTGGAAGACGATTGAAGGAGCAGGTGTGTGAAGGTGCTTTTTTTTTATAACAAAAGAAATAATAATATGTGCATGTTACTTGGATTGTAAATCTATTATGGCCAGAGGTTTCTAATACGGACAGATGTTCTTCTGGGATTTAAGTTGCACTGAAAAGGAGTCAGTTGATCTTAAGGTTTGTGCGTCATATTATTCATATTAAACGACTCATTACCCAGCTCCGATGCAAGCCAGACTTCCACAGAAAATACAGTAGGACACAAGAGAGTCAGAGCATGTGACTTAAGCGTGGTGCTTGTCATGCTCATTGCTCTTAGTGTTTGCACCATTCATCATTTTTATGAGCCACTCAATTAATCGATTAGAGTACTCCCCACTGGTCATAGGGCATATGGCTACTAAATAAAGCAATCACGAGCCAGGCCCTGGAACGCTCCAGCGCATCGATATATTCGCAGAAACAAAAACGGATGCACTGTAAAAAAAAACAAAAAAAAACAAACAAAAAAAAACGATTCATGAGATTCAAGAAATAAATAATTTAAGTATTTCAGGTGTACTTAAAAATGCGATAAAATGTAATATGTTTTTTATGAGCTTGCATGTTATTTTTCAGCTACATTACTTGGCACTCAGTGCTATCGCCATCTGCCTGAATATATATTAAATCCATTGCCTCATAATCACTTTAGCAATGCAAAAAAAATCCTATTAGCGCTGAAAGATACCTACACCTGTCTGTCCACATGGATTATGGCCAGATGATTTGCCACGGTAACAAAGTTTTAATGCAGGTTCCATACATTTTTTGTTCTAATTTTGATGTTTTATCAGGAAGTGAAGTGGATTATCTCGAATGAAATTTCAAAATGTCATTTCCACTTGCTGATAGCACAAAACTATTCCTTTCAGGTCTGCTGAGATAAGAATGATTCAGCCAGGCTGTTAAACGGTGTCTTTGCCAAATGTTCCTCCGCTTAGGAATTAATAGGCTGACATTAATACAGCAAGATAAATAGGCAGGTCAGGAATGGGAGCCCTGCCATTATATGGACATCTCATGGCGATAGTACCTGCCAATCATGTCCAATAAGTCCTTGACACAGTGTGATTCACCTTGAAATCCACACAATATGTAGTTAACACTGCCTTGTCCAGAAGTGTATTCAAATTAGTTCACATAAACACTTTGCAGCGCTGATGCCCGAGGACACTTGTGCGATTCAGTTTTGTGTGGCAAAATTAAACAAAATCAATTGTGCATTATATAAACTACGCTCAGCGTTTGACTCTTTCCCAAACTCATTTACTCAATTTCAGCATGAGTTCATCATCGTTCCATTTGTGTGAAAATAATACAATGCAGTGTGTCTCAGCAAAGCCACGCAGAAAAATTAAGGGATGCACGTTCACTGACACACATAGCTATTGGGTGAAAAGCTCAGAGATTTGTTCGGTGGTGTCTCATCAACACATCTGTCTTTGTGTGTAAGCCGCCACTCATCTGAAACATATTTGTTTGCAAAAAAAAAAAAAAAAAAAAAAAGGGACCTAGACCTCTAGGACGCATAAGCCGTGGTTTTAGTTTCTGTTAGTAATGCGGTGTATTTACCTGGGTAAGCAGCTTTGGTGACCCTCCTCCTCCCTCACCTTTAAAATAAGCAGCTGAATGGTGAAAAACTCCGCTCCGTCTTTCTATTAAAGACCTCACCATCAATAATGCACTGTGATCGTGAGGCGTTATTAAACAGGATGATTAATTTTTAAGGTAGTGGGCAGCATCACAAAACATGAAGAAGGTAACGGAGAAAATGACTGGTAAGAGACTAATTTAAAATGGAAGGAGAGCAAGCGGGAAAATAAGCAATTTATCTATGTCTTTCTTCATCTAAGCAAGAAGAAACAAAGGAGAAACGGAGCAATTATCTTCAGGGCTAAAAACGAGAGGGTGGGGGTGGGGGTAAGTCCACCTTCAATGAAAGACGTGTCATTAAGTAAGCCCTTGGCTCTTGGTTCTGAATGCAGAATCCTGATATTGTGTCATTTAGCAAAATTCCACATCTCAATTAGGTCTGAAACCTCCTTCTCTTCTTGTTGAGCTACATCTCCTCCTTTGTGACTGGTATATTAACCATTGTCTTAGCTTTCACCTGTATTCACCCTGACACTGCGCGGAGCACCCCAAATAAAATGTCTCCCCGTCTGTACAAGAAAGCAACAGACTCTAAAAATTCAAAACTTACAAAACGCAGTGATTGTGATGCTGCATATTAAGATCTCTGAAGGGTGCTGATTATTTCAGATTAGAAACATTGTGCGTGTAATGTGGCCAACCTTGGCTCAGTGTCTAATTGAGGCTTTTAACCTTTGCGTGGCTCAGAGGAAGGACAAACACAGCCAAAACAAGGGACAATCTCATTCGACACTAAAATAGAAAACAGCACTGGGACATTACCCTTACAGCAAAAGCAATACCGCACACATTATTTTGGAAGTGGAGTGGATGTAGTGCAGCCGACTTCATCCTAGCGCATTTCAATCCCAGCACTGCCGTATCTATTTTCAATCTAAAAGATGGCATGAATGCCTTTGTCAGACAGGAAAAGCGGCGTATGTCAAGCTAAAACAAGGTATAGCACTGTGTCTTGTCAGGAAGCTCAGACAAAAGAAGTGGGTGTAGTCTTTCCTGAATGCAATCACTTGTCAGCCCTAAATCTTCACTCAGCACTGCCCTGACAGGTAATGGTGCTTGTTAAACCCAATGAACGTATATTGGCCTTTTTTTCAAAGACAAAAAGAAAATGTCTAAAAGGCTTTTTTTTTTTTTTTTTTTTTTGCTGCTGCTGTTCAGAAATAAATGCTATACATGCTCTCCTGCACAATAACATCAAACATATTTTGAACAGAAAGAGACAGAAGGAAAGCATAAAATCCCACATTCATCCACGGCAACGCGGCAGAGCTGAGTAATTTAAGTTGCTTTGAAATTTCAAGCTGCTTCATTAGATTTCCTTGTGCAGCTCCGGTGACACCTCTCCTTGCCCTCTCTCCCCACCTTCAGCAGTGAAAGCGAGAGAGGACAGTTTTGGAGGGCTGAGCCTTCTCCACAGTGCTCATTTGCATAACATCAGCAGCACTGTGAAGGGGATTGTGATGCAAACAAGCTCAGATTGGCTCATTCCATCCCCCAATTTTAATAACTAAGGTGCCACAGACTCTGGCTCCTGCCTGCTCACTGTACAATGAATCGGCCTTCTTTGAGGCCGAGAGTGGATTTTTCAAACATGAGAAAAAGTTTCGGCGAGCGTTTGGATCAGAGGCGACAGCACAGAAACACTGAATGACCCAAATCTAAACAGGAGAAAGATGGGAAATGTTTGTTACGGACTAAATCATCTTTTTAAGAATATTTCCCTACTCCCAACTGACCATCAGTCAGGTCTGACGTGGCTGAAAATAAAAAAATATGTAAATAGATCCGTGGCTTATGTTATCGTCCCCTGCCACCCACAGAAGGACGGCAGATAGAGCAATCGCTGCTTCTGCACCTTGTCTATGTTTAATATGTGTTTGCTCTTTTGTGATAACAAAAAGGGGGAGGAAGCAGACAAGCAGGGCTTTCTTTAGCTTTCTTTTTTTTCTTTGAATAACTGGACCAAAGTCACACACAGAGAAAGAGAGAGAGAGAAGGAAAGAGAGAGAGAATACAGGAGACTGTCAAGCGGACTGCGATAACACATTCACCAGGATATTATCTCCCTGTCATAGGGCCCTCCTGTTTTGAATACCAAAGGGATTCAGACTCCCAAACAAATTCTGAGAGACTGACCAATTTTGCGCTCCGCCAAATGATAGCGAGTCGCGGGGCAGGTTGTACCTTTGAACCGCTGCGCTGGAGGTAGCATGAAGCACAGATTTTAATCTGTGTGCGTCTGCATAGGTAATCTACTGTAGGGTAATTGCTATAGTTCTAAGTTATACCACATAATGACAGGAGAATAAGGCTCGCTCTGAATATGAAGTGCGCCTGATAACAAAGTCCCAGGGTGAAACAGAAGGTAATACTATAACAAGGACTCGTGCTGTGAAGGAACATTCTGCTCTAAACAAAAACAAGGAGTCAACAGGGAGGTTGTTCATTCAGAGCCACATAATGAACTGAGAGAGCAACCAAGAGAACAGTTGTTTTTATCAACAACTTTTACCTGTTAATACGAGGAAAGTGTACAACTAGAAAATACACACAATGAATTTAGCCGTTTTAATTTGTACTGCAAAGCGCTGCATTAAGCACAACATCACTTTCTTAAAACATGAGCTGGAATTTGTGACCATTTGCTTTCACCGCATTCCTTCACAAGAAAGATTTATTTTTTTTTTTTAAACATGAAAAAGCAAAAGCTAGCTTAGCATGATGCAACTGGGCAGGTGCAGCCTGCCTCTTCACAGAAAACAGCACCAGTATATTTATCAAGGACTTAATGACTTAAAAGATGAGAAAGAAAATTGAAACATATGGCAGCGATGTTGTCTTTATTTGCAGTCCAAAAAAAAAAAAAACAACCTCCCATTACAGGCATGATAACTTCAAACTGAGACATCGTTTGATAAATATATCAGGTATCTCCTCTGAATACTTTCTATCATACTTTTACACACCAATATTTACCGCAGCAATTATCCCTTTTGTTTCAGGGCTATTCCAGTGTCATGCTCCAGTTGTACGAATCGAGTTATAAAGCTTCATCACACACCTCTGTCTTGGTGCAAAAATGTTTCAATATCAAGTGTGCACCTGAGATAGCCTTATAACTCCTAAACATTTCCTCACTCTCACCAGGTGACAAGCCGCCGCCGCCGCCCCCCCTCCCCCTGCTCCACTGCTTAGTAGCAGTACCGGGAGCCTACAAGGCTTTTCAGGTGAGAGAATAAAAGATGACTTTTTGACCCGTGCAGTAAAAGTATAAAGCGAGTAGGCGTTGCGCTGTCTGCAATATTCACTATCTCTTGCCGAACGTTAGAAGCAGCTTCGGTCCCAGCCATTTCAACGCTGCCATTTACCTTGGGGAGGTCTTTTAAAATCATGCTAAATATCTGAAGAAAACATACTACCTCACCTCCACACTAAGATATTTGTTTTCGGTACCACAAAGAAAACTTTTTCATCCTTTGGGCAGGTCTCGGCCTCTCCAAGCTGCAGCTCCTTGCCTACCCTCAGGCCTGCAGGACCTATTTCTGATGGTAATGGCTGCAGGAGCCGCATCCTGTCAGCTCACTCCAGACTCACTAGTAATCAGCTCAGCCTGATGAATGACGGAAATGCCACTGGCTCCATGTTTTTTGCAACGACAAAAATGCACCCATTTCGCCCCCCCCCATCCCACCCCTCCCCATTTGACTGTCCTCTTTACACGGCTTTTTCTCCCATTCCCATCAACTACCACAGAATAGCACTCATCACATTGGTTCAGCTGCTGATGCTGAAGCTAAAAATGAAACATGTGTTGCCGGGCACAGATGCAGTACTCGAGAATTCGGGCAGCTTGCTCTGAGCTTTCTGTCTGTCGTCATTTAACCTTGCTTTGATTTGCTCACTGGGTGATTCATAAGCAAATAAACACGCGCCTGCTTTAATGCTCCTAGCTGTTGTTTCGTGTGAGAGCACAAACAGAGGAATCTTTTTTATTAAGAAGGAAATATTTTACATTAGCCCGCCACTGTTGGCATTTTTGCGCGGACCATGATGACCAGTCAAGAAGTTTTTACGGCTCACGGCTCACTCGACATATTTTTATAGTTACAGTCTTATGCAAATCTAATAATGTATTTAATAAAATGATTCCATAAGGTGGTTAAAAAAATGCATTTTGCTTTACGAAGAAAATCAAATATCTCCAAATTCGATTTTTAGAAAATGCTGGATAGATTAAGTGATTCTATACAGACATTGCTATTTTTTAAAGCATTGCAATTAGCAGAAAAGCGTAACAAAGATTAAAAGAAGGGCAAATACGTGCTCACAACAGGCCCCTTATCTTCTTACTTATGTTAAACAATGCAAAACTTTTTTCACATAAGCTCATATGAGAAAGCGGTCCTAAATGCATGCGCTGCCTTTGTTAAATATATGAAGTAATCCATTAAACATTTATTGTAATTTTGCGTCTAATTGAATTTTGACTTGCTCCTCCACATCTCGCTCACCGTGATAACATACCAGATGTAGTAGAAGCTGCAGTCCTCACACTCGTCTTAATTACTAAAACCAGTTTCCTGTGGACGGAATAGCAGAATTAGACAAACAGGTCGGTTTAATGGATAAAGCAGTCAGGGTACGTGTGATTTACAGCAGAATTCACACCAGCAGAGCTACCTCACACCTCATTAAGAAGGCGGCTCGATGAATTATTAGGGCTGCCTGTATATGTATTTTTTTCTGTGCAAATGCCAAAGAGATCAAATCAGTACGGAGACACACTGAGGTGTCAATATTCCAAATTTCATTATAAATACATGAATAATTTGATGTCTCCATCTAGGCGCACACAGACATTGTGGAGCAACTTATCTGCAGTATTTAAGATGTTCATTACCTCACCCCCACGGCAGTGGAGGAGGAGCTGGAGCCAACAGGCAGCAGCGAATGCCAGGCCTGGCACAGCTGTACAAGCAAAGCTGTAAAGAGAAGTCACCGGCCACTGTCGCTCAATCTTCCCCTGTGTTAATCCCACACTATCTGCATTCGCGTCAGACCCACTGCTCGTGTCCCTGCACTGCTTTCACACTACTAAGTTCAATTTGGCAGTAAAGTGAGCATGTTGCATCACTTCTCCTGGCCAAAAATCCTCCCGGCATTGTTCGACTTCAATAATCTTTTTTTTTTTTTTTTTTTTGGAGACAGCATGACAGCTGTGTTACGATGTACAATTGATCCAGTTTCAGCAAAACATTCCTTGAGTCTTGATTTTCTTTTTTTTCTTTTTTCTTTTTTAAGGTATTCACTGAACCTAGTGAAGCATGTGCAAAAGCCGAGGTTAACTGGAGCATTCTTGAGCTAGATCCCAGCTTTGTGACTTTTAACGGCAGCGAAGCAAATATGAGTACATATGAGATTTAAAAGCCTTTAATGCTTCTGAATCTCTTCCTAGCTGATCAGATCATCTTCTGAATGGCCTCAATACACAAGCAGGCAGGTGTGTGTGCGCACTGTGGAGTCAGCTCCATTTATCTATATTCATCATTGACAATATTATGGGGAGACAAGTTGCTGTCATACCATACCCCAGACTGATACTGCAGATGGACAAATGCACTGAAAAACGATCGCTCTTCAACCCCGCCACACTTTACAGACAGAACCAAATCCAGGCCCTCAGGGCAGAAATTGTATTTTAACATCTCTTTTCGGGACTGACATTTTGTCCTCTGTTTTCAAATGTTTTCCCAAGAAGCTCCTCTGCAGTTGACCCAAACAGAGACCATTGCCTCTGGCTTGTCACAGAGAGAAGAGTGATGCGGTGCTACGGCTAACAGAGAGGGGCGGCTCTGTACTGAGACAGCAGCAGGTGCAGCTGTGACAGTTGCCGTGTTGTTGCTAGCCCTACACTGTAGTCAAGATGAGGTTCACAGATGTAGCCACTCAGTGCAGTGGTTTATTGGCTGCCTGAAACAATGCATCTCTGTCAAGAGCAGCTCCTCCTAAGGCCATTTCAGCCTAAGAGTGCTCTGTATGAAACAAGGCGTAGAAAAAGCTCATTCTGACACGCAAGGTCAATGCTGCTCCACAGCAACACAATCAAAGCTCCCCTTGCTTTGCAATAAATAAATAAATAAATAAATAAAAATCCAACCTGGAGCAATCAAATGCAAACATCCAGGTTTGAGCCATATTTTCATGCGACAACAACAGTAATGATAATAATAATAATAATAATAATAATAATAATAATAATAATAATAATGGGCACGTTGTATATACATAAAAATATGTAATTCTAATTATTACATTATTATAATTAGCACGCATTTTGCTCTAGCTATTGCTGTAAGCATAGTCAAAACACAATTCTGATTAATTATTACCAAGCCTCCCTAGTAGCACGCCTCTTAAGTCAACCAAGTACCACCCTAGGCTGCACTGTACCCCCATGTGAATCTTGAACGGCATACATTCCAACACTTTCAATATATATCGAGTCTAGCAAAGTAATGGCACCCATTTCGTTGTTGTGATTTTTTTCTTTTCGACAAGAAAAATCCAACCTGATTCTTTTCTTTGATTCAGAGTCTCGAAGTAGTCCGCAAAGTCCAGTCCACTGTAGTGTATTGTCGGATCTCGGTGGTAGTAGTGGAGATCTGAGATAATGTGACTATTGTTTTCCTGTAAAGCGCCCAGTCTCTGCTTGTTCAATTACTGGAAGGAGCCTCAACGAGGGCGGTTAAATCATTTGCAGAGACATTATCTGCGCAGAGAGAGAGAAAGACAGAGAAAGAAGGGGAGGGAGGAGTGGGGGAGAATGAAAGAAAGAGAGAGGGAAGGCATAGGGGCCGAACTTTAGTTTGGAGAGGAAATAGAAACATTTTTGTAGACCACACATGGAGGGTACTGTGAGGATAAAAACAGCAGGATTCAGAAATCACTGCAGGAAATTAATAGACTAATACAGTTCTCTCTGTTTCAATGCCAAAAACCACATAATAAGATGAAATTGTTTTTATTACAGGTGATGATGGATATCTACATAGATTATTAAAGAGTATACAGAATTTATGAGCAAGCGGCCGAGTTACTCCATTCTTCCGCACATATGTCGCTGACAAACAGAACCAGCTCGTAAGCACTTGTCTGTCAGCGTGAGCAATCATTAAGAGATAATTTGATTGTTTTTTCAAACTCGGCAGTGTTTGATGTCTCTGGCATGGCAGCAATTGAACAGACAATTATTTTGTTGATTAGCTTAGTTTTTAGCAACTTCCCATGCCTGTGATATTCCTCTGAAACTCCCAGACCAGACGCTCAACTCCATCTGACTTGGCAGCTACATTACAGGAACAAAGCTTCCACACTCCACAACTAAACACTGTACAATAAAATATCATTTATCAAAGCCTCAGACTTCCAAAGCAACTGGGTTACCAAATAATCATATAGAGCAAAATATGTAGCGACGTGTGAATTTAAAATCTAGAATTACAATTTCTATCTATACATATTTTCTCAGTAGCCGCACCGCGCCTGGGAATACATTCACTTGCAAGATTCCCTGTTTGTCTTTACATTTTCATATATTCAGTCCCTTAAAATCAATG
Source organism: Mugil cephalus (assembly GCF_022458985.1). Taxonomy (NCBI): domain Eukaryota; kingdom Metazoa; phylum Chordata; class Actinopteri; order Mugiliformes; family Mugilidae; genus Mugil; species Mugil cephalus. The sequence continues at coordinate 1,830,543 of NC_061775.1, read as the reverse complement.
CTGCTTTTTAAACTGAATTCCAACAGCCTTCAACCGAGCAGCTTCTCCAAATTAACTCAACGCATATCAATATCTATACAAATTAGCAAAAGACTTTTTTTTGTTTTTATAACCTATACTTAGTTCTGTTTTTACACACTAAACCATTCTTCTTACCATTCGTTTTAGCATACTCTTTCTACCTCCTATAGTTTTCTTCGAGAGAATCACAGCTCACGGTACTTCTAAATGTGAGTCCGCACAACAGGTATGTAAATCATTTCTTCGATCTAAAATGCAGCCCCTGAAAATGATACATTCAAATGTTAAGCTTACCACTTTAGTACTTCGCCGGAAGAATGTCAGTCTGAATTTACTGAAGGACGCCCACATTCCAACATGGAATTATTTTTTGGGAAAAAAAAAAAAAAAAGGGAGTAAAACTTTTCTCACTTTCAGCAAGTCACAATTGTCAAGGACAACAGCAGCCCATATGGAGGAGATATATTGCTCCAGCATGTTTACCCACACCATCCCTAAATAACAGCCCTGTCTTGTTGGAAAAGGGGGCTTTTAAGTGTGGATGTGCTTCGCTCTCCTATAATCCAGCCGAGACATTACTCCTTCCCTTGGCAGACGTCCGCAGATCCCCCCTCTCTCCCAGCCAGGCCTTGCTCTCCGCTGCTATGGCAGAGCCGCAATAACTGCTGTTTGCTCAGAGCCTTGCCTCCCAGGTTCTCCTCTGTCACACAGAAATTGAATATTTTCCCAAATAGTGTTGCAGCTGCGCACAGATAAGGACGAGTCCTGTTCACACAGCACAAAGAATGAGACAGGGTCGGTGTGTGCTAACGCGTGCGTGTATGTTGTCTGGTCTCAGATTGTGTTAAGAATAAATTAAATGTGGGCAGAAAAAACGACAACAAAAATTTTCATGGAAGCAATTCTTCAACTTTTTCAAATTTGTAATTTTTTTTAATCTTCAAAATTCCTCAGAGATAAATTTGGGCAGTTCAAATTTTTGTCAGTAAAAAAAATAAATATATAAATAAAACCCGTCACCCCCACACCTCCCATTAAACTGATAGACATTTCCTTTTTGTTTGTCTTGGGAGTGACCAAAGCACACATTGCTAACAGCACAACCCAAGCGGTGCTTTCAACGCGATGTCAAATACGTGAGCTGCGATCAGAAACCAGGCCAATGTGCTCCACACCCAATCGTTTCATGACCACGGCACAGGAGTTTCTATGACCCAGTTTTGCACTTTGCACTTCCCTTTCTTCCAAATACCTTTCAGAGAAGCATAAAGTGAGTGAAGCAATGAAAAAGAGATGCCAGATAAGCTCAGGGACGCTGCCACTTAACCAGTGTGCAGAGACCAATATGAGAGCTATCGGCTAATATCCATGTTGTTTCTTGTCACCAGAGTGTGAATTCAGCCTCACATCCCAGCGCCTATGTCCTTGCAGAGTAATGTTCTGCTAGGAAATTATTTAGGCAAGCAGAAACTTTCACCTGCCATTTCAGGGGCACCAAATCCCCTGCTGCACCAGAGGCCTTTGGCAAGTGGAAACAAATGTTTCACAAAATGGCAGGGAGGGGAACACAGTGGCGCACAGCGTTTTACTGATTGCCAATCGTAAAATAAAATCAGTCATGAAAGGGGAGGTATTTTGGCCCACCAAAGGCCTGCATGTTACATCAAATTTGCCATAGCGTTTTTTACAGCCTTGTTTATTCCCTTTAATGGCGAGCAGTTATCCGCACAGTATGGCTCCATGTAGGTGGTTTAGCAACAGAAAGGATTGCATCTGAAAACACAAACCCACAATTTACACGCCAAATAAGCAACGGGATGTAAATCTAAATGCGTTAACTCCCTGCAATCCTCTTCTACACACATTCACCACCTCTATCCTTCCCTTGATTTTACTATGGAACACCATTTGCAAATTGCAATTTGAAACTAGTTCCTTACACGACGTTGGCTAACAAAGACCACGATGCTCACGAAGGACAAAAAAAAGCCTATCGTGCAACACTGGCATAAGCAATCCATTCCAACACAAAGCAACCTTTAAATCAGTCGTATTGACTCGCCAATTGCTGCTCGCACAAAGACAACAGACACATATCCACGCTTGCGAGAGAGTACGAGACAAAAACAAAGTGAGCAAACGTGGCCACTGGTCAATGTCTGCGCACTCATATTAAATTAAATCAATAACAAATTACCTTAATAAAGCCAGAGTGGAACTGCCTGGCTTATTGTTGTAATTTAAAAATCTGGAGACGCTGTGAAAGCTGGTCTGTTTTATGCGAAACTGCCACACATAGAAGAAAACCTCAGCTGCTGTTTTGTGGGGACACTTCCCAGCAGAAAACGAAGAAACAGACTTTAATGTCACAAATTCTGATGCATTCACACCCACTCAGCCACTCAGAGTCACTTGCTTAAGAGACGTGTATTCAGTGACAGTGCGTTATAGACAAAGTAGAAAAAAAAGAGTGATATGTAGCACTTTGTCTCCCTCAATCCCATACAGGAGTGTGCCGGGCTGTATTGATCTGTGAGGAGAAACGAACGCACAAGCAAAGAGAGGCAATCTGGTGCTCTGGCAGATCAAGAGCAGCTGCAGTTCTTTGAAACCGGACGCACTTCCACTGAAACATAGACTGAAAAAGGTACTCTCATGCTAGACTCAATGGTAAAACGCTCATAATGGCATGCCCGGGCTAAACATATCAAGCAACAAGACATCCGAGAAGACAGTTTCCCTCTTCAAAAGGCATCCACAAGTAGATTGTGTTATTCCCACTGAATGTAGGTAGACTTATTTTTAAGACGCCGACAAACAATTCGATATTATTACATTTTAAAATATAAATTCTAAAAAAGTAGTCACTTGCAGCCCAGATGTGAAAAACGTAAGCTTCCACTCAGTGTTTTTATCCCTGCCTTACACTACCTACTCATTGTGTGACTTAGCCTCATTGTGCGAAAGCCCTGACTTCTTCACCCACAATAGCCGCAAACAAATACACGCAAGATTATGTTATATACATAAGATGTCATTCGGAGGCTGCTTACAAGAACGAAGAAAGAAATGAGTCTTTCAGGTTTTCCATGCTCACACACTCCTTCTGAAGCCTTTCGGGCTCAGCCAAAATCAGTGGCAGAAAATACACAATTGTGCAAGGGCTCTGTCCACTTTGATATGCTAATGTGTTCCTTCCAAACAGCTGGAATTTTCACTTGGATTAATTCAAACATTTATTTTTTCATGCACGTAAGTAACTGAGTTCGCAAATAAAAAAAAGAAAAAAAAACAAGCCTTGGAGCTTGTGTAGTCCTGATAAAAGAACGTATTAACCTATATTCCAACACATTCTTTAAAAACTCAACGCAATTAGACTGTGAGTATAAATGATCAGTTGTTGCGTGGTAAGGGAGATCAAACAACTCCATCCTCCAAACACTTGTTTAATTCTTGTCTTTTCTATCATAGAGTTGTAGTAAAGCATTACCACTTCAGTCATTCAAATCCGTCTTTCTCAACAAATATATTTTACAGTGGCACCATATTCACTGGATAAATGTGTTGAACAGGGCTATTAAGGACTAAATACAGACACGAGGCACATTCATGGACTCTAATCCAGGAAGGAATTTGTAGCCTTCTCTTTCTCTCTCTCTCTTAAGATCAGACAAAAACGAAAAAAAAAAAAAAAAAAAAAAAAGAATACGAAAAAAAGCTGAGGGCATGTGAAGCTAAATTTATCCCAATCCACTGATCGATCTCTGAAGATTGCTGCTCTGCCCCAGGCTGCCATGCATCACCGGCTGGCCGCTGTGTTTCTCCAGCGAGGAGAGGCACACACACCGCGCCGCATGTGCGCGTCTGCTGCCTACTCTTTAACACATGGTTGACAAGACACGTTCGAAATCGGTAGGCCTAAATAATACATGTGCAGTAAAAGGATCTAATTTTACTGCCACCGCGCGACTACCGCGTTTGAGTCCAGTCTAAACAGCCAAATCTGTCCCTTTACATTTGTGTCGTTTAGTTTTATTTCTCCATTTGATTGGTTTCCACGCGGACAGACCATTGCATCACAGGTTACCTCTGGCCAAAACTAATTATTACACTGGTAGGCGAATGGAAGCTCGTGTTTTTTTTTTTCTTTCGTTTCTTTCATTTGGACAAATACTCTAACCCCAATTATAATGGATTAGCCCCTGAATGCGCTCAAGAATCACACCGACGTCGCTCCTCAGGTCACAGCTCCCAGCATAAATCCCTATTCAAACCCAACAAGACCATCAGTAGGATTTAAAACCCCTCGGTGACCAAGTACCACCACCAACAACAAACTTTGGAGGCATAAATTCCAATTAAATGGCGCTTTACATGTTCTGGTTCACACAAACCCGCTGCTCCCCCCGTTCTTCTTTCTTTTCTTTCTTTCTTTCCTTTTTTTTTTTTAAAATTGTTTTCACTCAGCCAAAACTCGGCAGCCGAACAAATCAATCCACATCTGGTTACGCTTTGATTAAGCACTTTTCAATTAATCACGGTACCCGTCTGACGATTTGAATTACAAACAAGTGGCGATATGTTTTTAAGACTCGCTTATTGTCCGAACTTAATTTACTCTTCTGTAATTTGTTTTCTTAAAAATAAAAAGAAGCGAAGATTACCCTACAACTTACTTGAAGGAAGAAAACGCGAGACTCTGAAGTAACCGAGGAAGAAATAAAAAAGTGACAACACTCAACGTCACGTTGTCACAATAGCCAACTATTTATGTTTAGAAAGAAAGAAAAAAAAAAAAAAAAAAAAACTTACCTTAGTTGAAATGCAGTGAAGCCAACCAGGCTCAGATGAAGTCGGTGCGGAGGAAGTGTGATTGTAAAAATAAAAAAGGCAAGAACAAAAAGTCAGATGGTTGAAGGAAAGTCTGATTTGAACTCCTCTGCGGCGAAGAGCCTGCAGGTCTGAGGCATGCTCCCCTTATCTGGGACAGAGGCTGGCTACCAGGCGGCGGGTCCCCCTCTCAGCCCGCACAGTCCCCTGCACCGGGCGCACACTTCCATGGCATGCAAGGTGTTGCTCTTCTCTGCTCTGCTCTCAGTCCTACTAACTCATCAACACCTCTGAGCGGCTCATGCGTTCTCGGCGCTCCTTTCCTCCGTGAGAGCAGCAGCAACAACAAACAAGAAGGGAAGCGAAGCTCGGGGACCAAAGCGCACAGAGTGACTGAGAGGGACACAGAGACAGCAAAGATACAGAGTGGGGGTTTTCAGTGTCTGATCAATGGGAGAAGATGAAGATCGGTTCCCGATACTTTAGCCGCCGATGCTGCTCTTCTGGCTCCTCTGACTGTGACTGTGGAGACTGGGCAAGTTTCAGCGGATCGCCTCTGGAAAAGATCCCGCTCACAGTGTTGAGACACTTGGTGGAAGCAGCGCGGAGCGGGCTTCCAGTAAACAGCGCCAGTGCAGTGGAGAGCAGGCTGCCGTCTGCAGGAGCAGTCTGAGCGGAGGACCCCACTAAAACCTGGCATGGACTCTGGATCCTCGCTGACTCGGAGTCGAAACCACTGCGAAAGACACTAATCACTTCAACTTATTTTCATGTCTGGCAGGACCAACTCCGTTTTTTCATCCAACGCGAATGAAAGATTCACCTACATCGTATAGAAAAGAAAGGATGTTATCAATATATTTATCTCCATTTTGACCCCTTTCTGCTTTAAGATGCAACCCTGTCTTCTTGTGGGCACAAGAGGCCCATGCTCTGTCACAGTAGGCAGTCCAGCCTATTCAACCAATGACAGAGCACTCATTCTACTGTAATACTACCAAGCATCAAAAGGAACATGGAAGTACAGACAGACTTTTTCCCCCCTCCTCACTCAAACTGGCCCTGCAGGAAGGCACGCTGGCCCGAGCTGCAGTGGTCAAGCTGCCGCTGCCGTGTGAAGCCGAGAGTGTGTACAGCCGAGTAGTTTTTCAAACCAACAACCGCTACTCATTTTTTGTTTCTTTTACATGATTCATGATGCCATTGGGCAGTCAAGAGAATTTTGTCAGACTGCTGTAGACACTGCATGCAGTGTCTTATGTTGGTGTACACAAAGTTTATTCACTGTGATGTGAGCCAAATAAACACGTGAAATATGAGTATTTTGTCCTGGAATTGGGACATTTTAGACGTGCATTTATTGTTTTATTTTTAATTCTCTGTAGGTCTATTTCTAAGGGGAATTCTTTTTGAAATAAACAAGCTCCAGTACACAATTTCAGTCTTTATTAAAACCCCAAAATAAAGACATCTGTTAGAAAATCTAATTATCAGTGTAGATTTTATCATTATTATTATTTATATCATAGCCTCCATCTTCACATCAGACTATCTAAAAGTAACAAAACACGCAGGTCACAACTTTTTCATGTTTATTCTTGCATTTTCCAAAGAGTTGGAGCATGTTATGATCTGGTTAAGGAATTCTGTCCAGAAACATCAGGCAGTAAGTGGGTAACACACCTGGCTTCAATAAAAGCTCTTTCAACCACTATGGGGAAATGTGAAGTTGAGTCATGCTAGTCAGGTGAAGGTGAGCGCAGGAGAGAGAGGCAGACTTGTGTTTTCATAAGCATAATTTTACATAATAATAATAATACAGCTTTTTTAAGGGACAAAAAAGAGAAAACAGATGTAATAAGGTCACCCAGTGACAGGCATCCATATTTGGAGAAATGTTTATTTATAAGCTGAGACTGAAAGCACATGTGGTGTCCGTGGCGGCTGCAGCAGAAAATGCCGTTGTGCATGGATTCATTTGAATATGTTCCCTCAGATTGTCAACAGAGGGCATTAGACGAATATTACCATTCTTCTGAATGTACATAAATCACTAAAGTGAATGTTAGAAGTGAATAAAGAAAAAATAGAAACAGGTAAAATTAGTTTGAATCACACAGTAATTATATAGTGTTGTTGTTATTTATTTATTTGTTGTTAATTATAGAGCATATGTGCATGACCCCAGCTTGTAGAGTCATTTCTTTGATGAGACACAGCAGTTTAATTGTTCATGTGCAAGATGTAATAATATCTTACAGAGGTGGCACAATATTGCGAACCAACTGCTGGCTTTGTTACACAGACCTTCTGCAGGAAAACAGTGTCATAATTTTCATAGCCTAATAATATGAATGTCGTATTCTGAAGTGTTTATGTTAGCAGCGTAGTAAAGTTGTTCCTGCAGTGTTTTTCTTTTTTCACATCAGCTGTAAATGATGGCAGATGCTTCAGACGGACCTCAGTCATCCATGGTGCAAACACGTCGCCCCATTTCTCATGTGCCTCTTAACCTTCAATTGTTCACCTAACAATGCTTATTGGTTCTTTCCCAAAATATTTGCTCGTAATTGACATCCCTGGCACACATGACCAGTCACAAGACCGCTGCTGACCCCAGCAAATCTACACCCTTTCATGATGACGGACAAAGATCTGGACACGTCGCATGCCTCAGAGCACAATTAGCAAGACTACATCTAACCTCAGTCACTCAGTTGTTTGTTCATTAGGTATTTTTGATCTTTGCTGTCTCATTTTGTTACCACGTACTCTGTTTGATCAAGACACAAAGCACTGTGCAACGGTTTTATGGCAACCTCCAATCATTTTGTCTCATCAGGGGGACGCTGATTAGTCCTAAATTTTATTCTGTAGCAACCCCTGACATACAGACACGGTCATAAATAACTGTCTCCCGTGACAAGAACTAGAATCAGACAGAGGCCTAATTTGAGCTTCATGGAGTAAGTATAGATCACATGAAGAGATGTGGAGACTGTTCAAGTACAGGGAAGAGCTTCACCGCAATATTAAATAACTTTCCCCAAGTTCCTGGAAATATGTTGACTTAACTTTTTAATTTTGTTCTGATCTTTGGGAATTTAATTATGCTACAGAAGTGATCAAAATTGGTATGAGGCATCATTTAAACATACTCACTTCTTTTTACTTACTTAATTGTTCAGAGCCCAGGTATAAGAATAAGCTTTAGCTAACCAAAATGGGTTGCACCCCCTATTTTCTTCTTGTCGCATCTATTCCAGCTTATAGAGGAAAAGTTCAAAGGCAAACTTCAAGTATGTACTAGGGACATCTCTCTCCCTGCTTCCTTCTCATGAATTTGTTCCAAACTAAGTGAAACTCCTCCTGGCTCTCCCAGCATTCTCTCATCCATTTGGTCAAGCTGACTTCAGCGGTCTCCTTGGTTATCAAACTCGTGGGGTGGACTCGTAATCAAAGGAGGCCCTCCCTTCACAGTGGAGGCTCAGTTAATATTTATGCAGCCATTGGCAACTGTGTTGCTTGGTGTTTTGACCTCACTTCTTGCAGCACCTCGAGGATCTTCCCTGTTTCTGCACTGGTTGAACTGGGCACAGAGCTTATTTAGGGAAGCAACAGGGATTCTTAGAAATGCACGTTTTATTGTATGTGATGTTCATTCAGCAGCTCATTTAGCAGCAGAAATCAGAATTCCACTCTGTGTATTAATACATTTATATGACATTTAAAGGTGTCCACTGAAATGTTGTCAGTAATATTACTACTGTGTTGCAGATTTTCACAAATTTCATCTGAACAGATGCCAGAAAATTTGAAACAATCTAATATCGTAACCCATCGTTATGTTTCTGGAACTGTGCAGTGTGCCAGTTAACACAATATTTTGTTTTTACTTTGCTGTTCAGGTTAATTAAAAATGAATAGATTAACATATGTTAATGACAACTTGTTTTTGCCCACCGACAGCTGGTTAATCTTGTTTTTGTATTTATAAGTGTTTTCCCTAAGGCTCATAATTTGTGTTAAATACATTATCAATGGGGGTTTATAATAGCACCTGAGCCCAAATCGGCAATAGATAAAAGATAATGACTGTTATATGCCGTTTTAAATACACTTTTCTTTGTCTTTCAGAATTCTTGTTGTGTTGTTGAGCTCACCTAACTGTAAGACAAAGTGCTAAGAGCTGCTACGTAAAACTATGATCATATCCCAATGAATGAGCAAAATGATCTCATCATTCTCCTCAAATTTCAGCTATTTAATCACTATGTCTGTTCAAAAAAAATGCTGCTATGATCAGCAGCCCCTCACTTAAAGAGCCCAGGAGTTATAATTGACCCAGCAGACAGGAAGCAATTAAAAAGAAGTCAAACATATGAGGGGCTTTCAGATCAATTTTGAAAAGAAAAACAATAAAAACAAGGTCCGGTGTGGGATTGTTGGGCTCTGGCTTGCACAACTGTCAAGTAAGTGGACTTTTAAAAGACCACACTACATAAACAAATCACTTTAAAGCAAACTGTGTCATGGTGTAAACATAAAAGAATCTTAGCACTCCTTAAACCTTCTTCAACAGTCAGAGTATTTCAGAAATACCCTTTGTAGCATGAAACAGCTCATTGCTCTTTCTGAGGTTTGATGAATGAGACTTGTGTTGGTTTAAACAAGCACAGGGGAGCAACAGATATAGGTGAAGAATCTCTATTCAAATGTTTTATATGGAAACTTAGCCAAGTGGAAACAGATGTGCTTCACTTGTGACCTATAAAAAATGATATATGGTCACCAGTAATATGGCTCAGCAGAGGCCAGCAGCTCCAATTTGCTTCACTTTGCCTTGTGGTACTCTGTGTTGTGTAAATGTGGACATATTTTTCAAACAAGAGATGTAGCATTTTGCACTGTGAACCTGGTGAATGCTCAGTGAAACTTTGAAATTACTTGGTTGAAAGATAAATCCATTTGTTCGTGATTGTGACACATTTCAAACCAAAGGCTTTCCATCAAGCACAGTTGTTGTTATCACAATTGTAATTCATCATGTAGATTTATTAAAATTCCAAACCAGAGTTTTTCAGGAACAGAAAACATATGTGATATGTAATGTTGGTGAGATATTTTTTATTTTTTTTGTATTAATTTATTATCTCCATTTTTTTTCTATAGATTGAGAGATAATAAACGTACCCAGCGAGAAAAGTGACCAACAAAGTTTTTGACAGATCTCTGTGGCGGATTAATTAGTCTTCGAAGTATCATTATTTTTTACATATTCTCACAAGCTGCTATACACATACAGCATAAACATCCGTTATAACAGAATAGAGGAGCAGTTTCCACATAAAAACTCAAGGAGAAATAAGACACAAACACACAATGATGACTTTCCTGTCTGCTGTGAAGACAAAAAGGCTTAAAAGCACTGATGAAGCGTCAAAGTGAGAGAAGACAATGCTTCAAAAAATCTTCCTTTACCTGCACAGACAATAATAGAAATCAACTTTATTAGTGAGCTGTGCAGAGGATAATCTGTCCGCCTTAATACCCGCTAGTACGAACAGAAGAAATACGAGCAATTGTTCTGTCTAATGAAGATGAATACCATACTGCAAAGACAGAGGAAAACATGTGACCTCACCAGTCCCTTTAGAGGTCAATAATCTTTTAGAATAATTGCCTCAAATTTTAATTGAAGCAAAATCTTACTTAAGCATTCATCACTCTGGACCGACATTCCTCTCTTCAATTTTGCATTCCGATTAATTCCACTAATTTAAAAGTAACTGCTTTGTGCTAGTATAAAGGAACACAATTATAAGTTTTAAGTACATATAGCTTATTTCCATAAAGCATTACCATTCTAAATGCAGTGGCTGCTCACCAAGGCATTAAAAATGGTCAAATTTATGCTCACTATTGTTGTAGATGCTTAAAGTTATTACCAAGTCAACAACAAGGTTTTTCAATTTGCCAAAACTTGCACATATAACTAAACAAATTGCTCCTGAAGGTTGATTAAGTTCTTTCTTCTTAAAAAAAAAAAAAGAAAAGTGCCTTTCCAGCCACACGCTTCAAGAAACACAAGCGGTGTGCAAATGCGCAAGGTCGTACATAAATGCTGCCAATACCAAAAGCATATCCTTTAATACATATTCTGTAATAGCTCCAGCTCTGGCGCTCGTCACAATCATTTGACACAACTGTTTATTAAGCTAAATTAGTTTGAATGAAATATTTCCAAGTCAGTCAAATAGTTCTCTTGATTAGTGGCGTGCTCTGGCTGGCACGCTGAAGAACAGATGAATCCAATAGGGGGAAAAGACAAGAAAGGGAAGGGCAACTCTAATTTCTGAGGACAATGAACTTAATTGTTCTGTCCCAATTTCTCAAGAGATACTTTGTAATCATGGCTAATTATTGTTGCATGGTAAAGTGGGAAAGGAGTAATAGTTGTCATTCCAGACTTGGAGGCTAAGAGTTTGCAAAATTAAGAGATATTTGGAAGATTTACAAAAGTTCTATTACAATACACCTGAGAGTGAATATCAGCAGTCATTTGTCCATTTGTCTCAGCTTTAAATATACAACAAAATGCACACCTTTCTCCCCAGAGTCTGAGTCTGATGAATAAGTAGACAACAGTGAGCAATGATCAAGATCTTTAAATACATGAGATGTGAGAAGTTGCATCCAAACTTTTGTCTGGTAGTGTATATAAAACAATTATTATTACACTTATTTCCTGTATATACTGTATAAAAACACTCCTGTACCAAATGTTAAAGTAGATTCTTAATAATGGCAAAATGTGCTCAAAGTCTGAGTATTATGTTTCATACATGTGTAAACAGTAATTACTGATTACTGATTACTGTCAGGGACCATATAATGTTTTATAGCACGGTCTGAGTAAATGCTGGTTTCTGATTGGCTGCAGGATGTCCATAAATCCCTGTAGGACCCCTACTGAGAAGCTTCCAGTTCATCATTCTAAATGAATGTGCTGCCTCAGCCTGTATCAAAGTGGGTTACCATAGCAACAGGGATGCTGTCAAAGCATGTGCATCAGCTGGTGAACACAAAAAAAAAAAAAAATTAAAAAAAACTGAATATCTAATTTATAACACCAACTGTAGTCCTCCAGTGCGTCATTTGCTGAATGCTGTGGGGTGGGAAAACAAGTGCCCCTCCAAACTTACTGACAGTTTGAAACATTCACTGTTTAACTCATGTACATATGTACACACTGTTTGTAGAAATTATGACACTGATGTGGGGCCTGACTGGATAGCTAGAGTCTTGTTGTTTTACCATCAAATTATATTTTCTATTCTTGCAATTCCTTATTACATTTACTGGAGTAGTGGATTTGCATTAGAAACTCAGGGGATGACGACGATGACTGTTTCAAGCATTGTTTACATTATCCAGTGTTACCAGGGAAATTGAGTTCTAGGCACTGAATTTAATGAGTGTCACGAAATGGTTGGTGCCTCATGTGGCCTCCTTTATTCCATCATAATGCACCTCCATGGCCCTTATGTAATTTATATAGTGTAAGGATAAATCTGTATCTGCAGGTGTAAATCAAATGAAAACATTCAAATAAAACATAAGTGCTTGTGCTTAGTAATCAGCTACTCATCATTCATGAAATGCTGTTAAGACACAATAGCTCTGTGGTGCATGAAGCCAGTCCTTATTTATTATGATTTGTGCATGTCTGATCCAAAAGAAAAGCTAAAACTACACGTCTGTTATGCTTTGACCTGAATGATCCATTGAATTTTCTCTTGAGAAGCTGCGTTATAAACTGTGTGGGTGTTTTTGTTCTTTCCTTCACAAATGCTCTCAATAGCAAACCTTTGAGAAGAAAAACCAAATAACCTTTATGGAAATACCACTTGGATTAGACCACATTTAACAATTGTTTCAAAGCTACCTCAAATTTGTCTGCATTAGGGTTCAGCAAAGAGAACAAATTAGTCAATGAGGAAGAACATAAATACCTTTGTGAAGGAAGGCGAATAAATAGGGGTCAGCATAATAAATGCAATAAATGTTCCACAGGAAAAGGGAAATGGAAAAATGGAAATGTGCAATGGATCCCATCCATATTTCAGATGATGGGATAGGCTTGCCATGTTTAACCTAACGCTGGGATGTTTGATTAACTGTGTTAATCATTTCCCATCTGCACTGGGCCCCTGTCTCTGCCTTTTGATTAAATTCCGACTAGTCTTGCATTGTTCATTATGTGTACTTGTCAAATAATTGACTGCTTGCAGGCAAAAAAAAAAAGAAAAAAAAAGAATGTACGCCTTTCAGTCTTGATGAGGAAGTGCTTTAATATCATGTCATTCACTTTGCATGACATGTCCAAGAGACGAGTGGAAGAGGACACAGGGAGAAGAAGTACCTCCTCAGTAAAACGTCAGGGGAGGTGAAAGGTTATCATGAATTTGACCTGTTTGGATTTCAACAAGCTTTTTGTCCCTCATTCCCAGGGTGAGACACAGAGACTTTATCGTGATCTAAATCATAGTACATATGACGCACTCAGGACTGGAATTCAATTCACAGAAAGAGCTTCTATAAAAGTGATGTGATTCCAAATTGAGATTAATTAAAATATCTAGGTAATTATGTACTTCAAGCGTGCTTAAGGCATATCATTCATGTAAGTGATTTTCATTAATCCACAAGTCCGTTATGGCATGCCACTTTTACTGTATATACAATCTGATTAGAAACATATAGTATATATAGTATTTGGATTTACAGGATGGAGTCATTTTAAAACACCAGAACACAAAATTTATGAATAATATCAGGTGTCTACTTCTCATATTCAAGACTTTCCATTGCCACCCTCCTTTTTAATCACTTTAACAGCGTAAGTGAATCAAATCATAAAACTGTCAGCCTTCACTAAGAACTCAGACCTGCCGCGATAATGATACCTGACTCAAATGACAGCGCCATGCTGCGTTATTCCTGGGGTTAAGGGTGTGTAACTCCAGGCTCTTCAGCATCATCTTTGCTTCTTAATACAGTCGTGTTTGTGCAGTCCTTAAGAAAGAAGCACACCACTTTGTATGCATATGTGGCAGGCTGACGGGAACGTTTTCCCTCCTCAAGAAACGCTCCACATGATTAGCCTTGTAACAGAAGTATAACTCTGCTAAATGTGAATGCAGAATAAAAGACAGTAGGAAGGATTTGCAATAATATAAGCCTGTTTTACAATCCTGCCATGAGCCAAGATCACGGCATTTGTGTAAATAATTTATTTAATAAAAAGCTTGTTTCTTGGTCATATCTCTTCAGTGTGGAAATGAAATGAATTTACTTGCATGGTTCCACCAAAAACTGTCTAATGATGGACTTTTAATATTAAGGCTCCCTATTGTCACCACCATACTCACTGTCAAATAGACAAAAGAGGCCGGATTTAATTAAACAACTACTTGTGGATTTCACCTCAATAGCTATGGCAACATCCTAATATCCTTAGGCAGGCTGCAGTAGGTTTTTACTACATCACATCTCGCTCCTCTTAAGCTTTACTCAAACTGCAGCCACAGAGATCACAGAGAAGTCAGTTCCACTTAGAAACTAGTGCATTTTGGGGTGGTAATGATCTGTTGTTGACAGAAAAACAGCCAAGAATTTCCTCCTGGTTATTTTGTCCATATTTAAGGAGAGTCTCAAAGTTTTCATTGCAGACACTGTTTGCTCTCAAAATGAAAGCAACAATAAAAGTTTTAAACTAGCATTTTGTCACAAATTTTGCTGGGATTCAGAAGGAAGAAAAAACAGCAATGCAGAAGAGGTGCAATGGGAGAGATGGGTGAATATGTCTCTATGCGTATGTGGGAGTTTCTCCCTAAATTGCCGAAGTGAACCTATAGGTCATTGGTTTGTCATGGTAAACATAAGCTATTGGAATTGAGTTCAGCAGCTTTCCCACCAACTCTCCGAGGTGGCAAACGCTCAGCCACCGCTGCATTCTTGTGTGTCTTACCATTAAGACCCAGTGAATACCTTGGCGACAATGGTCATGTGGTCAATGAGGAGGAGGCCAGGGAAGCAGCTCAGACTTGGGCAAAGGGTGAGCACTGGAATGGACTCATTAAGTCACAGCTGTTGTGTTTGGAACAATGAAACCAGGACTCTTCTCAAACCTCTCCAGCACCCAGACATGAAAACCTCAGCTGAAGATGGACTATAGAGTGGGGGTAGGACCGCGTGTGTACAATAGGTGGACAACTCTGTCTCTGAGAACTTGGTAAATATTTATGGGTTTTGTTTCCATTTTGTGTCTAGACATGAGTGTGAGGAAGCAGGATGTTCTTATGTGAATAGACTTCAATTTGTCCAAGATTTAAAAACAAAACAAAACAAAACAATGTCCTTGTTCACTGACAATTTGAATGCACATGCACATCTTTTTGCACAAATTTCTAACAGGAGGAGAACTGACTATTCTATATTGTATTCGTTGTTTTTCCCCTTTGTTGAGTGGATATTTCAAGAGATTCAAAGCTAACCTTGCCTTTGAACTCATCAAGACATGCCTCATGTCGACACAGTAAGAGGAAGCCAGGGAAGCAAAGCCAGTGACCTCTCTAAAGTCTGGGGGTCTCAAAAATTATAACACCCTTCCTCTCCACACAAAGCAGACCCCTGCTGCTGCAGTCTTGGTACTGCAATGCCAACACTATAGTGGCAGATTGGATTAGAGGGACAGCTAACTGTGAGATGGAGCCCAGACTCACCAGCAGTCCCATTTCTCATGTAAATGCCACAACAGCTCATGGTGCCCAACATAATAGAAGGGATACAGCACAGTTAAAAGTTCCTTTGTCTGCAAAATTACGAACTGTGACATCAGTTGGTGAGGATATTTTTCTTTTCTTGTTCACTTTTGTAAAACTCTCAGAGCGCCTGGGAAATAACCAGAGGAGTGAGTCCCTGACTCATGTCATACTGTATTACTCTGCTAGTGGTTTTCTTGGAGCTGCAAACACTGGATTTGTTCTTTGTTTCCCTTTTCCTCTCCATCCTGGAGTTGGCGGTATTTGCTTTGGAGCTGACAGTTAAAGTTTTAGGATTCCGGAAGCTGGCCCACCAGCAGTCATGAAATCTTAACCTGTAACAACAAAGGTGGTTTGAAACGTTATTACACTGACAGTGAAAACCATGCTTGTACGTGTAACAGTTTGAAAAAATGAGACATAGAATACAAATACTGCAAAAACGGCTACATAAACAAAGAGAATGTGTGTAGGAAGAGCCAAGGGGTCTCAAGTGCAGGTCATCAAATCTAAGGATTCACACCATGTCACTTCAGAAGGCATGAGTAAAGAAGCCTCCTCTCCAGCTGACAGAGGAGCTAACTTCCACTTAAATATTTATTTGTGTTAAGGTGTCTGTAGATACCTCCTGCTTCTTGCTAGACGTGGTTTCTGTGAGATCAGGACTGCTCATCTACACATGACCTCTAGTCACTCAAGACCTCGGTCACATTTTCATAATAAGGTCCACCTGGATCGTATCACCAGAAGTCGCCAGAGGAGTTTGTTCTGTGAAAAATGTAATTAAACTTAGTGGTTTCACATGTAATTATCCCAACAAAGTCTGGGCCTTGTGCGTCTGACTGGTTTGCTTAAAAAAAGAAACCATTGTTTGTGTTTATCTTTTTGAATTAGCAGGAACTTACTTTAAAATTAAGTTGGATCTCTGAGGGTCTTTTTTTAATCATCACAAATCCTCTCTAACACATGCCTTCATGCTTCATCACATGCCTGTGCTGAAGCCTTTCTAAATCCTCACAAACTTGTAGCTTGTTTAAAGTGAGGAGCAATATGATAAGACGTCTCTTGGGAGGTGGGAGTCAGCTGCCATTTCAGTTAAGTGCAGTGGTGTGTATTGGTTAAGCTGGTATTGGACCATCTCAAATTTGCCCCTTGGTGTCAGATAAGCATACGCCCACTTCTACCCGCTCTCCAAACAGCACCCCCACACAGCTGTTTGCTTCCTCTGGGAGACTGTGAAGGCCAACTGTGCAGCCACTGAAATGAGCTGCTAATCCCTGTACAGGCTCCCAAGCATATTACAATGCGCCAAGCCATTGGTTCATCTGCCACTATGCGAGTGTGTACAATTAGTCTATAGGCATGTGTACGCTTAGGCATGTGTCAGTCTGCTTAAGTGGCAGCTGCATGTACATGAGGAGGTGCAAAATGATTCTTGTTGCCTTCCTATATGCACCAAGTAATAGCTATGTATCCCCTTGCAGCATTTTTTGAGAGCGCAAGCAATTGCCATTGCAGGAAGAAGGTTTCTCTTCTTCCCAACAAGTGTTTCAGCCTTCTCTCAATGCCTTTCATTGAAGCAAAGTCATTACTGGTGCTTATGAAAGTGAAATGAATGAGAGTGTAAGGGGATAGATGGGAGGTCATGGCCTCAGTGCCTCAGAGGAGTGAGGATGCATAAACTCATCACCCACCACTGATGGAGGATCACTCTCTTCTACCACCATCTCTCCCCACACCACCTCCACTGGCTTTTGCCCTCACCCCGCAGGCAAGTGCAAACCTATAAGGCGGAGCAATTTTCTACTCTATTACTACTTGTCATAACCAACCATAAAAAAACACATTTGAAGGAAACTGAAATCATTATGTGATCACCTGAAAACATTGTTGTAAGCAAATGAGGACATCCCTTTAATATCTCTCCTGATTGATTGCAAACATGAGCATTTGTTTGAATGGGTTAATACTGATGTCACCAAGCTGTTTTGAAATCATTTACATTTACGTGACAATGAGAGCTTATTTTGGTCTCTAAGTTATAACTGAAATATTCCACAGTGTGACTATGCCAGCCTTAAAATTAACTGATCAAACCAATATTTCAGATGAAGAGCGGAAGCAGCTGCTGCCAGACAGATTGCCAGACAGATTTGATGGAGATTTTATGGACTGTCCTGTAACGGAAAGGTCACATCCCCCAGAATTAGACTCTGTTCTTTTAAGATGTCCATCAGCAGTATGTACAGAACTTTGACTCTCTTCTTCACTGCAAATGTCAGCCTAAAATTAACACGTAAAGTGACTTAGGTACTGTAGTGCTACTGAAGGTAGCAGTGGTCATTCTCTGACCATTCAGATCCAGAGACTGTAGATTAAAAAAAAATAAAAAACCCTAAAAGGCAAACCTAATATATACTTTTGTTCCCTCCACTAAGGAGGACAAACTGTCAAAAAAAAGCCTGCAAGGACCTTGACTATTTTGAATTCCACAGATACCAGACTGTCTACAGGCATAAAAAGGGCAATTTTTCACAGCTACCTGTCCGTGGCAGATTGTCCACTTATCCATCAGCAGGCCTCAAAACGAAAGCATTTGCCATGAGTTTTCATCTTGTGCCTGCGACGTCTGGCCAGGCTTATCTCACAGTTATAGTCTTTAGTCTATAAGAGGAAGAAGGGTGCAAATATGATACACATGGTCAAAGTAATTCTGTCCACAAAAACTAAACAAAACAAGAAAATGGGACACAATTTGTTAGAAAAATGAAAAGATCCTGACCAGTCATCACAAATGTGAGAAAACCTGCTTGCGGATGGATACATGTCTGGAAGTCTTGGACAATTGTGTATGTAATCAGCAATTACTCTAATGACAGTGCTGACATACATTGTGGTGTAGGGTTCGAGGGGAGTGTGTCAAGGGGACTGCTGAGGAGGGAGGAGGCCCAGGGAAGACGGGGGACTGCTGAAAGACCTGTCGGAGTCTCTGAGTGATGGCTTGTCAACGAAGCACTCTTGTTTCAGACAGAGTCAAGGCTCAGGTGGCTCCAGCAGGCCGTTCTACCTCCACATGGTGTATCTCAGGTCACGCCCGTCCAGAGTACTACTGCTTTTCCACACTCCTCACCATCTGCAGCACATTCCTCCCTTTTCCTGTCTTAACTAAGCTTTTTAATCTGCTCATTTTAGCACCTAAACTCCTGAGTTGTATGGGTTTCCTTGACACATGCTTGAATAAATTTCAAATATGAGTGCCCAAGGCTTCAATTTAGCTTGTTGGTCACACTCAAAAATACCTTCTTCCACTACAGCTTCAGTTATGCTGTGTAATAGTACTCTGGAATGCACATTGGTAGAACGTACTGATGCTTAATACAGTATCTGTACTGTGTGGTATGTCTAATGTTGGACAAAGTGTTAAAATTATTTACCTAGGTAAAAATAACGATACAGCAAAGTGAAAATAAATGCTCTCTTTGCGGCTCTAGTCATATATAAATACTGCTGTTACCGTTTTGTAGTATTAAGAATTCTTGTGCTGTTTCAACATATTGTTAGCCTAATAACACAATTGCTTGAAGTCATACTTGAACATTTTCATAAAACAAAACAAAAAAATAGATTTAGTCCAGAACTGTTGTATAAGAATGCATTAGTTTACACTAGAATACTTAATGTTTTGGCAAGTGAGTGTACAATTGGGTAGTTTAGTCCAGTTATTGTCAACCCATGGGGGTAGGCCTTCTTGAAAGGATCACAAGATAAATCTGAAGCATCACAAAATAATTAATTGAGCAGAAGGAAACAAGACACAAGTTCCAGTACACACAATCTTGTCCAGATGAATGTAGTAAAGTAAAACAAAACGAAAAACTATACTCAGTACTTGTATTATGAAACACTGTCCAATAGAATTTATGACCATATGAAGTTACTAACCAATTATGTTTCAGAGAGAAATATAATTGCTACATTTGATTAAATGTGTAGATTTCTGTGGGGGGTTAATCCCCAACCCCTCTTTCTGTTGCAGTGTCCTCTGGCAAGATTCTGAATTCCCCGTTACTGACAATGGTAGGCCAACGCATTGTGGTCATTAGCATTTGCTTGAATGGGTGAATGAAAAAGAAATATGAAGCACTATACTGCAGTATGACTGCAGTTCATTTATAATTTTCGTTTATGTACCACATGCTAGGGAAGAAATCAGGGTTGACAAGGAGACTCAAGAACCAATGACCCTCACCCTGTCTCAGGGACTTGGTTTTGATGCAAGACAACATAAGTACTTAGGAAACATCATATGTTACCAAAGAGCACACAATGTCCTGTTCTTCATTTTTTCAATATTTAACTGAGGTTAGACTTTTTCTCCACTCCTAACCAAGTGCTATGATTGCTGTAGTACAACAATACAACCATTTAGGCAGTTTAGTTGATGGCAGCAGATATTGCTAGGGTACATTTATTTCCCTGTATTAACATTCGGTGAATCCGTAAATGTGGTATTCAACAGCATTCATTGTCTCTTTCAAAACTGGCTTGCAATTGAGTGCTACATGAATACAATTTATCTGCATCATAATGTTTCAGAAGTTTTTTTTTCCAGATCTACACTGTGCAGTTCCTTTTCCTGTATTAATTACCAATTTGTACCTTTAAATATTTAAATTTGTATACGGACTAATTCATTTATAGGAGGGTTGCCATTTGGCTGACCTAATGCAACTTGAACTGAATCTGTAGTGAATATTTTGATATGAGCGGAAATCTGTCAGGAAGCCTTTCCATATTTGGGGCTAATATTAGCCATGTGCTGACTGGAAAATCAAAGAAGATTCATCGCTCTGACACGTCACACTAGTTAATCACATACATATAGAACACAAAGTATGAGAGGTCTTTTGGCCATTATGTGCACTTGACAGCTTAAGCACAACTATCATACAAGCACATTTGCAGCAGTTGTTCCAATTAGGGCATGTAAATGAAAGGGCCTAATAACCACTGATGAATAATTCAGATGTAACACTGATGTCACATTGATTTGTTCATACCAAGAGTTGTGATAAAAACAGCCTCTTCATTATAAATGACCGCTGAATTACTCATTTGTGTCATGGCCTGAAGAGTGATGTGGGCTTCAGCATAGCAAGTGCTCATCAAATTATATTCGGGAGGGCATAGCCTTCAAATTATATTCAACAGGGCAGAGCCTGAAGTTTATTTACGGACTCACAAAAGAAGTATTTGAATATCAAACAAAAAAATCCCTGACTCTATGTTTCTAGGTAGCTTCAGTGTGTTTTGTTAAACACACAGGCAGCCTTTTGAGCTATGTGTACTCATGAGCCCGTCCTACCGTGCAAGTATTCATGTCATCTTTGGAGAAGTAAGAATATGTTTGAGGTTGTTTACCTTGCTTTATGCTCATTGCATTTTCATATTGAATTTAGTCTGCTGAGTTGGAGCCCATTCAAAAATGCAGCGTACCGTGCTGCAACTGGAAAGAGGCGATATTGAACCAAGCTAATGTGCATTTCTATTGGCACTGTAGAAGTCTTTGACTTGATAATATCATTCTTCTGTCAGTGTTATACAAAAACAAGTCTGCATGCTCCAAGGTACTCAAATGCCAGGCAGAACGAGACAGAAAAAATAAACAGAACGAGTTGTTTCATACAAAATGATGTCATCACTGAATTCTCCCTGTCACTTCACAGAAAGACTAATTCTGCTGCTGCTGATTCAGCTGTCTCACAAAGTGTCTTTCTGTGTTGATGTGGTAGGTGTACGTACGTATGTGCTAGTGGGCGGGAGGCTGTCAAGCTCTGACTGTGACAGAATTTAAATAACAGTTGCTACTGACCTAATTATGGTACTTCTGCATCACTTTGTAATGTGTCTGAACCAGCTGAATGATAAATTAGTGGTTTGCACACACCGAAGCTGTTTAATTTGAAAATACACCCTGCTTGCAAGATTGGCTGAAGCAGCATTAGCTTTGTTAGCTCATGATTCCTGGCAGCTCACAACATAGGAGGCGTGTCACGGTGGTCCACAGGTCTGTGTGTGTCAGTTAAAATGCTTATTGTATCATGTGATATATTGCGAGGTCACAACAATGTATTGGCAACGAGACAGTATTGAATGTTTGACTTTCCAAGCTAGAAAAAGTATAGGGAGAGCAAACCTAAAGAAACACTGTGGCCACCAGACAGAGAAAAACAAGAATGAAAGAGCATTCATTTGGAAAAAATAAAGAAAAACAGCAGAGGTGAGAACTGAAGTGAGAGAGTTACAATTAGAAATGGAGCAAGAAGAACAAGCCACAGCAAAATCTTCCAGCATGAAAAACGCTAACCACTATACTATATCTCCACCCTGATAAAGCTCCAGAAGCTTATCAGACAATGAGTAATTTCAATTAAAAGGGGTTTTGCAAGACAAGTGGTTAAATACCTCAGAGGGAACCTGTCACCACAGGAGAGGTGGCGGGCTGCCTCTATGAGACAGGAGGAGAGAGGAGAGGAAGAAGAACACAGTGCTGCATGAATGGCTGGACTTGGCCCTGGTAGTGGCACGTGATGAGCGTTATTGCATTAGCTCCTCGCCAATCACATAATGAACTCTCTGTCAGACGAGACAAAAGTCCGGCCACACCCCTGCAGCACAGGAAAAAGCTAGAAGAATGCGATCGGTAGGATTAACAATGAAGGAGCCCTGAAGGGAGGCAGAGAGAGGCCTTTTGCCAGAGAAAGATAGGAAGATTCAGGAGCTTAGTGTTGTCAAATGTTTTATTCAGCCATGACCGTGAGTGCTGCCAAACAGATTAGCCTGTTTACCAAAGGTTCTCATTTATGAGATAAATCTTTAAATGTTGGATTTTGCAGGGGAGGTTGGGGAGGGGTGGCATCTATGTCACACTAAGTAGGAGTGTGGGAAGGGGGTACATCCAACACAATCGTGTAACAAAGGAACTGAGAGGTAGAAGTAAAACTTCTCATTAAGCCCTGAGTTGTCTGAATTAATGACAGCTGTAAGCAGACTATGATCAATATGCCTCAGTATATCTCTCTCCCAGGATGAGATGAGGATCGAGCTATCTTCACACCAAGCAGGTTGAACGGCTGCCACAGTGTGATGGGCGGAGAGGGTGAAGATTTGACTGTGTTCTTTGTTGTAGCCCAATGGAATTCTTGCCGCTCTCCTCATCTTCCCTCTCTGCTCCTTTTGTTCTTGTCTATTACAGCAGGGGTGATGAGGCTCCCCTGGGCGTGTTCAGCTACAGAAGCACAATCTCAGAGGATAATCATCTTCAAGATACATCAACAGGGCAGTTGTAATTTTGAACGACGAAAAATGTGGAGCACAAAAACAGCAAACAAAACGAAAGAACGAGAAAGGTGCAAAAATGAGCAAGCTACTGTGCTGTCTGTAGAATTGCAGAAACTACCTTTCCTTGCCTCTGAAAATGTTTCTTTTTTTCATCTACATGGCACACTCCCATCACATTTGCTTTCCTCCCGACTGTTTCTGTGCTGAACGCACCCACAGTTTGGCTGTGAAAGTCTCCGTTTTCAGTCAACTTGTTAGAAAAGGACCATGCCAAGCATTCCACACCATTTCCAATTAATGATGCTGCTCTTGGCAGGAATGTAGTAAATGACTACCGAGAGAGTTGTTTTATTTCCCAAGATGAAGCATGCACAGCTTCCGTTTCTCACTCAAGAATTGATAACTACTAGATCCTATATGACCCACTTTCTTACTAATGAGAGGTCATCACACACTGGGCATAAATGTCAGGGGACAATGCTGTCATTTCTGTTGGGCAATTCTTTAGTGCTTTATTGACCTTAAGGGACAGACCAGGTATTCCTGGCAAGTGGCAGGTGTATGAGTTAGGGACTAAAAAGGACAAACTACTGTAGGGCAACTTTTAATGGAACCAGTGGGACCTGAGTGTGTTTGTGTGTGAATGCTTTGTGCCTGCATGTGCACGCACACTCCAGTATAATAGAGACAGCAACTGGCTGATGATAACTATGTGATGGACAATGATTGACAGATGGATTGTAATGTTGAAGGGCTGTGGGTCTAAGTGATCATTTACAATATTCAAGACTCAACTGTCATTTCTAGGCTGACACACTGGAGCGCGATCTATCTATGTGCAAAACAACAGCATTCGCTGGAAACCCCATTGGCCACCTGGCTATCTTGTTCAAATCAATAACATCTCAGGCTTTCACAGCTGTAGAGTGAGTGACCCTCCAAAATGGCAGTCATATGTCCATTAAAAACAAATAAATAACTTCAACACCACACCTTGATATTAAATATATCTAATAAGTCTAGTGCAGCACAATATTTTTTCTTCAGAGAGACTCCTGTTGTCAAAATGACTCTGTGAGTGCTCAAAATCTGAGGGAGGGAGTGAAGGGAGTGAAGTTACAGAGTTTCAAGTGGGTTTAAATGTGCAAATCTGAGAATTAACATAGGTCTTGACATGGAATAGCAGGGAGTTGTCATAGAGGATCATGAATATTCAAGCCTGTGACCTAGTTTGATACGCTAGAGCAGGACAGTGGGGTGCAGGGTAAAAATCCATCTGAACTCAAATGTACCACAGCAATGTGGTAATATGAATCAGCGAGGGAGGGATTTAATTTTAATTACTCAATCAACTGTTGAGCTACCTTCTGCTTAGCAAACTGGGTTCTCTATCTCCTTACATCTTTATAATGTGATGATCCTAAACAATAAAGTAACAAACTGAAAATCAACCATTTCACAATCAAACCACAAAACACTGAGACACTCATGCCAGCCCCCCATCAGAGATCCCTCCAAGACAAAGTGTGAACACCCATCCTCTGAATCATGAAGCAACATACTGAAGTACACAAATGAAAAGTGTTTCATTCTTCCC
Organism: Mugil cephalus; assembly: GCF_022458985.1. Taxonomy (NCBI): domain Eukaryota; kingdom Metazoa; phylum Chordata; class Actinopteri; order Mugiliformes; family Mugilidae; genus Mugil; species Mugil cephalus. The sequence goes on along the minus strand of NC_061775.1, from coordinate 1,805,928 downwards.
AGACCATAAGTTAATAAAAAATCCACTCTGTTGGCACCAGACTGTCTGACACAAACTCAAATTGATTCATAATTGAGTTTGTATAGATTTTTATCCAGCTTTTGCTGGTTACATTAGGGCTTGACTAGTCTCATTTTGCAGTGGAGTGTGGAGCAAATGCAACCCATGCTCGGGATTCACCGTGCACTGTGCATTGCAATAGCTTGCTCAAATAATAACAGGCTCTGAAGGACAATTTGACTTCTTTTACTCATCAATGTGCAGCCACTGAAGGATGTATTTAGGGTCTGCTTTTTCTTCTGACACAAGTCTTTGTTTTGAATTTCAGGACTTACATTTGCGAAATGAATGTTTAATGGGATTCAGAATAACATACTTTTTTTTATTTTTTTTTTACATTAAATAAAAAACAAGTCAAATTAACAGGATTAGGGAATTTTGTTCAAATCTATAACTCTTTCCAAACTATTTTAAAGTTTAAGATTGCACAAATTTACATAACCATTAATTCCCAGTGGGGATGTATCATTTGAAATGTTTAATAAATAAGCAGTTTCTTTAAAATGTGAAAAAGGTAATTTCTTAAAACATCTGGCCACTGCATCTTTTAGAAATGCTGGCCAAACAGGGGTCAAACATGCATTTGTTGGACTATTTTCAGCTGTGGAAAATAAATTCGGATCTCCAGCAAGATTGTCTCAAAATAGTTTCCCACAAACACACATGATTAACATAATGAGTGCAATAGTGTGATTCATTATGCAACTGTGTTGTTAAGCAAAAATAGATGAGCTACTGGATGTCAGGCTCAGTTCATTATCAGCATTATGAAACGTTTAAAATATCACCAAATATATCCAGCAAATTTGATTGCTATTCAGGTACACATCATAAATGACGTCTTAGACAGATGTTGACTAAGATGGGCAGCTCGATAAAACGACCTTACATAGATAAACCACAAAAATGTCACCAAAGATATACTGAGATCCTTGGACCTTCCGGGTGCGACCACACTCGCCTTTTGTTGGTGCCTCAGTTGGGGTGAGCGCCTTGTGATTAAGAAGGAGGCAGGTCATTCATCAGACACTGCTGTCCATTCAGTCCTCAGTGGGGCCTGTCATATAGGTCTCTATCCTGCCTTGGGCCATGGTCAATCTTCAGCCAGACAGCCACCTCCCACTACGTGAAAAAAAAAAAAAGAGAAAAGACTAAGTTTGGGATTTATGTCCGATCTGCAACAGGCCTCAACATCTCCTCAGGGAGGACATAAAACACTGAGGAAAACAGAGTGTGACCAGTAACACACACATTTGTCTTTTATGGCTCGATATACTGATAATGATGTTTGATTTTCCATTATGTTCCAATGAAAGGTGAGAGAAACCAAGGCCAGTTCTTTGACGTCCACAGCTATAAATGCCCATATCTGTAATGTAAACTTTCCCACTGGCTCCAATGGGATTAGACACCATGAAAAAGAGAGTAGTGTCAAGACCCCGCGGTGCTCATTAAGCCCACCTAGCGAACAATATCATCATAATAAAAAGGATGTGCTGAATTTTATCTGTATGCGATGCTGTTGTTTTTCTTTTGCAGAAGGACCCATGGTGGCCCAAAGCAGCCCCGTGGTTGTAAAAGGCAAGTCAGCCACCATCACTTACCCATGCTTTGTTTAATATCTCTTTGAAGGATCATGTGCATATTCAAATAAGGGCATATGCAGTGTGCATTGACTGTGCTTCATTAAAAGACTGAAATATTCCAACTTCATTGGGTAGAATCCCCAGTGACATATTTATTGGTTGTCCCTGGCAATACTGTGGAACATTAATAAAGCACACCAGTATTATTTTGCTTGTGGAATAATTAGGCAGCCCATGCTCGAGAAGATGGTATATAAGCACATGAATTCTATTAATAAGCTATATATTGGTTTAAGATGTAAAGGCTCTGGACCTAACCTTGTTATGAGACTAGCAGAACATTAAAGCTTGCTGGTTATGTGGGGACAAGTAATAATGGATTTTGTCCTGAAATAACTATACTTTGCCCTTTGTTTAATTTTAATTCTCAAATATCCTTCATGTGAGGCAAAATATAGAGTCCGTTTTATTAAAAATCCTAATTTGATGTTATCTGGTTGCTTTGTTAAGTATATCCTGTGACAGCCTAATTGAGACTGGAAGAAAACTGTTGAGATGGAGTTGAATTAAAAAAACCCAATATTTTTTATGTGTTTTGCTAATTTCGTTCAAGTGTCAAGTGTGACTGCGTGCATTTCTTCCACAAACATTACCACCCACTTCACACATAAAGGGCTGACATGAACTCAACAAATTTATGTACAGGCCCATGTCAATTTACTAATACCCAAAAGTGAGTCATGATTTGATAATTTTGTGTCTCGGTAAAATTAGCTATGGTCTACCAGTAAATTATATATATGTAACAAACATTAATAATTTCATCTGCATATATCCAGATAATGAATGCCATCTCTTAGGAGAAATAATTTCTAAAACCACTGCAAAAAGTACTTCAGCAGAGGCATTTGTGCAGTTGATAAAATTTTATGTCAGGCAGCAGGACATTTAGGCTCGATACCTACAAAATATGGTCTTTTGCTGTAACAAATCTTTAGTAGCTAAACGGTCACGTTCTGAAGATAATTTTCTGTCATTTATGAATGATAAGCATCATGATGGCCTACAAAACTCCACAGACCAACCCAGAAAAGTCTCACAATTCAGCTTCAAGGCCCTGACTCTCTTCTGCCACTGTGACCATAATTACATCACTGACACAAAAGTGCAAAAAGCCAGAATGCAGAATGGCACTGAAACTACAACAGAGTAGTAGAGGAATAAACGGGCGGGTGGTTAATTAGAGCCAGAAGAGATACCAAGGTGGAGCAGTGTTAAAGAGGTTTCATTGATATCCTTTTTTTTTCTCTTTTTTTTTTTAAGTTCTACCACTTAAGTTCTTGTTATGGTACTTATTTGCAGTGCAGCCATTTGTGTGTATGCTGTGATTGATTAGACTGGCACATTTGTCTTTGAGACAGCTTTCTAAACTTCATTGTTGCCTGGTGGGCCAAACTGGTCCAGATCAATCAGAGCAGCAAACAACTGCCTTACTCACACACACACGCATATAAACAGAGGCTTCCCACAAATTGTTAAGCAAACAGAGTGCTGATTTTCTGAATGCCTCAACTGCTCTCCTCAAAGGAAAAGGCTGCCACTCTCATGAAAAATGGCTAAACTCTATTGATTAGTGGTCAGTGGTTGAAAACAAGAGGAAATAAAAATTAGATGTACTTCTCAAGACTGAGGCTGTAAATGGGTTTCTGGACATAATAGTCTTTTAAACTGTATCCATATTCCACTGAAACCCATAGTCAATTGCTTAAAAATGTGCAAACCTCCTGGGCTGATCGTGCATGCCTAGAAAGAGGAGAGGGTGAGCAGGGTTAATGTGGCAGTGGAAAAACTCAGTCATATCACTTGAATTTGATCAGCTGATATTGCGTCATATGCAACATCTGATGAAACCATTATCATTTGTTTCACATCTGCAGAGTGGACCATCTAGAAATATAAATTGATTAACAATGATTGAGCACTGTGTCATGCATACTGATGGCCTGGTCAGAGAGTGAATGATATGCTTTATGTGTGACCTACTTCATCCTCAGCAGGCCTGTAAAAAAAAATACTTTTTAGTGAATGAGTATTGATCTCCCGATCACTTATTACATATGGAAATATCTTGCTAGAAAATATGTCACTGTGCTGGCAGAAGTGACCTCACTCACCCTCTTATTTCAGGGTGAATGAGATCATATCTGCCAGCTGATATGTGGTTGAAAAGTCTCCTACCTGCTGCAGCCAATTACTCTAAAATGGCTAACTTGAAATGCTAAAATCATTTTCTTAGGTACACTGTGACTGCCGAGATGTAAAACCCACACTTGACAAACTCACTGTGTTTTCTACAATTTATATAATCATGGCCTGGTTTATTCACAGTTTTGTTTATTTTTTATGGTTGGTGGTTTATGGTTTATTTCCTGGGTTGGTTATACTGAAATACAGTGAAGGGGAAATCAGTGGATATTCAGTGACATTTGCTTTTTGAAACATTGTCTCTAAGTGGGCAGTGACAGCTTCCTGCAGCAGCAAAAGAGCACTGTCACAGTGTCTTCCAGCCAACAGACTGAAGCCTTTACTGTATTTGTGCACGTTTCCAGATGATTATACCCTCTGATCCCTGTGTTGAAATGAACAAATCTCGAGATGTGTTTTATCTTTTCAAAACTATGCAGCGAATGATTAATTCCCAGAGTGACTGACAAGAAGTATACAATGGCTGGATTTGCTTATTGCCTCCCCCTCAGCCCTCCTCCAGGCAGTCGAGTCATGTCTGGCTGCCTAATGGGTTACTATCAGCAGTAGTGAAGTGGCAGAGGACCCACTTAAACACAGGCCGAGCCAAGAAACTGATCTCTGGTGAGAAGAATGTCTGGCTGTCTTCCCAGGTCACGCAGTGGTGCTGATGGCCTGATAAAAGTTTTGGTTCTTCCCTTCCTGTGACACACAGGCAGAGCGTGGGAGACGCCATCTTTTTTTTCTGTCTCTCTTAAGTAAAAGGACCTTAAGGATAATTGTGACAAGCTGCTGACCCCCATACCCAGGTCAAATTTCTTCAGGAAAGGGGTTACTTCCTGGCTAAAAACAAACTATCCAATCAAACCCATTTCAACTCCTTTACACCATCAGAGCAGGCCCCACCCCACACACCCCCCTACCCCCTACCCCCCCGGGACTTATTTACTTATCAGTTTCCTCAGTAAGATAAACGTTGCACATAAACTGTGATGACTCTGACTGACAAGCAACTGATACAGCAGGATGTGCTCCTTGGAGATGTGTTTGCTGATCTACATGTTGTTGAGATGCTTTTCACAGGAAGGCAGTTACTGCTGGCTGATTAACTGTTATTGTATTGGTTCTGCATGCATTTCAGAGCGTGAAACATGTTGAAAAAAAGGAACATTAACCATAGTGTTGCGGCAATATCAAGCTCAGATGGCTCCAAACAAATCATGAAAGAGGAGGTAAATGTGAGATCATTTACTATGCCTGCAATTAAAAGATTCCTTAGGAAAATGTGCAGCTGAGAACAATATATGCCTATTTGGCAAGAATAAATCACGTTCCTTTATAGAGTAGTTAAGAATAATGACGGTTACCAATTGATTTAACAGCAGAGCACTCTCTGACACTAAATACGCAAACACATTCTTGCCAAAAGCATGACGTTAACAGATGATTTCCCAAGGTATAGTTTGTTCAGGGGCCTAATGTATCTGAGGTATGTCAACAGCCAGTTTCGCATGTCAGCAGTGTTGTATATTTAAACCTTTTTACATATTTGATTGATGGTGCTAATGAGTGATATACTAGGCTTTAATTCGTGCAGGCTTTTTTTTCAAATTTCAAACTAAAAGAATCGCAAACCATTCCACATGTGGTACATAAGACTGGCGCAATGTGAAAAACTACCTGTTTTTACAGCATCAGGAGTTGGCTTCATTTAAATGATCATTTATTTTAGACGGTATTTGTACTCCTCACACAAATTCAGCCTCCCTACACTCATTTGTTAATTTTCACAGTTTATTTGAGGTAGATTTGCAGCAAAATATTGTCACAGTGGAATTACTGTAATGACCTGGCCTGCTGGTTAGCACAGAGGAGGTGAAAGCAATTTTACACTTGGCCCACAGAGACCATGCTTCTAATTCCAAAAGTCCTGTGTCTCTTGTTTTTTATTGTTTGGACTATTTATTAAAAAAATAAAAAATAACAAACACAAGGGACTTGGTTGGATATCTAAGCATGAAAAGAGAAAATTGTAATAAGCTTGCCTCTAATTAATTTATTGTAGCTTCATTTGTTGGACTTGTTTGTGAAATAACATTCCTTGCCATGCAGGGGAAATGAATGGCGATTATTTGAAGATTATTCAGAATGTGAAGATTAATGTGGAAAAAGAAAATGTCTGAAGGATTATTCAGTCATTCACGGGGTAGGCTGCATAACTGCAACACTAATATGAGACGTACATTTTCACAGCAGAGAAGTCACTGTGAAATGTAAGTAAGAATGTCTTCACCTTCAAGAATGTCACATTGCTTTAGACTGGAACAGAATACGTGTGCAGGATATGGATATACGTAAATTCAGTACCATGGATGTACAAAATACAACTGTCATAACTACTGGCCTATAAAACCTGTGTTCTTCTCCTCTTTTCCATTTGCAAGATGCAATACTTGGCTTTAGATGGAGTCGACAACTTCCAACAAGAACAAAGAATACATCCAGACAATTATAAGGAAGAGAAAAACATAACATTATAGCATAACATTATGGCCTAATTTTGTATAGGTCTCCTTTGTGCCTCCAAAACAGTTGTGAATCATTAGAGAATGGACATGGGTCTTCTGAGGGTGTCCTGTGGTGTCTGGTAACAGAATGTTGTTGGGTCCTGTGGGTTGAGGGGAGGGGCCTCTGTGGATCATCCCACAGATATCTGATCAGTTTTGGATCTAGTGAATTTAGAGGTCAGGTCAACACCTTGTGCTGTTTTTCAAGTTGTTCATAAACAGAAACTAAAAATAAACAACAAATGCAGAAATACATTTACAATTATTTAATATTTATAGTCTATGATTTTGTCTACAATGAAAATGAACTTTTGGACAAGGCCTTTTTACAGTGGACATTCCTTTCTTTACTGTTTGTTATGAGGATGATGCTGTCCATGGAGGATGTTTTTCTCAGACTCCAGTCAGAGTGAATACTTATATAAACATTTGAAGCAGAACAGATGGGTCTGAATCCAAAGGTCATGTTGTCATATCACAAATGGACTTATGATGCAGACATGTGTGGCAGCTCTTTAAAGCTTCTGATTCATGTTGTCTGGGGTGGCAGCTAAACATTAGCTTTGCTTGTAATCCAAAGTGCTCAGCCTCTTGTGGGAGGCACGACAGACAGTACCTTGCCTCGGCGTGTAAGCTCTAACCTCAGCCACATGCAGAGCTTATTCAATGCACTCTTAAGGAGGAGTACAGTACCTGATTTGGAGAGGAAATCTATGCTGAATGAAATCTATTCTCATGCTCAGCCACGTTTCCAGAGTAAACACTTATACCCTGATATATTCCAGTGTAGGTACAGAGATTAAAATTGATATTCTGGGCTCAGTTGTGATGTTTGATCAGCATTTACTAACTTTAAATTATTTTACCTCTTGAAGAAATGTTTGAAATCCACTATGCAAATGATGAAATAATCAACTGGTGTTTGATTTGAACTAATATTTTGAGGGAATTGCTACACATTGTTTCTGAGACTGAGTCTTTATTTGTCAGGAAAAAAAGGTAGATGATATTTGCAATATGTTAAATGTCACACACAGTAAGTTCTCTGATCAAAATTCTGACAAACACCAGCATGTTTCTTCCCAACCACTTCTGAGTATCTACAATTCGGGATTTATTTATAATCTACAAATATCCTAAATCCCTTTCATAAGATCATTCTATAATCTGCAAGAGGAGGACAAAAAAGTCTACTTTAAGATAAATTCCATGGTAATCCTATCGTATTGTGATGTATTAGATTATACCATCGGGCATTCAGAAACAGAGAGAATGTATTTATAAGATATTTCAGTTTCTATAAAGCTTCCCTTCATATTTATAATTACAATGCACCTTTACAGTGCAGAGCATAAGTGACAATATCAGAAATGTACTGTATATAGAAGGAAAACATGTGAAAGTGATGGAAAGCTCTTTATTCTTGCAAATGACCGCTGGACTAGAACAGTTTTTAAATTGTAAATGGACCTGTGGGATTATTTCTTCACACAAGACATCTAACTGTTTGTCTAAACCTAACTGTTGGCTGTAATTGAGGTTAAGTAAAAGCTGTCTAGTTCTTGGCAGGGTAGTAATGTATCCCATAATTTGTGATTCCACTGAATAGGCACAGAGTATCACTGCTCTTTATCGAGCTGCTGCTATAAAAGGATTCTAGTTGGTGGGGGAGCACCAGGGCTCAGCAACATTTCAAAGTGTCGCTTTTCAGCGCAAATGTTAACATGTTTGTCCTTGTGTTTTTGTGTATTTACTTCAGGTGCTCTACCCCCCCCCCCACAGTCCAAAAATGTGAAGACAGGTATGAATGTGAATCTGTCTTTGGAACAGGGACAACCCTGCGATAGACTGGCTGGTGTTTCCCTGCTGATTACCCAGCGTGTGCTGGGACAGGCTTCAGCCTCGCATGACCCCATAACAGGAACATGTGGGTGTAGGATGGTTTCAGAAGAAAGTTTTAATCATGATGGTGTAAATCATGTGTCAGACACAAGAATTCAGATCTTACCAGTCGCCAAAATATGAGAAACTGGTATCAGAATGCAACATAATCTCATGGCAATTCATGAAACTGTGATGAAATTGAATCTGTTGATCTGGGTCCATAGACACGAAGTGTGTTAAACAGAGCAAGACTTTGAAAATAATGTATTTCACTTGGCAGTAACTTTCATTCCTGCACCACAGATTTGAAAGGCAGCCCAGTCTCATGGTAGTTCATAAAATATTCACACGATCTTGTCAACTGATTTGTGTACATGGACACAAAATGTTATTTTTGTTGTTAGTGTGTGTGTCTGACACTGACTACAACTTTTATGAAGGCGATATACTGGCATTTAGAAACAGTTGTTGTGGTGGACTCAGTCATACACAGGGCTTTCATTCAAGTGCATTGTATTCATTTTAAAACTTTATTTTCACTTGTTGTTCCCTTTCTTTTTGTGTCATTTTTTTTTACAACATGTTCAGTTAGGGGTAGAGAAAAAACACTTGGGAAATATTAGGTTTGCGTTCACATACACCTTTCACAGCGCAGACATGGAAGTTAATTTCCGATGGAAAGAAAGAAAATTCAAGTACACACATTACTGCATATATTTAATAAACCTCCATGAGTATGAGCAGCACAATATGTGCAATTATTATTATATAATGATAATAGTTAGAGGAGGAACACATGTGTATGTCTGTATAAGTCACAGATGCATAGGTGCAACAATAAAACACAAAAATTAAAAAAAACATTAAAACAAATGATATATTTAAGACTGCAAATTAATTGACTGTTGATATCAAGCCAAAACTATTCTGCTTGCTCAAAGAGTAATGTGGAATATAGGTTTTTCAAGCAAATTTTATCATCCTGCATTCCTGTTTTTCATTATAATAGATTATGTGTTTACTCCTCAAGTGCACGTTTCAAACTATTTGGTTTGTTAATTTATGCTGATTAACTGTTTCCCCGGTAATTACGGGCAAGTAATTACAACATAAATCTTTTTTGTGTGAATTTCCCGCACAAAACCTTCATTTGAGCCCAGATTCTGTGACAAAGATGACACATTAAAAAACAGATGAATATTACACAGTCTATCTTAATCGGATATTGTGTTTATGAGCAACAGGAATTACTGAAAAATGGTTGGATGAAATGAGGGCCCACCCTTTCTTGAATTACTAATGATCAGGAGATCAGACGGTTATATTTACCACAGGGATAAAAAAAGTCCTGTTGGGTCTGAGTGCAAAAGGAACGTCTGCAGGTCTATCATAAAAAAATGACAAAATGGCAAAAAGAAGGCTGCTGAGGTGGCCTCATCTACATTCTCCTGACACTGTGCAGTAGCCCGGGAGGACTGAACAGGACATAAGGAGCCATAAATGATTTTCTTAGCACCTCCGGTCCTTACTGTGTTCAAGGAAATGACCAGAGTGTATGAGATAAAGGAGAACGTGTTTTAAAGCCCCTAGAGTCGGGATGATGTTAATGACATTCTACAGGGTTGTAGGAGGAGGCAGACACAACGAAGAACTGAATGGAAGACAATGTGATTCACTGAAAACAAATAAACAAAAATAGGAAAACCTATCGGGAAAAGTTTCTGTCTATGCATCTCTCTTTCCTCTACCCGGCTGGCCTTCAGCAGATGGGTCCTCCATATGAGCTGGGTTCTTCTCAAGGTTTCTTCTTGTTAAAAGGGAGTTTTTCTTGCCACCGTCACCTTCAGACTTGCTCTGGGGGTTTCAGGATGGGTTTTGTAAAACATCATAATAATAATTTGTATTGTTATTGATGCAATATAAATAAAACTGAATTGAATATTGAATCTGTGCATTGAAAAAATACAAAAATACTTGTCGACTAATTTGTCAATGAAATATTAACACAGGTCACAGACCTATTACATCTCAGGGTATTGACAAAACCTGTCGCTCACAGTCTGTCCCCTCTAACCCAACAAACCTAAATTGGAGAGTGGTTGAACAAACTTTTGCATGTAATCACAGACATGTTTTATTCATGCAATGATTTGCAATAATAGCTGAACCCTTCCGTGTCAGCAGTTCCTGCATGCATGCCCCAAACTGAGGATCCTGTAACTGAATAGATAAATGGTGTTTACCAATAAATACCAGAATGAATCTCCAAATTTAGGACACTCACAAATGTATATTTCCCTTTAGTTAAAACCATTGCGCACTTTGTTGAAATTTATTGTACAGAATGTTTTGCCCTACTCTTATCTGCAGGCTTCTGTTTGGCTTGTAGGGCACTAAACCGGGACTAATGATACATCTCAGACTACCAAACTTTGAAGCCAGAAGCTCCGACCTGGCTAAACTGCTCCACAAAAGTAAGAGCTGTCAGGTATGACTTGTGTGTGGTGAGGAATGAGTTGGAAGCTAAATTGTACTGCAAGAAAAATATTTCACATCCACTGTATCGTATTTTAATAAACCACATTCTCCACCAGTGGGGGGATTATGACTGTCCATTTGTCTTGGCTGGGCCACCACTGTTAGGGAGATATTCTCTCTCTGTGCCGGCTCCATGCAATGTTAAAAGCAAAGCTGGCGACTGCTGCAAGTCATTTGTCTCTGGTAACGCTGGTTCGAAGGAAGCCAGGACCTCAGCTCTAGTGGATGATACATTATCACTATCACTTGGCCGTTGTTTAATTACATCCATGTATGGGGTCTGGTATCATATCCTTCAATGAGTATCCATCATGGGAAACTTAACCAGAAGTCAGCATTATTGTGTCATATAATCCTGTGTTTGACAGAAAATTTGAAAGAATATTTCAGCAATAACTTAAGAAACAGTATGGTATCTTGACAGCTAATCCATTAATACGCTTTAACGCAGCCGCAGAATATGAAATGAATTCTCTGACTATGACCTGGACTGCAAATGAATAATGAACAGCACATGTAGATACTACCTAAAAAAATCTTTGAAGAACAACTTCTCTTTCACAGAGTGACTGATTTTGATTTGAGCCCAGCGTTGTTTATTTGTCACTTGTCATTTCCTTTCTTCATGCAGCCCTTATGTTGAAATTACATCCAATAGCCCCAGCAGAACATATGCTCCACATATTAGACCTCTGGGTGTACTTTGTTTGATCGCTGCCAGATATCTGAAAAGGAATATGAAATGAAGTTGATATGGCTGACCCCATTGTTTTGCATACGTTTATGAGATGTGCTTGAAAAAATAATAGATATCAGTACATTCTTGTCCAACATACTAATGCAATACTTGGGACAGATGCAGAGAAACGACCATACTGCATACTGTGTGAATGATGAGTGACGTTTTAATTTCCATACTATTTCCATATATGCATAGCCTCTTTACACCCTAGAATTCTCCTGCTGAATTTATTCTCTGTCTATAAATTCAGTTCAATTCAATTCAATTCAGTTCAGTTCAGTTCAGTTCAGTTCAGTTCAGTTCAGTTCAGTTCAGTTCAGTTCAGTTCAGTTCAGTTCAGTTCAGTTCAATTCAATTCAATTCAATTGTATTTATATAGTATAAATAACAATACAAATGATCTCAGGACGCTTTACAAAATCAGGTCTGAAACCCCCAGAGCAAGCACGAAGGCAACAGGGACGAGGAAAAACTCCCTTTTAACGGGAAGAAACCTTGAGCAGAACCCAACTCATATGGAGGGACCCATCTGCCGAAGGCCAGCCAGGTAGAAACAGTGAAGAGAGAAACGAAATAAACATACATCTGTCATAGATACACAAATCTGACTAAAGCATATAGAATCTGATGACGATACAAATAAAAGATAACTGATGATTAAGAAAAGAAGAGAGTAGAGGATATGTGCTCAGTGCATCGTCAATCGACAGACTAGGTCTATTGCAGCATAATTAAGGGTGGTTAAGTCCAGCCCTAACTATAAGCTTGATCAAAAAGGAAAGTCTTAAGCCGGCCCTTAAAGTAGAGAGGGGGCCTGATAGCTGAAGTCTCTATCTCCCATTCTACTTTTAGAAACTCTAGGAACCACAAGTAGTTCTGCACTTTGAGATCAAAGTGATCTGTTGGTATGATACGGTACAACAAGATCTTTCACATATGATGGATGTGTATTGATTTCATGGTCATTAATGTACTTATTATAGTAATTAATCATCCATTGATACATTCAAGCAATATATTATATTTATAAAAAATATATTTCAACTGATATTCCTTAAAGGTTAAACTCAAAATAGATATATCTTTTGGAAGATTTGTAAAATATAGCAGATATAATCCAACATAAATGTGTCATTTTACTGTGGCCACACCACACATCCAAAAAAACTGCTTTAGATTCAGAGAAATTCGCAACCATGGAGATTTTTATTTTTCAAAACAAATTTTTTATGCCAGTTTGTAGAGAGGAAACTGTTGTGTTTGTGCTTATTTTGCTCCCTGTAGCCAACCAAAAAATCACATAAACAAACTAAAATGAGCTCTGCGTGAAGGCTGATGCATCTTGCCACATCCCAGTGCTACTGAACAACTTAATGGGCAATTGATAGACTCATAACATAGCTGGTCTGATTTATGACTAATGTATGGTAGCAGAAGTGTTAAGACTACTTGCATGGATAAAGGAGATTCACTGAAATAGACCACGTATTAGTTTGACATGCCAACACTCGGGGAACGGTTGGCATGTGATCACTGGTTGTGATCGTAGTTTGCGTAATATAAAGCTAAACAATCAATCAACTGGTACCACTGACACACTGCTTGGATATGCTGATAGGGTTAATCTTGTCCTGTAACTGCTTCATTTTGTAAGCATTCCATATGCAATAAGATCCTTATTAAGAATGTGCTCTTCTATATTGAGCAACTAGAATATTTGGCCTATTTTTTCCTTTCTTTCCTCAGCTGACGAATTCAATACGTGTGTTTTTCCAAGAAGGATATTTCTCTGACTGACAAAAAAAATCTACAATGAAAAGTAAACTGAGTCAATCTTGACTGATAGTCGTCCTTAATCTCTGCATGAGAGGGAAATAAAGCTGCGTTTTGAGTTTGCCACCTAACTCAATCGCTCCTTGTGATGACTAATGTGTTGCTGGGACAGAAGCTTTGCAATGTGTGGTGAGATCTCCCAGGGCCTTTGTGGCTCTCACATGCTGGACATCCCCATTGAGACAGTAAAGAATAGGTGGTCACTAGGTATGCACACAATGAAACAGAACTCAGAGACTAGAACAATTGCTCGAGCTGTCAGAGGGTGACAGAAACTGTAATTAATGGTATTTTCTATTTTCACAGAAGAGAATGAGCCACTGACAGAAGCATTATTAATGAGCGCAGCCTTGTTGAAGGGAATAATGGCAGTTTATTAGCAGCAAGACAGATTTAACAGATCTCTCTCAAACAAAGGGTTTAGACACATTGAAAAATGGAGACAATCTGCCCTAAAGATCTAATGGGAGAAACTGTTCAATACAACAAAAATGTCTGTATTGTGATCATATTCTTTTTTTCCCTCCATGAAACCATCTGTTACAAAAGTCAGTAATAAAAGAAATCTTTTTTTTTTTTTTCTTTTTCAGAATGTTATCTCATGAATAGTAAAGAAGTTGATAGCAAAGTAGCATCAAGCTGTAATTAATCTACACAGACAAATGTTTGACAGGTACATCGATGGATTTTCTTAGTTTCAGACATAAAACATATATAGATTTAGAATGAAATATGTTATTTATTGGATGAGGATTTAATTGAGAACTACATCAGGGGTTGCGCTCTCTATCGTCAAATCATACAGAATCGCTTACTTACTAGTTCATTGGGTGTGCTAGTGAAAACAAATGTGATCTAATATAAGAGTCCTGCACTAAATCTTAGCTTCAAGGAGGTTATAGCATTCAACGTTTGTTCAACTTTGTTATCATTTTGGAGGCTGTGGTTTGTTGTACTGTTGAATTGCACCGACCAATAGTGTTGCACCAACAGGTTGGTAAATTAAATCTTAATCCATTATTTTGACAAACCCATTTCAGTCAATGGGCAAGGCTAAATAATAATACAGTAAATTTACTGCCTTTCTTATGCTTTTTCAGTACAAAGTGAACATTATAACAGTAATGAAGCGGAATTTAATGCAGGACAGTTATATTAGAATATATTCATTTTCAGTAGTGTATCTAATGTTTTGGTGACCAGTGAATTTATATTGTACTGATTGTATTTAAGGCTTAAAAGCAGCAAACATGTTGATTAAGCTAAATATTCTTTTAGGTTTCAGACAGCAGTCATCTAATTCAATAGAAGAATAGGAAAATAGTTTGGAGTCACTAAACCAACCAGTCATACTGAGAAACTATGCAATTACCTTGAAATGATCCCATTATTCCTCACACTATCTTATGGATTTAGGCATAGAATAACTATTTTTGAAGTAATGCAGATAATGGCAGTATTACCACTGGGTGAAAAAGATTTGTGTAATGTATTCTGGCAGTGTTTCAACAGATACTCCTCAGTTTCATTCATTTCACTGGACTGAAATATGACTTCGATGTGATACTACAGGCATATGGCTTTGAATAGATGTATTCGATGATTTCCAGAAATGAAATGAACCTATATTCAGTTCATGTAATTGATTCTCATCCAACAAGTTTGACTGTATTATGTTTGTTTGAAAAGTTAAAAGAATTCGGCTAATTTCTCCCCAACCAGGCAATACTTAACCAGATTAGAGTGGCCACTTCAAGCTTTGTTGATGCATCCAAGTGAGGGAGGGCAGCCCAGCTGCAAAAGCTGATCAAAAGAGAGAGGGGGAATGTGATATTAGCATCAAGTGCTTCAGCGAGTGACTCAGACAAAAACATTGAAAAAAACATCATTATTAGACACTTCCTTTACCCATGTTTGGGAGTGAATATATCTGTTTGTCAAGCAGCTGTGTGCATCCATACATGGCATTGATTCGAACTTTAACCAGCACCATAAGGCAATTCCTCTTTTCCCTTTTGCATCTTCTTATTGGTAATATGCTAATGACATCCGCTGTGATTAGTGATCTTCTTCTAATCTTTATTCCTCAGTGGCCTGAGCAATCACAGAGGTAGAGCTTCAAGATTTAGAGCAGTGAGCTTCTTCTGACTGCTCTTCCCTTCTTTGCTGACTGGATTTAATTTGAATAATAACTAAAAATGTGGATTCAAAGGCCACTTTATTGCATCACTGTGCATATGCAGATTCAGGAAACATACTCACAAGTTTTCTGTCATAACCTAGCCTGTATTGAGTTAAAGGAGCTCATAGGAGGAAGTTCCTGGTTCATCGTTAACATTGCATTGTACAGCGATAGTGTTATGCTTCATCTTCCTAATTACTTACCATTACTTCCTAAGTCTGTGTCCCTTGTGCTTCTGCAACAGAATGTGGGTTGAGGGGAGGGGTCTATGTGGATCATCCCACAGATACTTGATCAGTTTGGATCTAGTGAATTTGGAGGCCAGGTCAACACCTTGTGCAGTTCTTCATGTTTTTCAGGCTGCTGCCATCAAGGAGTGTCATTGCTGTGGAGTGGCGGTATCTGGTCTGGTCTAGGTGGGTGGGCCTTGCCTAAACCACTTATCAGTGGTTTTAATGGTGTGATTGCATGTGCACTAGTGTATTAAGTGCAGAAAGTGCAAAAGTGCAAAATTAAGTGCAGTTATTTTATACACTGAACAGGATGTTTACATGAATTGATCTGTATAAAAAATTTTATTTGAATTTTAAGCAATTGTGCTACAGGACGTCAACAACAACATAAAGAACCGGCTGTATCCCTGGGGAAGTGTGGGAGATGTCTAGATAACCCAAACTGTTTTAAACATTTTAAATGGAGTCTTTCCAGAACACATGGTAATTTGTTTCTTTCACAGTTAACCTTCAACATTACAGGAAGAAAAATAAGTTCAGCAAACTGTATGGACCGAAAGTCACGCTTTCAATTCCTGAATAGCACATTTAGTAAGTAATCATTACTAAGTTCAATTCCCTCAAAATAAGCATTAAGTGGAAGTATGTCATTTTTTCTCGCAACTTGAAATACTTTCAGAAGTTTTTGTTGAAGTCTACCTGTTATAAAGTGTCTTTGAATGGAGACACTGCAGGGTGCAGTTACTGGTGCGAGCTTGCATTGAAATGCACCTGGAAGCCCTCCCTAATTGGCAGTCATCTCATTTGGCTTTGATACTGCACGCCATCATCTGCATGAGCAGAACAGGCCATTGTCTGGGGAGGAAGTACAGGTGACTAACAGGCTAATCGTCAAACACAACGCGGGCGATGCAGTGGAGAAAGCAGAAGTTCGGCTTCAAGCCATAAAGCAACTCTAAAGTAGTGTCAATTACTGTGTATATTCATAATATACTGTGCCCCTCTGCAATGTTTTAACTTAGCTTGCAAGGAACTGCATTACATGAAGTGGTAATGTGGACACTAAAATCTGACTTCAGACAGCAAGATCCAAGGACCTTCTAATTAAGAGCACCATCTCAGCGACAACATGTGGAGCGATCTAATGGTGAGTGGCCATGCATGTTTTTACCTGCAGTGTGCTTTATCTAGCAATGTCTCACAGCAGGACCTTAGACAGACCTGTCTCCTCCTTTACTGCTGAGATAAGGACTGAAAAAACATCACTTGGAGCTAGTCAAGCACCATTACAACTTGAGTGAAAGAAATGCGAAGTGTTTTTGCTGTGTTGTATAAACACCATCACCGGTGTGAGGAATCATAGGTGTATCTTGGCTTTGGTTGCAGCCATGCTGCTCCAGAAGGTGTAGCCGTAGCGTTCACACCACCTGCAGACGTGAAAAAGACCTCCTGCTTGTTTTTGTGATGGGGTGAAAAGAAGCATTTGTGCCATTACAGTCGTGCAGGTTTCCTCCTCTGCTTAGCAGTCAACTATAACCCATCTCAGAAATGCAAGGTGCTAATTGCAAAAAGATGACCTTGACAACTTGAACAAAACAAATTTAAAAAGAAATGTGATTCAAGATCAAGGTCAGACAAGAGCTGAAATTTTGGAAATTTGTTCTAAGGATTTATCTGTGCACAAGCCACAAATAATCATAAATGTATGAAATGAACCTGTAGCTCAACGTCATGATTAATTATTTGAGTTTTCAGCTGTCTGCCACCAGGCTGACTCCAGGCAGCCTCAGCTCTAAGAATGGGATAAATACAGATGAAAAATGACAGGATGGCCTATTGACTTACTAAAGTCAGATTGATAATTGAAATAGAACAGAATTGATCTGAGAAAGAAGAGGAGTTCAGGGCGGTCATTTTTCAGTCCACTAGGAATTAATGTAGGAAACATGGGGTGACTGGTTTAAGCCTCTTTAGACTCTAAAGAGGCTCAGAAATCTCGTTATAAAATATAGGCATTTGAATGCTGCATGTTTTGAAAAGGTCTAACTTGGTCAGACATTTACGCAACAATGTATTGGTGTGTCCCAATCCTTCTGAGGGTTGAAAAATGGATTTAGTTAAGTGCAGGAAGTATTATGTTTAGCTCAGGGCAAAGTGTTGTGTTGAGTTATAGCAGCCGATTACCCACAGCTCTGAACCGGGGACTACATGGGGTATTTGTTTACACCAAAGGAAATGAAACTATTTCCATTTAACTACCCTGATTATTGGCCTCCACTGCTTCATTCCTCAATACATGTAAAATGTTTCCTACTGTTACAACGGGTATTTCTGCCTTGACCACAGCAGATGGCGGGGAAATAAAAAAGGTGTGTATTACATGAAGCATTGCGGAGGAATCCTGCTTTCCATTATGTCTTTATAACCGACTGACTTTTTATGCAGAGGTGCTGATGCAATTAGCTGTTCTCCTCCTCAGTGTGTGCCAGATCGTGGTTGGGTTTCAAAGAGTCAAAGAAACACTATCTTGCTCCAATTTCAGGAGACCTGTGCTTAATTTGGCCTCCTTTATCTAATAGCGCTTGTCTTTTTCAAATGCCATATGGTTCGGTGTTGGCTGAATCCAAATAATACCAAATAATACACTGCAATGGTCAACGAGCACAGGCCAAAAGACTGACGTTTTATCTACGAAACTGCCACATTTTATCTCCAACTTTAATAAGTTTATCTTTAAGAAACCCCACTACTGCAGAGATCATTATCTATGTTTCAGTACTGAAAGTAAAAAAAAAAAAGAAAAGAAAAAAAACTGAGTGCTAGGCGGAACTTCCAAAATTAACATTGAAAAGACATATTTTATCCCCATTTATCTCCATCACTTAACAACAACACTGACAAAAGCTCCGTATCTTGATCTCCAACATGCATATAGAGTATTCCTCCCTCTACAGTGTCAGCAAAATCCCAAGATGGCATTGCAGGAAGAAGAAGAAAAGCAGGAGAGAGTGAAGGAAGGTTGTGGGACCTGGAAAGAATGATGAGATTGATCCCTAGCAAGCTGGCCCATGGCCTCGTCCCTCTGAACAGCAAAGGTGGTGACTCAGTCACCTTACACAGACGGCGAGGCAGCCCTGCTGTACCTGATGCTACCAGCCTCTTGAGGAAACAACATGATAGGTATAGATAATAAATACATCCAAACGCATCATTAGAGTTTACATTCAAGGTGGTTTGTGGATATCATTCATTTTTATGAGACTCTTATAAAGTAGATCTACTTTAAAAGTGACATGCTCTTCCCACTTTGCTTGTCAGATTTTGCAAAACAGAGTGCACAAAACCAATCAATATGAAGACATAGTCTATTCAGATAAAATGAACTCCCTATTTTCAATTTACACAAAGCAAAGTTAAGAAGACAACAATTGCAGGTAGAAAGAGACCTTAAAAATCGCTGTTCTATATTGACGCAGTCCCTGATTCAGTTTTGCAGCTCTGGAACAAATCTGTGGAGCAAATCTACAATCTATTGTCTCCACAATATTAAATTGTTACCCACCCATTACGCTAAGCACAGATGCCTCTTCCAATCGGCAGCTGGTGTGCTGTATATTTCCGTTAATATTTCACATTAGCCTGTAGCGCTACATAATACCAGATGATTGCTTGTCTGTTACAGTATATGATGAGAAGTGTTCAGGGCTGCTAATGTGAGACGTCTCTGTTTACCACTTTGATGGATGGCCTCCCTGATAGGACCTGAGTTACGTTCAGGGGTGTCACAGGAAAAAGATGACAGATGGGCCCAGCTGTTAAAGATATCGACACTTTGACCAGACCATGAAGACATTAATCACAGCATGGCTAACCAGCACTGAGGGAGAACGGGTGACTTCCCTTATTAAGACGCAAGTTGTGACAAGGGGGATACACTGTGTAATAGACCATTCACTGAACAGAAGTTATAAATATTATGGCGTAACACAAATGAAGACAATGCTGTGAAGAACTGCTTCGACCCTGCAGAACTTGTAACATGATTAACTGTCACAAGAGATTAGAGGCCAGTAATAAAGATAAACGGGGGGTTGTTGATGCTGTAATATAATATTAAGTGATGGCAGATATCCAGAAGTCAGTGTCTGAATGAAAAAGAGGACACTAATGGTTCTTTGGGATGTTCAGTCTCAGTCGCACCATGTTGTCATGCAGATAAGACTCAACTGGCACTCGTACTCTCAGTGAGAATGGCTATTGCCAAGTAGTTTCAATGTGGTACGTCTTGATTAAATATTTATCCACTTAGATGGCATCACCTTGCAGTTGTTTTCAAAGACATTTATCAGGAGAATGAGGATTGATTATTCGTCTTTAATCAGTGAATTATTCAATATGTCAGCGTTAATATTTCACTGATTGCTGACAGCATGTTCTTATATGGCTGTATGTATACTTAAAAAGATTAACTAGGGCAGAGCAAGAAACTCCTAATATATTGGGTTCAACTCTCTTAGTTTCTGCAGGCAGACCAGACCAGCTGTCTATCTGTCTGCAGTCACACAGCTCATGAGTGCAAAACAATATTCATGTGAGACGGAAGAAGAGGATGGTGATGGATGTGTCCCTATCAATCAACAAAAACAGACATTGTCAGGAACGATTGGGAAGATGAATTGTGCGTTCATGTGATATCGGAATAATTTAAAAAATGTGTCCGCTACAAAGAACATTCATGTGAACGGCTCACACTAAAGCTGAAACAAAAGCTTTTTGGAATATGACTTGCAGAGTTGTTTTAGTCATATACACAGAAACGTAGTGGACATAGGTAAAAATAAGGTTATACTGTAGTTGCGTGTCCGTCTCCCACATGTGTCGAACAAGATATATTTTATTTATAATATAATAATATAATGCAGGTGAATGTAACTTTACTGCGCAATGCAACCTCTGCTTAGAAGCAACCAACCTCCTTTCAACCTGAAGAAGCGTCTTAAAGTAAGCTGTTTTATTTTTTTGTTTTTTGTTTTTTGTTTTTTTAATTAGTCAGGTATAGTTTCTGCAGATTCACTGGTTACCTTGGTATCTTATAGGCAGGGCATGTAATTCATTTTTGGCGTTATTTTGTCCAAATTCAATAATAGCCTGTTAGAAAATTGGAATTCAAGTGTTATGAGAGAACAACTGATTTCTGTGCCTCCTCCTGGTTGTATTTACTGGCCTAAAAATCAGCCCGTGATGATATTTTTCCACCAATCACAAGCCATTTGTCGCTGTTTCGAGTGTTCCTATTGGTTGCTCTATATAGGTCAATGCATATTCATGTCCCATTGCTAGTGAAGGCTCGATGGCGGACTTCTCCATGTCGATGCATTTTATGCATGTTACAACAACTGGAGATGTTAGTCAGGCACACTATGTACTGGTCTGATCAATGAAAAAAATGGCCATGCACCTTATTTGACCTGTTTTCACGCTAAAAAAGAGCCTGGGTTTAAGCTCGTTCACGGGGAGGAGGAGGGAGTGGAACTGGAGCTGTAAATGAGAAGGGGAGGGGGAGGGCAGATTTTACCTACCCTGCCTTTAACCTTGTTAAATAGTTGTAGGTATGGCTATGGCTATCAGACATGCTAGCTCGTGAAATTAGCTTGTGTGCACTTCAATGTAGAAGTAAATCAAGTATTCTCTCATTTTGAGTAATGGAATGGAATAGGCCTACATTACAAATTCCATTCCAAGGGACTTAAACTTGTCTTAGACAGACTTTAATGATCCATGAGGGAAGTTACTTTGTTACCATAGCTTTGTTGCATATAAAAGGAAACACTCATAATTACCACAAGACAGATAAAATAAAATGAGATTAAATTGAAGTAAAAGAAAAATAAGTATTATCTAGCAAAATAGAAAAAACAAAAAATAAAATAAATAAATAAACAGGGTAATCAAAAAATGTACAGAATTAGCATTATAAACAAAGGCAGTTTGCAAAACAGTGTCCAAGGTGATGTGGTTGTTTGGCCAGTTGCATAGCAACAGTGGTATGGATCGTGTCATCTGATGTCGTTTCCTTGTCGCTGAGGGATGTAAACTCCAATGGAGTGTGTCCGCCCAAAGAGTCATGAAGCCGGGCACAGATGTACTGTGGTCATATGAACCAGGTCTCCAAAGCTCTTCTCATGAC
This sequence comes from Mugil cephalus, assembly GCF_022458985.1. Classification (NCBI taxonomy): domain Eukaryota; kingdom Metazoa; phylum Chordata; class Actinopteri; order Mugiliformes; family Mugilidae; genus Mugil; species Mugil cephalus. The sequence goes on along the minus strand of NC_061775.1, from coordinate 1,783,872 downwards.
ACACTCCCTCCTATGAAGGTCCTATGAACATGAGTACAGACGGCACCACCGACCCAAACCTCCTTCTCCACTTCTCCACCTCCACCTCCAGCCTGGCATCTCCAGCACCTCTCCTGAAGTTCAGCGAGAATCTCAAGCCTCACTCCGGGCAACTCAGGGGACACGGCCAGCACTAGCAGCTGATCTCTGGAATACACCACCAGGCTCAACAGCCACTCCGCAGAACACCACAGCCAGCGACACAGCCAAAAACAAAAAGTCCAGACAAAAGAAAATACAGCACAAAACAACAAAAACAACCAAAAACCATTTTGACTGGTTCAAGGCACGGAAAAAGCAAGAACAAGTCAGACAAAAAATGACCACTAACACACTGAGATTAACCTAAAAAGCTTTACATCACAGAGCTACTGGCGACATGTGCATTTTCAAAAAAATGCACCTGAAACTAAAAATTATTAGTAAGCATACTATGTTTTTGAGCATCATTTTGCACTGCGTAGGCAAGATCCAAGGCTGTCTTCCCTTGTTCTTAGCACTAGCCGTCACCTGCTTTGTAAAGCTTGTGTTGCCACTAGATGTGCCAGAAGTGCAGTTCCACGATATCACTAAGAAACAGTCATGATAAGATGTATCCATGTTGGTTTCACATTCTGACATAAAAGTGCATGAAAAGTGCACCGAATTGAGGAAAAACTTCCCTAATCCGGAATAAAAACCATGCAAAGGACATGTCAATGCACCATTAGATCCCCGCATTATGTACAAATCTGCATAAAATGTATAATATTTGTTAATCAGAACTTAGACTACACTACATGTCCACTATAGAACGGAATCCAGAGAGGTTTAAATAACATTCAACTTGTGAGCTATGAGTTTAAAAAGTCTTCATATGATCCAATCACACTTTCCTCACCTCTGCCTGTCATTGATGATGTTATTATAATGTCTCACAATCTGCATAAAAAGAGTGATGGAACAGACAACACAAGTCGAGCTGACAAATTAGACTTGAAAACGTTCATTAACATAATGTCTAGAAGTTCATTAATAACGCTGTCTTAAATTATTCATGGTCTTGTTTCACTAGATACAGCATTTTTCCTCCCGCTGAGCTACATATCACAATTGGCTGAAAACGGAAAAAAAGGAGAGAAGTGAGAAAAGGAGGGGATAAAAATAAAGGAATAAAAAAGGAGAGAGAGAGAGAGAGAGAGAGAGAGATCACAACGCACACAAAGACGGGTCATTATTTCAGCACTGCAGGGGAGACGGTTAAACACCACTTTGTTCTGTTCAATTTGACTCTATGCGACACAACATGCAGCCCTGGGTGTAAACCAGCTTATATCTTATTTCAAACTATTTTATGCATCTCATAAGTATGTCTGTTTGACTACCCACGGAGCTGTGTGTTTGCTGCCCAGCTTGGCATTCTATGGAAATCCCACTGTTGTTATCAAACAGTTTCTGTGCCCAGCATTCATGAAAAAACAATTGATCTGCTGTTTAAAACAATGGAAACCACAGAGCTGTTTTGCAATGTTCTATAAATAGTCAGTTGGTTTCACCTTGAAATTTTTTTTTACTTCCCAACACATCTTGTGCAGTGACCGTTACATGGAACAAATGGAGCAACATTTTCAAAGGCAAGTAATTTTAGTGGTTTGGCCTGCTCAGAGGGGTGCTAAAATAAAATAATCACTTTTTTATTTTTTTTTCCAGTAAAAACAAAATTCTAATATGTTTTTGTCTTTGAAATGTTTCATTCTCTAATGCCATGCCACACTTTCCTCCAAATCTTAATTAAACCACAGCTTCATCAAGGTCAGCATTTGCACAGCAAACGGCAAGAAAAATAATATTTTCTTCTGTCCTCTTACACTTGAATACAAGAAGCAATTTTATGGAAGAAATCTCCTTTTGTTTACTATAAATATTAATATCTCTGTTAAGTACAATCTTATGACAATTTGGTTGGACATTTGTACTGCTCCACAAAAACGTCATGGGGTTTGGCAATTGCCCACGCGGCATACCTGCACAAATGAAAGTCATCTTATGTTCTAAATGCTAAGTGAGTTCATCCGGGAATGGAATAAATATCCAAACGGTCATTCTCTCTCAAATATATTCTCAAACGCAGTCACTTGCCCCGGTGCTTAGCAACGTGGAAGCTGAGCAGATAAAGGGAGAGGGAGAAAAAAAATCCTCGCTGACAGCTGCTTTCTCCGTGCTTCTCCATGTTGTAAAGATGTTACCCTCAGAACTGTAGTGAGACAACTGACCCCATTGTTCCCGGTGTAATTAAAGAGACCACAGCTGAAGCCAGTGAGCCACATGGCCAAAGGGGGCTTTTCCACACTTTTTCAGCAGTCTGGGAAGCCATGAAGAATGAGGGGAAGAGGACTGTCATGTCAACAACCAATCTTTTCATATTAAAGCCTCCATGAGCTTCAATAATATAGATTTGAATCTGCTTATTTATGGCATGATTTATGTATTTATTTTATTGCATAAAAAAAAAAAAAAAAAAAAAAGAAAACCTATTTTTCCCCCATTGTTATTAATGGTACTACATGTTTTGGGGGATATTTTGGACAAAGTGCCCTTTAGTGATTCCTACATTTTTTAAATTCTAACTGCTTCAAAAAGACTACGTGTTCATTAAAAAAACAAAAAAAAAAAAAAAAAAAACTGATTTAAAGCAGATCCACACATGTTTCTTTCTTTAGTTTAAAAACACAGCTATCACAGTTTTGATGAATCTGATCAGTGGTGACACCAGACAAATTTATACTGACATGAGGGCTAATTATGTATCAGATTTCTGATTAAGTCTTTTTTTTCAGTCATTTATCTCGCAAAATATAACAACCATATCACTGTTGCACACATCTCAGTATCTGCAGTCTCATTCCTCTCACCTGTCCATGAGCCCCCGCCTGAAGCAGCTGTAAATCGAGTAATTTCACAGTGACATGAATAGTTGGAAACAGGCTTAGCAACAATGTCAAGCGAGACATGGAATCGCATGTATCTATCTGTGTGACTATTTGATATGTATCTGCTTAAAGCTTTGAAAACAGTGTCTGCATTATTTAAACAATCTGGGGAAAAAAATGTCCTCGTTCTGTTAGTCCGATAATAACCAGACCAACTTCAAAACAGTCCATTCTAATTAAAGTTCTGATCCAAGGAATTCCACAGGCAGTAATCTGATGGAATGGATGGATTCACATGAAACAGGAAAAATTTCAGACTTTGATCACTGAGGTATTCATTGGATGTCAATCACTCAGAAAACCTGGTTTTGATTTTTGCTGCACATTTGATATTTGATATTTCTGATGTTTTGTAATAACCAGTGGAGGCACGCAGTATGGCATAAAATAGGAAATGTACCATTTGTGAGTGATATGTGTTCACTTGGTTTGAGTATTTACTTCTGCCTTCTGGATTATGATAACAAAACGCAGAATAATTTGGTTTCACTAAAGGGAACCGTGTTTTACTGCAAAACATTAATTAAATAGATACCGTCATGTACGCTTGACTGATTTAGAGACAATTTGGTTTAAAAAAAAAAAATATACATACCTTCAATGCCTTCAATACCGGTTCTGCAACCATGCAGCATTATCTACAAGCTGGTGAGTTAAAGGGAGGATCACAGGGATTGTGCGTGGCAAGGGGCTGGGGGAGGATAATAAGGCAAAAGATATATATATATATATATATTTACTCATGGATGATTCACTGACTCAATTTATATTTTACATAAAAAAGTATTCTAAACTATGAACCTATTTACAGTAATTTGGGCTTTATGTGGAAGATATACAAGGCAAAAGCACAACTAACAAGGCTATTAACCATTTACATATTGCAAACACCTGAAACACCTGAAAAATGCGCAAGAAGTATTCAAGAATAACAAACTAGCACCACAGGAAAGGGTCATTGTTGTGACCTGATAAGAGACCCCAGTGAGGCTGTAACGTCCTTCCAGCAGTGCGCTGTCAGCGAATAGTATCAGCTTCTAGCTGAGGTTTTCGGACCTCTCTATCCTGGAAAGACGTACACTGCTTTCACTGTCTGCTTTAGTCTCATGTCCTGGAACAAGTTTGTCTTGCTACCGCTGTTAGTTTAAGAATCAACATTATAGAACAGAGGGGGCTGTTTGATGCGGATATATTGCCAGACCAAACCATTTCCTTGTATCTAAGCTAATATTTCATCATCACCCACTACTGCAGCATTCAGAAGAAACAGCCATTGCTTACATTACTGTAGGGAACCCAATATTTTTCACTGCCGGCATCTAGATTTTATGAGACGTGGAAGAAGTGGAAGAACGTGTCTCCACTGGGATTTGGACTTTTTTCACATTGTCAAAAGCGAATAGTGAGTCCATGAGAATCAGTTAAAGAAAGACATTAAAGACAGAAAATAAATTTACTGAATTTCATCATATGCAGCTATCTAAATCCAATAGTACATTCATGAAAGGAGGTTATGTTTTCATTTCAAATTATATTTTGCATATTTAGATTAGATGTGAGGGACTGATCATGAGCCAAAACCCCATGCTTAGTTTCTGGTAAGATTTGGCTCCTAAAGCACCTCCAATATGACCATTTGGTTACATTTTGGCTTTCAATTAAAGTAAAATTGTGATGGCGTTTTGCCAGTGCGGTGCAATGGCAATGTAATAAAATGGAAAAAAATTACAAAACGCAGCAGCCAGCTGTCTTGAAACTCATCCTTGAGCTTTTTGCAAACAGGATAAAAGCAGACTTTATGTACTATCAAAATGCATTTAAATAAAAATGTTTTGTGTGCTAATAAAATTTAGTTTTATATCATATTTTATAATTATATTTTTGTGTTACCTTGGCAGAGGTATTTTGGTCCTTACATTTTTTTCACCATTAAAGGGTACACCCAGAGGTTCAGTACAAGTAAAGTAATGCTGATAAAACTTCATTATTTGTGTTTTCATTTCTCTCTGCACTTGTATCTGCAGATCCAGTGGTGAATTCTTCTCTTGCATTATCAAGCCCATCAACTCTTAGTTAACAATTTCATAAGTGTTAAAGTTAAAGCAGTTAAAGTTCTTAACAGCTTCACAGCATATGTTATGTTTACCACATAATTGCACAGGGTGGTGATTTGAAAATATAGCACACACTGAAATTATAATTTTTATCACCCGTATCCTCCTCTCCTCCATTCAAAGTGCACGGCACTGAAAGACATGATATGAAATCCCCTGAAAGAAAAACAACCCACTGTAAGCCATTAGCAGCCCAAAGTTATGCTGGAATTGCTTTGACCAGTGCATAAAAAAGTAGATTTAGTTTATGCCATCTGCCCTGACACACACACACACATATCCCTGGCCAGCGCACTGAAAATAAATTAATTGAATATATAAACATTCCTACAAATACAGAAAAAGGTGTCCAAAAGGTTCTAGCATTTTCTTTTGGGAATTTTTAATTCCCAAAGTATAAAAAAAATGAACATCAGTACTTAAATGTGTTTTGTTGATTTTCAATGAATCAACCAGCTGTGCCTTTGCGCCAAACTCTCCCAGATGCCAGGAACTGTTATAGGGTGGGCCATAGTTCAGCGTTCTGTGATTAGCCCATACATCAAAGTTTATAACTCACCACATCGATTGTACTTTGTGGACAGAAAAATGAAGACTGACCAAAGCATGGTCTAGTATACGTCAGCTTGATTTCCACGTTCATTTACCTTTAGTGGAAATTGTCCGTAGAATTGGTTCACCAGAGCTCTCTACAGATTATGTTTACATACTGCAAAGCTTTGCCAGACAAATTGTGAAGGAAATGTCATTAATTTTCACTGACAAATTTTCCAGGCCCTCGAAGTTCTTGTACCACAGAAATAGCGTGGATAACCAAACAGTTCACATCCAGCATACCATTTACACTGTATTATTGCAACTTAGCGTCAAGAGTTGGGAGGTTAGTAGAAAACTATAGTGCAAGTGTCATCACTTTAAATTAGTTGTCTTTTTTGCTAATAAGTTTTTACTCATTAATTCTCATGTCTCTGATATGGTGAGGCTGAGTTAACAAGTCTCATTGCTTTAAGTGATGCCTCTTGACTTGAGATTATTACTAGGATGGTGTCTTAGTTAGTGAAAAATCGCTGTGAGTGACTGGTGACTCTTTCTCCCCAGTGCTTGACACTGGGCACTGATGCCAGCGATCACATCCTGAGTCAAGTATGTTTTGTTATTCTTTATTAATCTCTCATGGCAAACTTCTTCCTCTGCATTTAACCATTCCATTCGTGCACACAGCTGTGAGCCGACTTGGAACAGTGGAACGTCCGGACACCCAGGGAGCGATTTGGTGCTTGCTCAAGGCTCGTCAGTTGTGGACGTAGAGGCCATTTGAACCAGTGATCTAATGGTCTCCAAATCTACTTCTGCTTCAACTCCACAGCTCCCCCTAAGTTTTGGATGTAGCACATATGTAAGCGAATAGATTTTGTCTCTCAAGTCACTGCAGACATTCTATTTATTTTGTGGATTTTGTAACCATGACTACAATCTTTCATTGTAAGGGCCTAAATTTTAATAATGTTATAGTCACTACAAGCAAATATTGTTAACGAGATGGGATATTTTGGTGGGAAACAAATGAAATACAAGGTCAGTAAACATTATGTGTTCAGTATCAACATTTATCAGCAACAGATGTAATCTAGGCAGTATTATGTTTCTGTTGAAGCATATTTGCTGTTGCAAATTAGTTGCACATAAACAGAATTTCCCGTAAACAAGACTGGAATTACAATATATTTTCACTGTGTTATTTAACTCACTAACATAACAACCATCATAGGAATTGAATGCTGCGACTTGTTGCAGATTGCGCCAACACATGACTGTAACATGTACTTGAATCCCTGAAAGCAGAACTTTTAACGTGTGTCAGCAAGCAAAGTGTTAAAACCTCTTTCACTGCTATTCATTTTGAAATAAGGAGATAGAACCTTGGTGTGAAATGCATTTTTTCAAGCTTTTGACTGGCACTGTTAGCTAGTACCGCCTGACAAGCCAAGCCAAGCCAATAAAATACAGTTGAATGTATCTTATTGTTGAAATAAGGGACTTGAGTTTTACGTATCACTTGGCACTAGGGTTCAGGTCGGTGAAGTGGGACAATTAATCACTAACTCTCAAACGTGCTAATCAGATCTTACTCTGCTGACAGATCTCCTAAGTACTATACTACCACTGTGATGGATTTGAAATAATGGGATGTATAATGTTACTGGAAATCTTTGAAATATCAGCTGCTAATAGATGACAGCTACAGCTACCCACACACTTCATTATTTAAAATCAGACCCACCTTTTTTAGTCCTTTAGCACCAGCTGTACCAATGACTGCTCAACAAGACTGTGAATCTTTATCATTCTCAACCTTAAGGCCATCATGCTTCTTTCCACTTACTTAATAGAGACACAGTAGTCACAGTAGAAAAAAGTAAACCTGAGCTCTAGGACAACTCTCAAATGGAAAACTATCATTTCAAACAACAACTGGGCCACAAACCAGCCCAGGAACGCTCACTGTAAGGCAACTCTGGCCAGCCTGTAAATGGGCAGATAAACCAAAATCAGTGTGACATCAAACCAATGCAATAGAGAATATCAATTAAAATCTTATAATACAGATATTTATTATCACCAACAATTACACAAAAACACCCTCAGTGTGTCTAAATCATAATGTGATGTTATTTGTCCTTCAAGGTTGTATCTATATGCCAACACCTTGTGTTATAATTATAAAAAAAGAAATTGGTGTATACGTTGTCATATCTGGTTATAAAACTTTTCTTCTAAAAAGAGAATGCAGTATCTCAAAAAAACATGTCAGATAGTCACGTAAAAATACCCTGTTATAATGTAAAACGTTTCTTATTATAACATGAAGTGTTTCCTATCACAGTGTGAAACTAGGGACAACGGCATGTGTATTCTTTCCGATCTATTCAGTGCACAATTCAGTTCCATATCACATTTCTTTGATAATGTTAGCTGAAATTAATGCTATTTATGTTCTGGAATATAAAAGAAAATATCACTGGAAACATTTTGGCAGCACACTAGGTGTTTTTCATCAGCTGCAGAATGGTAGCAGGCTTAGCCTTGAAAACTGGACAGACAATGTGCCAGTTTTTTAAGCATGTACTATGTGTTAACTCACACCAGACACTGAGACTGAGTTTTAACCTGGCTTCCTGTTCAGCCAGAATCTGAAACTCTGCACATTGAGCATAAACACTAAGGTCCTAGTGGCATTTGTCAAGTGAGAATGCCAACAAATTGCTGCATTTAGTGCTAAACAGTAAGAAAGGCAGTAAAGTTTTAAAGCTACTATTACACTACAGACTAGAATGGTTAATTTCAGTTAATTATGAATATGTTATACTTGTCCGCAGTTTGTAGTTGACAGTAAACCTCGACACCAAAAACCAGATTCATATGTAATTTAGTTTTATTGTGTACTGTTGCACCAGGATGAAAAACCGTTTATCTTTGTCAGTGTTCGTTCATTTGTTTTCTGTAACCACCAGTCCTCTAGAGAGAGACGAACAACCATTCATGCTCACATTCACATCTACGGACAATTTAGAATCACCATTCAACATAACGAGTATGTCTTTAGATGTTGGGAGGAAGCCGGAGTACCCAGAAAGAACCCACGCATACACAAGGAGAACATGCAAACTCCACACAGAAAGGCCCCGGTCAACCTGGATACGAACCCAGGATTTTCATGCCACAGCACCGTGCTGCCCCTTTTTGTAAGTGTGTTGTAATAATAATTTAAAAAAAAAGATTAAAAAAAAATAAAAGAAATAAAACAAGCTAACCTTCCTCAAATGTTAACTAAACTGACAAAATATTCAGTTCAATATCATATACTCTCTTTTGCCGTGTGTTTGCCTGTCATTTATTGTGCTGTACGTTCCAAACAAGGCAGGCATAATTCAATATCTTTAGTCTAAAGCAATAGACATGATGAGTCCCATTGTTCTTCCATGCCTTGCTAAAGAGCTGAGGTCAGTGCAACAATCAACTTCACATCAGGGAACAGCCTGTCATGATTTAGGAATTTTTTGGAGCACTGAGAAGCACTGATGTTTTAACAGCAATTGCAGAGGGACATATGCATCCGTCACCCGATGTGAACTAATCGACAGGTTTCTGCTGGGGTAAAATATGGAATATTTCCCCAAACCTTGGGCACAGGAAAATTGCTAAACAACAACAGCCAGCAATATGTTTTGTATGCTTCCTATGCTATATTGTTTAATGCTTTATTTCTAAAGAATGATGAAAATGATTTGCCTTTCTGTTTGGCCCTGTAAAGTTAAGCAGCTTAATTCTTCCATTTTTAGGCCCAGCCCTGTTTTCATCTTTGGAAAGCCCCCCAGGGAAATATCTTTCTACTACTGACCTCTCTCTTCCTGAAAATGACAAATCTTTCTGCATACAGGCCTGATTATGCAAACAATGAATATATTCCTCAAATGGGAGACAACTTGAAGCCATATAATTTCCTAAAATTTTTATTTTTTTTTTTTCCCCAGATGATGAATAGGGAAACATGTTGTTGCTCATACCTGCCCAACTGTAGCTCATCCTTCTTCCTGTTACCTTGGGCCTAATTTAATAACCTAAAACTCACTCAGCCAACTGTGATCCTACTGTGCACCCTGATGGCAGAAATATGTGTAAACACCTGCACTAATTACCTTCTCAGGCAGATTATTTATGAAATGCATTAAAGCATGTGTAAAACGATTCATTGGTCAGAAATCGGAGCAATTTTTCACTCGACCATCCAAATATCTTCCAGCCCAGGGGAAGGCAGAGCACGTTTCCACTGAAACTAAACGGTATTATCTCTCCGTGACTGTTCATTTTTCAGGACTGTTTGTTGCAAGGAGACTAAACAAGATTATCAAATAGACAAAGATGAGTTTTGCTGTGTGCCCCAAATCAGACAACATTGATTGTTTATGTTCGATGTAATCTGCTTAATGTGTTTATCGTCCCGCAGACATTCTCCATTTTTTCACAAATTCTCCTAAATTAAATGATCTCCTATTTGTAAAAAATGTGTCTGATTTATAACCTATGCCAAGATATGCCTTCTAAATATTTTCATTTTATAAAGTTTGTGAGAGTGCATTGGCGGCACTGCAGGTGCTGAGTAGAGGACAAAATTAGCACGGCACTCATCCTTGAGTGTTTAGAAGGACTAATTGAGCCAAAACTTGTCTGATAGACATCTCTGATTACATTACATCAGTGAAATATTCTTGTCTAACAAGAGTGCTGATATCAGAACACAAATGAACAAGACAAACTTCCACCGTGATTAACGGTGGGTAATGTTTTCTCATATCTACTAATTATCCATGTTTAGTTATCTTGTACCAGAAGTTACTGGGATGCAGCCAAATTGATCGGGGAAATTTGTATTTAACCATAATGATGAGCAAATATCATTTGAAGAGTGAAGTCAAATCCATTGCTGTCTCATCAGTGATAATGGCAACAAATAATGGATTTTTCTGACCCCACCATTCAATTAGGAAGTCATTTAATTTAGTGGTACAGTATGATGATTCAATGGTCTCCTACCGACACAGAACAATACTAAAACTCTTGCATCACACTGAATAAAAAACTCAAAAGGTTACTTAAGTGTTTCACTTAAGTTACAGTAGATGTGCAGTATACATGGTATGAATTGACGTCACAGCCGCCTGGGGCCACACCCCGAGTGGCAAAAACACAGTGGAATGTATCGAGGGAGACTGGGTAAAATGTGGATTATCAGATCAAATTAAGGACAATTGGACTCGACAACGATCCATACGAACTAGTATGCCTTTTGAAACGTGGATTAACCCCAGCTTCACTTAGTTTAAGGTAATTTAAGTTATGATAAATGTAGCTAAATACAAGATGCTAAAGTTAAGAGCTTTAGCGAAAGTAACATTAACCATACAATACTGTAGCATCCAACCGGACGTTAAAAGGATGATGAGGAGGGATCGCAAATATTCTGTTTATTGTTTTATTGTTATTTATTGTTTTAACTGAAATACTTAAGCACTGTTGGCCATAACTACACCAAAACAACATTGACAAACTTGTCTGACAGCCCTCTAGAATGTTAAAGAAGTAACTTAAGGTATGACTTCATCAAAAAATACAGCATAAATGAATATTCCCTCACACTAAATGGTTTCTGTGCCTGGATTCCAGTTGTTTCTTCAAATGCAGCGATCCATTTACTTCTCTTTTCTTTGGCAGCCAGAGATATCTGTGAAACTATATCTTGGACTGCTTTTCAAATCGAATGCGGCTAATCTCCATGTTCAGCTGTCAATTTTTGCCACTCAGTGGCCGTAACAGCGGAGACTTTGTTTGTGGTGGCGCCACGTGCATACGCTCTATACAATGACAGCAATATAAAAAAAGGATTTTGCAATAGGCCTACTCTTCAAAAATATGTGCACATATATATATATATATATATATACACTTCACACACGTAAGAAAAACATATGGCAGTAATATGTGAAGGGGATTTAGCAGTAGATAGCCATAGGGGAGGGAGGCATGTTGACAGTGAACATAGCACTGTGACATCCCGCAGTATGGAGGTCAAGATCGGGACTCCTTGAACTCATGTCATCTCAACGTCTACTACAAGTAGACAACTATTACAAGTAGGCTTTGAGATTTTTTTTGTGTATGGTTGTTCAAGTAAAGACTTATGTTTGTATGTACTTTTGAAATTATGGCCAATCTGGGTGGTGTTTTGATCAGTAGCCTCAGCTGTCCAAATTCAAAGCAGTTACATTGCCAACTGTCCAAAACTCACTGTTAAACACTCTTGAAGCTGATGGACCCAAAGTGCACTGTGAGCGAATGAACTGCTGAGCACACAAACCGCATAAACAGCAGCCAGCAGTTTCAGTTAATGATATGAAACTGCAGCAAATCAGTGCTACACTGAGTTTAAAAAAAAGTTTGAAACGTTTTCCTCAATTAAAGATCTGTATTTTGTTCAGGCAAAATTTAAAGCACTTTTTGCTGTTCAAATATAATTAAAACAGCTGTACTAAATTTATTGGCCTAGATTATGCTAAGTGTGCACAAGTGTATGTGAAAAGAAGAAAAATATATTATTGTCAAAAAATGGATCGACATTGCTATTGGCAGACATTTAGTAATGACTAACTCCGATCAGAATGGTGGGCCAAAAACTGGGACTAGGAAATCCCTAGAATCAATTTTATACTCAACACAAATCCCAAAATATTTGCAAGCTCTGCTTATTTACTATCTGAATGCCGTAGGATCTGAAAGTCCCATTTCTTGCTAAGGGCAGCAGATACTGTACAGCAAATCATGGAAATGTGCTCGCTTTGACTCTGCATTTATTAGTTGGGCGTAGCCACGCTCTAGCAGGTGACAGCTAGTCAGATGTGACATAGTGCAAAATTATCCCTCAGACACAGTCTCCCCAATTTCAGACAGCTACATCACGAGAGGATGCCATGTTTAAATTATTGATACCTTCTCAAGGTTGGGTGCATCATGCTTCTTAAGGGGCGCTGAATGGAATGAAAAGGGTTTTTAAAGAAAATTAGAGCATTCAAGTTTGAATTCTCACAATTAGAAAGATACGAGTACACGGGCGCAATAAATTGAGATCCCACGTCTGAGCACAGGAACTCCTAGAGATGCAGCTCTTGATGACCACATAGGGCTTAGTGTTTCTGAAGAAAGAGGCTCGTGACAGATGCTTCTATCTTCTCATTGCAGTTGGAGTATTTGATCTGTGAACACTGCAGATCATAGACATGGAATGTGTTATAATTAACTGTGAGGAGTGAAGACATCATACGGAGATTATACTAATTACTTGAGCTATTTTGGAGGTTCACCATAGGCTCAGAACTCTCTTGAGTATTTGTATCGCATGGGTCTCTTTCTAACATAAACTCTTATTTTTTTTTCTATTTCAATGAGTACTTAGACTACGAGAGGAACACTTTTGTATCTAGAGCTAAGTTTCTGGTCTTAGACTTTATAAAGTTGGATCACTCAAAGGAGAATGTATTTATTTCTAACATTTATGTGGGTAATTGGTGTCTCAAAATTTGCCCTGCACATTTAGCACTTGTGCCCAATCATCGCTCCCTATTCACCTGCTCAGTAAACCAGCCTGCAGGCAAGAAGCCATTTGAAAAATGATTTGTGAACTTATCCTTGAAAGTGACTCTTCATATTGAACTCACAACAACTCAAAGTTGGGAGCATAATGTGTCTGTGTTGTCAGCCATATTAACAAAGTGAACACACCATTAAACAATGTCATTAACCACCGACTCATGCTAATGTCTTCGTTTAACTATCAATGACGCTTAGCTTACTGGTCTGAAAGGGAAATCTGTTTTCTGGATTATTAGTCCAAAATAGAAATTCACTGAGCACTTCCAATGTTGTTGTGGTGCTCGAGAGGGTGGGGCACTGCAGTTAAATTGAATTGAAATAATTCAAATGGCAAAGGATGGGAAGTGTAGGACTATTTGTGATGGTTTTTATTGATGTATTTGTGAGTGGTTGGCACAGAGTCAATGAATTGGGTGTTGCTTTTATATTGTGTCCTGTGAAATATCCCATTTACCATGCCCATCTAAATGCTAATAAGAAAAAAAGCTGTTTTGGAATTGCTCAGTAGCCGACGCGGTAATTCAGTGCTTGCTAACTAACTGTAACTTTGTGGCAATTTAAACATGACATGACACCTTAAGTTCTCGCTATAGCAGAGGTACTTCTTACTCAACTGTCAGACAAACTGCTTTTGTCTCATATGTTGTACATCATAGAAATCAATTCAGACCAAAATTTTGTGATTTACCTTTGGAGCTACTCAATCTCAGCCTTCCTATGTCCCATATACCATCACATACTCCACAATACAGCCCTTAAAGCATTCAAAGAAGAATTTTTAACATGTTTCTACTGTGTGTTATCACAGTATAGCCTGAAGCCTTTTTTGGAAGTTACTGATGCTACCTTAGCGAAGGTTCAACATCAGGGTGGCTGAGGTGATGCTTTAAATCCTTCAGCTAGTTTAAAAAATATTATTGTCGGCCCATGTGACTTTAGTTCCTTTGTGACATTCACATTCAGTGGCTATATTAATCAGCCTGCGCCCGTAGGCCCAAACAGATGGCTTTGATAAGTTGCTTAAAGCAGTCCAAAACTCCACAGATAGCGCTACAGTAAACTAAACATCCATCTTTGGCTCTACTCGTTCCATTCCCCATGCAAACAGAGTCATTACACACATGGCTTCGGGGAGAGATTCTCTGTCACACAGCCTAACCCTCTCCTCTTAAGGATTTGGATCCTTGTCATCTGTATTTCTTAAACTAGTCAAGTGACTCTATTATTAAGTGAGTGTAGCTGATTCCAGCCACCTTGAATAGTCTGACATTTCACCGCACTTATTTTTATTGTCTGTTCAAAGTGATATTGAACAAGTAAACTTTTTTTCTTGTATATCAGGCCTGAACTGTGACCCTATTTTACAAAATAAAGAAACCGAAGCTAGCTGAAGTTAAATACACGTTTGTTTAAGGTAGGGAAGCTACTGTTGCTGCATGGCACGGCTAGTTTTATCAGAAATAACAATTACAATTTAATTATAGTTAAAATACATACAGGAAGCTTTAATTTAGAAAGCAGCCTTTTGACTGTGTACTCTCATTTCTTTGGACTACTAGTGATGACTTTTGAATACTGACAGTGAGCTTTACTTTATTGCTACGCTCTTCCATTTCGTAGGAACAGTCACACATTACAGCCCCTTTGATAAACGGCTCTGTTGTTTCATGGTCACTCTAGTATTTGAGAAGTAATACAGTATTTAACGTAGTGACGTAAATTATATTTCCAAATTTATTTCCAAAAATGTATTCAGTGACTTAAGGTCTGCATTTTCTTATTTTCAGGTGGTCCTATATTCAAGGATAGAGTATCTTTGCATTTCAACCAGCACTAACCTCTACACTATGTTCTGCTCAATGTATTCTAGTGTAATACAGAACAAATGAACTGGTGAACCTAGAGAGTCTGGGATATCTAACTAGCTCCAAAGCACAGACTTAAAAACACAAAGAGTCACTTAGACAGTGATTCCTCTGTAATTTGCAGACATTAAGAGTTTCCAGACACGTGTCAGCATTAATGCTCGCATATGTTTTCAATGCAATACCCTTTCACTGTCATGTAGCATGTTAGCATATTTGCAGGTTTATGTAGACCACGCAGTCATTACGTCCTTGTAATCAGACTAAATTGCTGTTTTTGTACTTGATGAGGATGTGAGCAATGATTTCAGCATCGAATAACAGGAGCCAAGCACAGTCACTTAGTGCAAATTGTCACTGATCAACTTTAAATACAGGTCAATATTTTGTACTATGTATAGAAGGAAACACAAATATCTTGCTAGCCTCAATGTAGTTTTTTTTTTTTTTTTTTAATATTGTTTTCTCTTGGGCTACATTCACTTTTCTGTCTCGAATGCCTAGCAGGCCTTTATTCATTCAAGTGCCACATTATCTAGTTATAACCATAAAACCACATATGGGCCAACATATGACCTCAAATGTGTGATTTATTTATTTGATCTTTTCCTTGAATAACTACCATTGTCACACTGTGTTTTTGTGTCCTTTTGCTGCTCGTGAAGCACTCTGTGACAAACCTGTGTGCCAGCACCACTTTATAAATAAATCTGTCTGAACTTGAGTTGACCGGGGAACATCTTGAAACAGAGGACTAGGATGTGACGACAGACTCCCAAAAAATTCTAACTGAAGGGAGTGATGGGGAAATTACCAGACTGGAGGAAATATTGCCACAACTGAATACTGGCATTGAACTTCCATGACCACAGACTATAGTACATGTTATATTCTGTACAGAAGGTATGGATGCTGAATCCATCCATGTGAGGATACCTCACAGCAGACAAGTTTAAATATAAATATGTATTGATTTTACAATCTTGTCTTACTGTCACACCTTCTACTGAAAGGGAAATATCTAGTGTGTTTGTCCAGATTTGAAGAAACAGAACAGAAACGGTACATGCAAAATAATATAAAAAACATATTAAATACAGAGAAATATGGTTGAAAATATGAAAACAGCAGATCAGGTTACTTGAAATAATCACAACCAAACCCTCACCGTTGCTAATAAATAAATCATATCACACAGTCTTACTTTACACACTGTCTTTGTGTGATCACACTGATTTATTAGTGTAGTACCACGCTTTACAGGACAGTAAAAAGTAGCACCCAGTCAACAAGCTGATCCAAACAAATGTTTTTTACTTCACTGGCATTGATTTAAAATAGTGCCGGAACCGCAGTATTCTTCAGACAAACACTGTTATAATGATTCCAGTGGAATCACAGACAGGACTTTCAGAGAGCCAAAAGCCACAAGAGTGACTTTTGAAAGATTTCTTTGGTTTTACTTCCTTGATTACAAGTCATACATTACAGAACTGGCTCTGCTCCTTCATAAGCAAACCCTTCTACGCCATATACAATCACATAATACAACTGTAGCTATATATTAAAATATATATTATATAGTATAATACATTTATTTATTCTGCAACGGTTAGGCCAGTAGTCAAATGAGGCATTCCTCAAAAAGATATACACATTTCTCTCACAAATTGTTAGCATTGTTTTCCCAGCCTAGCTACAGTATATACAACTATTACAAGCTCAAATTGGACGCAGCTTCTTGGAATCCTGAAAACTGGGCAGAGTGACTGGTGGGCAGATGGGCAGTGGATAAAGTCTTTTATTTCCACCATTGAGCAGCTCCACACCTTGGATAATAGGAGCCAATTCAGTTCAGCCCATAAAGAGGTTTATCAGTTCCTGTCAGCATGCCCTGCAGGGGTGAGGCGACAAATAACAAGGTAGCGAAAAAGAAAAGTGCTAGGAGTCCAGCTCCCTAACCTGTTTCCCCTCTGCCAATGGCCATCTGCATTTTCAAAAAACACTCATTTCCGCTTATGACTCGAGATAGGAGATTAGAGAGTTCAAAGTCATGTTTGAGCAGAATTAGAAGGAGATATCGAGGTCACGTGATTTGAAGACGCTGTACTTGCTGCATCTTCGAAACATCACAAAATGTTGAACACTGCATGGGTTGCAAAGTGAAAGACTGTATGCAACATTCCCATCGCACACTATAGTTTATTTAAAAAGAAAAGAGATAAAATTATTAAAATATTTGTATCACAAACAGCGACAAGCAAAAAAGTAGCTCAGGGCAGGAAAAAATAATAACAGTGAATTGTGCTTTGAATATTTAGATTTTTTAATTAGAATTACTGCACCTAAATGGTCTCATGTGCAGTTTTGCTGAGGTGAACAGAATACAAATTCAGTACTTCAAAATGCATTTCTGGGGAAACACCCTATTTAAGTCCTCGAGGAAGAACAAACCATTTGAAATTATTGCCCTCAGCCTGCTTCGACAAGCTTGTCAAATCCAGACTAAATTGCTGTCTCCTGGCTATCTATACAGTACATATAAAATACATATATACTGTACATGCATACTGATTTAAGAGTTTGTATATCTTGACTGAAACCTCTGGAGTATCTATTAAAATAATAGGCTGCATTGTTAAAATGGTTCCATTATACATCTCCTGAAGTAGATATGAGGAATCATTGTACTTCCCTAGTTTAAAAACAGGCACATATTTTATTTTTTTTTTTCTTCAAATATTAGTGAACTTTTATGTGAACTGGATTTACCTATGCTCGATGAAAAGTAGGACCAGGAAGGTATGAGATAATGGATGCCTGTGAGTGTTGTATTCTAAGCCCTGTGCACGTTTCGCAGCAGTTAATGCAATTTTCCATGCATGAAAAAAATAAATGAAATGTGGGAACATATTACTAAGACTTCTACCTATGATAATAATAAGGGGGTCGATTTTAACAAAAGATATTCAGCTATTTGCTATGGACTTCTGTAAAAAAATATTTTTTCAATAAAACATCTAACTGCAAAATCAGCACTTTATACAGGTGTCTGTACACATCTCTCTCTCTTTCTCTCGCTCTCATTATATATATATATATTTATATTTATTTATATATGTATATATATATGTATGTGTGTGTGAATGTGTGTGTGTGTGTGTGTTTGTATATGTATATATATATGTATATATATATATACACACACACGACATTTATATTAAAAAAAATGGCATATTGTATTTTTTTTCTTCCTCATTTTAAGAAGTGTTGGAGGCACTGTCGTGAGAGCTCTTCTAGTGCGTTTGCCTTATGCTTGCTGGAATAAATTGGTACCATATGGCGTGATGACAGGATCACTCAATCTTCTGTGTACCTGAACACCACATTAATCATTTTTGGGGGGATATTCTTTCCCTTTCATCACACAGGAATTTCCAAATAGCCCCTGCCTGTATTTCTCTCACACATGTAGTGGATTTACATACACGGACTACACTCTGCTCTTGTTAGAAGCCAGACCATTTGACCAAGTTCAAGCTGGAGCAAAACTAAATGTTAAGGTTAGGTGTCAGGTGAGATTTTCTTCCTGTTAAACATGCTGACTGGCTTTCATTTAAAAATGGTTAAGCGCTAGGCATATTTTTTTAATTAACTGTGTCCGATGAACAATGCGGTACAAATGTAAATAGATATAACCACCTTAGTATTTTTCACACATTGAGAATCAATGTAGATTAATTCTACCCTTAAGAAAAATTCAATATTGAAAAAAACTGATTCTTTTTTTCTCTAATAAGTAAATGCACATTAATGGCCCTTGAAAATAAATTAATAATAGAAAATGATATGGACAAAAAAAAGCAGCTATTTTAAAATACTAATAATTATATTTGCACCTACCTTAAATGAAAGACTATGATGAAATTCCATAAGTATATGTATGGACATAAAGCTCCTTCCACTAATTCGGACTAAGAGTTTTTAGGCAGAGAAAGGTGAACAGAGTAAAGAAGGGTAAAGTGGCCCAGAGGTGAGAGAGAAGAGAGACAGAGTCAGAGAGGGGAAAAAAAAGAGAGGGAGAAATGGGACAAAGGAGAAAGAGTGGTCTTTATAGCAATGTCCGCTTGATGAATCAGACATGTCTTATTTGTTGGCTGCACTGCCAGGGAATTTGCATTGATTATTTTCCCCTCAACAGATACATTTAAATCAATGTGGCACAGCGCAGCCAGAAAAGTGTGAGAAAATGTGCGCAGCACACAGTGGAGCCCGGAGCTGTAACCTTGGTCAGACAGGAGGAGCCACAGCTCCCCCTTCATGCCAAACGGATGAGATCAGGACTAAAAGCAACTCTGAGGACAGCAGCATCTCAGATCTCCCTGTGAAAAAACAATCCCCTTCTTGCAGCCAAAATAACATTTCAAAGGGCTAATATATCTTCATTACTGTGCAATTTTTCGTATGCAGATGAACCAACTAGTGTTTTTTTTTTCTACTAGTTATACAAATAACTAAAAATTGCTTTAAAGTTTGTTCTTGTCTTTTCTTTTCCTCCAGACTTCAAAATGGTAGTTTTATTCCTTCATCAGTCTTTGGGTTTAGATATACAGCTCTAGACCCATGAGGTTAAAAGTAGATAATAGAAATCCAAAGTCCAAGTCTTGTAACATTACAGGAGAAGCTGCTTCTCACAGCCTGGCTTGATATATTCATTTAAGCGGATCTCTTTGGGTTTAGAGCTGGTTTTGTGAAGATACTCTGACAAAAGCAAAAAATAATTTTCAGTGTCTCAACATCCAGAATACAGTTTCTCCATACACAGTGTGTTGCATGTTCAATTGGATGTGGAGTCGCCGTTTTTTAATACAGGTCATTAATGTTAGTGTCTATATATCATTCATATGAGAAAAGACTGAATGTCAACACTGTTTAAACACAAATGTAGTTTCATTTCCAAAGAAACAAACTAAAAAATGGTGTTACTGTGAATAACTAAACAAGCTTTAAATCATTTCACCAGTCTACAGTGGCAAATACTCCACAAGCATACTACTGCTCAGTAAATGTGTTTGATCTTCAGATATTTTCCAGTCAAAAGTAGGTTAGGTTATTGTTTATTCTGCAACACATCCGCTGACTTTCAAGCAGACCCAGTGTGGAGTCTGAATCACCGCTAATGCTCCATCACAGGATTCAGCTAAATGGAAGCTGAGCAGGTTTTTGTGTCCTCGCCTCTTGCATTCACTGCGTTAGACAATATTTTTTACATGCCATAAAAGGCTACTTTTATTGTGTGGGGTTTACTATTCACAAGCAATAAATAGCAAATAATATATTTTTTTTTTATTTTCAATGTTCTGACACTCATTTATTTATTTCATTTTCAGACCGATGAGATGTCCGCAGTAAAAAAATAATTTCACAATCTGATTGAATGGACTATATTTAACACGAAGATCCAGCACACCGCACCACCTCACGCCTTCTCTCTCTCTCTCTCTCTCTTTTCCCGTCTCTCTTATTCCCTATCTCATTGATAATTTCTCCTGGAGCTTCAGCCTCTCACTGTGAGATCAAAGTGGCTGTCACACACACTGCCAGTGGAGGACGGTTCAGGAGCATTTCCCTACAATATATTATTCCTCTATGGATGATGAAAGAGCGCACACTGGGGGTGGAGATGACGCTGTTACGGGGCAAATGCAGTAGAGGGCATGATATCAGGCGTCCCCCACATGCTATTGGTTTGCATATCGACAAGAGTAACAAAAGGTTTGGATGAGCACTGCCGTGCAAACCAATCCAGTCTAGGGTTGATCATTCCATTAAGATCTGGAATTAAAATGGAACTCTTGTAATTGATGTGGTTGTGATGCACAAGTTAGAATTACAGAGGAATTTACAGTATCAGTACACACACACACTGCTAGGATGAGTAATTTAATGTTTAGAAAAAATGTAATGAGGCCTCTTCTGAACTCATCTTGACAACAAATAGTCCCGCTGTTGCAAGCAGCATAAAAAAGGAGCAAGGAATTATGCAAAGTTTGCTCGCTACCTTGTTTTTGTATGCAGTTGTCTTTTCTCTTTGGAGGAAAAAAAAAGAAAAGAGAGGCTTTCCAACATCTCCTGACTGTCTCTCTTTTCTCTGAAAGGCACATCTTAAGTCTGACTAAAGCGTACACTCGTTTCTCCCCTAGGGTGCGGTGGCAGTGGTGCAGAAAAAGTGAACTGCCGAGGACCCCACTGTTTAGCAAACACTCCTACTGAGGGGAGGAATTAATTATTCAGAGCCAAGGACCAAGGCAGCCCCATTTGATAGCACCACAAAAGAAAGGTCAGAGCTTTTCATATGAGGAACCTCGTGGTTCTGCATCCTGTCAGCTGAGGAGATGTGTATAGTACATAAGACTGAATGGCAGTCTGGCTAACAGCTCAATTAAAATGACAAGGACGTCTACGTGAAGATGTGTTCACAAGACATGTGACAAACAGCAGCAACAACCCAGTCTTGCTAAGAAAGGTGTGGATGGCCTAGGGGACATGATTCACACCTAAAGAGTAATTTGTGGCTTGTGCAAGTGATTTTGCCTACTCTGCAGGAGCTGAAGATATTTTTTATAATGTGCATATTTGAGGTGTCTAACCAAGAAAAAAGAATCAAGATACTGCTGGTCAGAATGATTAACAACTTATAAGAACAAATCATTTCCCCTCTTCACAAGTTAGCAAATGATCCATTACCACGTTTGAATAGTTAATAGGGCATAATGAACAAATGAATAACATATTATTTAATCTATGGGAAAAATTGCCCTCTAAAGACTGAATTAGGTTTCAAATTCTGCAAATACAGTACAGACTCTAGTGGCAATCAATACAGTTGGAGAAAGTTTGGTGCCAGGCTCCCCATAGTGTGATCATCTGCATAATCCGATCAAATTTCACTGAGAAAGGCCAAAGCTTTTTTTTTTCTTCCAGTCATGGTGAAATGCCGATTTTCATCAAGTCCTTTCTCTCGACTCCGAGCTCACAATGCCTCCTTCACAGAACAGATCATGGACATACAGTAGCAGTGCAACAAAATCCAGCCACGGGAAACCTCAGGGCTTATAGAGTAAATCTGCCGTTAAAGTAGAATACCATTGAGGCCTTTTGGCATTGTGGTCATTTACTTTGGTTTATAATCTCTAAAAAGTGTGGACTAGAGAGCCCCAGCAGGGCTGAAGATGGAGTCAGGAGAGTAAATTCTACAACCATGCAACAGGGGGTGTCTCTTCACTCACTATTGGTGTGCGCCTCCAAACATAAAGCCTAGCGACTCCATTGGCTCCGTTCAGAGCACTGTCAGCCAATCATCTACGCCCAAGCTCTTCCATTCCATAGAAACCAGGTCTGCACCAGTTGTGTCATCAACCCCGTCGAGCTTCTCCCAGTAGCTCCCACCACGGATTCAAAAGGACGGAAAGTAAAATAACAAAAAGTGGGAAAACCACAAACTAAATCAGCTAAGTTTTTATACATTTTTACTGAATTCATTTCAGCCCTCACACATATAAATTACAAGAAAACAATATCAACTATAATTACACCTAATCAATCATGAGGTTGTATTTGCTAACTGGGGTGTCTTCACCTTAGCAGTGTGAATTAGCTGACTGATTTATGCTCCTGCAGCATTATAACTGAACAGACAGATACAAATAGGAAAGGGGGGAATAGGGTCCTTCTAGGATGATTTCTTGCAGATGTCTCACCCATTAGATCTTATTCTCTCAGATCATTAATTTCCCAGGTAATAAACGCATTTGTTGTTAGCAGACCCCCTTCCCCCTTAAACCTGTGTGCCGTAGGATGCATCTGTGTGTAGCTTATGAGTAGGTGCCACATGGAGATGACAGTTTGCTCCATTGTTCATAAGTGAAACCAGGGAGTCCTGCTGAGTCTATAGCACGTGGATGAAAAATTAAACTCGGCACCAAAAAAAATAACGATGTACAATTTGGCCTGTTATTTGCACCAACAGAGATTTTTATCGCCACGTGTCTGCTTCCAAGTGTCCATTAAGGTTTGACAGATTTTTTTCTTTTTTTTTTCAGACGTTAAAATTGAAGTGACAGACAGGTGATATTTCTTGTTAATATTTAGTTGGTGTGAGGGCAGAGAAACAGAGTAACTTATAGCAAATTCTGACAAATCTGATTTATCCATCTACTGATTACTGCTCAGTAGTGTGGATAAAGGCTCCTGAAAAGCAAGTGTGTCTTGTAATTTGCATAGTGATCAGAAAAAATGTGGCTGTTGTGCGATTGGAATTTTTGACTTGGTGTTTCTCTTTTTTTTTCTTTTTTTTTTTTTTTTTTGCTTGAACACACGTAAATGGGAATGCATTGAATGTTAAACTAGTTTTCCCACAGATATTGCCTCTCTCAATTCGGTATGTGCTGCATGTTTTTCTAGTAGTTCGTAAAAAGCCCAGACTCTAAACATAATATAACATAATCCTTCACTAAGGCTGAACTGATATAGTTCGTGTTCTTCTCAAACAGATGTAGTGCAGCAAAGAGGCAAAAGTGAGAATTTATTCAAGTTGGTGCAGGTATTATCTGCAACAGTGAGTGAGAGCAGCCCTTATCAACTTTGAAGCCAGGGAAAATGCATGAGTCTGTGAAAATATGAAAGCTTCTCTTCCTGATAGCGCGAGCATTTCATCACATTTCACACAAGAATATACTGTAGTGTTGGCTACTCGCAGTCCTCCAGCAATCCAGAGGCTATCTGCTGTGCAGGGGGGAAAAAGAGTGAGAGAGAAAAAACAATCTAACCTTGATTGTCAAACACTTCAGTGTTGTGCCAGCCTCATGAACTTCTATGAGGCAAAACACCAACACAATCTTTCCACTCATAACACAAGCGAGGATCTCTGGAGCAATAAACTGATTCTGAGAGCTCTCATCAATCTTTAATCCTTCCTCGGGCTCTGTGGGGCCGCAGTGTGTAAAAACCTCCCTGCAAAACTAGAACGAGGCCAGAATCCAGCAAATTCAAGGCTCAAGCAAAGGTCTAGAGGACTTGTTGATGGGGCCAAATCAACTGAGGAGTCCCTTTAACTCTTCCTATCCAACGGCCAGTGTGCCAATACCTATCTCCTGTCTGGACCAAAGGTTTCTGGGAAGATTCTTCAGAGCTTTGTGGTAGATCATAGGAATAATACATTACACGTTTTTGTGAGGACACAAATGAGTTCTGTATTTAGCCTTGGTTATGTTCTGCAATTCAGATAAGATTATTTGTACACGTGACTCCACTTTCTTTTTTTTTTGGTTAACTTTTAAACCTTATCGGTTACCGGTAACAAAAAAGCATCGGAATTCAGTATTGGCAGCAAAGAGCTAAGAATTAGTTGGAAGGAGTTTAAAAACGAGAGCTGCCTGGTGTTGTGTGGGCTATGGCACTTTCTCCCAGCATCCAAAAGTCAAGGACAAATCCTAAGCTGATACGACAGAGGACAATCTAAATAACGAACTGTGTCATCGTACCAAAGCCACAAACATAGCAGCTGCGTGTAGCCTGTGAAATGTTGCCAAATGGATACGACAGTTCGCTCGACTGTAGATCAGTGAAACCATGGAGCCTTGCTGAGTCTAGAGCAAAATGATGAAAAATTAATTCAGACACCAAAAAAATTAAGTGCCTCAGGAAGAGTGTGTAGTCTGTCCCCAGAGGTGGTTCTCTCGGCACTGAGGCTTGCTTAAATGCGTCTGCTCTGACTGGTACTGGCGAGCTTGTAAGCGACCTAAGTAACAGGCTGCTGACTGATAGTCTGAGCTTTACTCCCGCCATATGTTTTCTCACCGGCATTCGCAGACTCAGTGCGGTCAAGTAAATGATTACATCGCACAACAAAGAGAATGGAGTGGGAATGTCTTAGAGCGTCCTTTCAAGTGTGCGCACTATATGTGTTTCAGAGGAAAGTTCCAAAGAAAAAAGTCCCGTTTACACTGGCAATGGAAAAAAAATAACTTAGTTGGACAGCGTTTTAAAAGTAAGGCCACTCGGTGTGTGGGCTTTGGCACTGCCACCCAAAATCCCTACGTCAAGGACACAACCTAAAAGAATATGGCAGAGGCCATTCTAACCATCTGTATCATCACACTCGAGCCACAAACAAACATATCTGTTTACTTTTAATATTAGACAAAACTAGTGAACTCGCTGGAGCCAAGCCAGACGGCCTCCGCTGGCCTTTCTAGCTAATTTGTATCAGAATCTGACTTGTCTCTGAATGGCTCTGTTTTCTGTTCAGACTTGTTTTATAAAGATATAACAAGTCGGACTGGGGAGGCAGCAGCGAGGAGGAGGGGTCTGCACTAGAAGTGAAGCAGGTGGCCAGGTTGATGACAATGAACAGACAGCATTGGTGGCCTAATTTTTTCATGTCAAACAACACCATATGGCTCCCCTGCTCATCTACCTATTTAGAAACTGCATCCACATAAGTATGCAAGTATCATAGTCTTCACAATTAATTAAAAATGGGAGGGAACGGGATGCACTTCATTCTACACAGTATACAAGATGTACTATTAAGCAAGGAAAAAAACATATCCCCCGAGGTATTTATGCGTTATGTATGGCATGTCCTTGAAAGCAGCACAGATTCAACAGACAGCTTACTTTTTTTTTCCCTCGACACATCCTCAAATTTTGCATAAAATGAAGACAAGGCCTCTTACTGCTGAAGAGCACTCTTAAGGAAAACTGGAATATATTCAATTAATCTTTCTGACCTCCAGTAAACGTTTTGTGAGATGACAAGTAAACCTTGCTCACCCAACTCGATATTAATAATAAAAAAAAAAATAGATATGAATTTGATACTGACGTTGTGAAAATACAGTGCTTCAGACGCTGTAATGACAGTCATTAACTTTCAAGGACAAGCCAACCTTCTCAAATGTGTTTTATTGATAACAGTTCACAATACCATGATATCTCAGTGGTGGCTGTCAACAGTCAGCAAGCTAAATTACAATAATGATGTGGAAAATATTAAAAGAAAAGCTTTAAAATTCTTGGCCCATCTTTTTTTTTTTTCTCAAAAATGAAAATCGCAAAGGTTTTCTGACAGCTTTGCCTGCACACCACCAAGAGAAGTGAAAGCCTCAAAGCATTGCCACTAGAATTTATTCATAACCATGTGACTCATGACAGTGACTGCTGACACAGAGTCTCTCAAAGCTGAGGTGGTGACAGGTAACAGGGTAAACTATGTGCGCCATGGAGACGGGCCAATCCCTTAAGTGGCAGCAAAAGAATAAGGTGCCATATAGCTCGTATGTTGTACACAGAATTAGGAAGTAGAACACATTATTTATTACAGTTCGTATTCAACATACATTGCTTCAGACGCAATATGAGTCTTGATGTTTTTTTTTGTTGGGGTCTCAACAATTAGAGTAAGTGCTTAAATATGTAATAATTGGGGTTGTACACAAGGAAACCAATTAATTTTTTTTTTGTTTGTTTGTTTTTCATTTTTGTACTTTATAGTGCATCTTACTTACATATCTAAAAAATATTTGCATTTAGAGATTTAGTCCAAAATATGTTCCTTTGTTCAAATTTTGGTGTAAAAAACGTGGGACATGATCAAAACACATCCAGAGTTGTAATAGTTATTATGGCTGTTATGATTCTGGCACTTAATCCAGTTAATTTGAACTCCATTTATGTCAACCCCCCGGGATTATTCCCAGGTGTCATCTTAACACAGAAATAAGACCGCAGACAAAAGCAGAAAGTTTTTAGTGAGAAAGTGGTGAAGGGCTCTTGTCAGCCCCCCATGGGTCCCCAGCAAAATCATTCAGCAGCGGACAAATAAAGCAGAAAATGGGTTTGTGCAGCATACAATAGCACATAGATAACAAGAAGGACAAGTATTGAAAATGTCCCATGGGGACGAATGTGCTGAAGTGCCTAGGTTCTGTAAGACAGTGGAATGCCTATTTCTAGTGGGGGTCACCATTAAGTGACAAAACAATATCAGTGGGGAAACATTTGCATCCCGGCGTACAAATGCGCAAGTTGTCAGGCTTAAAAACCCGGCCTTTTCAATGTGACAGCAATCCCTTTAGGTGTGAGGCAAGTGCAGCTCAGTGGCGCAGGGGACAGCAAGAGATTTGGAGGTGGGGGACTGGTGGGACTGCGGAAGTTGCATGCAGTGAGGTGTGTGTCAGGGCACCAGAGACAAAGCAATGATTACACACAATAAGTGGAGTAGAGTGCATGCTGACACTAATGCAGTCCGAGGGGAGACACGAGACAGAGCACTTGTGACAACTGTGAGAGGGCGTCACTTCTTTGATAGACAGCATTATGGGCACCAAACAGAGCAGATGTAGTTTTTTTTTTTTTTTTAACATGAGTAAAATTTCGAGTTAATAATGAAAAAAGAAACGAATAATGAAAATGCATTAAAATCCAACAGTTTGCCATAAATAAGATAGCCAACTTCTAACATGTTCATTAAATCTTTGCTTTGTTTTTTTATGGCAGGAGCATTTTAGCCCCCATCAGAGATGATACAAATTAAAGTTTACAATGAATAAAAGAACAGGGAAGTTCTGTTTGATGAGCAGGTCTAAACTATCATCAAGCCTTAACCCCAATGAACAACACAAAAATGTGTCAATGAAACGTATGTTTAAATAACTTGATACGTTTTTTGGTGTCAGTAGGACGTACAGGATAAAAAATATACTCTTTGGAACTGTTTATGCATCTAAAATCATTGGAACTAAAAGTGACAAATTGCCATTGGTGAGAAAAAAATTCAACTCTACTGTACCTCAGATTCTTATTGTTGGATTGCACTTCAATTTTCTGTCAAGATAAATCCCCAGGAGTGAGTATACTCTTATAATAGTATAATGGCTCTTTCATCAAACCCCTCTTGTAGTTGAATGGAACACTGGGTCAAGGAGTGTGCAAGATCATGATAAGAAAATCTTGACCATGCCTGACAATCACTTCATTAACAGCAGGCCCCTAATTTAATCCCTCAGGAACCTGGCTTGCAGTTGGAAGCAAAGAAAAACAAAAAAAAACAACAACAAAAAAAAAAAAAATGAAATGACTCAAAAAATTATCCAGTATTTCCCATTTATGTTTTAAATTGTCAGGTTTATGGTGGCCGAAATTTCAAAAATATAGGTGCTGTGCAGATCAGCAGGCAGCTTAGGCTCTGTGGAATAGAGTCAGGGATAGTTCACTGTCTCTTTTAGAAATGCAGCTGTTATTAAAAGTATTTGTCTTGGATTTGTACAGGCATCCCTAACTTCACTACATCCCTGAACAGTTTGCTCAAGGGAGGTGTGTCGTAAAGCCTTTACAACTTGTAATTACATTTGATTGGGAACAAATGAGGATCCTGCACCATCATGAAGTTTGACAGCACATTACACATGCAGCATTATTATTGATTTTACTGAGTCTACTTGTGTGACTTCCTCTGGGCCAGCCTCCATCTCTTTATGACAGATGGGGATCCTGATGTGTTCCTGACTGCATCTCACTTAAGGGATCTGCTTAGGTGTGTGGTGTTTGTTAAAACAACACCTGTCTACATCCCTCTGTGCGTGTGTGCGTGTGTGTGTGTGCGTGTGCGTGTGTGTGTGTGTGCGTGTGCGTGCACGCGTGTGGCGTGTGTGTTTTACTCCTCAGTAAATGTGACACCGCTGCCAGGGAAATTATATCATTTCACTTCCAAGTTAGCTCATCAAGTGTAAACATGGTTCCACTTTAAATCCAACAACTGATAGTTTAACATATGCAAAATACAGGTGTGAATACATACACATGCAAGGATTTAAAAAAACAAGGTTGGATTTACAAACTAAGAAAGTAAAACATGCAAGTTGCAGGTACTTCTGTGAGCCAAATAATTATCTCACACCTACATGATCACACTTCAAATAATTCTAAAACTGGGATTTTCACACCATCTTTCTTCAAATATTGACGACACAATGAAGTGGAAGATGACCACACTGTTGCATCAGTGAGACGAAATTTTGTGAAAGAGGTGCTACTGATCCAGCAGTGGCCACAGAAGAATACGCACAGTTTAACTTCCCAAGGCTCTCTGGTACTCATATAGATATTTCTGAAACAACAGAATGACCATCAAAGATTTTATTCTCACACACAAAACATGCACAAAAAGCCACGGGCAATGGCAATGATGTCTCAACGCAGTAAAGCTTTACTGATTTCAATAAAAACAAACACTCAGGGGCCAAAATGTGTTTGGCAAAGCCCCAAACTATCAATGAGTCACAATCTGATGCAGCCCGCTAAGAACGGACTTCAGAAATTGCATATGAAAATCAACTGCTGAAAGCTGGACATGTTTGTTTTTGGATTGATGGTGTTTAACTCATAAACTTTATCGTTAAGAGTTAATGACCATTACAAGATTCAGGGACTTAGGGTTAAAGTTTAAGAGATCAGTTAAGCCTGACTGGTTTCAAACCAAGAGTCAAGCGTTACAGGAAGCAGCATGAACTCCTTGTGTGTTCCCCACCAAAAGGGAACTTACTCAATGTCTTCTGCATTCCTTTAGGAAAGTCTAATCTATTTTCAAGTACTGTGATAAAGTAAACCCAAAGGCAACAATGTCATGTTGCTAAGAGGAATTACCTCTGCAAATGACAGAGAATTCCTATCAAAACATAATGATTTTCTTTATTTTTAAACAAACGCAAAGCTTCAAGAAAGGACTAAGCCTCCCTGAATGCCAGTCAAGGTGTCACTGTAAGCCCTGCTCTCTTATGACTCCTGACTGGGAGACACTTTTGGGAAAATCAACAAAGGAGAACCCTTCATCATGTTGGCAGGTAGGCCTCTTCACAAATTACCTTTTCCCCTCCATCCGTCACACAAGGGAGTTCACCTGCATCTGTAGCACAATGCTCTGCTGCTCGCTCCTTTCACATCCCTCTTCTCTACGGCTCATCCCATATAATATTCCTTCATTACATCTCGAAGGAATGTCAAGAATGTTGTGCATTTTTAATAACGCGCAAAAATGTCAGCTGGCACACTGGGAAACTGTCACCAAGGAGAAAGTGAGATTGGCTTTTTGTTTACCAGTTTAAGAATATAGAACATAATCACTACAGTATTTGAAGGGGTTTCTGAAATATTTCTCTTTACAGTGAACCACTAAATTGTATCAAGGTTTGTTTTGATAGGCACTCAAAGCAGCTGTTAGAGTTGCCACAGGTTACCATCCTTTGGTTTCATTTGCACTTGAAAGGAGGTCTCTGTCTTCTGCCAGGTTGCTCTGCACCTCATTCACGCTCTGCATCCAATGATTAAGCCAATGTGAAACACTAATAAGCACCAAGCATCACCCAGTGGACTTGCCTAATTGGGTCAATCAAAGATGATCTCAGCAGGGAGAGAGTGAGAGATTTCAGCATAGCCGAGGTTTTGCCACTTTGTGCACAGACCATTGCAAGCGAAGCGGCAGATGCTTGTGGACATTATGATGGTGGCTTCTGATTAAAAGAAAGAGTCTCCTGACAGCCTGGCGCTGACATCGCATATCTCGTTGCCTTTATTTGGATCTGACAAGTCTTTATGCAACTCCCCCCTTTATTCTGTGCTCTGAGAGAGGGAATGGTTTAGTTAAAATGTGAGAAATGTGCTTGCACGTCCTCAACCCCTCTGCGGTAGAGTCCCGTAAGAGTTGTGATTCTGAAGCGTCTTATCCAATGCTTTGCATGCCGATGCTCCGAGTGTGGAGGCGTACAGCTGCCACTCGGGCAGTGCAGTATGCAGTGATGCATTTGTTTTCCATCAGGCTTTTTTCTGGCTTTTTCAAGATGAAATATTGCATCAGAATTTCACTTTAATTTTACAACCCCTCCTGCCATACAGAGTTGACCTCCATAAAATCCAATCAAAGCCCCTGAGGCTACAGCCTGGTGTCAGCGCATGAAGAATATAAGATGACAGAAATAACTGTTTCTGATTCATATATCTCAGCCTTATCAGTTCCAGCTCTAACTGGTAGGGGTTAATTTTCTGCGGTTGCAGAAAGCTGGCAGTACTGTGATTAAAACTCCATTATGGTATTAGAAGGTTATGATACATATGTGTTCTAATGCTGTGTAGACCCTGATCTTTCACAAGATATATAATGCTAATTCTTGAGACTGAGAAACTGAAAAAGAATACTAAATTGGTCTAACTTTAATAAAAATGTAAGTTTCACATGAATATCTGAAAATACTTTGCAGTTCTAAGCTTGATTGACCTGCATGTGATGACATCTGGATCAGATTGACACATCTCATCTTGTAAGAAAACAGAAATCCATTTGTCTTAACTGACTCGGCACATAAAAAATGTCGCAATGTCCCACAGTTTGGAAGTTTCCTATACACGGCAGCCATTTTTTTCTAGGGATTATTAATATTTTTGACGAACCATGACCACAACGTCTCCAATGCTCCTATCATCTCCAGCACAGTTAGCATATATATTGTATTGTTTGGCCATTAGTCTCTACAAAAACATCTGATTTGATGTGAGGGAGTGTGAGTGCTTAGCTCTGATAACAAGCAGAAACTGTGAAACGAAAACAGACACGCGACAAGCAAGGCAACCGCAACCAGCTCGAGCCAAGTTTAGAAACATTGTGCAACTGAAGCACTGGTGTCATCAGTAAAAAAAAAAAAAATGACAACACAGATGGTCCTGCAGTCCACAGGGGAAACGTCATAGACACTGTACTAGATTTAAATATAGCATAAGTGATTATATTGGAAAAGTAGGAAACGATTAATTACGGTATGAGGAAAGCAATTTTCCAGTGTTGCAGTTTACAACAACACAATACCAACCCCATACATTCACATTTAAATTTTTTTTCTTTTTTTTAAAAAGTGAACTCTTGTTTTTTTTCTTTTTTTTTCATTTATGATGTATTTACATTCCCAGCCCAGCTTTTACAAACAGAAAGTTTAATAGATGCACAGGCCATTCTCTGTGTGTGCAGGTATCACAGTTGTGTGATTTTACATCTCTCAAGTGTCTGAGCCCTGAGGTGTTCTGGAAACCACTGGCAAGGACAAATTTCAAATTAACTAGACTAGACCAGACTAGCTAGACCATGCTGCAAAATCACAATGAAAGGAGTAAAAGTGTAAATACTTGGATAATAAGTTGTTTCTGTGATTTCCCTGAATTAATCCAATTACTTCGTTATACATACACATTTTTCCTTCTGCTGGCGTTTGTGGGGTTATTGTAACAAATTTTGGATTGATCAGGAACCTCCCTGATGGCTGCCTGCCATCAAAGGTCCCTGAAACCTTTGCACAGTAAATTCAGAACTCTATTCCCATCGTATTCATGTATTAGAAAATTGACCTCATGGCACACTTTGAAGTGTAGCTCCCTCCCTTCATGCATAATGAAGCAAGAATGCACACAGAAATACAAAAATAATAACATGAACAGGGGGGAAATGGAAAGGGGAAAAATATTACATATAATATTACAAAATATTATATGATAAATGCACACTGAAACTGATTTAAAAGGGAAGTTAATTTAATTAGTAAAAGGGGAAATTAAATCAGAAATAAGTAAAATAATACAGGAGAAAATATCTATTAAGATCTATTAATGTAACATATTACAAATTGTATTATTATTATTGTTGTTGTTATTTATTTATTTTTATTTTACTATCATGTCATCTGGCATAAATGTGTGAGGTGACATCAACTTGGCACAAAAGCAGAAAAGGGTTTTACAAAATTTTCTGCTCGCTGGCTGAATCTGAATCTTTTTTTTTTTTTTACTCTTTACCTCATGAAACATTGGCCACAATTAAAATTAGCATATGGCATTTTAATAATATATAAAGAAAAGCATAATAGGTTGCCTTTAAGTTTAAATAAAAGAGAAAATATTCTAAAGAAAATATTCTAAAGCATGAAACAAAAATGAACGTCACAATACACACATTTCCAAAGCAAAGCAGGATTTGAAACTAATTTTTTATTTTTTTTGTAAATTGTGAAAATATATCTTTTTCATTTAAATATGTGCACTGAAACAAAATTCTAATAAAATATTTATTTAATAAGGCAGCACTGGATTAACCCAGGACCATTCGATGCTGTGAACTCTCACACACACAGTAGGTTAAACGTGCACATTTTATTTACACACACTGGCTATTGAGATTCAAGTGAAAAACATTTAAATGTACAGCTTTGTTTGGTCCTTGTTTTGAAAGGTGATGGCTGATGGAACCGTGCTGCTCGTCATCGTATTATACACTGCGCTGTATTATACATGCAAATCATTAACCTTATTTGTGAAGCCCTTGTGTGGCTGTGGAACAGCTACAGAAGAGCTACACAAACAGCCTGTGTAGGAGTGACTGAACGGTCTTGACATCTGATTGCCACTGTCAGCCACAAGGCCTTTAAATTTTTTACCAAACCTTTTGTACTCCCCAGCAGTAAAAAATTAATCACTACTCAACATGAGAAAGTTACTCTGTCGTCTTTTCTTTCTTTCTTTTTTCTTGCCTTTTGCTTTGGCTGTGGCCATTAATAGCGCAGTGGCTGTTGCCAGGACAGCGTGTAATTCTTTTTGACTTTGCTTTCCATTTGCCTGGAGGATAAAGCAGTTTAAAAACATTTCTGCACACAGAAGCATGGCTAACAGGTAATCTATCTAATTATGGCAAGGGAGGGGTTCCCCTGTAAAATATTGAAGAGCTTCCGTAACCTTTGTTTCACCCTTCCTGTGTACAAGCCTCTGAAACACACACACTCTAAGTATGATTCAAGCTCGCTGAGTGGAAGAGTTCAGCTGTGTCTATGTCTAGACTATGTCCACCAGTGTCATGTCAGAGGCCAAAAGATACGACATTTAACATCACATTAATCACGTAAGATAAGCAATATTAAGTAAACTAATAGGAATGCACTGTCTAATATAAATACACATAAATAAATAAACATATAATAAATGCGTAAAATATATATTTTTTTAAGTAAAAAACAATGATGTAGATAAACTATGATGTCTATAGAATCCTTTTCTATGTGAAAGTTTAATGCACTGAATCATAAAATTGAGTAGTCACCTTGTTCAGCACAGCACTATGAGAGGTTTAAGGCACTACAAGTAAAAGATGGCTTTTTGTTGCTAAACATTCTGGTTGAAACAGGCATTGTTGCACAATAGAAAATGCAATTTTTATTTTTGGAACAAAAGATTTGGAAGAACATTTTTGATGGGACTGAGCATAAAGTGTGTGAGTGTGAGCTTGTGCAGACAATACAAAACTATGCAAGCTGTGCATACAGTGTAGACAACAGTGTCAACAGTGCAAGAATGAGAGACAGTGATAAGACAAACAATAGCAAAAAAAATAAATAAATACAGCTATCTTCACTTTGAGACTACTTTTACATGTCACTACAGAGGACTCATTACCCCAGTCTTCTGGAGCTCAATATCAGCAAATTGTGTTTTGTGTCGATTAAATTTGTATTTTTGTGTTAAATTTCAAATTAGTATTAATAATACTTAATAATTCTTGCATTGTGGCGAATGAGCCTTTAACGTCCGAATTCTGATCTGTTAATTTCAGAAAGTTTGTGCTAAATCTGAGAGAATTCCCCCAAGGCATTCTTGAGATATCACTTTCACCAAAATGGGATGGACACATGGACGACCCAAAAATATAACACCTCTGGCCACAGCTGCCACCAGCTGTGGATGCATAAAACTGTGCAGAAAGTGACATGGCTGAGGCTATATCAGCCTGACGTACTTCAGATGAGTCATGTGGCCTTCCTGATTATCATTAAAGAATAAAAACCATGGGGAATAGATAGATAGATAGATAGATAGATAGATAGATAGATAGATAGATAGATAGATAGATAGATAGATAGATAGATAGATAGATAGAAAGTTGTTGCCTTAAAACTTTTCTATTCGTTTTTTTCTCCAGTGTAGACTCCTTTTTTCAAGATACTTGGCAGTAAGACAGTTTGAAGCACCTTGGTGAACTTGCCACATTTCCTCAGTGGATTGTAGGCCGTCTCAGTGGTGCCATTCTCTTTGTGTAATCCCACACTGATGACATGATGTTATGATCAGGACTCTCTGGAGGCTGTACCATGTTGCAGTAATGCTTGTTCTCATTGCAGAAGATTGTTCTTTATAACTTCTGGCTTTATGACTGGCTGTTTGTTTGCAGTCGCCATTATTCTGCAGAATGAAAAGATGGATAATAAAGCAAACAGTCCTTGCCCTTGCAGTCTCAGCCAATTCATTGTAATTCTGTTTATCTGGAAATTTGGTAACCTCTATGTCAGCCTGAGCTGTGCGTGCACTGTGCATATATTTTAAATCTGAATTATATAGCGCAGTATATAACTTGACACAGAGAAAGCCTTGACATTTATTGTGTAAACACGCATAGTCAACACCAGAGTCAGGTGTTGGTATTTCCAAGAAAAAAATCACAGGGGAAATGATGTGTGTTTTCATTTCAGGCAGAAGCAACAGATATTTACTTTCACTAAAGATAGATAGAATCTGGGCATGACACAGCAAATACATAACTTTATAAAACGCTGGACAAATGTTCTTTCCTCCTGTGTGGAAAGTGTTCATTATCTGGTAATGCAACAGCAGAAAAACAAACATAAAAAACAAGGTTGCTGTTATTGTGACTTTTCATCTACTCATGTAATTTTAACATATGAAATATGTGATATTACTTTGGTTAACATGTATAGAGTGTTACCCATTCAATCTTAACAAAGACACAAGAGCCATATTATTCCCAAGCCTTACAGTACATTCCACAGTACATTGACCCATTTAGAGGAGGAGGAGGAGGAGGAGGAGGAGGAGGAGGAGCAGGTTTGTTGGGGTTTAGAGGGATCAGGTGTAAGTATTTGACCGCGCACAAGGGGAGTCCTTCTTTCTGAGATAAATGGGGAAACCCAGTAACAGCAGGTCATGTGTAATAAGCATTCATGATTAATGTCTTTAAAGAAGAATCCTAAGGGACTCTTTAAGCTGATCAGGAAACCAAGCTGTGATGTCATAAATGCTCACCTTTGGGTAAAAACACACACCCTGAATCTTTTGGTATACGGGCATGCTTGCCTAATTGCCTTAGTATAAAAAAAGGTAGTCTTTCTGATTTAGTTTGAGGCATGTTAAACTAGACTTTTATTTTTGATGAAATAAGTGTGACTATACATGGCTGTGCCTTTATACCACATGAAATTTGTAGCATGCATGTTTGATGTGTTTGGAGATGATGAAGCTGTCAGAAAGCTCTGACTACGCCTGGAAATCTGGTACGTTTTTCCTTTTTTTTCTTTTTCTTTCTTTGTTTTGTCTTTATATAAACCAGAACGTCTCATTCATTCTGGGCCCAAGTCATTCCTCAGGCTCAGTGTGGCGTGATATAAACACATACATCATCCAGAGAGCGCAGCCACTCTGAAAACCTCCTCTGTGGTGCACCTTATATAATGAGCAGAACTTCTCTGTGTAATGTTCAGTGATCGTCAAATGAGATGAGATAGGGAGATGATCTCTGAAAGCAGAGGCCAACTCTTCGGAAGAGTGATCAGCTGGCTGTTTACATGCAACAGGACGGAGGGTGTGAGGACTTCAAACTGTCTGAATGGATAATTGGCTGGTTAACCATACCAATCCTATTGCAAATTTATTGTATATTCTGTTTATGTGCAACATCAAATTGGCCGAAAGTAATGTGCGATTTGTTTCACATCCTGCAAAGCATGATGCATAAATTCCTGATGAGTACAACAGAGCTGAAGTCGCCCTTACTACAAAAACCATCTGGTGCCACAGATTATGGGGAGCTCCTAACATCAGCGGCTTCAGTGGGGATAACCATCTTCTCAATGAGCATCCACCTTCTCAAAGACTCACTAGCATATTAGCCTTAAACAGCTTTGCATTTTCAAATAGATGCCATAAATAACGATTCATTTGTTGTATTATCAGCCGTATGTTCCATAACAGTGCATTTTAAAATAAAAGTAATACTGCTTGAAATATGGTTTGTGTCTGCATTATGGTTTTCTTTTTTTTCTTTTTTTTGCAAAGTTGCAAAATGTTCAAACTGAACATATCAGCAAAATACTCTGTTACAACCAATTTCCTTTGTTTTCCCTAAAGTATGTAATGATAGCAACCTGCTCACATCCACTAAAAGCACAGTTGTGTTTCTGTAGGTCTTGTTGTAGGTCTTGTATGCGTGGGTGCTCACAGCACTCAGATATGACTATGAAAACATTGAAATGGTCAACACATTAGACAAGACATCTTTTGATGCTAACCTCGACAACCAATCTTTACTTCTTAGTAAAGACTTCTTGTAACATAAAACACAAGAGGTGATAGACAACACACATATTTAATGCATTCAAACTGTTGTTACTTTACAGTAATATTGCTTCTAATCCGAGCTCAAATTATGTTACATATTCTGTTTTATTGTAATGTTTCTCTCTCTCTTTCTCAGTCTGTAAAAAAAAAAAAAAAAAAAAAGCAAAATAAAAAGCAAAGGAGGCAAGGAAAAAAAGAACAAGATGTATTGTTTGCTCATCTATTCCCATTTCTCAAAATGCGGCCTCCTGTTGGTTGTGAGGGCCAGGGTTCTTTGACCACCGCCATGACTGCTATTCCTCCCACACAGGAGAGAATGGCATGACATTTACCAGAGCTGCAAGGCGGTAATACATTTTTTTGAAATGGCAGGGCTGGAATATGCAGGGCTGAAAGGACCCACGCTGAGCCCCACTGGGACTCCTTCACACTAGCCTGCTAAGCTCATTCAGATGGGGGCAGTAATTACAGGCATGGAGGCAAAGCTGAACTAATTCATACAAGGTGTAAAGCACTGGCAGGCCAACTGTTGGTGAGTTTACTGTTTACTAGGCTAGGAACACCCCTTGGATTTAACTGTAACCACCACATGTGATGTTTGTGACTGCTCTGATTTATTTTGACCACACTGACCTCACTGTTCAAAATAATCAATCTCATGATGCCTTCATAACCATGGAATTAATTTGAGGTGATTAATTACACACACACAAGTTAACACAGAATGCCACAGTTTTCTGGTAATAGAAGCCACCAGGATAGCTGTGGATTTTTACATTTAATTTAATTGCTCTTCTTTTCAAAGTGTAATGTTGCTAACATACTGAGATAAACACACCCACACTCCAATGGGGAAATATTGAGTTGCAATCAGGCCTGCCATTACTTGGAGTATCTCACACATAGTTAAGTATATTTATTTCTATCGACAGACATTTGTCCATGAAAATATTGTTAGTGGAACACCACTGGGAGCACTATCCTCCAGCTCAAAGGCCATATTTTCTGATTTTAATTGGATGCCTTCACAGTAGCATTGAGAGAGGTCTCTGTAGCAATACAAAAGAAGGAACTAAGAACACCAGTGCCCTTTCATTATTCCCATAAACACCGCAATTGGCTCCGCTGCAAGATGAGAACTTTCGTTAATTCTGAATACCAGCACTTTTTAAGTCACATTTGACAGGTAACCAATTAAGGAATTGATTTTACTCCTTTGTCTGCGCTCCTGAACGTCTGACTGTCTGCCAGGTAATTTTGTTGTTTAAAGCGATTTCAAATATGTAAGACGGCAACCAAAAACATCATCTCAGTAGGGTGGCACTGAAGCAGTCATAATCAAAATCACATCACAGCATCTTTGCTTTGAATGCTGACCCCCTGTGAAAATGGAAATCAATCTCCTTGACTGGCACAAAATATTTTTATTTATTTATTTATTTATTTTGTTCGCTTTTCCTTACATGAAAAAAGAAAACCATGATCATATCTTACCAAGAAATTTCTCTTATTCTCATTTTTCTTTCCCTTTACTCTTAATTTTACTACTTATAAAATGTTAAAAACCACGTTATCTGTTCTAATTTAGACAAAGGCTTTCAATGCTTTCCTTTGATACATTATGATATGCTGTTGTTGTGTATACATGAGGAAAAAAGTAAAAGAGTAAGAGAGAGAGACTCATAAGAATAGAATCTTAGTCGACTAAATCATAGCATGCAGATTTATTTTAATTAATTGTGGTCTCAAGCAGTTTTTTTGTTCTTAACTTAAAAGTTAAAATAGCAGGACAACTGTCAAACTTATTGTCAGAAAAGTCAACATAAACCATTTAAATTCACTTCAGACACAAGATTATTAAAAGCACTAATAGTTCACAACATCATAGCTTTTACACTTTCACTCCAACTGAAATCCTCAACCGCCACAAAGGGACAACATCTCCCTTTACTTTTGAAAACAAATGTTAATATTCAAATCTACACAATAAATTAGACCTAAGTCTACCACTGACACAGACCCTGTGCTGACACTTAGGAGTCTTTCAAGTTCATTCAGTGTTGTCCATGCTAAGTTATGCACTTAATGGGTATAGTATAGAGTTTCAGGTTCCTGTTGTTGTGGAGGATGGAGGCCTTTAAAAGCCACCGTGAGCTAGTTATTCAGCACTGATTTCCTTCCTGGCTGTAATGCATCTTGCCATGGGGTTTCTCTGGTAGGTAACTTAAAGAGCGACAGCTTGAGAAATAAGGACAAAAATCCATGGATTGAATAGTATTAGTGTCAGTCTTTACGGCAGCATGCATAGGACTGAAACAAAATTTAGACCTGTAAATTGAAGCAGACTTTGGGGACATAATTCCTCATAATTGGTGGTTTGGTGTATGTTTCCTGTTATGTTTCCGCTGCACACTAACCATCTTATCCATCAAACACAGTAACTCATACTGTCAACCTTAAATATGTTTACTTTGAAACTACAGTGATAAATGCTGACCCTTACAACTGGCAACTATTTTAATAATCAGTTAGAAAGTTGTAATTGTTTAATAATCAAAGCTCGTGGCCCAAATCAAAAAATATTACAAAACATTTCTTAATTCACTCTGTAGTGGCCATTCAAACACTACAGATTACTTTATGCTCATCTTAACATTCTAAGTATGTTTAAAAGAAAAAAATGAGACTTTAAATTTTAATTAAAGCTACATGTCATGAAACCCTACATACTGCAGTAATTACAATTAAGAGGAAGTGTGCATGAGTCCATCTGGATGCTGCAGTGATATAGTGACACACAGAATCAAATATAATGAGCCGTAAAATTTTTATTCTGTCAGAAAATTTTTCCTGCATTAGGGCTGCGACGGCAGCAAAAGATAATCCATAAAAAAAAAATACATAAAATCTTAATAGATTTTAATGATTGATGCAAAGATAATTGGAATGTCAGAAATGAAGAAGTGTAGAGGAACCGAGGTGTTTTGGAGCGTAATAGTTGAGCTGGTGGCAGAAGTTCAGTCAAATTACAGTCATTGCAAACTTGATGCAAAAATGACTGTTCTGGATAACGCGAAATGATGAAAACCTCAACAATCAAACTGTGGTTCAATTATTTTCACTTTCATTCTTTACCCCGAAGCAGTTACATAAAAATGAATGATGGATGGGTAATATGAGCTACTGTATCTCAATGTGTTGTAAATGTTAGCAACTTTTAGTCAGGTTCAACTGAATTCAGAACTTAGAGAGACTATTCTGCTCTTAATAAAGTAATTTAAAAACATTCAGGGCACAGAGGGACCTGCATACCTAGAAATACAAAACATCTGGTCAAAACTCATCCTGGTGATCAGTGCACTAGTTTCTGACTAGAGAAGCAGTAGAAGGCGTGTTAACAACAGTTTTGCTGCAAATAAATTATTTCCACAGAGAAATGTGTGGGAATAATATGCAAGGTGTAAAAGTGTAGCTTTCTCTTTATTTCACTTGACCAGACTGCAGAGGCTCTAAAAGGAGCCTTCTGATGCTAACATGCCCACTGACGATAAACCTAATGTAGTTTCTTGACAACAAAGGGCCCTTGCTACTGAGAATCCTTAAACTATGGCCCACTCAACAGCCAGGGTGAAACAAACAACATTTAAATTAGTTTTACTCTCCAGGTATTTGAAAGCAATAAGTAGATCAGGTGAAACTAAATTGATAACAGTATCAGAGGTTGCTGCAAGGGCATTTAGTGTATTGTTGCTGTGCACTTAAGTAATAATCCAATGTCTTCTACAAAGAAATTCTGAATATACTTTCTAATGGATTTTGGTCACAATTTAACCTGAATCCAAACCTAAAACCCTTACAATTTGTTCTAGCTTTGAGCAGTTCTAATATAGGGCAGCAAGAGGAGACTGGGTTTGGGTTTCAATGAAATCAGCACCTTCAAAAGCACCTAACAACATACTCTCTCAATCTGCACCCTACAACGAGGATAGGTTAGACCCGTTTTTCTAATGTGTGATCTGTTGTTTAGTTTTTGTTTTTCATCTCACTGGATTTATTTGGGCAAAATATGGACAAAGGTGAGTTTTACATACTGTCATGAACCAATGTGATTTCAGCAAAGTCAGAATCTGATTAAATGTGTGGGTTTGCGTGGTTGTGATACCAAGATACTGTCAGTCAAAACTGATGAAACCAAACAGTCCCAATGAAGCGCATTAGCTGAAATCTTCAATAAATAATAAGTGAGATTTTTTTTCTTTTACCTTCCATTCTGATTGATGCTTGGTCTTGAAATTTTAATGTTTAAGGGAAATACTCAATTTTAAGTCACTGATAAGTTCATGCCTAACATGGATTCAAAAGTTGGTTAGTTGTTCTTCACCTTGAGTTCATGTTAGTGAGTAGCTCCAATATTAACATAAGAACATGAACAGACAAAGCCTGACCTGAAGGAGTTCCCTTAAAAACTAGGAAGATGCTTCACAAAGAGCATACACAAACATGCAGCAGTATACCTAATAAGGAGTTACTGTCAATCACAGAGAAAAATGCCTCCTTGAACAAATTGCTATTCTTGTCACGTCACGCTTCTTGTACTGTACAATAACATCACGGAGCAGAGCAGCAGGCTGTGCAGAGGTGTCCTACTTTAATAAATGAGCTGAAGCTCATATACTTGCAATGAAATCACTTGCTCCAGAGCATCAGAACTGAAAATGTCCTTACGTAACTACCACACAATGCTGTGACCAAGTACATTTGAGACATATTAACAGGTTTTAGGTCGTAGAATTACTGCAATTATGAGGTTTTAGCCAACAGACATGAAATGTGAATACAATACTGACTTTGAGGAGAGTCTGACTGAGACATACTGCAGCTCCACTCCACACTGATGGTATTGACTCATGTTTCTCTATATCTAAATAGACTTAATGACTTTTACATGAGCATGTGGTGTGTAAAGGGCAGCAAACAGATGGTGTGGTGCAAACTGATGACAGGTTTAGGAGTCATTAGTAACGATACTGTCTGGCAGCAGAAGTGCTGAGGACCAGACTTGCAAAGGTGATGTGATATATTGGCTGCCTCCAAGTCTCTCAGAAACAACATGGACCGGGGGCCGCCTGTGGAACTCTATGTATGAAAGCTGCGACATGCAGTAATTGTCTCTGCAAAAAAGCTGTCTGCGCAAGTATGATCAGTGCTGGTTGTTGAGCAGTATTTTCACAATGCCAAAACTATTAGAGTCATTAGTAGCCCCGCTGTGGTGCAATCTTTAGTCTATCCGGAGGGTGACCATTTGGGAATTGCAGGAACACAACTAAGCTGTAAAATTACATTCCATATATTTGCTTAGATCTCGTCTTGATTCAAAGTCGAATTGCTTTGTGGAAGAGTTTTCCACTGACAATAACAATTAGTTTTTACAGTTGAGCTGTTCAGAGATTTGTTGTTATGTTTCCTTGACTGTTTTAAAGACTTCACTCAATGTTATTGCTCCATTCTGGAGACATTTTGTTGAGAGACTTTATGGGCCGCTAAGCAAACAATCATTTAAATTCAATTAAGACTATGAAATGGCACAGCTGAAAACAGTCCTTTAAAACGTTTGTTTTTGTGCAGTCTTGACCTATGTGCAACAACTATATCCAGCACAGTATATACACAACACATGACAGGAGATAAACTCCTCAGTATATGTGCCTTGAATAAAATGGGATCATTAGCACAAAGCTCTACATAATGAGAAATAAACAATAATGGGATGGACTCACAGTGTCTCTGCCCATCAGAGAATTTCATAATTAGCAATTAGCGGTCATTGTATTATATTAGGTGCAACTCAAAGCTGGCTTAAGTGTCTACACTCACTTACCTATCCTGGGGCACTGCAAATAAAATATCCCGCTGGATTCAAACGTAATTAATGTCTTTCAAAGGAAGGGTTGCAATGGCAGATTAGGCATGATTTTGAGTGGGCTCATTTATTTTCAACATGTCATTATCTTTTACAGCATTGACTAAGCAAATGGCCAGAGTGTGTTTACGAGTGCAACTGTAAGCAGCGTTTTCCTGATCATTAATAGTTTGCCAAAAGAAGTTGTCAAAGAGACGTGGAAA
The DNA here is from genome assembly GCF_022458985.1 of Mugil cephalus. Classification (NCBI taxonomy): domain Eukaryota; kingdom Metazoa; phylum Chordata; class Actinopteri; order Mugiliformes; family Mugilidae; genus Mugil; species Mugil cephalus. The sequence goes on along the minus strand of NC_061775.1, from coordinate 1,740,069 downwards.
AAAGCTGCACTGCACACAGCAGCATTACAAATAGAGAAGAAACTAGTATTCAGTTATCATCAATCACATGAATCAAATTAAATCTCCACGTTGATATTAAAAAAACATGAATATCACAAAACACACAGCTGAATCTGTAAACTGTTTATATTTGTTTAAGCCAACAAAACCTAAATACATACACAATAGACAATTTCTCATCTAGGAAACGATGAACTCATTCAAAGGTGTCCTAAAAATAGGGCTGCACCCATTTGTAAAAACCCAGTAGCAATACTATCAACTATTGATCATATTAAATGTTACAAAGACTATTTCAAAGAAAAAAAAAATCCTTCCACGATTTTTAGTCTGTCATTCAACTCAAAAATTGATCGGCTGATCAGCAAAAATGATTTTGTAAAATGTGTGATTAAATGTGGAAAGTACAATCCATTAGAACAATGCTGAGATAGCTAATACATAGGGTTGTCTAAGGTAGACTGTCCATAACCAACATTAGGTGTCACAAAACTGATGCAATACGATACATGTTGACTATGGCCATTGGTGAATGTCTTATTATTTGCTAAAAGGCAAATATTGGTACGGCCAATACCAATGTAGAGCTGATAAATCACATCGTTATATAGAGTACAACACATTCACATAAGCTGACATGAAATTAGAAATTAAAGCTAAACACTTCCACTATTAACAGTGTTAATAGTTTATTGGCTTGTTTTATTTTCTTCAGTGCTCCTTGTAAATCTTTTTATTCTATTAAGTCGTTCACACACGGAGGTCGCTCTTCACCTTGAACAACCTACTCTTTGATTGTAATTTCTTCCTCGCCCATCGTGTCCCGATCCAACAACGCCATTATCAAACACCTCTTTCTCGTTAATTCTCGTGTTTTCGCTTTGTCCTGAAAAACTTAATTATGAAAACAAAAATGTTTAACAGATTTTTTTCCCTCCCCTATTACCAGGTGCCTTGTCATTTGGCCATTCTGATCGGTTCTGATGAGCCTATTGAGCAACAGTGAATAATTGATAAGTGTTTTCCAACGACTTGATTGTCACAAAAAACCAAGACAAATAGAGTGAAATAGAATCATAAAATATTCACTGGAGTGTTAGCCGGAAGATGATTAATTCTAAAGTCATCTTTACATGGATGCGGGTGTCCTCGTGCAGACAAGGTAACATAACCATGAACTCTTAGGTAAAGGAATAAAAAGTGCACTGAAGAAATGTGCCATTCTTCAGAGATTTTTCCTCCAAAAGCAGCTGTGCTCGAGAATGTTGACCAGGTACCATCAAGGCATTCGGGCCTCTTATAGTACAGCAAGTAAAAGTGACCAAGAAGCCTTCAGGTCAAGGTTCAAAGAGAGTTATCTCCATCAAACACAAACCTTCACTCTGTGCCTGACATTTCGTCTTGTCTGTGCTGCAACATATTTTACAGTGAATGTGTTTTGCTGTACTTGTAAACACTCCTGCAGCGCTTTTTATGAGCACCTCACCCTCAGCATTTGTAGCATCTTGAATGATGAGCTTTCGGCTCCAATAAATGTCAGTCACATAATAACAATATCAGCACAGTTTGCTCCCGTGCTGCAATCCTACAGATCTTATTGCTGACTGACAGTTTCCAAATGAGCAAAACCGCACTGTGGTCTTCATTTTCAGACGCATGTCTAATATTACAAACACAAAAATAAAAGAAAATGATTCCATCGCATGGATTTGAATGACCAGATATATTTTCTTCTCTTCCCCCTCATTTTACGAACTGTGCACGATGGGAAAAGACTGTAAATAGAAGTGGGGTTACGTCTCATTCTTTACATCATGATGACTTGGTGCCATCTACTGTTAATAGAGATCAAATTGCCTGAGGTACTTGTGTCTTTGAAAGCCAACTCAGAATGAGGCAGCATCATTTGTGTTTCACTGTCCAAAACCAATCTCCATTTCCCCCAAACGCCTTCTACTAACAAAGACTATTTTTTAAGAAAATTTTAATTATCAAATACAGGTTTCAGTTTTAGAATTTTGTTGAAACACTACAAAGCATTAAAATAACTCTCATATTTACCAGCACAGGCTTACTCTTCTATAAAAACATTTGTACAGACAATCCTTCCTCAGAATTTCAACATGGCATCTCTTACAACGGCGTGTGCTGCCACCACAGACAAGTTGGATTGTGGGAGTTAGGTGCTCATTAGCATATCAGTGACACAGATTAACATATATTAACATACATTATGGCTGAATTAATCATGGCATGTAGTAGAACTTGGAGAGGCATCTGAAAACAGTCTGCTCTGAAGTCGATTCAAGGAAGAAAGCTCACTGTTCTTGCATAGTAATCTCATGCAGCTCAAATAAGCCCATCCAGCATGTACAGTGATACCCTGTGATATCTGGGCCCTGGCATAAAGCTCATTCATTGATTTTTTTTTTCATATTCAGCATCTTCTACATCCTTTTTGTGGCTGCTTTACTCTTTAAAGGATTGGGCTGTAATGTAGTTGTGTAATTTTCATGGAGCGACTTCCATGCTATTTTAATCTTTGGTACATCTGGTATGAGTCTGGTGTCATTAAGACACACGTTAAAGAAACATGCAAGAGAATACTTTTTAATCACTGATAAAAATAGAATATTTTCTATCCCCTCTCTTCTTAGCAATCAAATAATCTTTGAATTGATCATTTGATTTATAAATGCTCAGATTAGAAGAAATTGTATATCCTATATGAGCTCCTCAGCACTCTTGAAAATATGTCTCTTACTAAATTGGTGGACTTGGTCTATTTTGTCCATGTTTATCGAGTTTAATTCAAATATTCTGAAAATGAAAATGAATAAAAATTGAATTTGCTCTTTCCTTTCTTTTCTGTAGATTACATTATGAAATTACATTTTCTCTGTCAAATTAACAGGCAAAATATCCAATAGCAAATTGAGGCTGAGAGAACAGCTCATCAAGAAAAAAGCTGGAACCGAAAAAAAAAAAAAAAATGGATCATGGGTTACATGTTCACATAATGAAACCTATAGAAATCTCCTAATGCCACCCATTTCCCCTGAGGGCAGAAACGTCGTGAAAAAAACAAACAGCACATGTTTTATATAAATAACACATCAGTGAGCCACAAGTCCTCCTATAGCCACAAACCCCAACCCCTCTGAGCTAAGGTGGAGCAAATCCACAAAATGGATTGATAAATAACGCGAGGGAGTCTCAAAGTTGGAGGGATTAAACTAACACATGAAATAACACCGATTCCTTTATCAGCATTTTGGTCATGGCTACTTTTGTGCTTCACTATCTCAGTGGAGCACACAGCTGGGGTCTTGTCTAGGTTCAGATTCTGCCTTAGGCCTAGGTAGAGCATTATGTGACAGCGCTCTTGGAGACGAACACCAAGGAGATAATGTCATTCCTTTCAATATTCGTCATTAACTCCTGACTGCCAGGCATATTGTTATAGCCCTCAGTGAGGGAAGGCCATATCATTTGTAGTATGGCTCAGGTGCTGACCGCCTGTTCCACTCAGTTAAGAGTTATACGAATGCTTTCCTTTTAAACACTGCTTAAACAGCCCTCAAAGTCCTCTTAAAATTGTAATGTAATGAAAGCGTCATGCACGTAACTGGAATGTAAGTGCCCGAATGGCTGGAATCACTTGAAAAGGGCCCGCAAGCTGCAGCACCTGATGGACAGCTTCTTCTCCACATTGCAATGTGGTAAGAGGCTGACAACTTGAATTATATGGTTATTACACCGGGCCAGTCGGGCTCTATGGAGCTGCTGACACCACCACAATAAACATGACCCATCACACCCAAACCTCTTTCCAGTCAAGAGCATGGATATAATGGATAGCAACTCTTATTTTACCCTACTCTGAATGTCCACTGTAGGTAAAGCAAGTCTTTTCTTTCTGTCTTTCTTTCTTTCTTTTTTCTTTCCCCAACAAAGTTTTAGTCCAGCAGAGCACTTCAGCACACCAAGACTGACATATTGTTGTAACATAAATAATGTCAGCTTCCAAGTGTATACAAATCACGCAAAACAGATGTGTCTGCGTTCGTTCCTTCATAATCAAGACACACAAGTGCTGCTCATTTCAAGCACGATTCATGTCTGTGTTGCAGTGAATACATATGACAGTGTTTGGGAAACCATACAACTTGAGCAAACAGCCTTATTTACAGTACACATGAGTCACAAACTATCTATCGCTTCCCTGTAAACACCATAAAACCACTTTAGAGATGAAATACGTTCTGGTGCGATGTTTTAAAAGTTTTACCAACAGAATAATGCAAGATACAGACAACAGGCTCTTATTTTATCCATTCTAAAGCTTTAATGAAGCTTGTTGGATAGGTGTTTCTTCTGGTTTCTTTAGTTGGAAAAAAAATAAATAAATAGCATGCTGTGTGATGGCACTGATATTAAAGGACAATTTTCACCTAATTCTTTTCCTTCTTATTAAATTATTCTTGACCCACCTCAGTGAAGCTGTAGTTTTAAAAATGATTCATTTATAATGATGAGTTGAAGTGTCATCTCTCACTCACATATATATGGGTGAATTTAAGCAACTTTGCTACCTAGCACTATTTCTTTGTCTTTACTTATTTATTTATTTTACTTGTGCTTTCCACACAGAAGAACGATGAACTCAACTGTGTTGACAAATATGCCTAGTGGTATAACATACTGTATTATTCCATTATTTTGTAGGACTGCTGAAAGGAACTCTTATTTAAAAGACATGGAGTTACAACTTATTGCATAAGCTGACCCGAGGAACATTTTTTTTTTCTTTCTTGCCAAAGCAAATACAGACATTTTGGAAGAGAGCCCATCATTTCATTATTCAGATCTACATCTAGATAGAGAGAAAGTACAGCTAATCAGATGCACGCAGAAATATAAAAGCATCCAGCTGCACAAAATTGGACTGTTGGTTAAAATGTGGAAAATCCCCCGAACTACTGGAAGGGTGCATAGTTTCCTGCTTTTCCTTAAATAGGCTCTGCATGTTCCCACTGAGATGGGTATATTAAGAACTTACTTTGGGCCACATATGTACAGGCCAAAGCAAAATGAATGTATATTGATAATAGGATAAACAATGATGTAGTGACTGGTAATATCAGTCACTGAGTCAACTAACCAATTCCTCTTTAATTTTTTTTTTTTACAGGCATTTCATATGCATCACTCATAGTGTGAGTACTACCATCGTATTCAAAACGACTTATTGCCTTTTTGATACTTTAACCAGTACCCATTGTAATATCTCTCAGCAGATTGTTTCGTAAGATATTGTAAAATATTCCTCCTAGTATAGCTTGCCGTGTTCATGTGTAACATGGTGGAAAGTATCTACTGTGTTTTGAGGAACTCCACTTCCTTAGGGGAACTATTTATACATCACACAATGCCAGAATCAGGAGAAGGCCTGACAGCCTCAGAAATGAGAATGTCAGACATCTGACTTAGGTTTTTATGCCAGTTTTCCGTTTGCATTGAGTTCTGTGGTTTGGGCTAGGGAATACTGGGGCCGTGGAGAGATCCAATACAGACATTTTGTTGATCAGAGATGGTCTGTTTGACATTTTGACTTACTCGACTCTAGTTTTGTCTATTTCTATAACTGGCTTGTCACTCAAAATGAGAGAAATACCATGAGGGCAGGTTTAAAGATCAAATAAAGATTGATGTGAACTGATGTCAGTTAATTATCTGGACTTGAACCTTCATTAAATAATCAATATGCTATAATGAATCTTTATTAAAGACCTAAATAAGTGACTTTTACGTGTTCTGCAAGTAGAATCCACATTTACCATAAAGATAAAGATGTGTGATGAACTAAAGATTTTTTGTGACGCAAAAATTAAGCAGTACAAAGAAAGAAAAAAAGGTACCAAACTGGCAGATCACAAGATGTTCCTGCCAGAAATGCCAGAATAATTGTGTTAGGTTATTCTGAGATATTCCAAGACATCTGAGAACAACACATTCTTGGTGATATGAATAAAGATTCCCACATAACTCGGGTGCATTCCTGTCCTTAGTGATGCCATTACAGTATACACTTCTGCACAACAACACTGCAGTCTCTACAAGCCAGCCCTCGGATGGGGGGAAGGTGCACACTGACTGAAATGACATGCAAGGGGACTATTCTCTAGCATTAACAAAAGGGCCATCCAGTGGCGTAGCATGCCATTGAAATGACAGTCTTGCCCTTGCATTGTTTGACGTGACACAAGATGGCAATGGAGTACGTCTTTAGCTCCTAGAGGTCACAGAGGATGGACGCACCACTAATCTCTGACACTCGCTCTGGGATGGCGCGGGGAAATCGACGCGAACTGGGGCTTTAGATAACTTTGCTATCCACCAGTGACCTCAAATGCAGAGACATCTCTGGACCCGCTGTGCTCTGTCGACCAAATCCTTCTCACTGCTTGGTGGTTTCAGACAAAGAGATGTTGCCTGCCTCGCAAGGATAAATCCTGACCAAGAGCAGACTATATATGAATCTGATGTCGTCTTTTTATTGTTTGGGGAATAACGCAGTGGAAAGCAATGATTGATCGTAGGGCTTAAGGGACTTTTATATTGTCAAATCTGTCTATTTGAACTTGAGTGGATGTTTCTTCAAAGGACACGATCGCACGAATCCACAGAACAAAAGTTTAATCGAGTGTTCCTGAGTGTTTCCTCTCATCACTGGAGAACAAACAAGTACAAACCGTCAAACTCTCTCACTTTGAATTGCTTTGTTACTACAAAAACAACCACAAAACAATGACTGATTTTATACTTTAAAACGATGTCTTCCTCAGTAAAATGAAGGCGCAGTGACTCGGTACTTCACTCATTTTTTCATTTCATTCATTCACTTCGACATTTTTGGTAGTCATCCAAATTTGGGCATAAAATCATTGAATGCACTTCAACTCAAATATCCTCCGGTATAGACTTCTATAGACGGATAAATAGTGGCGCGACTGTATACACTGCACCCCTAGAGGGAATATTATCAGGGAGGTTTGTGGTTTCATTGATTTCAAGACTGCAATCATCCCCATCTGATGTAGTGGGCTGAGGGAGGATAAGTGAGGCTCCACAGTCTGTGGATGAGCTCTGTTTGACAGAGGGACAAGTTTTAGATAACTTCAGCAATAACAATCTACAAAGCAAGTTTAAAGGCTTATTTCCTGTAACCACTGGGTGCCAAATCATTGTCTCTTTGTCCTCAGCAGTCGTCTTAAAAGTGTATCTCATTACACAGTGTACATATGAGGTAAACGATTGCTTCCAGATGCCTCTATTTTTTCCTCTATGTATTATTATTATTATTTGGCTTTTTCTATGTGTGGTTTATACATTTTTGTAGATTTTGTCTAACAGAGCATATTCAAAGGATAACTCCATTTCTCTACTGCAAAAATAAAAAACAAAGAGAAAGGAGAAAAATATAATAAAAACATATTTAATCCTTCTCAGTGGAAATTGTCTCTGTACAACTTTCTAATGCTGCTGTCAGGAATCAATCTCAAACCATAAAACAATTTGTGGCGAATGAGAGCAGACAGAAATAAACTGAACTCACACTTGCTGTGGTTGGAAGTTCTTAAGACAGATGGAGAAGAATTATTGGTACAGGGAAACTAAAGCACAACCTTATTTGGTTTCTAGAAAGGCTTAATGAAGGATGATGTTAACTTCAGTGCCCTTTCCTCTTTTGAACATGACGGCACAGATGTTCCAATTGACTATGCGAATGGTAAAATAAAAAGAGGGGGAAGAAATCCATTGTTCCTCTTTATCCTTCATTCATCATGTGTGCATTTGGGTTTTAGGTGAAATTTAATTTTGAAAATATGTCACAGAAGCCTTCAAAACCTTGCTGCCTTGATATCTTTATGATTACAGGGAGTTTGTAAATAGGCTAGATGTCATCCACTATGAAAATAAACATGATAAATTCATCAGTTGTGCTTTAATGGCTATGCATTAATGGAAGTGACTCCAAAGCTTACTGCGTCTGTGAGCTGTGTTGTGCCACAACTCAATTTATTAACCAATGGGAGCAGCAGGGTGGATCCTTATATGTGTCCTCTGACATTGTTCATCACTATCCGTACAGTTTCTCATTGGTGCAAAGGCAGTGAAAAAAAATCTTGGGATATTTTTCTGCACAGCAACCTAGTATTCAATAAGAAGTATTAGAATCTTACAAAGGGGAGCACAAATTTGTTTCTATTTTAGATAAAGATAAATTTCCACCTTTCCAATTCAAGTCACACGCTCTGTTATGATTTTTATTTTTTTCTACCAGCAGTAAACCTTCCCCTCACATGCCAGTTCAAATATTGATAACAGAATAAAAATGCAGCAGTTCATTTTCATGATTAATTTTAACACAAAAGCAGGTAAATTTGTCAGTGTATTTTCTAATTGTTCTGTGTGTTTAGCAAATTATACCATTTCAAAATCAAAACATTAGAATGTAATGAAAACCTATTTCAGTAAATATCCCCAAAGAAACAAAGAAAATGTTCGACATCTCTGTTTTTAAATACCCCAGTTCAACTGTCTTAATATTAACATATTATAAGATTAATAAATACCAGAAACAGTAGAGGATATATAAAAAAAATAAATAAAAGGCATACTGGCTTTTTTTCTGCAGTGACTCTGTAACCTCTAAGTGCCCTTCCCTTAACAAAAACATGCATGCGCAAATCCACAGACACAATTCACCACCATCATATTTAGCAACACAGTTTAGAGGTCCTCCCTGCATTTTATTTACCAATTTAAAAAAAAATCTGAAAGCACTAGTAACGTAACTTCTTTAACTAACAGTACTCATTCAGCTTGACGACAATATCACGAGTCAACACAAACAATCAATCGTGTCTACTGCAATAACACTGAAAGGAAGTGCTCCCAATTTATCTTTATTAAATCAATAGGGATTTGATAGCCTTACCTGCAGTGGAGTGCTTAGCCCAGTGTTGGAGCTGTAAGTGTCTAGTGCATTGGGACAGGGAGAGATCTCTGGTTCACTTGTTGTTTGTCGGGGATGGGGTAGTTTGCTGTGTGGCTGGAAGCGACACTCCTAAGGGCCCACTGTGAATAGAGGTCAGGATAATAGACACAGTCGCACAACAAAGACTGATAATCCTGTCTCGCCCCACAGCTCCCGTGTTGCAATCAGACATTTTAAGGGCAGTTAAGTTGCAGCGAGGGGCGACTGAATGAACTGCGGTCAGGAAAGACTCCCAAGCTCCCATTATGGACAGTAACCGGTGTCAATTCGCAGCAATTAGACCACTCAGATGTGTCAGTAGACAGGCCTCAAATTAATAAATAAATAACGTCGACCACAAATGCTCGCTGATATGGCCTTTTGAGTCATTTGAGTCTCCCAGTGGTCTATTTCAGAGCTGAACACTTAGTCTTTCAAAAAGTGACGAGGTGTACCCCCTCCTCCCCACTTATCCTGGATGACCTTTGAGTGAAAATTGTCCTTAGTGAGCAAGTTGCTTAAATCTGCTTCCAGTGGTCATCAGGAACACTTGCGGCACAGATCCAGTAATGCTAGCTCATTATTAAACTGCTGAGATAAACAAAACCGTGGGCAAAAAAAAAAAAAAAAACCTCATGCTAGAACACGTGCTGTCCACAGGTCAAATCTGACACGAGCATTAGCCATAACTGTGAGAGCATGTAATGTAACAGAGAAGGTAATCAATAAGTGAAGGCACAGACTACATAGATCTCCCAGCTGATTCATAAACCTGGTTTAATGTATGGAGCAAGGTTGCTGCCTTAAGCCTTGGCGCAAACAGAAGAAACAGAATAGCCGTGGGGGCACACATGTGTTGTCTCTATAAAAAAAAACAGGAGGATCATCACCGTCAAGGGGACATAACCTTTTAGTTAGGCCCGTGTGTTTGTGTCATTATTAATTTAATGTACAAGAAGACAATCTTTTAGAACAGCCTCAGACTATGAACAGCTCAGTGACAATGGGTCAGAAGGGCGTCATTATGCCCCCTGCGTCCTTCGAAAATGAACACACAATACTGTTCATTGATACTTTTTCTCTCTGGGTCTCATATTGTGTCCTTTTGCGGAGGAAAGCAAAAGGACAGAGCGTCTGCATTTAGAGTGGGAGCACTCAATCAAGAGGAAGTCATTACTTCAGAATAAGGGGTAGCTATATGCTTTGCTGCGCAACTTCAACGGAATACTTCACCTTTCAGCAATGCATAAATGATGTGCCAACACTCTTTGATCTGCTGGAGGTGATAACTTCACAAGCATGGACACGTTCCACTGATAGAAGAGCCTCTGCTCTGTCCAAATATGTGTCAACAAGCATCACTTTCACAAGAACGTAGTGAGGAGGAAAAAGTGAACAAAGACAGAGTCCAGAAGAGATGAAAGTAAAACTTCTAATGCCCGTGAAAAGAAAAACATGTTCATTGTGCCTCTGGGGGAAAAAAAAAAGAATTCTTTTAGAATGAGACCTCTGAAGTTTTGTTTTAACTACAGGCTGGCAATCGTGATTATTATTGATTAATACACAGAATTCTGTGTTTTCTTGATTAGGTAATTATTGTTTGGAGTTTACAATGTCACAAAATAGTGAAAAGGATATTTCTGCATAGCCCAAATGCCCAAATCTCAGATATATAGTGATACCTTGAATTGAGGGAGTTTTTAGCATCTGTTCACAAATGTAGACTGATCCATTAACTATGAATCCATTAATTGCCTGACTTCGTCACTCTAATTTAAACTATATGAAGTTATGGGGTTAAACTGAATCATTCTAATTTTTTTTTATTAAAAACTGTATAAAGAGATTCAAGATTCAAGATTACTTTATTGATCTCCACATGGAAATAGTTTTTTCCAAGAGTCTCAGGATAACAAAGAACATACGTGAACCACACATAGACATAGTAATAAGAGTCAAAATAATTTAAAAAAAGGTAAAATTAAATTAAATTAAAATAATCTTAAAAAAGTGGGCAGGTAAAGTATTATTCTTGAAATGCCATAATATTATTTTAATATTTTAATGAAATATGTGGTTTTCTGTCTTTTCCCGCTCCTAGTAGAACATAAGTCACATTAAGGACAGCTGTCAGCAGCTTTTCATTCGTCACAGTGGACACTTCAGATTGTGATTCCCCAAGAAATGACAGAAGCTCGTAAAAGCTCTCTTCTGTGTCATCGGGGCAGATTGGGTGACTGTTCCTGGACAGTCAGACACCTTGATACAGCTGAAGAAGGAGAAAAAAAAACATAGTAAAGTGAGCACACAAAGCACTCTTCTAAGAGGTCAAAGCGAAGACAAGACCCCCTTTCAGACAGAAGGAAAAATAAAAGCCTGTGTGACTTTCAACGTGCCTGCTTTAACCAAAGTGCCCGAACTGTGTGAAATGAAGGGTCACCATGTAATAATGGCGATAATAGAAATTGTTATAATTGCTTCTCATTTCCATTTCAGATTTACACTGTGGAAATATGAGCAGCAATGGCCCAGCCCTCACTGAGGTAATTTATTTAATCCTTATTCATATGAGGGGTGGAGAAAAAGTGAAGAAATAATATTCAACTCTGTTTTTTCTTCATAATTTTTTTTATATACTCCTTGACACAAATACTGAATTTTTAAAGTCCACAACTTTGCAGCAGAATATTTTGTACAACTTTTAGGGAACTCTAATGAAATGTATGGGAGCAAATGCGTCTTTAGTTCTCTTTATTTTGCAGGGAACGAGTATGGAAACAGATTGGGGTTTGCCCAGGGAACTTATTAGCCGATTCTCCCTTGTGGGAGGACTTCCAGGGAAAAAAGGATAGAGGCTCTTCTTCAGAGCTGGCTGTAATGCCACAAGCAGCCTTTGCTTCTGCTAAAAAACCACTTCAAACACACAGCTCCCAATGAAACACACCAGAGAGGCAGTATACTAATTAATACACAACGTGCATGAATAACCCATATGAGTGTACTCGGTGTTCAATCTTACATTATAATCATGTCTTACACTGCAGAATATACTAATGAAGCCATATTGTGCATAAAAGAATAGTGTGTTCAACTGCGCTCAGTATCATGATGTATGCAGATGACAGTGTGTAACATACTGGTCTATTTTTAAGGCAGCTTCATTTATTTATTTGTTCATTTTCAAATGAAGACTACATCAGCGCAGGCAGGGGAAATAAATGGGGGCATTATGTATGAGCCCATCAGGTTGAATGTGTTAATGAGAGTAAATAAAACAAGTGATTCAGGCTGTCACCACATCAGTAACTCCAATGGACTTTCTTGGTTCTTTATGACTTATATTATTGTGTGTAAAATGTCAGAAAACTGTGAAAAATACTTGCTATAACTTCCTACAGCTCCAATCTCTGATTTATTTCACCATCAATCCGATATCCAAAGGCATTCTGTAAAATATCTCATGCAGCAAATTCACCAATTACTTAAAATGTGATCAAAATCCCCAATTAATTCCCCCAAAGTTTTTTTTTTTTTTCTCTGTACCAGTTCATTGACCAATTAATTGTAATTATTACTTACAGTAAATCCTGCAGAATTGGGTGAGGCCGATTTCTGATATATCTTGCAGACAAGAAAGAACTGACAGCTTTATTTTAAATATGTAAAATGAGTCACTCAATCCATACCTCGGGCATGTTTCTATACTATCTGGATTTAATTTATATATGTTGCCAGTTGTCAAATAAATGGGACAAATTTAAACAAATTTATTTGGATTTATAAAATTATAATTATGTGGTTAAAAAATCAGAATAAGAGGCATAGGAGGAGGTTATGTTTCCTTATAAACAAATGTTTTATGCTCACATCCGTTGTAACCATCATGGTGTTTTTGATTTATAAGGACAAATAACATTGCTGTTTTCACTCAGTGTCAACAAGCACTGCCATAAACAAAACTGACTTTACTGACAGAGAATAACTGCAGAAAGTTTTTGGAAACGAGGTAAAACCCAAGTCTTGCAGTGTTTGTAACCCACACTGTATTCTATTCCCAAGATCCATGGAGGAAACACTGGTTAAACCATAAAAAAAAGAGGAAGATTGCAGGCGCAATAGAAAAACCACTATGTGGGTACAATAATCGCCCATTGTCCACAGATACATGGGCTGTAGCAGTAATCTTCAGATCTCCTCAGTGAGGAAATATAGATATTTGTAGAAGCGCTGAAGGGATTAGACAGGGTTTTCTACCTCCTGCGGCACATGGCCCGAGTCATGCTGAGAGCACCAGGAGCTCTGTGGAAGTCTGTTAAGACTTCAGGATTTGAACTACTCGCTGCATTATTCTGATATGACCCAAACAAAGCCATCAGCATGAGACCGGAGTGGGGGGTCGTAGCCTGTTTCTGGATCGTATCCTCCTGTTTCTTAATACTCTGATAATAATTTTATCCAATTGATACTGTATAACATATATTAAGACACATAATAAATAAAGAAAAACTTTAATTAACAGTACAGAGTAAAGGCATAGCCTCCATAAATAAGATAACCTCTCCGATATAAATTAGTTGTAGTTGCAGGGTGTTAAAATACAGAAATTATAAAAAAATGATTTTCAAGATTCTGTGTTATATTTCAGATGTTTCTTCCCCCAGTTCCTCTCGATAGGAGTATTGTCTTTCAGCCGACCATGCAACTTTTGTCCTCCCTGTTTGACTATTTATAGAGGCTAAAATGAAATATATCACCTAATTCTGTGTTAGACACTTTTAGCCAACTTCTTTCCAACTAATATCTATATATTGTAAACTTATTTTCAGAATATATGGCCAGCAGACCGCATTTATTTCAAATTATGTGATGAGAAAAGCATTTGAAGGCAGGTCAAATTTGACCTGGAGGAGAACAGGAAGGTTAATTCTCATTTTCTTTCATATCTATGCCAGTGATCATCGACTGGCAGCCTGCAGACCACATCCGGCCATCAGAACATTGAACTAAATTCAGGAAACATGAGGAGGAAAAAAATATTTTATGATTTACCGACCCCAAAGATGTGTTCGATCTGCGGGTTACTAAGACATGAAGTCCATCTGTCAGCTTATGATTAGCGAGTAGCCTACACAACCCGATCAGGCCTATATCATTTACAAGACGGCGCTTGTGTAACAGTAGCCTCTTTACCCATGAGTTTTCCTCAGACACAGACACAGACACAACTGGAGACACAGTTTCGCCTTACAAAAAGTTTACTCCAGAACACACAAGAAAAGAACGGAAAACACAAGTCGTTCAGCGCTCCATAGCACTGTGGCACAAATAGCATCATGTGAATGCAACACCACGATGCTGCCCAGGTTGGCATCTATGACTTGTGCTAGTGTGGTGGGTTAGGGTCTGGCTCAGTGTCAGGGTTAAGATTAAGGTTAGAGTTAGAGTTAGCACTCTGCAAAACCACACCCTGTTGGTTGTATACAGAATAAAAGAAGTCTTATGGGTAACACTTAAGAAATCTGCATAAATGGTCACAGAAAGAGAAGAAAAAATATCTATTAAAATAATTCTAAAATATTTTTTCATGTCAAATATCAGCTTTGTGTCACCACAAAATTGATCCAATCAGGAAGCTGGATGACATGTCAAAATCAGCTGAATATTAATTAATATTTCCTGCCAGCCAGGGCAGCTTTCCTCGATTACATTTTTATAATTACAGATCAATTCCTCCTCAATGAATTGCCTCCTACAAGGAGATTTATTAACTATCGGATAATCTTGGATTTCCCAGCCTATTCACAAATGTTAATGTTTTAAAATATGAAACAATTTATTAATCAATGTAGCTATTTTATCTTAAAATGTGGGATCCAGTGTGCAAAAATTCGAACCGAAGAAATGTGCATGTCTTTTATGTTACCTCGTGTCCAGTGGAGTCCAAATTCTGTTCCCATCCTCATACTCATTGTTTATAGGGGTCTGTTCTATTTCTATCATACACTCTCCCCTGTTGACACAACTATTTAATATTTAAAAGAGTTAAATGTAGTCATTTCAGATCTAGGCGGAACCCTCCAAAATGTAGCGAAACATAAATTAAGAAGTCAGTGCAAAACAGCATAGTTAAAAAACTGCACTAACATTAACTGTACAAATCAAACAAGAATAAAAACAAATGAAATGAACTTCCACCTACAGAAATGCAGAGAGGCGTGGTCAATTCTCTTCCCTCCCAAATTGTTTCTGGGTCAAGCCGACAGCAACTTATCACCATATAATACAAGGCCAAGGCTTCCATCGCTTTGTAGGATATAGAAATAGAATCACATCATGTTCTTGCAAAGTCGATTGATCTTACTACTTCCTTTTTCTAAATACTTAGCAGCCTTGTCCTTTGATATGTGTTTGTCTGCGTCCCTCTCTTCTTCATTTCCATCACAGTGAACCAGTTGAGTCTTTGTCTCATTCTTTTCAGCATCAATCCTCATCTCCTTGAGCTTGAGTACAGCATCTTATAGCATGACCCTGACTTAAGAGTGCAAGTGTTTCGTTGAGCTCCTTTCTGACATTCTCGCATTTCTTTTTGTGCATCGCTTTTGTAATCCTGTTTGAAGTACGCAGTCATTTTGTCCTGCTTCCAGCCTTGATGTAGCAGTCAAGAACCACAACAACTACTCTCTAAATGGGCTGTGTTATATTTCAATTTGCATTTACAAAGCAGTCGGTTCTCACGATGCACATCCCTAAATCTTGTACAAGTTGGAGTGATAATAGGATAAATCCAGTCATAAATCTGTTTTTTTCTGTTTGTTTGTTTTCTGACTTCTTCATTGTGCTCAGTGCTAATTTAACAAAAGGGATTATTCTTCCCAGCCTTGCTTCCCTGCATGTCCTCAACAACTGTATTTTCCGCAACAATTAAGCTGGAAGCAGTTGCAGGGAAAACACTGCATAACATATTGATCATAATTACTAGTCAAGTGAATAAGTGGTAATCTCGTTATCTTGTCACCTGTCAGAGGTTGGGATATAATTTGTCCTTGGAGTTGATGTATTAGTTAAAAATAGTGGTAGGTTTTGAACATCTTCAAAGGGGCCAAATTTCTGATGGCTAGACTTCTTGGTCAGAGCTTTTCCAAAACTGCAGCTCTTGTGGGGCTCATGCATGCAGGGAGTGGTCACGTTAGCATGCATTTATGTTTAGTTCGGACTAAATTGAAGCTAAAGGAGATCAACAGAACAGATGACTTCAACAAGTCTTGGTTGTCATTCATTATCCATGTCTTTTTTCTTTACCAACAGACATGCTACTGTAGCTCAAATTGTTCTGTTTGTTCTACAGCATTGTTCAGGTGGTGGTATATGTCAAAGTAACATCCATATAAAAGTCAGAACCCTGCACGTTAAATTGTAATGAGATCATCAGTGTTGTTCACGTCAAATTCTGTGTTTGCTGTGGCGGACGGGCTTACTTGTATATTCTGAAAAATGTGCAACATTTGTGTTTCATTGGTTATAATTCTCACAGTAAAGACAATGACTGCCAATAACAAAAAGATAACTCATGATGTTTATGTGTTTGGTTGAGAAAGACGCCGCTGTGCAGACTCTGTGAGTCCACAAATGCAGTGTTTGGAAGTAAATCCATTTTCTCAGAATATGTACCATTAAGTAACTTTTATTCAAATGAATAAGACATTGTTCCATGATCTAATACCTGTTTTTTCTTAGTAGACTAATGGTCAGTGGCACATCGTGACCGGCCGAATGATATGAGCAAAACGTTGCTTCTTTTGGTAGTGCAGGTACTGTGGACCCCAAACAATATGCAGCTTGACTTGTACCGGCCCAGTTTTCAGAGGTAACGTTTTCATGGTAGAGTTAAACATTCCAGGTGGAAATGGCATTTGAGGCATTTATTAGCCCAACCACACAAATATAAACAGATTACTGACAGAAACTCCCATCTTTCCCAAGATCTAATCATGTGTGGCTAAGAAGATTGTATATTCATATAAATATAAAAATTAAAATAGTGTTCACTGTCAGTAATTGATGACCCCTCCTGCATTTAAGGGTGGTTATATATATTCAACCAACTCAGATGTGATTTGGAGTGATTAGCTAACTCAATCTGCATCTGACCGTTGACTCCTTGGTACATAGTTAGCGAAACAGTATCATAGTAGAAAGTGTATGCGTTTGAATTTCATCTCATAAACACAAAGATGCTAACGGCAAAGTTGGGGAGGTGTACAGGCTAGTCCTCTGCAGCTCTGTAACCTACATTTAAAAGGTCTTTTTTTTTTTAATCTAAATGCAACAGACAAGATTTAAATCCCAGTTTGAAATATGTCATATTATTGGAAAAAAAAAAATATATTTTGACCATTATTATATACTTAATGCTACATGTTCTCAGACAAACTTACATTAGAATTAAAGGAGAGCAATGTTTTTAAAATGTACAGCAGTCTCCTGAGCAGACTGTTTCTCAAACCTATTAGTTGACACTGCTGATGTACACGTACAGCTATTAACCCTCTCAGTGATTCTCCTGAGTTAATTCCTAATGAAAAATAAATTGAGTTGCTCCCTACACTTTCATAACATTTCCTCTTCAAAATAAATGGGCTCCTTTATGAGAAAAGACATACTGTTGTTAATGATTTTATAAGCAGGGAGCCCACCTGACATCCTGTTTTCTATTACTGTTCTTTATTCAATTTGCAAGGCGCGCTGCAGGTGACCTAACCTATAAAAGGGCACTCCAAATTAAATTATCAGAGCTCCTTGAAATTTTATAAATTCAGAATCGGGCTCACAGAGGGATCTCATACCCGAAACTAATGGCCTCACCTTTAGCTTTGCATAAATCAATTGCACCAAAGGTTAGAACACATCATGCCAGGACATATCAATGCAGTTTTTAACATCATAACATGCAGTAATTTTGTGAGTGTGAATGGCAGGTGTATGAGGTCATATGTGAGAAAGTTTGTGGGTTTGTGGAGCTGTAAAATACTGCAAAATGTACAGTACATAGTGTAAATACTAAAATATAATTAGGCAGTTTTTTTTTTCAATAAACTCCTTAAATAGTTTTAGTTCCAGCTTGTAATGTGCAAAGAGTTCCTGTTTTACATAACTCTACACTGAATATTTGGGGATTATGAGGGTTATATACATGTAATGCAACAACATTGTTTTCTAAACTTTCTATGAACTTTTCTCACTAGCTTATGATATGATAGACTGAAAATAATTCATTAAGAAAATAACCAACATTGAGAGGGAATATTCAAACAATTACACTTAAGCAAGCATTTCCGTAAAAGGTGAAATGCATCTTAAAAAGGGGATTTTTCATATTATTTAGTTGTGAACTAATGAAAGTTTCTTCCCATGATTATTCATACTTGAAACCGGTTGGAAAACCTAACACAGAAGCAATATTGATAATTTTATTCTGTGTCATGGTAAGAAGTGGCATTGTAAAGCTTTTGTCACCTCAATAGGATCCCCTTCATCCTTGAAAGAGCACCAGCTCTCTCCAGTGTCATTTTGTTCCAGTTGGTAACCTAACAAGAGGGTGGCGACAGAAAAAAGGGGGCCAATCAGTAACACTTGTTGCACCTGAAAACA
This sequence comes from Mugil cephalus, assembly GCF_022458985.1. Lineage (NCBI taxonomy): Eukaryota > Metazoa > Chordata > Actinopteri > Mugiliformes > Mugilidae > Mugil > Mugil cephalus. Next base: position 1,721,357 of record NC_061775.1, on the reverse strand, counting down.
TGGAAATTTTAGACTTCTGTGTTTGAGAAAATGAAAAACATTGTCTAGTAAAGAAGTCAGGAATATGGATAGGATCATTCAACTGTGTTCAATCTGAGTCAGGACAAATGCTTTTATGAAGCAGTCGAGCGTGAAGGAAATTCATTTGTAAATTGCACTCGATCTTTGGGGAAATTGCTCCTTTTTTCCAATTCATGTCCAGATGTAGAATTGTCACAGAACAAAGTCTATTTCAAATACAATAGACACAGATCTCATCTGGCCAAAGTATAAACAATATAATATGTGCATATGACAAAGTATTTGACAATAGTGCAATGAAAAAAGAAAAACATTCAACACATTCAACACTCAAATAGCAGCATACTGACGGACCCGTTAAATTTAATTTATTTTTTTTTTTTACATATTTTTTAAGTTTGTGTTATAATAATGAAGAACAAATATTTATGTGTCAGTTATTAATACCTTTATTGTCTTTAAATCATGATTGTGATTAGGCCCATTTCAGTAAAACACAAATTAAAAATATAATATCTCAATATATATGCATTCATTTATCAGTAGTTTTATGCGCAGACAAAAAAAAATGTCTAGTGTGCACTAATTTTATGTACAGCATTTGTTCATTTTGCTTAACCCAGACAATTGATGTGCATGCAGATAGATACAGTACCAAGGTATAGAAAGGCCTGTTAAGATAAAGAATATCGACAACAACATACATGCGTAGATAGATATATGCTCATTTAAACAACTGTGACTAGCTGAGAGTTTCTGTCTTCTAAATGTATATAACAGATACATACAGTATGTCCTCATTTTAATGCATTGTTAAACCTTATGCTCAGTTTAGCACTAGGGGGCTCTATAATTCATTGTGCTGAAATAAATGTGTTTTATACGGACACTAAACACTAGATACAGTCAAACTATGACAAGTGTAGTTTGACTAACAAATAACCTAATCATTAAAAAATAATTAAAGTAAATAATTAAATTAAACCATATATATATATATATATATATATATATATATATATATATATATATATGTATATGTATATAATTTTTTTTTTTTTTTTTTACAACAAAGCAGACTTGGAAAGTATCCCCATTAGAGAGAAGGGACAAACAATAAAAACAGTGTTTTTAGAGTACTATGTTCACTTATCTTAATAAGTTAATTTCACATACAACAGTTTGTGCCACTTTCTCATCCTGCTACAAAAACAGACTTCATCGCAATATAGAAGGGCAGTAGCAACACAGACAGGAACAGTGGGCTATTGAGCCTCCTGGATTTCCATTAACTAGTTGTGTGCATCAATGGTGAACCTTACAGAGACAATCGCGATGCATTGATTACTTTTCCCACAACTAATTAAGGTAGGTACGCAATCCATTCCAAGGGCTATGCACCCTCTCCCGACTGAGAATTACACATCTGTCTAAAAACATTCCCTGTAGCTTGAACACTGGAGCAGACAGGAGTCCTGACACGCCATTGGGGATTTTGTACCTTAGGGACTTTTAATTGCAGCTGATTAGTTTGCACACAGAACAATAAATGTAGCAGGAGCTGAATATCATATGTGGATTACAAGCACCAGAAAGAAATCCAATATCACACAGCAGCCGCTTGCCTTTAAAACTAAAATGAAAGTGTATCAAGGCAGACGAGAAAAGTCCTATGCTACTTTGTTATTAAACATGAACTACAATCCCCTATTCCATCGTTGTTGTGTTCGTCAGTTTCACAAAACACCACAAAGAGCAAGACAACTTGACCCTAATTCCCTCCTGGCTTTACTTTACAAGTACACCAAGTGGTTTCAAGTGTGTTATTAAAACCTGCCACATATTATCAGAGATAGCCACTTTGACTCCAGAAACAATTTAGCAAAAAGTAGTTTCATTGGCCTTGACAGGCCCAGTGCAACAAACAGAAATGTGCGCCCTCTCTGACTCAGCTGAGGACTCATTGTTGTGTATATGCTGACTGTGAGATTTCTAGTGTTCCACTGACTTTCTTTTTTTTGTTATGTCTGCTATATTAAAAAAAAAAAAAGATTAATAAAAGTTCTGAGAGTCCCTATATGATTTAAAAATGATCCATATAGAGTATAGAGTGTACTAGAAGGAAAACCAACAAAACTTGAGTTGATTATTTTTATGTAGCTTTTTTGATGTGTTTCAACTTAAATTTGGAACAAAAGTTCATTAAGGTCACACCATACTCTCAGTTTTTAGACAGAGATCTCTCTTTCTAGGCCTGTGGCGCACACACACACACACACACACACACACACAAACAAACACACACACATGAACATGCTGTCCATATGTGAGAGGAAGTGCGTTTTAACCTGACTCTTGACCAACAGAGATCAGCTTGAACCCAGAGTCTTGTTTTCCTCTAAACCTCTATACAGTGTGTGGGTGGTGAGGACACACTAGGGACTGTGCTGTTCCTGTTTGCATCTACATCAGAAACAGTAATAAGTCAAAACTACACATAGTGTCAGTCTTCAAATGTATTGTTCCTTTTTGTGAGAGAGAATATGGTCTCGTTTTTGCAGTGCTTCGTTTAAAGGAATTAACTTGGCAGAGCAATAACTTCCTGCATAACAGACTACACATATTCACAGGCGGGTGTAATGTTGCACGTCTGTAAGGTGACATTTCAACTTGTCACAGAAGGAAAGCACAAGTGTTACCAATCATTTATATGATAGCTCTGTTATATTCAGTGTCTTGGTAAGCCATGACATTGTGACGGTGAGTGGGCATGCACGATACTAGGACAGTGAAGAAACTAAATTTGAAACAGCTGAAAGGTAAACTGTGATAAATTCCCTGAAATAAATAGACACTAAATTAAATCGTAGATAAAATAGACTGTGTCCATAACCTCCTCCTTATACAGTTGGCTACATGTGTATGTATCTTTTAATTTGTTCCGATAATGAGTGTATAAATTGCACTGTTTTACTCACTCAAAGCAATGCTCATAGAAGTGGAAATATCCAGTGTGTGACTCCACAGCTGTCAGTGGTGGTGCAAACTTGCTGATGATTAGTAAGAGTCTGAAATCTCTGTGAACTACTGAGTGTCACTCTGATTCCTAGGACACTCTAGCTACTTCGGACATTCCTGGCTACAGATTTTAAAATCCTGACAAACTTGCTCCACATTCATGAGGAGAAAGCTGACTGGTTTCTGTCAAAATCTTGGGAACACTAAACCTACAAGAATGATATACAGCACTGCATCATTTCCTGCGATTTAGCAGAGGTATGTAGCACTCACATTGCTCTGACAGTTTTTTTCTTTGCAGTTTCATGTCATTATATTTTGTATGCAGTTAGGGTCGTTATTTCCACTTGCCTTCACGTCAGGTGACCGACTTTGCTAACATAACACAGAAAGTCACATCTTGCCTCCCCTGGCACAGAGTTTATCTGGTTCATTTTTACAGAAATACCATAAACTCAAGGAGCAACTAGGTCTATCTGTTTGCTATTGTTCATCAAAACTAGTACCCAGCTTTAAAGCTAGACCCATTTCTGTCTTCACCAAGCTTAATTGTTATTACTGACCTTTGAATTAGATGGGAAGCAAACTCCAATGTCATAGAAAATCACTGATTCAAAAAGAACCAAAAACATCTTGCATATTAAGACGTGTGTATAGTTTCTGCTGGTTAGACTGACGGTCTAACGCAGTGGTGCCCAATAGGTCGATATTTATACACTGATAAGGCATAACATTATGACCTAATTACAACCCATTATGTCCTAATATTGTGTAGACACAGAGATGAGTGTTTAAGTACAATTAATATAAGGCAGAAAGACTAAATTGTAACAAAAGGAGAATACTTTTTTTTAAAAAAAAAAAAGAGAGAGGGAAAAAATCTGATAAAAATCAGACTCAATAATCGTATCATTCATTTGGAACATCTCGCGAAATGAAAAAAAGACTATGTAAGTCTAAAATGAACGGTGCACTCACTTTGCCTAACGTCACTGCATATTACTGGGCAGTTTGCCTACGCTCTGTGACCTTCTGGCTGCATGCCACTTCTCTGTCGTGTGGCTGCTTGGAGTTAAAGAGGGAGAATTGTCCGCCCTACTCAACTGGTGCAGTTATACTTTTGCCTGTGCAGGTTGACAAAAGCTGTTACAGACACAACCCAATAATACACAATAGAATACGGATCTGGCACTTAAATCTCAGGAAAGTCTCATACCTGCTTTTTAAATAATAGACATCGCTTAAGCCAATTCAAAGTCCTACACGGAGTGCATTACACAACATTTTTCCAGAAAATTCACCCTTATGTGACAAATGCAAGTCTACTGAAGCTGACCTGCTGCACCGTTTTGCCTTGTGTGCTAAACTGCAAGGCTTCTGGGTTGATATTTTCAGTTTATTCTCATCAAAAATCCTTAAAATACAGATACAACCTGAACCAGTCCTAATAATCTTGGGTATTTCAGATGTGTTGAGATTTTAAAGAGTGATGCAACAATTTCTATTGTCATATGGACCGATCACAGCTAAGAATCTGATTCTAATTTGTTGTGAAGGGAAAGAGGTGCCTACACTGAAACGATGGCTGGCTGAGCTGACAGACACCCTGCACCTGGAAAGGATCAGATATTTTACAAAGGACGGAACAAAACAATTTGAAAAGATCTGGCGACCACTGCTCTCCTTCCTGGAAAAGGAGTGGGCATCCTGACCTCCAGAACCAGACGACCCAGCGCTCTGGGGTGGGAACTTTTCCTAAAGTGTGTTGTGCCAAGAATTGATCAGTCAATGATCATTTCCTTAATTCAATCAATGTTTAAAAGTGTAATAGTTGAATGAATTATTGATCTTACATAATGGTTTGTCTTTCTGGGAGGCAGCAAACAGCTCCAACCAGATGGCTTTCAAATTCATTTCCAAGAGTATGATGTTGGTTCATCAAACTTTTAGCTTTTAGTACACGTTTTTCCCAAAGAGAGTTCAAGTCACACATTTGGATTCCAATAACTTTGGAGCAGACTATATTATTTAACACACAACTCACACTATCAATCACGGCCTTCACTGTTAAATTACCGAACCAACAAATAAATGAAAAAGTAAGAAGGCTCTCGATATGCGAGAAGCATATAGCGCAAAATATAAATTCACTGAGAATCAAAGAACATACCCAGATATTTATAAAGACTTACAATGTCTACATCATCGCAATATATCAGGCATATTGAGGTATTTTTAACATTTTAAGTAAAAGCAATGATGAGTTCCTTTGTTTTAGAGACACTGAGGTCAAGAAGGCTGTTGTCATATCACTTTACGAAATCAGGTAGTCCATGGTCTGACTCTGCACCACGGAGGAGAGACAGCAGAGCAGTATCATCTGAACATTTAACAAGAAAACTGTTCTTGACCTTGTGGGGACCCTTTGTTGGACACCCGGATTTTAGACATAATAAAAGCTACTGTGTCCTGTCAGTCAAGACGTTTAAGAGCAAGGCTAAAAGCTGGTAGGGAAGATCAAAATAGGAATCAATATAACTGTAATAATAACAATAAAATATAAGGTTGCATTTTATTAAACACTGATGAAAAGTTAGCAAGGATAGGATGTTTAGCATCATCCACCCCTTAATTCCTTTGATAAGCAAACTGAAGTCCCATCGACCGTGATGAGAACCTCATCTTTTAGGATTTTCTCAAGGATTTTTACTACAAGAGAAATAACAGCCACATTTCTAGGTTTCTTAATATTAGGACTAAATAATGATTGGAAGATTTCCAAAATTTCGGGAATGTGCAGTTGTCAACATACAATTGAAAAAAATGTGAAAAAACACCACTGAGTTGCTCAGCACAGTGGTGTAATGTGTGACCACAAATAAGATCAAGACTTCTTGTGCCTCCAAAACAGTTGTGACTCAGTTCAAATAGTTTCCGAGCAGAACACTGAATTATCTCAAGATGATCATTTATTCACTTCTCCTGTCAGTGGTCACAATGTTATGCAGTAGTATAGATAGATAGATAGATAGATAGATAGATTTTTAAATACATTTCAATACATTCCAATACAATTCATCTTACCAGCTGTCAATAGTTTAAATTTGCTTTCAAATCATGTGCTTTGTAGTGTGGAAGGGTAGTGTGTATTTTCTCTTACCTAAAATCATTATTTACATGTATATAAAAAGCTTTTTGGTGTCTACAGTTACTGTTTGACACACCAAAATGGCCAAAAATATACTCTTCGGTATGCTCAATAGCTTGTTAAAGACTTATAAAATTGGGGTTATGTTGACTTCCGAAGAGGATTTTCTTGATCCTCTTATCTGCCTCTGACCAAAAGCTGACAAACAAAAATGACTAAATCTCATTTTCTACTGAAACTGAATTTTCTTCCCTTTACTCTTGAAATGCCTTACAAGTGATATTTCAGGTTCAGGATAGGTATTCCCTCTTAAAGAAGCAAAGGCTCTTTTGTTAAAGTATCACTGCCTATCTTCGCGCGCACACACACGCACAGCAGCTGGCATCTCTGAGCCCAAGCAGAAAGCGTAGTTTGTCTCTCCAACCTTGTGTACTGAAATATTCAGGAGCTCCTAGTTTATGAGACAGTTGCTGCCATCTGTGCCCCAGCGTTCAGTCCTCCCATCATAGCTGAACATAAGGCCAACATCAGAACAGATATGTGTGAGAAGTGTCAAAATAGATTCTCCACTGTACTCTTTATTTCAAATCTCAATATCGCCTGAATAGCATAAACAATACTCTCCGTTTGCTCACACACCAAAACTCATGCAAAAAAAATAAATCTGCAACTGTAGAGTCAAAATTTCCATATCCATGAGAGAGGAAAGGAAAAGAGGAAACATTTACACAAGACTGCTTCCACACAGTTGAAGAGGTCTTTTCTCTTAGGTGTCTTTTTTTTTATATAATGTCATTGTGGAGCAAGCAAGCTCCTGTGAGCTTTTTACGAATTTCTTACTAAATGAGAGATTTCCTGAGACAAAAAAGGCGGAGGAGGAAGGGTGCAATCAGTCCAGGTTTGTTCAGAGCAACATCACTTCCTTCCTTACCGTTAGAGGAGAGTGTCAGAGCGAGACATTCAAGCACCAAGTACTTTCCCAGGACAGTAATGCAGAGCAATTCTAATGGTGTCATTCAAAGCTGCTGCCTTTCTCAGCAATAAACTGAACGCCTTGCCTAAGCAATTCAAACCACCTCCACAGATTGCAATACAGTCAACAAAGAACTTATCTTCCAAGTGAAACTATTCATCGATGAATGTGTTTGTGTGCCAAAAAGAAGACGGCGTTTTGAAAAGACCTCAGTTACACCTGAATGGCTGCTTCTCTTTTCTGACTATTGTCACTGTTTCACATTTAAATTCACCTGTTTTGTAACTGCGCTGCCAGTTAAATTCCACCTTAAAACAGCAATTCTGAGTATTGATATTCATGGGTGTGGTGGTGGAGGGGGTGGGGGGCAGTAAAAACTGTAAGAATCTGTATTTGAAATAAGTGGCAGAGGCTTTCAATGAGGATGAAAAACGTTGTTGTGTGGCAGTCAGTGGCCCACCAACTCTACACAACATCCAGCCCCTGCTCATTTTCCCTCTCAAAGAATGGGGTCATTAGCCCATGACAGGTGTCAAAGAACCAAAAATAAAATGTGCTGCTTTATCACTTGTCTTCAAAGGCACACTCAGAATTCCAATACAATACAAAGGGCCACAAATTTCTGTTTATAAAGCCATTTTATACAATACCCCAACTTCTCTGGGCATGCTCATAGATAGAATGCCTGTTTTATACAAGTATAGAAATGTGAACAATATGCACAGTATTTCAACAGCTTTATAAATTGTACGTGGCACCCTCAGATCTCTGCTCAGGAGGAAGTGTGTGAAAGTGCAGACGGTTTAAAAAAAAAAAGAAAACGATTAACCCTATATGTACTTCAAACTGTAAAGAATCTGCATTGTATCTATGCCTTATGTACCAGGAGCATATGCTTGGCGTAACTGCAGATATTTAGACCATTGTCTGAAGAACACTGAGATGGTCGGCGCTGGAATGTGTGTGTAAATTTGTGTACAGTCCTCTGCGGAAGGGAGGGGGTCGTCCTTCAGTCAATGTGTTGTTTTGGCCTGTGTTTACATAGCCTACTGTACATGTTCAAGTGAGAACAATGGCACAGAGGCTTCCAAAATGGCAACAAAAAGTCAATGTGTTGACAAAAAAAATGACTGAATGCTGCTCTAACTCCTTTTATATTTGAGGTAAAATGGAGACAGATGAGAAGAGTGCACGTAGGACCCTGTGTGGTTGGTGAAGGGACCGGGCCGAGTGTTTGTGAAGGCAGATTAAAGATCAGGACAGGAAGGGCCAGGTTTAGGGAAACAGGAAACCTGATGCAAGGAAATGGACTACGTCACCAGCCAGCCCACCACAGTCTGTGCTGAAAGTAAAATCCAGTCCCAACACCATTATGGAGTCTTTACGCAAGTCACCAATGAAACTTCTACTTTTGACAGGTATGTGGACTTATCTATACTATAGAGTGTCAAGTGACTTAATTATTAGACATATATATATATATATATGTTTCTGTTTATTTGGTATCCATTGGTATTAACTGCTATTAATTAAGTTCTTAAATCATTTAAAACTATAATATAAATTGAACTGAAACCAGTATGTTTGTGTTGCTATCTAAAATATAGTCAATAGTTTAACCCATGTTCGGTGGATTATTTTACTGACAGTGCTGCTGTTATATAACAGGTTAACACAGCCAAGGAGTAGGATATTTTGGAACGTCAGATCCTCAGAAATTCAATAAAAAGCCGTATCACTAAATGGTTTGGAATATTAATGTCTTGGGATAAAATTAACCCAGACACCGTGTCTCTTGTGTCTACGCAGCATGGCTCTCAAGTCTGATGGACCCAAGCAGCCTTTCTGACATATGCAATTCTTGTCACGAATTTGCGACATGTAAGGCCCTGAATGGATCAAATGCCTGCTTCTGTAAGCAAGGATATACCGGAGATGGAACAACTTTTTGCAGTGGTAAATATGAACTCACAAATCCACCAACATATTATCCTCAATGATGCAATAATACACTGAGCCGTGTGCGTAGCTGCCAAGAACGCCTCTTCTATTTTAGGAGACCTTTTGTTGCTTGTGTCCGCTCTTCATAGTTTTACACAGTAAAGTAGTAGGCTAACGTTTGGACAGGGGAGGGTTAATGCAACATTTTTAAGTCTAATGAGTTGACTGAGCAGTGCAAAATAATTTGGATGGAAGATGATAAAAGTAATCACTAGTCATTGCAAAGCTTCTTAAGAATCTTCTTAAGCTCCTAAGATGATGACAAAAACACGTTGAGTTTTTCTCAAGACTTAAAAAGGGATTATCTGTGGTTATTTGCAGAAATCATCACGATCTGTACAGAGCTGTTCTTTTGGAATCACTTATCTCCATTTAACTCAAAGAAGTCCACAGTCCAAAGTAGCAAATCAGCTCCTTTAAAGATTTTTAAGTACGTGAAAACTTTCTTCCAGCTCATTTTGTGTAAATGTGCTTGATGATTAAATAAGCTGGAAGAAGAAGACAATTAGTGTAAGTAATTTGAACAACTTCTGCTCTTGTGCACTTCTGGGTCAACCGTTTGGATTGGATAGACCAGCTGTGGTAGTCTGGACTTAAATTTACAAAACAGCCACAAAACAGCTTTATTGGCAACATGTTTTAATGGCGGGCCTTGCCTTTCAGTTAGCATTGTTTCTCCTGCCATGCTTCTGGGCTGTGTAGAATTCCTGGAACAATTGACTTTTCCTGACTAACCTGACACAGCGCAGCTTACATATCCCAAAAGTCAATTAAAATGTGAGGAATACAACAGTAAAGTAGATGAAACATGTTTTCTTTAAAATGAAGTTATTAATGTGTGAGTTATCTGCTTTATCAACTGTCCTTACATTACAACCAAGTTAAACAAAACTATAATTATGGCAATAAACTCAGAGAAACCACTTACAACTACAACTAATAAATTAATCACCAACATATTTTTAACTGCAAAGTGACAACACAGCAGATGGATTCTATGCTTGAAGTACAAGCATCAAAGACATCAAAGTGAAATCATAAAATTCATGGGTGACATGTTTGTGCGACAGTGACAGTTTAAGTGTCCCGTGTGTTATGGAGGTATTTCCTCCTTGAATATACTCACCTCCCCCATCGGAGAAGAGGATTTCCCTTGCTGCACAGCATTTGTGCAAAAGGTGCAGACGAGAGGAAGAACAGAGCGTTCATCATACCTAGACAAGCGAAAAACAACAGTGGAAAGTCTTACCAGGTCATTTCCAATAAACCAGGGGAACCGGAGACGGAAGGTGTGTTTGGAAATGAAGCTGGGACAGCACTTTCTGAAATCGGCATCCGTAAACGAGTCAAAAATATTGGAAGTGCTGTGAATCCTGCACAAACAGCTGCTCAGCGATCACAAAATAAGGAAAACAATCAAATCTCCATGTAAGTTATAGCTATCCGAGGTTTTAATCAAGACTGGTGGCCCAAGACAACACAACTAAGCTTAATCAAGTTCAACTCCACACCAGGGCCCATGATCTGAATCAAGAGTTATACTCAATGAGTTACTCAATGTGACAGTTACTGTGGCGCTCAGTCACCAAAACTACACCTGTATGATAGAAAAAAAGATTTATGGGGTGAATGTTTTGATTTTCTGAGTTCCAACTGTTACTCTAAATGATGTTGGAATACTTGTTTGTGGAAAACAGATGTTCATGTCAAGAAATGCTGTCTCCATGGCCTTTACAGCATATGATGGTGATTTTAGGGTTTTAAGTTAATCATTAAGGATTAACATTTTGCTGTCAAAGAAGCAGTTTCACTACGATGGTTGAGTCATCTTGCATTACAGTTTATAAGTCGAATGGGAACTAATTTGTTCTTAAAAAAGGAGAGCCATGATTTACAAGATTTACATTTCCTGTCACAGCACCTCCAACTTTCTGAGCATGCTGAGAGGGAGACACACTTACATGCACAAAAGGCTTTGTCATTTCTCATTTCCATTTACAAATTCACAGTTGCCACATTTCTGTTATGTATTGTCAGGCCCCTTGCAAAATGTATGAGTTAAAACAGAAGTAGTGTCAAGTTATTTATTTTTTTTACATCTAAATACATTTCCCTGAATTTTAATTTGAAACCAAAATTAGGAATAGGTCTAGGACTTTCCTACTTGTTTCTACTCATTAATGTGCCATCCAGTTACTACCATCCAGTTAAATCTGCAAAGATGCTTCTTTTCCTTAGCTCATACGATTTCATTTTCTAAAGAGACTATAAAGATTTCAAGCCTACATCAATGTTTTTTTCTTATTTTATTCTGAACTCACCAGGTTTAAGTTCCATCCTTGTTTTTTCACCACAGATGACGACGAGTGCAACAATGTGACTAATATCTGCGGGGACAGGGGGATTTGTAACAACACAGAGGGCAGCTACAACTGCACATGTAAATCTGGATACACATCAACGGGACGAGACCAGTTCCAGACCAACGATGGCACTGAATGCATCGGTAATGTCTCGTTGAATTTGCTTGCAATTACGTTTACAGAAATGTGTTTCTGTTACAAAATGATTCAAATGTGTAGCATGTATTGTCAGAGCACCTCACACGCAAATATCACTTACAGTGTGTGTGACACAGTACCCGTTCTGTTTCGTTGTACAGAGGATTAATATAATGGAGGTGATTTTTTCCCTCGACCTTTTACTTCCTTCCCATCTGCTGCTGTGAGAAACCATCTGAGATCTTTTGCTTATTTTGCACCACAAGAGAACAGCACCTTTCTCCCCCCATGCAGCAGAATGAAATATTGCTGCAGATATCTAATAGAATGTCACACCGGTTTAACACAGATTTAGAAACATGTATCTTATTTTAGAAGTTGATTTATGAATGTGTAACATGCATGCAATAATATTAGACTGTTTTCCTTATTTTCGCTTATTAGATTACTAGTATCAGTATTTCAAGGGAGAAATACGACAGATGTTTGTGTGCGAGGTTTGTCAGCCAGAATTTGAGTTAAGAGAGCATCACTTCACATCACACAAATCAAATTGTGTTGCCATAGTGGAGCTGAACTCTTCATTTGCATCTTTCAGATATTGATGAATGCAAGTCAGAACAGAAGAAGTGTGGACCGTACTCACACTGCCATAATACGAATGGGTCTTTCTATTGCACGTGTCAGCGTGATTACATCCCAACGTCAGGCGTTAAGCACTTTCATCCAACTGAAAGTGTAACATGTAAAGGTCGGTATGAGGACGGAGAAGCACGCAAACACGCTAACACACAACACACTCACCCTGGTGCTCACGTTCAAGGACATTCATCTTTTTCTTCCTTTTTTTTGTTCTTTACCAGTCAAACAAACACAATAAGCACAGCCAATTTAAGCATTTTGGGGTTCAGATCCAGTCTATTATGCAATACATCAAGTAAATGGTGCAATCCTGACTTCAGTTTTAAGCAGTGCTGATGACTAACAGAGAGATGTGATGTGATGCCAGTGCAGCTGTTTTGTAGCAACTTTCATCCTGGTGAAATCACTGAAGTAAATTAAAGTGATACTTTGGCAACTGGTTGTTTTTCAGAGCATCCCCAAAAATACTGCCATGACAACATTGGATGCATGACACAGACTGTCAACAAAACACTCGAATATGTAAGTACCACTCCTTGGACACCCGCCAAATATGGTTAAAATAGATATGAAGACGCTGCCCTCTGTTGGAGAGAATGAAGATGAGATTAAACAAACTGAAACTATATTGTACAATAACAAGGACACACAACACTGGCCATGATTCAACCTGCAGCACCAGCAGTTTCAGAGCTGCATCGCTGGACCTTACCTCACTTCTTTAGCCACCTACAGACAAGAAGAGGAACAGCAGCAGTTTAGGACCGTGCAGGACTAACATGTACAGTATTTGTATAGCATCCACAGCCAAATGTAGTATTTTTATGACTAGAATGTACAATCATGGTTTGTGTCACCCACTGTTCCCTGGAATGTTCTCATGAAGCAGTCTCTGGTTAGGTGACTATACCTACACATACTCTACATGGGCTCAGGAGCCCAACGGCAAAACTGAATGGTACAAGACACAATCCATGTATTTATGTTTAGAAAGAAGAACATTTGGGGTTTTACAGCATTAAATTGTGTGTATTTTCCAGGGAAGCATAGCATGTGAAGGAATATATTCTATTTTATATTTATGTCAACCAGTGCAAAAAACAAAACAAAGCATTAACACTACTTGTTTGCAAGTGTTATATATATTTAAATTGCTGGTGCTGCTGTAGGTAGATCTTTCCTGTAGGAAAACTGTTTCTGTTTCATAATGACAAACTATTTTTGCCACTATAGTGAATAATCAACTTGCTAAATATGCACAGTTGTGAGTTTGAGGCAAAGCCACATAAATGCTTAATATATATAAAAAATATTAATAATTGCCACATTTGGTCATTCCATTGTCTGTATCGCACAAAAATGAACACACAGTTAAGCATTAATTAAAGGACCAGTGTATAAACCAGAGGTTGTGTTTTCAAAACCAAGGGAATACTCCTTTTCCAAGTGTATAGGACAATCTTAAGTGCCACTGCAGTGATAAAAGGTGAAACGTTTTCTAGAGAAAAAGGAACATTTCTGTGTTTTTGCTGACGAGCAGCAATTGTGTAACTGTGGACCGTGTCAACTGTGTCAAAATGGATGAATGAATGTGAACCAAACAAGTTCTGTGTTAGTCAAAAAGGGCTTTGCTTGGTTTGACCATGCTGGGATACTGGGAAACTTGGTGGTCTCAGTGGAAGACGTCCCACTCCCTGCGTAGACATGAAAGGATCATTCTAATCTGAAGGAAATTCTTAGTTACAGGCCATTATAGGGTTGTGAAAGCATAATTATGCTATAGAGTCCCATAAATCCTGCACACTGGCCTTTTAGTAAGCCATGAAAATCTGACATAATTCAAGACTCTTACTCTCTGACATATTTGATTACAAATACTTCTTTCCCTTTCTAGATGAGCAACCTCACAGAGCCCCATAGCCTACTGAAAGAAATTGCCAACCAGACGTCTGGCGAACTTACCTCAGTGGAAGTGATCGCATATGTTGAAGTCCTGAGTCAATCCGTATCAACACTGGCTGCTGGAGAGAAGGATTACGCTGTCAAACCATCTGCCATCAACTCAACCCTTTCAGTAATCTTTGTTTACCATTCTTGTATCTCAGTCAACAGTTGAAGTTCTGCCTGCTCTGCAGTTATGCTTTGAACTAAGAAAGAAATAGCACCCCATACAGTCCAGTTTCTTCTTGTACAGTACAGCTGTACAGTGAAGATGCAATGGAATATTATGTTGTGAAACATTTAAATAATATTTTTACTAAACTACTGAAAAGTTTCCCTAAAATTTAACAATCATCGGGCACCAGTGTTGCCCACTGACCTTTCCATTGCACAATAAAGCAGAAGCGTCATCATATCCTTTAATTACTGAAATACCAAACCAATGTAAACACTGTGCTCTAACCTCACCTAATTAAAAACATATCACAGTACAGCCATAGATTACAAGCTGTACACATGTCATGCTGAATATATTTTTTTCCAAACAGAAACTAGTGAAAGCGGTAAACAACCTGGTGGAGAAAGACGAACTGGTGGCTTGGAGCAGAATGAAAGAAGAGCGACGTGAACATACCATCACCAAACTGCTGCACGCTGTTGAAGAAAGTGCTCTGTCTTTGGCCAAGAGCTACAAAACCCCTACTGAGCTCAGAATCAGAGCTACCGAGATGGGTAAGATCATTATTAACTCACAGAGAGCTCTTACAGACACTCAAATTATGTTAAATTATCCTGCAATTTATTCCCACCTGCGTGCAGGAAAGTGAGGTTTTTGGATAATTGTCATTTTCATACCTTTAATTTCCTTGATACCTTTTTTTAATCCTCAACCACAGAATTAAAACTGTTCACGTTTGATGCTCGTCACACAAAAGCCAATCTGTCTGCTACCATGGGAGGAGATTATATAAATCTAACACCGAAACCAAGACCAGAGGAGGACAGAAACGGTAAAGCGACTAGGGTTATATACTTCCAAGAATGTCGCTGACTAACCCTTTCCCTGTATTGCAAGTATTTATTTATTACACAACACCCTTTTCTATGAATCTTTTCTGTTTTGTTCTAAACATGACATATAGCGCAACAAACAAGACATGAGATCATATTTGGATGTCGTAAAGTAACTGCCTTGTGAACTCCTCTTTATAATTTCAAGCAACCAAATAAATACATTTTACAAGTAAATGTACACTGAACAGTTGGTTGTTTCTGATACATATCCAAACTAATAATTTACAACCACGAGAGTTCACTGAAAAATCCAATAAGTCTCACTCCCTCCTGACGTTTTCTTTTTTTTTTTCTTTTTGTCCATCAGGAAGTGTGTCAGTGGTGTTTGTGCGATATGACAGCATCAGTGACATCCTGAAGCCGAGCAGTGACCCAGGTGTCACTGACTACTCACGGTATGCAGGAACAGGGGAAATCACTGTCAACTCCCAAGTCATAGCAGCAGCCATCAAACCTGCTGACGTTTACCAACTTGACCATGTCACCTTCACTCTGAGACACACTGAGGTAAAGACTATACAGACTTCTGTATAGTTGCACTGTTGTCCATAGCTGGACTCTTCCTATCTACATATATAGGGAATGTCCCACGCAATATACATATACACACACACACACACACACACACACATAGATGACTCAAAAGCTATTACATGGGCTGCATGGGCTATTCCCTCATTAATCCTGAATCCTGAATCCTGAAAAGGTCTGGAGTTGATTCCAGGTGCAGCATTTGCATTTAGAAGCTGTTGCTGTGAACCCAAACATGCAGTCAAAGAAGAACTCAATGAAAGTATGAAACTACTTTTAGCCTGAAAAAAGACAAAATGCGTCAGACAGATAGCTGAAATGTGGCCAAATCATCAGTTTGGTACACTCAGGGAAAAAAAGAGCCCACTGGTTAGCTCAGGAACTCAAAAGGGCCTGGGTGATCACAGGGTTCTTTCCATGGTGATGAAAAATCCCTTCACAACATCCACCCAAGTGAAGAACATTCTCCAGGAAGTAGGTGTATCAGTACCCAAGTCTACAATAACCATTAGACTTTGTGAGAGTAAATACAGAGGGTTCACCACAAGGTGGAAACCAATCAGTCTCAAAAAGAATATCAGTAACAGGACACAAACTAGGTCTGTGTTTTTGTACATTCATTTTTTCAAGTAGAATTACCCAACAGGTATTATTCACAGGCAAATAAAGAAAATATCTGTAAAAAATTCAGCAGTAGTGGGACTGATTACATATTACAAACAATACATTAATCACCCACTTAAATCATTGACTTCAGTACAGGACATTGAATGAAAATAAACTTACACAAGACGCCACGTAAACCTAAAGCTGGTTGGAAGGGACAATGCCCCTTCTCCTTTTATACACTGCTTAAACGAGATTAAAAAAAATAATAATAATAATAAAAAAAAAAAACAATAAAAAAAAAGAAAAACAACTAATTCTTCATTGTCACCACATTGAGGCTGGAGTAGTGTAGCAATCGGCTAACGCCGTTAGCATTACCTTCTACACACCGATGCACACTCTCGGACGGCCACCAAACACCTCACAACAACACTACACAGAGACTAATGCACTCGTTAATGTATTGGTCACTACGGCTTTCATTTTCCGTTGCAAAACTTAGCGAGCTACTAACTTACCCGGAGACCACTGTTGCACCAACCCCAAACCAATTCTTCCGAAACTGCATGCACGCCAAAAGAGAAAAGTAACTGGAACTGTTTCGCCCGCGGCAGAGACTGGAGCGGCTCGATTTGCGATCCCCACCTGGTGGCCACAACTCGAAACTACACCGCATATTGAAACTTCACAACATTATTCTTTCTTTTGAACTGCAATTACCGGTTTCACTATTTAACCTCTGAACTATTATACCACAAGGGTTACACTAAGATCAACCTGTACGGGAATGATGGGAAGAAGAAAGTATGCAGAACGCTTGAAACAGGTCATGATCCAAAGCAAATGCAAACATGTGGTGGCATTGCAATGCATGGGCAAGCATGACATCCAGTGGCACTAGGTCATTAGTGTTTACTGATGATGTGACAGGGAAAAAAAGAGCCGAATAAATTCTAAAGCTCAGATTCAACCAAATGCTAAGTGTATTGGACAGCGCTTCACAGTATGGACAATGACCCAAAACATGCTGTAAAAGCAATCCAGGATTTTTTTAAGCCTACGAAGTGGAATATTCTGCAATGTCTGAGTCTATCACCAGATTTCAAACCTGTCAATCACGCATTTCACTTGTTTAAGACAAGACTTCAGGCAGAAAGACCCACAAACAAGGAACAACTAAAGACAGATGAAGTTAATCAGAATCAAAAAATAAATAAATAAAATTTATCCCTGCGGGTCAATTAGGAGGGCAAAGAGCCGTCCATAAATTTAAAGAACAAAAGTGGGTGAGCAAAAGCAGTATGTTGTGTGCAATGGCCTGCCTGCTGCCAGTTTCAGAAAAGTGAGATGAACTAATATATAAAAAAAAATATGTAAACAACAATATGCAAAAAATGTAAAATAGCAAATTTGGTACGGCAATAAACAATGTGAAGCATGGATTCAATTAAGAGTGACATTGTAATATTGCATATGAGGACATAGTGATACTGAAAAGGCCTGGCAAAACATCGTAAAGGAGGAAACCCAGCATTAGCTGATGTCCATGGGTTGCAGACTTCAGGAAGTCATTGCCTGCGAAGGACACTCAACAATACTTATTTTATTCATAGTAATGTTAATTTGTCCAATTACTTTAGAGCCCCTGAAATAAGGAGATGTTGTTTAAAAATGGTTGCTATTCCTTAGGTCATAGGATTTAATAGGATATTTTTGTTTAACCACTTGAATTTAACTTGAAAGTCTGCACTTCCATTGCATCTCAGTAGTTTCATTTCAAATCCAATGTGGTAAAGTACAGAGCTCAAATCATGAAGAATGTGTCGCGTCCAAATATTTCCGGGCCTGACTGGATGTAAATACATACATACTGAATACATATATACAGTACAGCTTCTAAATGTGCACTGCTTCAAAAAGTAAATGTTTCTGTGCCAAAAAATCTGTCCCTGTTAGTACTGATGGGCGTTTATTCTATTACTCTTTGTCATCTTGTGTATTCCAGATATTTCCTGATAATGTCCATATTCCTATGTTGAGTTCACTGTATTGCTACTTTAAACTCAGTTGAAGTTTCTGAATCATTTGGCTTTTACCAACTAATAGGATCATGTTCAGCTCACCCTTCATTATTTCATCACATTTATCCTTGTTATTCTGGAGCCATCATTGTGTTGCTTTTGTTGAGAGGAATACCTTCCTTATTTCCAGATTGAGTGTGGCAGTAATCCACTAACTGCCAGAGTTTCCATTAAAGTCAAATTTAAACAAAGTCACATGGGAGGAACAGTTAGCGCTCTGTGTGAAGTTTTTCATGAAATTCTAGGATTTCGCTCTGTGCGTCTTGGCGATGACCTTTCATTTAAGGGGAAACGGTAGAGGAAACACAAAAGAGATGATGGGGAAAAGTGGGGTAATGAGATAAATAACCCTAAAAGTTAATGTACTGGTGTTTTCTTTTAAGATAATTAAAATGTATGAGAAGGAGAAATCATTATTTTTGTGGGCCCCTTGAGGTTTACGCCTAACAAAGGAGGTGTTGATTTATGTTGAGCAGTGAAAATTCTCTGCAAATTGCCTTTAAAGACCAACAATCAATAATTCGGGCTCTATTTTCATGCAGACACTTTTGGAGAAGAGATATTTTTTGGGTTGTTTATTTTTTCCTCATTTATTTGATGGGAAAAAAGTAAAAAAAAAAATAATATCTAAATTATAGAAACAAATGTTACACTAAATGTATGAGCACAAATATAAAGATAAACAAATCATACCATAGATATGTTATCTGTTTGTACTATTATATTACTACTAATGTGGTTCGTAAGAATCACTAGTTAAAGGACAACTGAACAAAGTCATGATACTGTCAGCACCTTCAAGTGAAAAAGAAATGCCAATGATGCCAAAAGCCAAAATAGTGAATCAATACAGACCACAAATTTAAAGATTTGAAACATAATGTCTGGCATATGTTGCATAGTTTATGTCGTTGCATACAGTTCACTCTTACCCGTTTTAACCTCCCACTGATATGCCTTCCCAAATAACTGCACTGCAAAAACTAATAAAAACTGCAGAATCCACAGTTAACAGCATCTTTGTTCCTCTCCATCCCCTGAAGCCCATAGATACTAAAGCTGATGTGACGAAGTGTGCCTTCTGGGAGTACGAGGCGGACAGCCTGCAGGGCCACTGGGCCACTCACGGCTGCAAGGCGCTTCACGTCAGCAGCAATGCAACCACCTGCTCCTGCAATCACCTCACACACTTTGCCATCCTCATGTCCTCTGGGCGCGCCAATGTAAGTGAAAAATTAAAGTACAACAGTACCAGTGCAAAGGTGGTCCTCCATAGTTTTAAATAGTTTATAGAGATTTTTATTATCACCGAGCTGGGTCTCCTATCTGTGAATAAGAGCTGATGCTTTGTAGTGAACAGGAAGAGTCTGTATTTATTTCATTTGTTTGCTGTAGTTAATTTAAAGCTTTGACTAAAATATTAAACAATAGTAATTGTATTTTTGGACGAGAAAAAAAAAATGCATAAAAATAAGGATTTTATGAAAGCAGCAAATGAAAAATTGCTTAGCATCACACATAGTTTTCATAATCGCTAAATCAGCATAACAAGGCTCAGAGTGAAACCAAATGAGGGAGCATTTGAGAGCCGTTTGGAAGCCTTAAGAGCCGACTCTTCTCAGGGAGTCGAAAAGAGACAAATCTTTGAAAAGAGCACATCATTAATCTGGAGTTTACACATTTTAGTGAATCGTTCAAACTTCTATCTGAATGACATTTTATCCAAATGTACATATAATTAAGATCAATTAATTTTACACAATTTTTACATTAATGTTTTACGACTATTTATTGCTTCCATTCAAATGCTTTTCCAGTTAATGTTCAACTTTTTATAGTCTTCAGGATTTAGTGATCCCATTTGTATGTGTCTGGTACGTATTTCAGATAATCTACAAAGTTTCAAATGCTTTATAGCTCTATATAGGAAGTTGTAGAATTTTCTCAGAGGAACACTAAATCTTTAAATTTAACTGAAAAAATTAGACTCTGTAGGTACAGGTGACTTTATTTGGATCAATACCATTGTTGATATAATACAAGACTAAGATGTTTTTTCTGAAGCTCTAAAACCGATCCTAACAGCTGAAGTCTGTCTGGACTGACAGATCCTAGAAGTGAGGTGACGGACTGCATACATTTGATACGAAAGAAACCTTAAGAGATAGCCACCCACTATTTTTAGATGAACTGAGATTTGCACTCAAACCTTGGAGCTTTCTCCCAACCCACTGTTCATTCTTGAATTCAAGCTGTGAATTTTATACTAAATGTCAACATAAAGGAGCTTTTCTTTATTGCAGTCATAAAACAGTCACTTCAGATATAAAAAAAACATGATCATTTTACATACTCTTTACTGTAATGACAGCAGACCACATGTCTGATTTATTAGGACCAGTAGAGGCCAGTATGTCTCCAAACCAACCTACTGGTGTAACGTCAGCCTATGCCTATGATACATGAAGTGATGCCAAGCAGAAAACACACCAAATTACAACTCCAACATACCATGAAACTGTGAATGAAACACCTCCCTTTCCATTTGCTTCTCAGCTGGTGGCCCACTATACCATCCTGACCCGCATCACCCAGCTGGGGATGATCATCTCCCTCATCTGTTTGTCCATGTGCATCTTTACCTTCTGGTTCTTCAGTGAGATCCAGAGCACCAGAACCACCATCCACAAGAACCTGTGCTGCAGCCTCTTCATGGCCGAGTTTATTTTCCTGGTGGGGATCAACATGAACACACATAAGGTGAGGATGCACAAACCAGATCTCCTGTTTACCTGAACAATGACGGATTTTATTCATTTAGATACAGTCTGTCACTTAGATCTGTGCAACATTAAATGTCACCATGACAGACATAATGCTAAAAGATTAGCATTATGTCTTCACATATTAGGTTAAACAAAAGAGTACGGCATTTATAATATATAAATACAATATTTTAATAAATATATATTTTTTAATAAAATGGCTAAATCTCTCTCTCTCTGTCTCTCTCTCTCTCTCTCTCTCTCTCTCTCTCTCTCTCTCATTCGCTCCTGGCAGCTTTTCTGCTCTGTGATTGCAGGACTGCTGCACTATTTCTTCCTTGCGGCCTTTGCCTGGATGTGCATCGAAGGCATCCATCTGTACCTAATAGTGGTTGGCGTCATCTACAACAAAGGCTTTCTTCACCGTAACTTTTATATTTTCGGCTATGGGAGCCCAGCAGTGGTGGTGGCCATCTCAGCAACACTGGGCTCTAAGTACTATGGCACAGATAAAGTGTAAGCCAGAGAAAGTTTAGCTGTTTTTTTGTTCTATACATACAGAACAAAAAGGTATAATACCGTTATTTCAAACTCATTCAGCATTGTTGAGGAATCAAGAAAAATAAATGAACTTAGATTAAACTAGGCCTACAAGGACATAAAACATGTTGAAGATGTTTGCACTCTTGGACAGAAATTAAGTTAATAACTGAAAAAGAGGTAGAAGAGGTAGTTTTATAATCAAAGAGGAGTCAACAAAAATGTAATGTTCTTTATTACAGGTGTTGGCTGAGCACAGAAAACCACTTCATATGGAGCTTCATTGGACCTGCATGTCTCATCATCCTGGTAAAGTCAGATGCCTTCGCAACATACAAAAAATGTTAAAGCATTAATTAAAATCAGCAAACAGAGACAGTCCCAAAAATAAATATTCATGCAATTCTGTGTGCCGTTTGTTTTGGTCGCTTTCCACTAAAGGTTAATCTCTTGGCTTTTGGAGTAATCATCTACAAGGTGTACCGGCATACTGCTGTGAAAAAGCCTGAAATCAGCCACTATGAAAACATCAGGTAGGATTATCTCCACTCCTGTTGAGTAGGTCAAAAAGTATTAAAAGTTGAGTTGTAAGTTCCTTATCTGGTGGATTATTAAGGTGTCATGTGGTGTTATTGCAGTATTAAGTTACTAATGACTTCTTTGTTGATTGAAAAGGGAGTTTTGCAGCGGTGTGTGTGGGGTGTTAAAATCACATATGTGCCCCTCAGGTCCTGTGCCCGTGGTGCCTTGGCTCTGCTGTTTGTGCTCGGTGCCACCTGGACCTTGGGAGTGCTTCACATTCTCAATGAGACGACACTCACTGCCTATTTGTTCACCATCACCAATGCTTTCCAAGGCATGTTCATCTTCATCTTCCTCTGTGTGCTGTCCCGAAAGGTAACATCTTATAATCCTCATTCTGGGTTCCTTCATATCATTTTAAAGGCTTTATTCATGTAATGATAAATATGTGGCTTTGGTTGGGCAGCCTGGTGGGGCAATATTTCCGAGTAAAAGTATAAAATAATATGACATGCAAAAGTACAAAATAATAATATACAAAAAATAATATACAGAATTTCTGTAAATGTATTTAGACCACATATTATATTATATTATATTATATTATATTATATTATATTATATTATATTATATTATACATAATAAAACTGCCAAGTTTGTAGCAATGCATGTTTAATGTACTGGTAAAAATGTTTCAAAGTAACATTTGTGAAATAAATACAGTACAGTATAGTAAACATATATATATATATATATAAATAAAGGTTATTCTATTGGATCAATTCGCAGGTATTTAATCACCTAATATATAATATAATATAATATAATATAATATAATATAATATAATATAATATAATATAATGCTGTTTTTTCTTTGTTGTTCCAGATCCAAGAGGAGTACTACAGGCTTTTCAAAAACGTGCCATGCTGTTTTGAATGCCTAAGATGAATTAATGCAGTCAAAGCCTGACCATCTGCACTCATACAATAATAGTCGACAGTACAGCTCTTCAATATCCTGTGACTCATGCTTTTGTTTTTTGGGAAAATGCAGTAGGAGGAATTGTTTGGTCGTACACATGTCTAATAAATGAGAACACGTAGCACTTGTAGTTTCTAACTGCCTTGTTTTCCTTTAAAAACACTAGAATCATCTGTATTGTTTTTTTGTTTTTTTAAAAAATACATACATATATCAACATTCTTCTGAGTAATAACATGAATTAAAAATTTTTGTCTATTTTCTGTTTAATTTAATACATTGGCAGTTATTAGCATTGCACTCCACATAGCCTGCACAGTCTCTGTCTTTGTTCCTTCCTGGTGTTTGAAATTGATTTGTAAATTATTAAAATGAATGTGGCAAACCGACAAATATCTGCTTTTGTGTGTAAAATCAATGGCCTCGTTAATGCATTCTTTTACTCCCCTTTCTGAGCAACACACAGTTAAGTGGACGGTAAATTAAATATGAATTATTGTGTTTCTACTACATGAGATATGGCGACTGTTGGATAGGCCAATGTCTCCATCTACTGGACATAATGAGGAACCCCATTTTTTCCACAAAAGCTTTCCTTTCACCTTGAGATTCAGAGAATTTCTCTTCATTGTATTTGTCTGCATGCTTGGAAACAAATAGAAAAATATACGCATTCTATCTTCAATACAGCGTGCTACTCAATCCATTTCCTGAGGAGTTTAAAAATAAACTGACCAAATTTAGGATATCACTGTTAAGTCTGTAGCCAGTTTATAAATTTGGTTATACCGCGGCCCATAGACCCTTTAATTACTTGTATAACAACAAATAATTTTAAATGAGAACTAACTTACCAGAGAGCCTGCTGTCTAGTCCATAGATGTAATATTAATGTACATATATTTGAGGGGTGAAATGAATGCATTCAAAATCTGTCCTTACATTAACCGAATGGAGACAAGACACCCGTGTTGAAATAATCATATCATTGAGAAGAAAACAGCATAAACTGCACATATGTATCACCTCTTAAGCCCAGCCACCAGACTAACTTTAGACAATCAGCCTTGTGCCCCTTTTAGACATTTTAACCGTAGTAGGTTTTCTTAGACGCCTAAAACTGTTTTGAATATTGTGCATGCATAAATTTAGCCAGTTGTACTTTGCGAAATAATTTTTTTCTGCAACGCATAAATAGGTCGTCCTGCCCTGCTGGGCAGAGCTGAAAGTGTGTACACAACTCTGCTGACTCTGGACTTCTTGTACTGGCAGTAAAAATCTAAACTTTAGCAGGTTTGTGTGATGTCTGTGCCCTCTACTGGCAACTTGTAATAAATAAAATGAAATAGTGGAGGAGCACATTCAAACGAAACCTAAGACAAAGGTAATGTGTATGATTACACAAGGGCCTCCTGTGTTGCGAAATCGGACCAAAACAAGAATAAACACTTATTGCCTCTTGATGTCATCACCCGCAGACTGCACGTAAAAGCAGAACTGTTTAAGGAGCCCTGTAGGTTGAGGCAGACTTTTAAAATTGCCATGAAGAGCAGTGATTTACCACATTATTCGTTGCATCCACCAGGAAAGCTTTGTGGTGCCAGGGGACAGTGTGTTGCAAATAATCCTGAAAACCATGACATGTATTAATATTTGGGAAGGAACATCCAGCGTATTCTCTTCCTTTACTCCACATGACTGGGACTCACTAGGGACTCACAAATGAATATGAATATGTGAATGTGAATATGTAAAGTCTATGTATCCCACTGGATATGTCCTCGCATTGATCTGATGAAAAAAAAAAATAAAAAAAAAATTGTTTGCTTCATTTTCTGATCTCTGAAATTTTTAAATACTTGAAATAATCCATATTTTATGTTATCCTAACCATAACTCTCTTGACAATATTATCCACAATATGACTAAAAAACTAATTGGTGGGTCTTTTAAGTGAAATTAACATATCTCAACCACAATCACAAGAGTTCACATACTGTTCATGTCACTCTGACAATATCACAGGTCAACATGGCCCTACTTTAGAGAGCTTGTGTTTACTTTAACTCGTTATGTCGTCCGAACCAGACCTTGAGACCCAGATGTATAAAAGGACAAATGTGAGTTAATAACTTCAACTCCTGTTTTGCCATGCGGGGTCTCCTTTTCTGCTGCCTTGTGGCCCTGGCCAGTAAGTTTCCGCTGATTTTGTCACTATTAGAAGGATTTGTAGGATTTGTGTTTGGTATACTAATATATTGTATAATTTAGCACAGAAGCTCCTTTTTAAAATGCACTCAAGTGGAAAGGTTGGAGGCTGAGGTATAGATAGATATAGAGCAGGGTCAATGTGCTTTTGTGGATATTTACTACAATTGTTGTATGTGTATATTTTACCATTTGGGAAATTCCTTTTTCTGACTTTAACACATTTTCTCTTGAAGTTTTTTTTTTCATATATACACTAAATAAAAGCAATATGCTTCATATTCATAAACTTCTAATTCTGACACTATGTTTTGGTCCTACTTTAGCAAGTCAAAGTGTCCGTTATGGTGAGTCATTTTTTTTTTTTTTTACTTGATCTTAAAGTCACATTGATTTCTCATGAAGAGCAAACAAACTGACATGTAACTTCTTCCAGACGTCAGCCTGAACCCTAAGAAGACCTACGAGTACAAATATGAAGGAGTGGTGAACTTTGGGCTCGGCATGCCAAACCTAGCAGAGTCTGGTGTGAGACTGCTGTGCAAGGTCAAGATCACGGGTTTGTCTGCAACAATGTTCATACTTCAGGTGAGAGTGACTATGTGTGGTTGATGAAAACCTCCAAGGTAAAAAAAACTGTACGTGATAATCAACACCTAAAGTTTGAACACACTTTAAAGCTAGTATTTGCTCCAATGTGTTTGTGTATATATATAAATATATACTTATCTTGGTGTTAAACAGCATAATATTAAATTCAAAATCTGTTCAGAGATACTAGAGCGTAGCTTTTTCTAACTGCTCTTAGTTCTCTTAGAGGCATGTTTCAACCACTAACAAAATAAATAAATAATAATTGCCACTGACATTGACACTAGATAGTCCTACAGACAATTAGATGTATTTTTTTGTAAATACATTAAACCCCAGGGGACTCAGATGACATGTATGACTGCATTGTTATTCTTCTGTCCATTACTGCATACAGCCTGGTCAGATTTGATTGTCAGGCTGGATTCCAGACTAGTTTGGACACCAACAGTTATGTAGCTTTGTATATAATCCAAAGTCCTTCAATGAGCTGTCAGGCGTAAATATTTTAAAATATTGGAAATATTGGAAATACAATAAAATGATCTTCAACAGACAAATACCACTTCCTGCCTGTTGTTTTTTCCCCAGCAAGGGGTGCCCAGAGCTTGTACCTACAAGAATCAGCTCTCTTTGGAACTTAGCTACAACCCAACTGCATTTTCAAAAACTGATCTAATGACAGTTTTAATCTTAATTAAGAAGTTTGTATGGGTAGAGTACTACAGAGAAACCTGACAGTTGCAGAAGAAGTGTCTGACAGTGAAACCTAATTTCTGAGTCCCTAGGCATTCCTTAATGAATCAAGCAATCATTAAA
Organism: Mugil cephalus; assembly: GCF_022458985.1. Taxonomy (NCBI): domain Eukaryota; kingdom Metazoa; phylum Chordata; class Actinopteri; order Mugiliformes; family Mugilidae; genus Mugil; species Mugil cephalus. The sequence continues at coordinate 1,694,388 of NC_061775.1, read as the reverse complement.
ATTACATATTACTGTTCACGATCAGCAGTGTATAATGATGAAGGAAAACCAAGAGCAGGAGCATGTAACAAACCAACCAACACAGTATATGTCAAAGCATGTTTCAAAAACACTAGTTGATGTTACGGTTACAGTTCTGGCCACACTTTAACTGGACTCATTTGTCATAGATTCTCTCATAGATTCTGCTTCAAATTTGGTGTTTTAAATGCTTGTACCTTGAACTGAAAATGAAACTTGGATAAGTGTCTAATTCTGACATATCTCAGGTGTTAATTGCATATTATTCAATTAAATTATAGTAGATAAAATCATTACAATGATACAATCTCAATGGCTCCTTGGTCTGTACTTTGATATCTTGACTATAAGCCAACTTTAGTGGTAAATAGCCGAATTTAATGCCTCAAGACCTAGACGTTATGCAGTATGTACCTGAAAAATCTTTTTATTCTTTTCTTATCTTTTAATGTAAGCACATTGAATAACCTCAATGTATGTTGGGGTGCTATGTAAATTAAAAAAAAGGTTAGCCATTCCATAAGAGAGTTTTCATGTTCATGCTCTCTGCAAATTCTCAGCAATAAAAGAGCTTATTTGTGGTTCAAAGGTTTCAGATTTGGCCTTCGAGGAGTTCAATGGGTTCCCAGGGAAAAATGGCTTTAATGCCTCCCCAAAGCTCACCCAGCGTATCGCTGCACAGCTCGCCAAACCTTTCATGTTTGAGTATGCCAGTGGACATGTTGGTGACATTCGCGCCGCTGCAGAGATTTCTGACACCGTTGTCAACATTGTGAGAGGGATCCTGGGTTTCTTCCAATTCACTGTCAAGACCACACAGAGGATCTATGAGCTAGAGGAGGTAAACCACAACTGACAAATAAACCAGCCTCTGCTACTTTTATTGCATTACACTACACATGATGTGATTATATAATGTGTTTGTAGATTGGAATCCATGGCAAGTGTCAGAGTAACTATGCTACTGAGGAAAATACAGAAACACAGGACATGACCATCACTCAAGTTGTAGATGTCAGTAACTGCAGGGAGAAAGCAGCAATCTACAGGGGCATGGCCACCGCTGTGCTCGACAAAATCTCCAAACAGGTTTGTTTATCTCACCGTACACGCAGCCAATTCCACAATTATAAATCAAACAGACCAAAGTCAGCTCTGTTGCTGTTTGTGTATCCTCCAATCTAGAGAGGGGAATCTGTCATTTCCACAGTGAGATATGTTTACACAGTCAAGCCAACGGCAGAGGGAGGTCTCATTACCAGAGCTCATGGCCTGGAGCGACAGCACTTCAGTCCCTTCAATGTGAAAGGCGGTAGTTTCAAGATGCAAGCGATGTAAGACAAGAAAATATCTGCACATTATGCCTGCTCATCCGCATTGCCTGTCTGCAATACAAATCAGGTGCTTTAAATAACTTCTCCTGCAGGAAGGAAATGGTGCTGCTCGGTGTGAGCGACACAGCGAGAGCCATCACGTTCGGGCCAATGGAGAGCAAGGGCAACCTTGTTTACAAGTTTGTCAATGCAGAAGCTAATATCCCTATTGTAATGCAGAACCTGGACAACCCCGTCCCAAAGTTAAGAATGATAGAGTAACAGAATATTCAGCACAGTGAATGAATAATAGTTACAGAGTTACTTTTTAATAATTTAAACATTTTTAAAATCTATTTTCTGTTCCTCTCTGCAGGCTGTTGAGCTGTTCAAACAGTTGGCCCAGGCTAACAGATACCAGATTGACAAGGCAACGACTGAGGACACCATAAAGCTGTATCAGCTCCTGAGAGTGATGCCATATGAAGGACTGGTTGTTATCTGGGAGCAATTTGCAGGAAATGAAGAACATAGGTGAGTTTTTAGTAAGAATGTGTCAAGATGGATAGCTGCATCATTTAGATCCACTATGTATAATGAGGTATAAAGTTGTCCTTCAGTAAACTGTCTACAGGAAAAAAAAATGCATATAAATTTAAATGTAAATAAATAAATGTAAATTTTGTTAATAGTAAACATGCAGTTTGGCTTTGAGCATAAACATGCTAACTTGCTCACATGCTGCCTTCAAATGGAAATTGTTTCAACACAGGAAGTCATCAGCCATAAAGCTGTAGTCAATCACTCCCCACACATCACTTTGTAGCAGGAGGTTGGTCCATAGTGGGTGTTCAAGGCTCAATGTTCAGCTGTGAGAACACCACATTAGCAAGCTAATGATCACATAAAATGTGGAAAATGCAAAGGCATAATGAAAGAATGAACAACTCTATATGACTAAATTACAATATACATACTACAAGTCAAAGGTTTGGATACATCTCATTCAATGTATTTACTTTATTTTTGCTACTTTCTACATTGTAGATACATACTGAACACCTCAAATACATGAAGCAAGACAAACAAAATTATATAGCAAAGACAAAGACAAATTAAATGACTCGAAATGTGTTTTAGATTCCTCAAAGTAGCCGCCCTTAGCTTTGTTGACAGCGCTGCAAACTCTTGGCCTTCTTTCAATGAGCTTCATGATGTAGTCACATGAAATGGTTTTCATTTCACAGATGTGCCTTGTCAGGGTCCATTTGTGGGATTTCTTGCCTTTTTTAATGACACCCCTATTTGACAACTTTCAGCTAAGTAAAGAGAGATGACAGTCCATCATTACTTTAAGGACTGAAGGTCAGTCAGTCCACAGAATTGCAAAAACTTTGAATTTGTCCCCAAGTGCAGTCGTAAAGACCATCAAGCACTACACCAAAACTGGCTCACATGAGGACCGCCCCCAGAAAGGAAGACTAAGAGTCACCTCTGCTACTGAGGATGTTCAGCTGTTAAGAAGCACCACTAAGGAAAACAACAAGCAGAAAAGATTTGTTTGGGCCAAGAAACAAGTGGAAGTTGGTGCTTTGATTTGATGAGTCTTTGACCTTTGGTTCCACCTGATGTGTCTATGTGCAATGCAGAAAAGGTGAACATATGATCTCTACATGCATGGAGGAGGTGTGATGGTGTGGAAGTACTTTTCTGGTGACACTCATGGGGATTTATTTAAAATTGAAGGCACACTGAATCAGAATGGCTACCACAGCATCCTGCAGCAACATGCCATGCCATACGGTTTCTAGGTGAGACACACCTCCAGGCTGTCTAAGGGCTATTTGACTGAGAAAGACAGTGATGGAGAGTTGTTCAGATGACCTGGCCTCCACAGTCACCTAAACCCAATCAAGATGGTTTTGGATGAGATGCAGAGTAAAGACAAAAAGGGCCAACAAGTGCTCAGCATTTTTGGGAACTCCTTCAAGACTGCTGGAAAAACCATGAAGCTCAACAAGGCAAAAGTGTGAAACGCAGTAATCAAAGCAAGGGGCGGCTATTATGAATAATCTAAAATATAAAACACGTTTAGAATTATATCACATTTTTTAGTTTACTACATATTTCCATATGTGTTTATTCATGGTTTTGTTACCTTCAGTTAGAATCTACAATGAAAATAGTCCATTACATGGGAAGGTGTGTCCAAACTTTTGACTGGTGGTGTATTTATTCATTGGCCACATCCACCGTTTCTGAAAGTGTCAGCAAACATCGCACTACTTGGGAAGGCTGACCTTACCAGAAATTTCCATTTGCAAGGTTGTGAAAACTCCAGGAGGGGGATTTTACATGGACTTTTGTTTGTAACACAACCGTTTTAAGGCCGCCATAATAACAATGCTAACATACTTACAGTGGTATTTATCATCTTTCCCTTTTTTGTGTATTTCAGCATGCTAAGCATGGTTGAAAATATATTAGCTTGTCACTATTTGCTCACAAGTCACCTTATTGAACACATTTGACCTGATGCTGTGACATCTAGACATCAAAGTAGGGAATGATGGGGCAAAATGTCTATAATACATTTTATGGGGTAGCTTTCATAGCAGGTGGACTATGAGAGTCTGTAGGATTCATCCTGATGGAGCCACAAATGTGCGCACCAAATTTAGCACCAGTCTATGTGGCTGTTGTCAATCCATTCAATAATTATTCGATTAATATCTCAGTTTGGGTTGATTGTCATGTACTTGTAAAATTGGATGTTCTTGTCATGACAACATGTAAAATAATTAATATAAGGCTACATTTATCTGAAGTCATCTGAAGAAGTTTGGCATTTTAATGCTTTTTCAAACATATTATCTTTCACTAAACCTAAGTTTCATTAAATTAACTACTTATAGAATGTTAAGTTCAAAGTAAAACATAGATATCTTCATACCCTCTGAGAACATCCTACTGATGGTTCAAAGTGAAAATCCCTCACAGATAACCTTTAACCAAGCTGTTCATTATACTAATAAAAGATGGTGAACACAATGGTCCAAGGCCATCTTTAAAATCTGATATTGAGCCACTTCAGTTGATTTGGTAATTGAAAGGAATCCTTCTCCTTAATTCAGGAAGGATTTAGCCCGACACATTACCACTGATGAATAATTTATTCTTGAATGAGGCATGCTGACATAAAGATGATGGGAACAATTTATTTATTTTTTGGCCAATAAAATGAAGACGATTTTGTTCATACTGTTTGAGTGTCATAAAAATGTTCTGTCTGATGTGAACCTGTGAAGGTTGTCCGTCATCCAGGACAAACGTTAAAGAAAGGTAACTGGCCTTGTAGAGTTTCTTGTCAGAACTGAAGAAGCTACTCAGATGAGTGGCAAAACATCTTCAAGATATTCAAGTCCAGTGGCCTTTCTTTAACATTTTCTGATAGTTTCTTTCACATCTGTATCATTAATTATTTTTCCTTTGGTTTATTTTAAGCATATTCCTGAAATCATGGTCAGAATTATATTCACTTGTTTTTTCTGTTTGTTTGTTTGTTTGTTTTTTGTTTTTTTTAATTATTAGACGTTGGTTTTTGGACATGATTGTTGAAATTGGCGATGCCAGAATCCTAAAGTTCCTGGAAACAAGGTTTCGGGCAGGTGATGTGTCTGCGGATGAAGCTCTGGAAACCCTTATGGTCTCCATTAACCACCTCCACGCTGTCCCTGAGCTGGTTGAGATGGCTAAAGTGAGTAAGTTGTAAAGATGGAGAAATTGTTTGCATACAATGCAAATCATATTAAAATGTGTCTTTTGCAGATGTTCCTGACTATGCCATTCAGTAAATCCAACACCTATCTGTGGCATACTGTGGTGCTTTCCTACGGTTCTCTGGTATACAAGAACTGCGCATATTATACACCATGTCCAGTATCTGCTGTTCAGGTAATCAGACTACAAAGCATTTACTTTTCTTTAGTAAAGTCAACTCATATTCCATTTGTAGCCACATAATGTGTTTAACATTTGTACTAGCCACTGCTGGACATGGCCACGGAAAGTCTGAGGAATAACAATGAGGAAGACATGATCCTGGCTCTGAAAGCCCTGGGGAACGCAGGTCATCCGGGCAGCATTAAGACCATCATACGCTTTCTCCCTGGAATTGCTGCCAACCCTGTGGATCTGCCACCCCGTGTCCTGAGTGCTGCTGTGCAGTCTATGAGACTCATAGCTGCCAGAGACCCTCACAGTGTAAGACCACAAAATAACATGTAGGAAGATTATGGAAGTGTTCTGAGTAATAGAGCACTTACAAAAAAACTTTCAGTGATAAGGATCTTAGAAAGCATACTTCATTCTTTTCATTGTGGCAAGTAACAATAACTGTTCATGCTGCCAATTAGAACGTAACTACTTGTGATCAGATCACGCTGAGTATGTAAATAAAGCTACACATCAATAAAAGTAATGAAATTACAGAAAAACATTTTTACTCAAGTAAAAAAATCTTTAGTAAGTGTAACCTAAACCAGAGAATGTGACTGGTATGACTGTATCACCACTAGGTACTTGTGATGTTTTAAAGTGCTTGCATACTTTCAAACTCTAACCCCAACCAGACACCACACCAGTCGTTTTCTAAAATGCCAACAAATGATTAAAGCCAAAAAACAACTGATGTTGTGAAGTAGGAACGATAATCTGTAATCAGTATGAAACAAAGTAAATAAAACAGAACTCCTCCAGCATAACCTATGACACATAGTGTGACTTTACACTGATAAAACATATGCGGGCCAGGTCACTTCCAAATGTGAACACACCACCATAAATTGAGAAGTGCTTTTTTGATACTGGGTGTGAGTCATAGACTGTGTTGGCACAGAATGGAAACCACCTCAGCAGTGGAGGGTGGATGTGTGACTTCAGGTGCTTGGTGTTTTAAACTCATTATGCTTGTGTTTTCAGGTCCAAGACATCACCATGAGCCTGTTCCTGCAAAAACACCTTCCCGCTGAGATTCGCATGCTGGCCATCATGATCCTGTTTGACACAAAGCCATCAATGGCTCTTGTGTCCACAGTAACAACACATTTACAGGAAGAAAAAGACTTCCATGTCGTTAGCTTTGTTTACTCTTACTTGCAAAGTATTTCCAGATCCAGGACTCCAGACAACTACTTTCTGTGAGTGAAACTATATATTTTTATTGTTTGTATGATTGTTCAATGTTATATCATACCTAATTGTTGTTGTGGTCTCTGCCACAGCTCAACAGCCTGCAATGTGGCTGTGAAGATCCTTGCCCCTAAATTCGGTCGTGTCAGCTATTACTACAGCCAAGCAAGACGCATGGACTGGTTTAACGGTGTGCTCAAATACGACCAGGACCTAAGCTGGAACTATTCCTTGTATTTAGGAAAAAAAATAAATAAATTATATAACATGTTATAATTATCTCTCAACAGATGATTTTCTGATTGGTACGGCTGCAGAAGTCTTCATGCTCCGAAGTGCAAACAACATCTTTCCCACTGAGTTTATGACAAAAGGAAAGTTTTATTTCATTGGTAGAGTTCTGCAGCTCTTGGAGGTATGTGCCATATACATTACTATTGAAAATTGCATTGAAGTAAACAAAAAAAGTCTCCCAAAACAGAAACGGTAACCCTCTTCTTTTTTACATGCTAAAGTTCGGTATTCGTGCTGAGGGGCTTAAGGATCTGTTTGGTGCTAGCATCCCTGGATTTAAAGGAGACTTTAGCTTTAACGACTTCCGGGCTATTTTCAATGTTGTGAGTATTATACCTCAGATCTGAAGTCATTTGTGTACCATGATATTTGATCTCATTTGTGAGCTTATTTGTGTGGGTGACATTTTTATTGTGTTGTTTTCAGCTTCAAAACTGGGAAATTCTGCCAAATGATAAGCCGGTCCTCTCTGCCTATGCTCGCGCCTCTGGACAAGAGTGGTTCTTTGGCGATATCAACAAAGAGCTTATTCAGAATATCATCAGGGTAAGAGAATAATGGTGAAAACACTAGTATATTAAAAGTGCATTTGTGTCATTGATAGACTGAAGTGGGGTTGAATAGCTGTCACATCCTCTTGTTTTTCGATGCGATTTGCAGGCTTTTAGTCCTTCTGCAGGGAAAGACAGTCCCGTGTTTGCTGCCATTCAGAATTTACAGAAGGGAGTCTCATGGCATAAGACTAAGCCATTTTTGATTTTTGAGGCGCGTTACTTTCAAGCTACCACACTGGGCCTCCCAGTGGAGATAAGCAAATATTATGAAACACTCAACGGAGTCACTGTTAATGGTGAGGAGTAAAACCCTGCAGCCTGTTATCACCTTACAAATCAGCTTTTGATAAAATAAATAAATAAATAAATAAATTGTTGAAATATTGTTATTGTTTTGTGTAGCTAAAGCTGCAGTAAATCCACCACCAACTGAACGTCTGGGACAGCTGCTGACCTCTGAAATTTCACTGGAATCTGACGGATTTGTTGGGTAATTATATTCATTTTATACTGTTCACTGGATTCGATGAATAAACCATGTTGTGCTCACCTGATGAGTGTTGACATAACTTGTTCTTATTCTCTTCTTTTTTTTTTTAGTTTCACAAAGGATGTCTGGGTTTTCTATGGAATCAACACAGAGCTGTTCCAAAGTGGTTGTGAGTTTAAGAGCAAAGTTCCTCTTGCAATCCAGTGGAAGTTTGCTGCCAAGATCAATGTCGCAGAAAGGAAATTTGAAATCGACTTCCCTCCTTGCAAAAAAGAGCTTGAAGTTTTTTCTGTCAGGTATGTTTAAATGTAAATCGGTCATGACTTTGCTACAGAAAGTAACAACCATGCAGAGTACAATACTTACTGAAAGTACAATTCTGAAGAGAATTGTGAATATGTAATGGTATTGCACTTTTACTACATTTATTTGTTAACTGTACGTGATACACTGGGACTTTAAAGACCATTGTAATGAATGATATAAAACAAAATGAATGATTATACAGTAAATTAAGGTACCTAACAGTAATGTAGTAAAACCACCTCTGCCCCCATCAGCCGCTGTATTTAAATGCTGCTTGCATGCAATAGTAGAACATACATACACAAAACAAGTCAGCACCACATCCTGCGCCCACAAATTTTTTGCAGCAGAAAGTTGGTCAGGGGATGCTCCACTAGGAACCAATTAAGCTCCCATAAACAAATCTATCAGTATAATTTGGGCGGACTTCATGGAGTGAAAAAAAGTAGCAGCATAGTACACAGCCATTAAGCTGCAACCAAGTGGGTTTAGTGGTTATATGAAGTTGTATACAATATGTCAGCTTTGAGGAATGTACCTCTTCTTTTCCATGTACAGCTCCAATGTGTACGCAGTTTCCAGGAACATTGAAGAGCCAGCTTTGGCTAAAGTTACACCAATGATGCCCAACATTGTTGACTCCAGTGTCAGCCACATGGCTCCTACTGTACAGAGACCTGAGTCACAAGAAGTACAGTCAACACCACAAAGTTCAACTAATGAATATTTTTCAAAAAGTAGCTTCCTATAAATGTGATTTCTGTCTTCCACCAGATCCTGACACCAAACATCTGGCACCCGAGAGCCAAAATGTGTGCCGAAAGCAACATTTATGGAGTAGGTCTCTGTGTGGAGTCGGAGCTGAGGAGACAGTACTATCACGAAGAATACCCCCTGTACTATTTCCTGGGGTACACTTGCATGGCAGTCACATTTGTCCCAGGTATACGTCACAACTCTCATCACAACAAGTAAACGTACAATTACAGATGGACTCAAGAATGCTTGACCTCCAAATATTCCCACATGCTTACCACAATGACTATTGTATTCTTAAACCTGCCTATATAATACTATACACTATACTATGGTATATTGCACAAATATTCATGCATGGAGGTAACCTTCTAGAAATGACTTGAAGGCAATATTTGCACTTTTTGTACTTTCAACCGGGAATGTGATCTCTTAGTTTTGGCATGTCATTCCCTGCCTTGCAAAAACTTAGTGTACAATCACACTGACAGTTGTGACTCAGGTGGTAAAGCAGGTTGTCCACAAGGTGCAGGGTTGGCGATTCAATCCTTGTGGCTGCTGCAATGCCAAAGTCGCCTTCTCTCCAAGACATTGAACCCTAAATTGCTCACGAGCTCCAAAGCCATTGGTGAGAGTGTGTGGTAAAAATTTTATCATTTACAGTCCACAGAGAAGACCCCAACTATGATGTATTTTCTGAATGGCTCACCAAACCTGGAAAAAGCTACATTTGGAAAAAGGCCTAATTTTCAAATGTATTATACTCTTGTGTCAAATTATTGTCTTGCTTGGAATAATAAGTGTTTTATTCAGTCATATTAAAATTATTTCATGATGTACTGTTTGAAAAGAGGTGGATATACTACTCTGGATTGGATTGTACTGGTGTTCATCTTACTAAGTCATGCCCAATGCATTTCTTTCTTAGCTTGCGTTGCTTATATTGTCTGTGCACTTTTATTAGCCCAGGCAATCAAAGCAGTTGACAAAATCCACTTTGAGGTTAATGCCGGCCCCAGCAGACATCCAATGAGTGCACGCCAACTGCTTGAGACTCTGCGTACACTTTCCAAGGTATTTGGCAAGTTTCGCAATGTTATTATCACAGCACCTGTTTTGCTGCTTTATCTGCTCTGGTTCTAAATTGTGTTTGCAGGAAGCAGCTCAGCGGGTACGTCAGTCCTCAGATTCAGCCTCAAGTGTCAGAGAATCTCACCAGAGCCACCGTGACGTAATGGAGGCATGCAAAACAGAGAGTTTCACTTTGTTGTTTGTGCCTAGGAAGCTCGTCTTGTAATCTGAACATATCGAAGTGAAATGACCTGGTTTCTGTCTCATTCCTCAGGGCTGGAACTCAACACCCGAAGCTGTGTTCAATATCAAAGCATTTGCCATGAGTGGCAACCAGAAGCCTGAGGGTTATGATGCATCCGTATACTACACGCCTGAAGCAAACATTCAGAATGCCCAACTGATTATGTCCCAAGTTGGAGAAGACACCAACTGGAAGATGTGCGTCGACACCAGTGCGAATGCTGGCTCTGGGGCAAAGGTAGTTGTGAAAAACACAAGAAGGGCAGATTAATTTTTTATATTTATCCCTAAGTATAAACTGCCAGAAAGTTATACCATATCTTCATTATTATGAGTTGACTCCTGGTCACATGTAACAGCCCTGCTGTTATCTTACATGTGAGTAAGATAACAGCAGGGCTCTCAAGTTTTGAACTTAGCTTGGTGTGAGATGTTTTTACTTGCCCATGCTAACTAGACTATAGTCAGCTGTGAATGCCTGCAGTCTACAGCTGCAATAATAATCACTGACAGCTGGCCAAAACCTATGCTTGAATATGATCATAATCATATCACATAAAGAAATGTACTGGTCATGAATTTGTCACATCTCAGATGTAGGTTTATTGTTTGCAGCTTAACTGGTTTATATATTCTACACATATATTCAAGTTTTTTGAGTTTGTGTTGAATTATGCAGATGAACATATGACTATTAAATTCTGGTTAACAGTTTTATTGTGGACCATATCATATATGACTCTTTACATTTTACAAAGAACGTAATGAAAATAGATTCTTTGTAATTGTGTACAAGAGTAAGTTTCCGCCTTTTGGTGACACACCTTATTGTAGGTTAACGATCATTGCTTTTCGATTAAACAAAGAATACTACAAATAAGTGAGAAAGAAATCAATGCTTTAGGAGCCACAAATCACAGCCCCTGGTTAGGTTGACTCAATGCACATGTTCAAACACATGGTATAATTATAACATTAATTTACAAAGAATGCCCTGTATGTTTCCATGGCTGACGTCTGGTGATGTGTTTGTAGGGTCCTCTTACAGCATTGGTCTCTTGTGTTTGTTCTAGGCACACATCAGATGGGGAGCTGAATGTCAGTCCTATGAAATTTCAATGAGGGCTGCTACTGCACATCTACCTGGTTCCAAGCCAACACTCAGAGCCAAAGTACACTGGACCAGGGTCCCAGAAAGCATGGAGGACATGGGCACAAGGTGAGGCTCAGTGGGGAGAAGGCAAAGTTTGAATAAAGAAAGAAACAAATATAGGTGGAAAGAAATGTGTTGAAATAGACACCGTAAAAGTAGTTACCATGAAGTTTACAGTAACTTACTTCCAACAATTATCCGGATTTTACTCTAAATATGTTTTACAGTAGACGTACTGTAAACACAAGCACGAATGAAGTTGGCTTGTCCATCAAAGTCATTGAAGTCCCTGATGAAGGAGATTACCTGGGGGTTCATGTCTGAAGTCTTCTGCTTCTGAAAGCTATGATAAAAAAGTCAAAATTATGAGATAATTTTTTTGTTTATATTACAGGATCCTTTTTAATCTAATATACACAATAATGTAAAAATACTTAACTATTTACAGTACTATTCTGACTACTGTGTGTGTGCGGATTTACAGCATTCTACTGTAAAAATCAAACACAGTAATGTTACTGTGTTTACTACAGTACATAACCGTAGATTTCACAGCCATTTGTTACAGTGGAACAAAGATGTATGAAAGTATGAAAAATGTCTATGTTTATGGTTGCTGCACATACTGGTCTGAGCTGTTAAAGGAGATTTAACCTTTTTCCAGAATTGGAAGCTACATCCCAGGCATGGCTTTCCTTTTTGGGTTCTACCAGCAGAATGAGAGAAACGCAGCGCAGGAGGTTTCTGCATCGGTCGTTGCTGCCTCAGCAGACAGCGTTGATGTGAAGATTAAATTCCCAAAGGTGTCCAAAGAAATATTCACTACCTCCCTTTTTTTTTACCACTTCTAAATCCTTGCCCTGCTTGTAACATTTACATGGCTGTGTTTTATTTCTTCTGTACTTTAGTTTACAGTTTACCACCAGGCTATTCCATTCCTGCTGCCGCCGGCCAATTTTCAGGAGTTTCATTACAACCTCACAAACACAACAGTAGATGGGTTTGGACAAACATAAAAACATGTAAGCAACCTAAAACACTCACTGAATATTCATAGTAACACTCTTTCTTCTTTCTGTGTCGTTGTGTGTTTGCATATGTGCATCTTGGTCATGGCCAATTGGTTTCATAAATTTCTGTCGAAGCAGACGAGAGTAAAACGTCTTTATAATATATGTTTTGGGTTGTAGAAATACGTCAAAGTGCAGATGGAAGCCAGACGCCTCTTTTCGCTGCGATAATGCTGCAACCCGAAATCACACCGCTGTGATGAAAGTGAGAACCATTAAAAATGTATCAGTAATCCATCAGATGTCTCCAGTTTGGAAATAACCTGTAAAGGTTCTGATTTATTAATTTAAAAGCCAGTAAATATTTGAACAACCATGTTTGAAGAGATAAATTATTGCCTGTGAGGATCTACGTGCTACTGGATCTACTGAAAAACAAAAAAAACATTTCAGACTGCTTTTGTTCCATTTCGACACTGTGAATGAATATAAATGGTTTGTGCATCCACCATTCTGTTTAATATCTGTATTGCATGTTTAAGATGTTCTATCAATTCTACGTTTAACTTGGTAGTAGTTGGATTCTATTCACAGAATTTCACAGAATCTTTCTCTGAACAATTCTTTACACCATAACCAAATTACTGATACATGTATACAGAATTTACTGACTGAGGTATCTCGCAATAACGTAGATTTGGACAGTCATCAGCAGTACTCATGAAATCCCTGGATCCAGTCCTCAAATCTCATCTTTTAATTTAAGACTCATCTCATACAGCTCACTTTGGGTTTGTTTAAAAGAAGAAACCAATTTAATCACATGGTACCTGCCAATTTTTTCCATTTCTTTTATAATATTCACAAGATGGAGCGAAAACTGTACGGACCATGTTCCAGCTGGCCCGCGGTTTTGTCTATTCCACCAGCCAGTTTGGCAAATAAGCCGTCTTTGTTAACAGATCCAGTTAAACTCTAAATGTCCCATTTGATTGTCACCGTGCTGGATGTTGTGGGTGAGTGTTGGAACTGGTAAACACGGCCATGAATGCAAATGTTGGATGGCCTCTGCTGGGAGAGACATGTTTGCAAGTTCTGTGTGACCTGCTCTGTTTGTTTGGTCAACTGACCCAAAAGGACTGTTTGTGGAAATCAGTTCACACTGACTCCACACATGCCCTTAAAGTTCACTGCCCCTGTCACATAAAGCACTATGTCCTGTGATAAAAAAAAAATAATAAAAAATATAGCTCAACTATACAATTAGTATCACATCTTTTTGTATGGCTTTTTTTTTGAGGATGTAAAAGTAACTTAATCACTCTGTGAACCGATGACATCTGATGAACATTAATTGGTGCTCTTGAACTGAGCTGAGCACAGATCTCGACTTCAAGTCGTAACAAATGGGACGTGTCACTAGCCAAAAATAATGATTGCCTCCTAACTAAAGACTGCTTGTCCAAACTACTCCTGGCTCTGCTTCTCCTGCCTACACTGATTTGGCCAGATGGTGTTGAATTGCAGAGAAAAGACACTGCCATCAAACACTGAAGAGGATGAGCTCAATTTAAACAGAACCATTATGTTCCATTTACATCTCTAATATGCCGCAGGCTTTCAAGTGTCGGTTGACAAGTTGATTGCAAATCTGTTGTGCCTGCATCCACATCACCTCCTGTCTAACCTTGACTTCAACCGCGTGACATCAGCTGGTCAGAAAGCATTCAAGAATGGCGATGTGGTCATTTTGAGGACGAGGGATTGGCCACCCCTTCCTTTTTACTGCCACTCACTTCACCATTACTGCTGCTGTAATTGTAGTGTGCCTCATTAAGCAGACTATACCAGCTAGACAAAAAGCAATCTGAGGGTGGCTGACGATAAAGCCATGGCCGCTGATATTATTGTTCGATTGTAGCTATTGCTCTATCTTTTGAAAACAGAGGTTTGCTGGAGGCACAGGGCACACAAGACCCAAACGCTCCTCCTTATAGAAAATGACTTTACACGAATTTTACATGGAGAAGAACAAACATAATTCTGAATTCAGATTTCCCTCTCCAGTGCAATTTTAAAGACCTGATCAGGAAACCTGTGTTATACGTGTCTTAGTGTGAACACTAGATGGCAGTGTTTAACAGATATTAAAATACACATAGCATAGAGTTAAAAGCTTGGACCCAGTATTTGTTCAGTTCACAGAGGGGACTGTGTGGGGGTGGATGTTGACATTTTGAGAATAAGTAAACATGTCTTGGCACATGCAAAGGGCTCTTGCAACTCTATGGAATTCACAGAGGACATGTTATATCCTTATGTGCATATTCAAATACAGATGTTCTTTGCAAGCAAACTGTGGTACCACAGTGGCATCTAAAGAGTTACAGGGTTTTTTAGTACTAGGAAGACTATTGTGATGGAATTGTCTCACTCATATCTGTTACATCTTTGCTGATACAGAATTCCCATTAGCAAAGGGAGCTGGTGTAGTCTCAGTAGAAGAAGAGCATTATTCAATGATTGATCAGGTCTTTTGGAAGAGCCATAAATAGGATTGCTTTCTCACCAGCCCATATAAGCCGTCTCCACCTCTAATTTAATGTACACTAAAATACGGTTTATATGGAGTCGCTGGTTATATCCGTGACATTATCACTGACATTATCAAGTGGGCACACCTTGTCATGGACACTTCATGACACCTCTAGAGGGCTGACATAACGCCTGCTGTAAGACTTCCACTGGGCTCACATCATCCCACCAGACAATTTCACCATTACTCTTGGCAAATGAGCCCATTGCCGTGTTTCTCTGACATTACTGAGAAATGTTGCTGCTCTGCAATGTAGCTGTGCCACGTTTTCGAGGGAAGACTTAAAAACAGAAATCCATTTTGAGGCATTAATCTTAAAAAGCTCAGAGGAGCATGGGCCCTCGTTGCAGACATTACAGTCGTCTCGGGAACATGTTTATGATCAGGATCATTTCTGACTGTTATGGTAGTGTCATCATTAAAATGTCACCTCATGTCATTGCTATGAGTTTGAGCATCAGCTGCAGCCTCTTTGAGGCTTTTGTAAGAACAGAACTGCCAACCGAGGTCATCTGGCTGAAGTGAGATTTTCATCCTGAAGGCTGTATGAGCGTATTTGTCTAAGGCACAGAGGTTGAGTTTCTAGGGGGAGTGCAGAATCTGGTCATTTGAGGAGGTGCAAACTAATAAGGATGTTACAGTGTGGAGGGAATGGAATATATAACTCTACAATATTAAAACATAACACAGAATTGAAGATGAGCATGTGAAGTTATGATGTGAAGCTTCTTAGAAGGGGTTATTGATAAGTTTATGAGGTACAGTAGAGGGAATCACTTTACAAAACAAACCTCAGATGCTTATTTATTCATCACAGCCCCATTCCTCTTTTCTATGCAGCAGTCCTAGAAAAAAGAAAAGATGGCTTTGTTGAAGTGTTTGACGCCAGCGTAATTATTACTGGGAAAATAGCAACAGCTGAGCCCCATCATGTATGAAGGAGAACCCCCCACTAGTGTTTCCAACATGTGTTCACGGACCTTCTACAGAAATAAAGTTGATAATGTTTTACAAACTTCCTGCTGAATCATTTCAAAAATGAGAGTTCTATGACTCATCTCCTATTATGAGCCAGAAACTTCACCTCAGGAATTATTTGTAAGCGCTTGTCCTATACAAGGTCACAGGGACTGGAGCCTACCCCAGCTCTTAGTGGATGAAAGGCAGGGTACACACTGGACTGTTCGCCAATCTATCACAGGGATAACACAACAAACAAGCATTCACATGCACACCTACAGCCAATTTAGACTCACCATTTAACCCAATGGGCATGTCTCTGGTCTGTGGGAGGATGCAAGCTGGAACCAATGCATCACAGAAAAAACATAACTCAGGCCAGTGGCTCAAATACCCCACTGTGTTGGCGGTACAGAATATGTGTGTTTTAAAATGAGCTGCTCTAACCTATTTGTGCCAGGCTTTTTTTTTTTTTAGTTTTGTTTTTGTTTATAGTTAATTAGTGCTTTAATGTTAGCAATATAATTAAGAACATCCCATTGCTCTGATGTCCGATTAGTGAACTTTGTGGTTTTTTAAGTTTTTATGAGAGGGTTAGGTTTTCATAGTGCTGCATTTGAGTCCACCCATGCTCTATGGTATCCATGCACTCAGTGAATGGTTCACACTAATGTTGTTGTAACCAGATATTTATTGATGCTAACGACTTTTAACCACTCTTGTGGGCCAATGTAAGCGACAGCTCCACAGAAAACGAATACTCTAACAAACACTGATAAATATACTCAATTGATAAGCACTTAATACTCATAATAATATCATCTTAAATCCTTTATGCCTATACAGTTACATTACAGTGTGTGATAAACACTTGTTAAATATTTATATAAATATTTATTACATCCATGCATAGTGTCCTTTGATTCAGAAAGTCTATGAGACCTGTTTCACTGCAGTATTATGATGATATGATTTGATTTGACTTTATTTCTAAGAAGAAAAGTTCTTAAATAGTTTTTTTGTTTTTCCTCTGTGGGATAATAAAGGGTGGAGGGTTTAACAGAGACTAGATTGCAGTCATGTGGGGAGGGTGCTTTCTACATGCTCAAGTCAGTCACTCTAAGATAAAAGCCAGTGGTATTTAAATGTAGAATCTTATCTCATCTTCTACAACTCGAGTGAGAGGTGGGGTACACCCTGGACAGGTCACCAGCCTATCACAGGGCTAATACAAACAACCATTTACACTCACACCTAGGGTCAATTTAGAGTCACCAATCAGCCTAATGAGCATGTCTTTGGAGGTGGGAGGAAGCCGGAGTACCTGGAGAAACAGACACAGAGAGAACATGCAAACTCCACCCAAAAAGGCCGAGCTGTTCTTAAATCCGGTGCTGGGAGGCATCAGCGCTAACCACCGAGCCACTGTGCCACCGTTAATATAGAATATAACACAATATTTATAAAAGATTTGAGTCCACCCATGAGTATTACTGTATGAAATTCTTAAGAATCCTATCTAGAAGATCCAAACATGCAGTCAATTTTACCAAGGTGGCTTTGGCTTCTGTAACATTTTGGGATTAACCTCAACTATCCAGGTGTTAGATCACATATCTAAAAACCCTGCCACTGGCCTCTGTCTGCCATGAGGCTCCTTGCAACCAACCCAAATAAGCCGAAGTGTAAGCTAAAGTTTAAGAATAAAATCTATAAAGTTTTTTTTTTTTTGCTGAGGCACGGCAGCTTGGTGTGTCAAAAGGAATAAACAAATGACATGGGGTCACAAACACACCTCGCTGGCTGCACCTTCAGCACAGTTTTAGCAAATTAGTGTGCACAGTTGTCTGCGCAGCAAATGTAAAGCAGCTATTATAAATGTTTTATATTAACAATGGGTGTCTAATCGTAAGTGAGAGGAGCTGCTTGCAGGGATGAGAATTACCACCTGCAGAGCTTCACAGCATCTCTCACCTCGTTGTTTTAGTTTTTCACTTTCAAGTTGTTTGGATTCAGTCTTGGCATTCTCATCAGCCTTGTTTGTAGCAGCAGCAGGGTGCTGATTTCAAGGAAATAGCTCAAAAATCTACACTACCTGCTGCCAGATATTTTTTACTCAGGAGGCTGAGCAAGTTGAATCAGCGGAGGAGTGCATCTGTGAGAGAGATCACTCTGCCTGGCTGTTCAGCTAAAAGATCCAGTACACAAGAAGAGAGATGGATGGAATGAAATCAAGACAACATTTCAGCGTACACAGACGACCCTTCTTCTCAATTACTCTACTCGATAAAATTATTTTGTCATGCACAATGAATTAACTGTAGAGCAAACTGATCACCATGTTTCAGGGGGGCAGCTCTGTACAACAGTTTGTTGGACAGCTTCCTAGCATCCTGGCTAATAGCAACTCTTCCGGTGCACCTTTCATGCAGGTGCAGAACATATGCACGTTCCAGCTGGCTGTTATTCTGATGAGTCAGTGTCTTGACATCACCCAGGGACAAGAATCCAAATTTATGCCAAAAGCCATGTTAGATTATCTACAAGCAGGCTCACAATATCAGTTTAAAAGGAATTAAAATGCCACTCGTGTGTGTTACAACCAGCTGTCAGTTTAGCTGGTCATTCTTCAGAGCCCCCTCACAACCCATAGGACCCAAATTCCCTCACTAACAATATCTTATTGCCAGACACCACAGGGCACCCTCAGAAGGCACATGTCCATTCCCTGAGTCACAAGTGCTTTGGAGGACCAAGATCTACACAGTATTAGGACAGTGGTCATAATGTTATGAATGAATGTGGTTGTGGCACACTGGAGTCTTCATAAGTTAAGAGATGAGCCTGCCTTGTTTATTGTGCATACTGTCTAACACTTATTCATGAGAGTGAAATAAGGATTTTTCTTCACTCAGGTATAATTGGATTTACTTGGTATGCATTAGATAATCTTCCGATCCCCCAAAACCACAATTCTATCTAACAGTTCAGCAGGCGAACCACATCAGGCAAAATCACTTCTTCACAGATGAAAACTGTTTTGTAACTTTTAGCCGTTCAATTTCCCCAGCAGCCATTGTGTAGCAGTAAATACGTGCCCAGTAAAACGACCAGGAGGGGGCACTGTTGATCTTAGCAGTGACGCAAGGAGTCTACTTGTGGACCCTTCTACTATTCTATTTTTACTTCTTGTGAAAATTTTATGTCTTCCTGTGCAGATCAGTGCCATTCTCATGATCCACCCATTTGACCCAGAAATTCAGATACACACCATGAAACAAATGAAGATGTATTTCAGAATCCGAAACCGGCTGTGCTGATAGATGACATGTTTCTGAAGCATCCCTTTGTACGATCACTTATTGCCAAACAGTGAGGCCATCTATTCTTAGTTGTTGGAGACATTTTAAAACACATGAGGATAAGTAAAAATGAAGAAAGCTGTGTAAAAATTTGCTGTACCACCAAACAAAGTAACTCAGTTTTTTTCCCTTGCAAAACTCTAACGCTGCTAAAAGATCCTTGATAACTGAGCAACAGAAATAGTGAAACTGTGAAAGAGCAGTGGTGGAGTAGCGTTGAGCATTCAGCAGCCAGAAATACCGCAATTGTTCATGTGCAGCCTTATAGGCTCTGAATCTATCGCAAAAGAAGGCCACTGATCCTTGTGCCTGTGAAGAGTGGTCGCCATAGCAACCTCACAGTTTATCAAGGTTCCAGGCGGTGGAGGGAAGGCGACTCTGGTGGTGCTGCACACACGTGAGGGGCAGCAATATGAACACAAACACATGGATGTAATGACTCTGGTTTTGCATCTAAACAGATGTTAAGGGAAGACAAGCTTGGAGTGCTATAAGTAATTATATCCTGTAGCTTATATTGTAGTTAGTAAACATATACATACTGAGGTGAGCAGGTGGCAAGGCGACAGGGTGATTAGAGATTAGCTGCATGACTGGAGGCTTGCTGGTTTGATCCCTGAAAAGACTAGAATTTACACAGTGTAATACAGCGATGCTGCTTCCCACTCGGCCATACCGTAACTAGATACAATTAAGCACTACAATTTACATACATGGAATTTTCCAACCTGCCTACCTCTTATATTGTCACACTGTCATGTAGCATCATCCATGTTTGCTCTGAAGGTTTCAGCCCGGATTTTGTAAAGTGTCTTGAGACAATCTGTATTGTTATTGATGCTATATAAATACAATTTAATTAAATTTATTATAATACACAAATCAGAACCAAATGCCAAATAGAAGTTTCACTTAGAGCAGATTAGAAATCTCCTTGTTTTGTTCTCATTGCATAGTATTATTCATATTATAGTCATAACAAAAATGTATTTAATATAATTTTGCAGAGCATTTAAATGAACCTAAAAACAAGATGGCATTAAAGGAAATTACTTTCTTTCAAATAGTTGGTTGAAAACATTTTTGAACAAAGCTATAACCACTATTCTGGCTCTGTCTAAAGCTCTCATCACTGCTGTTCTGTATGTTTACATGTCTGTCTTTTACTGTGATTCAAGTCATTTCTCTGTCTTTCTCACATCCGGACACACACAAAGATCCACGGCAAATTCTCACACACTGCTTGGGGCCTCTTTTTTCAAGGCAAACTGCACGATAACAAGTGAAACCATGTCTACATGTCCAAAAAAATAAATAATTGCCGAAAAGCATGACAGGCATTACCGGTACACTCGGTGTGACACCTGAGTTCATCTTGCAGTAATTGAGCAGCACGGCTCACGGCTAATGGAGTGAGATTGTAGCTCAGAAAACATACTCTGGCATGTTTTCTGAAACCAGTGTGAAATATTTACCCTGCTTCCTAAAAGGTTTTCAGAACAAGCAGCCTTTTTTTATTTCTTGTTCGGTCTTGCATCAACGGAGGGTTAGATAACGTGGTCATTGTTGCAGGACTGCACTAGCGCCTTTCATCTCGTCCACATCCACCGAATGTCATACTCACTTTCACGTAATTGCCGCAGATTACATTGTTTTTAGACCCATTAGAAGGAATAAAAGCTCTAAGCTTGTTTTGTAGCTGTCTCTTTGCTAATATGAAGCATTATATTCTGTGTCTGAGAGAGAGAGAAGGCTGCTCCTTTAGTGGGCAATGACTAGTGGCTACATGCTGCACATCACTTTGACAGACAGAATAAACATTTTAAATGCAAATCAATAGAGCAGGCATGTTACAATGTGTTTGCCTTTCACAGGTGGTGACAAGCCAGACACAGTGTTGCGATACGATGAAACTACAAATGCTCCCTACCAGTCAATTTCATTTGAAACGGCGTTAATGAGAAGTAGCATAATAAATTATTGTGTCACCATGTAAAATAAATGAGAGAATTTCAATTTTGCAACTACTAAACATTTTTGGACACCCTGAAAGATGGGCCTAATCCGCACTGCGGTTGTCGTTTTGCTGCAGGTCTCCTGTCAGGACGGCTCTCACTGAAGCAGAATGATTAAAGTAGCACCAAAGTAGCACTTAACACAACGATTTGACAAGTTGACTGCGGTCGTACTGGCTCAGACATAATTAGGACTAATCTGAAAAACACACATATCTGTTGAAAACACGAGCACACATAGACATAAATATCATAAGCTTCTGTAAGGAATGTCTCGGCTAACTTTACAATGACACATTAGACTTGCCCACATACGGTGACGGAGAGAATTCTTTGTGGTTCTGTAAGCACTTGCTTGGTTCCAGGTTGCGTGTCTCATCTTACGCACATTTCACCCAGGTATTCTATTCCTGGACTGACAAAGCAGAGACAACTTTGTCAGTGTATTACATAAGTGGTATGTATGACTGTCATGGATTCAGAAGGCACCTATCATCCTCGATTACAATTCATGGAGATGACAGAACTTGGAGAAGATTGTGCTGTCCTGTATTCATTTATATATTTTGCGGTTAAATCTGACTCTGGTAAGCTGACACAAATGCACCAAAATAGCCACTGAAAGAAAAAAAAACACTCTCAGTTTCAAAGTCAAAGAGCATTTCAGGCCAAACAAGTGAACACACAAACAACGACATGTGGCGGATTACACTGGACAAATCCACTGACACAGGACAGAGAAAACAGCCAACAAACGTCAACGGAACGTCATGAAGGCAAATAGGCCATCAGCCTCCAGTTACCACGTACCCTATAGTTAAAACTCTATGGCCTATCACATGAACTGTACAGAGAAAAAAGAAAACAAATCCCAATAGCTTTAATTATGTTGTGCATTCATTTTGAGGATTAATAGTCTTGTTACTAATAGACTTGCTGAATAAACCCCCTCTCTGCCTGCCTGTCTTCATTTACACCGCCTTAAAGCGTACATAATATTTCACTGAACTGAATCCTGTAAGATCTCACAAGTACCATGTGTTCACAGGCCTTAACTGAACTGTTTACCTTCTAATCCAAACATCTCATGATCTACTGTACATCTATTCTGTGTGTGTTCAAGCGTTTTGTGCTTGTATTAGTGTCATCTTAATTGAATGTTCATGCTTTAGATGAGTCTGCTTGCCAGATGAACATACAGTGGAGTGAAAATGGGCACACAGATTATCCCATCTTTAGTGTTTGCATGGAGACGCACTTGTAATGTGTTTACAGACTTCAACATCTCTGCTGTCGTAGACATTATTTTCCTCCCAAGGAAAGAAATCCTCCATGAAGGTTCCTATTCATGGCTGTGAGTAAAATGTCTCAACAACTTGCCATAAAATTTATGAGAAACACATAAATGGAAGTCATATCTTCCATGATCCAGCAGCGAAGCACTTGAATAAAAGTTTGAGGTAATTTACTGCGGATACCATGGAATTACAAAGAAGGTCCATATAAAATGGCAACAGTAAGCATATTCTGTGTCTGTGTTTCTCACTAATATGTAAGAAAGCAGCACGAGTATTCCCAATATAGTAAAAAGATGGTCTTTGCCCAATATCTATTCATAGCTTCATGTTTTATTATGTGTAAGAAGTGTTTAGACAAGAGCTTTTACTTTCATAGCAATATACAGTAAACATATTATTCATAAAAGAATCCAGATAGTTTCTGTCATAATAATTTCCACTATTACTCTTTGCTTTAATCTACACTGATTCAACCGCATGAGCACAAGAAAACAAACAACCCAATTTCAGCATTGTTAGAAACAACCCAAGGATGTGAAAGTTCAGCGAGTTGTCGCCTCCGTGTGCTCTGACAGTTAACACGGCACCTTACGTCACTGCGCCAAGAGCAGAATATGACAAAGCCTGCCCATCAGGCTAAATTCAGAGGTAATTACTGCTGCCTATTTATAGATCTTTCACCAGCTTTTAATACTGTTGATCACACCATTCTCTAACAGAGATTACTCGACTCAGAAGCCATGGTGTGCGCACAATGACAGTTTGATGTTTTTGCCTCATAGATCTGTATCTGTTTTCAAAGGAGCTCTACGGCTGTGTGCTGAGTCTATTTTCCTAATCATTTATACTGTTAATCTGAGTCACACGGTGACAAAGGTTAAACTTTGACAGTAGGCCGATGAAACGGTTATTTGGTTTTGCTAATGATGTTGATGCCTTTAGAACCTTAAGTAGCTTTTATTTCTTCATAAGCTGGCTTGTTTTCATTATTGAGGAAACAAAATGTTTGATTTGTATTCAACCATAGACGTTATTTAAGAATGATTTTTCTTTTTAAGCCAATTAGTGTATTCGCCACTGAAACTAACAAGTTGTTTCCTTGCACTAGCAGAACCAATATAACAAATCTCTTATACTCTGTGTCTTTGATGGTGCATATTCAGAACTTTTTTCTTCCCCTAAACTAACCACACATTACCTTCCAGTCCTTCCACAGCATCTCTCCCTCCTTTACCCACTTAAGAAAGCAAAACGATTGCTGTCCTTGTGTCCTTGTGAACACCCGCAAGACTCAATATTTGGAGGATTAAAAAAAGTGTTGAAAATGGATTAATTATGGATATTGAATAACAATAATAAATCGATATATATCTCAAAATTTCTGTACTTGTTTGTCTGTGAATCTTTTCACCCTGTACACAGCAGGTTTCAGACACAACACTAAAGGCTGTGTTCTGCCTGTGTTCACCAGTGAACGCCCAGGCAATGGACATTGCGCAAGTGGACTCTTATAAGTACCTGGGTGTTCACCTCAACAACAAGATGGACTGGAGTGAAGGGGGCACTCCTGAAGACCTTCTATGACTCCATAGTGGCATCAGTCATTCTTTACGGCGTGGTCTGCTGGAACAGCAGCATCACAGACAGGGAGAGGAAGAAGCTGGACAAGGTCATCAGGAAGTCCAACTCCTGTCCTGAACTTCTCTCTTGACTGGAGTGACTGGAGTGACTGGACTGAAGGAGGTGGGTGACAGGAGAGTCCTGGCTAAACTGTCGTCTGTGCTGGACAATGAGTTCCGCCCCCTGCAGAGTGACCTGACAGCACTGAGGAGCAGCTTCAGTGACAGACTGCTTCACCCTCACTGTGTGAAGGAACAATGTAGACAGTCTTTCCTTCCTGCTGCTGTTAGGCTCCACAATGAACACTCGTGATGTGTTCAATATTATTGCTCCTCAAGGTTCAACTCTCTCACCATTTCACCACTTACTCTGTACTGTGTACAGCCCTGTGCAATATCCAACAATGCATTTGCAATTCAATACATTTTGTATATATGCCAACACTTGCATATTGTTTATTCTATTCTATTCTATTCTATTCTATTCTATATTTCATCTTATTTTTATCTTTTTATTTATCCACTCCACTCTTTATTCTTGTTTCTTTTCTGTCCCTGTGTATGCTGTTGCAAACTGCAATTTCCCCATTGTGGGACAAATAAAGTAAATAAAATCTGTTCTAATCTATTCTATTCATAATATAAGAGTCATCACAACCTGGCTAGCCTCTTCTCCACACTCCACTTGCTTCAGTAACTGCACACAACCGGGAGTTTACTACATGCATTATACATTATTTAAAGTAATTTTGTGTTTTTTAAAAAATATATATGTAGGAAGTTTTATTAAGGCTGCACACTAAATTATATTTGTGTAACTGGAGCAAATGTTTGTCTGGGCCTTTCTCAGAATGTATTTTATTTTCACTTTGCATCACTGTGATAAAGAGGACAACTTTGAGTTGTAGTTTAACCAGCATCTTTTAAAGGCAGCTCAGTCTCATCTTCGCCTGGAAATTAGTCACTAGAGTTTGTCTGCTTAACTGTGCACATGGACCCGAATTTCCTGTTGGTTGCTTTCCTGTGATTTTGGATAAAGATGGGATTTATGGCTCTTCAAAGGGATCTGGATCTTGTGGATGTGTTCCTTCCAAAGAGCTGTTCAAAAAGCTTGCTCATTTTAGAATTTGTTTATTTTTAAGATGCCAGCGGGGGTGGGGTGGGACTTACTTTATTCTCAAAATAAGCACTGTGATGGTAAGACCTGGATCAGAACCAGTCAAACTTAGATATCCCACCAATGTATATTCTCTATCTATGTCTAAAATATTGATTCCAGATGGAAGCTTTATTTATCGTGTGAGAAATGTAGTTAACACCTTTGCAATAAATGATTGGGAATCAAACCCAGGTCCGTTGCTATGCTCACCACTATACCAGCTTCATCAGTAACACAGTCTCAAACCTCCTGATTTCAGGGGGAAATGATAAGGCGCCTTCTTATAAAGAGAGAGTTCAATATATTTTCATATTCAGGTCAACTACATCACAATGCACTGGAAAGATAAACCTTAGGTCAGTCAGTTTAGTGAAATGTTCACAAACACTTTTCTGTTTACTGCCTTAACCTTTTGCACCGCTAGCCTCTGTTGATCATGGGTCTTTCCTTTCAAGGGATGATAACACTGATTGAGTGAACTTCAAGTCACTCATATATAATTCTCGAACAACGGCAGCTGCAATTTCTTTTCCTATGTTTGTCCCTGAGTTTCCATGTGGTGCACCGGTGCCTCTGGAAGCTTAATTCTGTGTCTTGTAGATGCTTGTACAACACACCACCCCTTTGTTCTCTGTGAATTGATACTTATTCTTATACTAATCTACAGAGACAGTTTTTAAAGAGCTCCTTCCTTTGATCTCATGTTTTCATTATGATGCAACATGGAAATTTCCATGCAACTTCTGAGATCTGAATAGATTTCAGACAGGGAACTGCCAGAAGGAGGTGGGGGATGTGATTATTTCAACCAATTTCTGGGTTTTCTTCAATGGCATGTAAAATCCCTCATGGGAGCAAAAAAATGAAGATGGTGCACTCTTAACTGTGGGCACATTTCACCCGCATCAAAATGAATGTAACAAAAGGCTGAAGCCCGGCTGAAGACTGATGCATGAGGCTACATCCATCAAAGGCCTCTGATATTCAAATGCTCTCTCTAAGAAGATTACCCTTTTCCACTCTCTTCTAATCTTTTATGCATTGCAGTGTAACTTGATTGATACAGGCATTAAAATATTTGGATTTCCCTCAGTTTATTCGACTGTGACCTCTATTGTATAGTTACCACACATTACCTTCCAGTCCTTACACATCATCTCTCCCTTCTTTACACACTTCAAGAAAGCAAAAAAAAAAATGCTGTGCTTGTGTCCTTCAGTGAACACCCGCAAGGCTCAATATTTGGAGGATAAAAAAAAAGTGGTGAAAATGGATTAATTACCGCGGTCACTTTCCACTTGCAGCCCAGGGGACACACCGTGGGACCGAAAGATTCACCTTCCCTCCCACCGCTTCTTCCATCTGCCATGTCACACCTATGGTTTACAGCCAGCACACTGCAGCTCCTCGAGCCTGCAGGGCACAGGGGCATATTAGAAATACATGGCTTGGCACAGGATGCAGGAAACTCTGGGAGCAAAACAAAGGTGAGGGTTAAGGGTTACGTGCAGAGAGGGATGAGGTTAAAGTGGCTTGACAAGGGCTCTGAAGCCCACCAATGTGTATGTGTGTTAGTTGCTTCCTGTGAAAGCACCACAGGGTTTGCCATATCTTAGGCAGTAAGCTCCCTACCCAGGAGGGAATGTCAGTGTGGCAATGCAATGTCCTCCTGCCTTTCTGTGTCTTGTCATTCACACAGTGAGCTTTTCTTCCCAGTGATAACACACCTCATTCTCCCCTTTTTCTCTGGATCTACGGGGGTTTTCAACATGTCTCTCCAGTGAGTGAAGCATATTGATGGACATTCAAGTGTTCTCGCACCAATGCCCCACAGTGTCCTACATTGGCACTGACCTGAATTGAGAGCGGAGCACCTGGCAATGTGACCAATGCTGTCAGGATTCAGCTCATCATAGCCTCGTCATGCTCTACAGCCACATGAAATCCTCAAAGGAGCCCAATCACTACTTTGTAAAGCTGTATAACTGTTAAAAGGACATTATGAAACCTGTGACTTGAGCAAATCTTTATGCTAGACCTTGCTTTTATACACTGCATTTGAGTTGGCTTCATGTGTTATGTTTGCTGTCCATGCATTTTTTTTGCCCGAGCATGACGATCTTGCCCTTTGGCCCATGTATGCATGGTCAGATTAACATGTTAGAGGGCCCCGGGGTGGAAAAGAAAGCCTCTAGGCAACTACTGTCGCCCATTCCTTCCACTTTCTCTGCAACGTATGCACAAATCTGAATTACTGATGGTGTTAAAGCCATTTAAACAAAAGGACCTCCTCAGGATGAATATAGTCCTATGCTGTGGTTCATATTCCCACGTAATTGCATGTGGTAAGCCAAGATAAAGTTTGTAATTGTGTAGTGGTCTTAGACTAAAACGAACAGGTTGACAAGAGATTGTCTTTAAACATTTAAAGAGACAATTAGTCGCCATTCTCATCACTACTACATGACCATGACATAGCAACACAGTTTCAGGGTTTCTGCAGTTCAACGTGAAAGGGCAAACCCATGTTTCAGTTGTGTTGTGTAGATATTTAGAAGAAAACAAATATAGTTGCGCAAGTGATTGCTGCACAGGTCATTGTAACACGGCTCCGTTCAAATGCCCTTAACAAAAGGCGAATGTTGTGTTGTTCCAGGTTGCGACAAGTCGTATAATTTCAGCCTGACAAACTGACAGAAAGACAACGATTTGTGAAAATCCAAGGGAACATCGAGCCACATTCCAAGGTAAACAACGTGTCGGCAAGCATTAGACCAATTAACATGTCAATTCAACCACTCTGTAGCTGTTTATACAGATTGCATACAGTACAAAAGTGTGCGTCATGAAGAAATGCCTGTTTGAATTGCGGCTGTCTTCTTACTGTTTCATGTAAGATGATCACGAAAGCATATTAGTTTTTAATGTTTGCGCAGTCCAGTGAATTTATTAGGCATCTGGTGTTATCTGAAAAGTTCTTGTTTACTACACTACTATTAACTTAAAGTGACACCAAAGGAAGTCGCTCCTCCAACTGGTGGATCTGCTTCAGTTGCTGTATCCTTTCAAGGCATCCTAAGAAACAACTCCATTTCTTGACTTTCTTGCCATTCTCTCACAAGACTTTACTGGGCAATGACTGCAATGATCATCAAGTGGGTAGGGAACAAATACGGATTCACCCGATTTATGCAGTCCACGTTATAGCCAGTGGAAACCAACAATATCCCGTACCATTTGCCAAATAAATAAATAAAGGTTTAAGGGGAAATAACTAAACTAGAAAGAATTAGACAATGGCAGTTCTATTCATGAGTCTTTTTCAACTCACTGGAGTGTTTCCCAGCACCACTGCTTCCTTTGATATCAGCTGGATTAATAGCAGTTAAATAATTGATTATCCAACCGCTTTAAACTATTGTCCACACAAACTCTAAATGTTTACAGTGACATTAAAACACGTTATAGCACATTTTTGATCCGTACTTTCTGCGGCCAAGAAGAAAAAAAGCATTCTTTAATGATGGCATATCAGCGCCCACTTGGTGCCTCCCCCTGGAAACCTCGCTTCATTAACCAGTGGCACAGTTC
The DNA here is from genome assembly GCF_022458985.1 of Mugil cephalus. NCBI lineage: Eukaryota > Metazoa > Chordata > Actinopteri > Mugiliformes > Mugilidae > Mugil > Mugil cephalus. Next base: position 1,665,387 of record NC_061775.1, on the reverse strand, counting down.
TGCATGGTTTCTGCAGTTCCTGGGAGCACCACAGGTGTAGGAGAGGGAAACAGGTAACAAACATTTTTATTTTCGTTGCTTACCACTTTTGCAATTAATATAACTATGCATATAACTCCTAATTACAGAGTAATTAAGGAGTAACAATAGTAATTAGTAGAGATGGCCAGACGAAGCCTCATGAAACCTTGAAACCTTCCATCCAATTGGTTCAAAAAAGGTTAAATTCTTGAAGCTGTATGTGCACGCAAACCACCCTGCTGGTCTAAACCTTTACTGTCACATCAACCATTTGTGATGGCCTCTTGGCTGTCTTGCTATAATGTCCATATGGGAATTATCTCAGCCAAGAATAGAACACCTTAATTTGATTTTGTTTCATTCATTTATTCAGCTAATCTGTTTTTAATTAATGCTTGGGTAATGCTAACAGAAGTCTATTAATTTTGAAAAAAATTGTCAGTATGATTTCAGTCAGTGTTAAAATAAACCCAATAAGACATGAGATGTTTATGTTAAAACTGTTGCAGTGTTTTAAAATGATGGGACAGTGATTGTGCTTATGAATACCGAGGTGACTTCATTCATCTCATCTTCTAACACTTATCCTCACAAGGGTGGCGGGGGTTGCTGGAGCCTATCCCAGCTGTCATTGGGCAAAAGGCAGGGTACACCCTGGACGGGTCGCCAGCCTATCGCAGAGCTAACACAGAGACAAACAACCATTCACACTCACACTCACACTCAGGGTCATTTTGGAGTCACCAATCAGCCTAACGAGCATATCTTTGGAAGTGGGAGGATATGGAATTCTGGAGAAAACACAAAAGCCTGCGCAGGAACAGGGAGAACATGCAAACTCCACCCATAGTTGGAACCGAACCCAGACCTTCTCGCTGGGAGTGCATCAGTGCTAACCACCAAGCCACTGTGCCGTCCAGACTTTATTCAATGTCGTTAAAAAACATTGGAATGGGACAAAACAAGTAAATATTATACTAATAACATATTTCATTGTTTAGAGGCATATTATGTGTAATAGAGAGAGATATGCTCAAATTGTGCTATTCAGTGAAAACCCCTTCTTCTTTTAGCAAGGCTCACTGAAAACAAGTGCTTCTGTATCACAGGCAAAACTCCAACACAAACACAAACAATTTTGCGCGTATCCATTGTGCTTATACTATAAATCACGTCAGCACTCAAACCAGGGATGCTTCAGACTTCATCAGTGACATCACTAACCCTTAAAGAAACAAGCCTTGATATGGGCTTTCTCAACATACATTCTCAGTCCTCGGCACAGTACACAGTATCACTAATGGTGATGTATAATCAAGCTATGCAGCCATCACAAAATATAGTCACCTCTGAGCCAGCTTCTTTAATTATTAAAGTCTGACTGTGCAATGGGTGTTTTACACAGGCTAACCTAGTGACAGTAAAACTTCTGTTCCCTTTCTGGGCGCAGAAGAAACTAGAGATGGGGTAAATATGATTTATTATTTTGCTATAATTAGTATGAACATTTTGAAACATTCCAAATACATAATAAAAAAAGAAAGTCAATGCATAAAGCAATGAAGCTCAATGCTTTGTACAAATGGAACTTGGGAGTTTGTGGTTACGACATGGGAAGTTGTGTACATGGGAACTCTTGAACTCAGACCTTATTAAAAGTCCGTTCACATGAAGGGCACTTATTAACCATGGTGAGCAGGACACAGTTTGAAGGTAGCAATTTTAACCGGGGCAAACTGTTGCTGCCTTCAAATGCAATGTGTCACGTTGTGGTTACAAGATAGGAAGTTGTGTAGACAAAACTGTTGGTATTCAAATGGCAACATTGACTGTAAGTCATAAGAAGACTGCTGCTAGGCAACGACTGACTGGGAAATTGAATTTAGGAAATGTAAAGGTCTAAAGAAAGGATTAAGCTTTGGCTTTTTCTTATGTTAGATGTATTATAAAACTAAGAAGAGACATTTATACAACAAAATTGCATTATACTGTATATTTATGTACCGTCCACTTTGTCTGAACATCAGGAAACATGTTACAGGAACTCAGACTTTATCAAATATTAGTAGCTGTAAAGATAGCGGATACTATAAGTGGAAAAACTGTCCTCATTTGAAGGCAGCATGTAAAACCCACACAGCCTCAAATCTATGGTATACACTGGCCACTTTTTTAGGTACACCTGTTCAATTGCTTGTTAACACAAATAGCTAATCAGCTAATCACATGACTGCAATTCAATGCATTTAGGCATGTAGAGGTGATCAATACAACTTGCTGAAGTTCAAACCGAGCATCAGAATGGGGAAGAAAGTGACTTTGAAACGGAGACAGTTCACAGAGGCTCACCAAAATTGCACAACAGAAGATTGGAAACACATTGCCTGATTGGGATGTGGTGGAATGGAAGATTGGGATCATAGATGCAAACAATCTGCAGTAACTGTGTGATGCTATCATCCCAATATGGACCCAAATGTCTGAGGAATGTTTCCAACACCTTGTTGAAAATATGCCATGAAGAATAAAGTGGCCAGTGAGTGAAACAAAGTGATCAACCAAAACAAACAGCTATCTTAACTGGATACAAATCCGACTGACAAATATATTGGAAACTTAGAAACTTAGAAACTTAGTAACAAACTTCAATAGAAAGGAAAATGTAATTATATTATGAATATAGATATGAATATACTTGTAATAACAACATGTAATAACATACAAAAAGGCAAATTATGAAAAATAAAAATTGTACATTTAAGTTCAACAAAGTCAGTTTAAGCAAGGCTGAAGATAAGATAAGGACTTACAAAAATAAACCACCAGGTGTTGATGACCTTGACAGTTGGCTTCTCAAATTGGTTGCAGACTTAGTAGCCCCTTCTATCCATATTATGAACATAGGTTTCAGTGATTGTCGATTCTCTCAAGATTGGAAGAGGGCCAAGATAACTCCCCTGCCTAAAAACAGGAAACTTCCATTCTCTAGATATAATAGTCGTCTTATTAGCTTACTACCTGTATTTAGTAAAATGATGGAAAGCATTATATGAGATCAAATCAAACTTTACCTGAACACAAATAATCTGATTACTGATTTTCAATAATCATACAGACAAGGGTACTCCACTACTACTGCCCTGATTTAGATAACTGATGATTGGTTTGGCGAAATTGAAGACAAAAGAATGGTTGGTGCTGTCCTGCTGGACGCCTCAGCAGCATTTGACATCACTGACCACAAATTACTACTGAAAAAAATAGAATGTTATGGTTTTAATGAATCTGCATTATCTTGGTTTGAAAAGTGACCTGACAAATAGGACTTCTGTCTTTTTTCAACGGTAGCTATTCTGATATCTGATATTACCATGCATGAAAATCTTAACTGGTTGTCAGTTACAGACAGATTGCTGCAATCCTTACTTTTATTCACTCGAGCTGTGATTGCTGCAGAGTCTCCATTCTTCATGTTTATGAAACTCTCCTTCAGCATAGATAGAAATGTTACTGGTCTCCTATTTCTGTTTCATAGAAAAGTTGAGCTGTTTGCAGTATTGTCAATAGACATCTGGAATAACAGAACAGGACTGCAAAAGATTGAGTTATTAAAGTCAGATGCTGATGGTCTGATCTGCCCCGCAGCATGGATTACAAAGTGCTAAAAAGTACAACGAAGATTGGAATTTTTTACTGAAAATAACTGCTATTCCTAAGTTGTCCACTTGAGATGAAATTGGGCTGTATGCGTGGCCTCCAAACTAAAATGAGTTTGACATCCCTGCTTCAAACAGACGCAAGTTCACCTGAGAGTAAGGAAACTAATTAAAATAAGTAATGTCATACATCATAAAAGGAAAATATATTAATAATTCTGTCATTTGTTCCCTTGTAGCATTGCCTTGTCTCTTTCAGAACTGTCTGCATTCATGCATGACCAGAGAAAAAGGTAACTCTTGAAAGGCAGACTGTTCAGTGCCTGTGGTGAATCACAACACTATTAAACTCTAACAGACACACTGCTGATTATGGTCATTTTCTGCCGTGGGATCATAAGAATCTCACTTAATGTACTTTTAACAGCTACATAAGCACATCAATATATACAAGTCTGTGTGGGAGGGAGGGGAAAATGGAGGGAAAAAATAGTTCTTTGTTTTTTAACTCCACGGGCGAGAAAAAAGAATGACTTTTGTATCAAATCAATATTAACTCTGCCATGAATTTCTGGCGTTTTACTGACTGCTAAAGGTAAAACTCTACATCATGTCCTCACTGTGAGATAAAGTACTCCTCTTTTGGGGAAGTCTCAAAATGGAGCCTTCAGGCAGACTTTGTCAATCGAGCGGTTTGAGTGTTGCCCTCACCGCAGGCAGAAATCAACTCTGACACACTCTGCGCTGGCTCCGCTCCCCATGACTGTTTGTGACACACGGCAAAAGCTTTTGGATCACTGGGCCATCATATTATCAAAACAGACACTGCAGGTCTCGCAAGTCGACAAGTCTAACAAATGCAGCTGGCCAACTATTGAATCACTGATATTTTGTTGTTCACATGACAATACTAATATTTCAAATTATTATTTATCTTGTCCACTTCATACATTGTGACCTGACTTGGAATATATTGATGATTTACAGTCTATCTGCTCATCATTTGTTTAGATCGTGGCACTTTCTCTGGCCAACGTTTTATTACAACTATCACAACTATGCCAGCAGGTTCAATAAGTTGTATTAATTTAAATTTGCTAATAAACATTAAATCTTTTTATTTAGCCAGTAGTCAACATAAAATAGCAATATGGTAATGTAACTTTCTCAGTTAGCTGATGTTAACACAACAAGTTTAAATATGGTAACTTTCACACACATTTCAAATCGCATCCCTGCCTCAACATGGTAATTTATGTAAAGAAAATGCTTGTCAAGATCACTGATGTTTAGTTAACAAAGCTAACATCCAGGCAACCTTAGGCAAGGGCCTAAAGAAAGAATAAGTGTCAGGAGGGGGGAGTTGAGTATTTAATAATATAACAAAAGGCGCTACAAGGCAGGAAAAACCAAAATCCAAAAGAATCAAGGAATCATGATGTGGCATGGAAAAGGAACATGGCAAGAAAAAAAACAAGGACGAGAAAACATGGAACATGGCTTGGAGACGTTATGACGCGACAAGGAACAAAGGGAAGGCAAGGCCATATATACACATGAGGGCTGAGGGATGACAAGACACAGGTGAGACACATGAGGACAATCAACGCAGGTGAGACAAATTAACATTCAAGAGACAAGGAGGCACAAGACAGGAAATCCGGAACTTAACAAAATAAAACAGGAAACACAACATGACACAGACAGACATGACAAAACCACAAGGAAATACAATAGACAGGAAACTAGAAAAGATGACAAAACAAAACAGGAAACTTCAAAACATGATCACAAAATAAAAGACAGACATGGAACCTTGAGAATAAGGGGAGCATAAACATTTTACATGAACATTTCATACTATAAAAGTCAAATAAATTGTACTTCTAGCATGGCCTCCAGAATTACTGAAAAAATCTGCAAACACGCCACAACTTGTGAGCCATTTAAAGGTAGCCTAACTACACTAACAAAACTATTATCTATCACTGGCAAAATGTCCAAATGTTCATGCACAAATCCAGAAAATAAGCAAACTAAGACAGAGTGTCTCTCGTGTGTCTTCCGTGAGACACACACACACATCTCTATATATGGGAAATATTTACCAGGCCATTCAAGTCCTTTGGGTGGGCTTTAAGCAGTGATGGACAAAAGAGTTGCAGCAACATAACCTCATGTGTCATCTGAACACCGCTGAGTTGAATTTGTTGAACAACAGAATGGCTCTGGTTGGTTATACATTGAAGGACAATGAAATCGCTTGAAACGAGCCCCATAAGGAAACTTCAGGGTTACCAGATATTGTTAAAAGAATAAAGCTTGGCTACATAAGGACCCAGGATGCAGATATTGCAATTGAAAGTGAGCACCCTGTCTTGAATCCAAATAAATGTACTTTGCCTGAAAAGAGAGAGGAATGCATATTCCTTCATGAAAGGAGTACTTGATGGAGACATGGTTAGGAGCAGGCTGCAGTTTGTCTTTTGGATATAGAATAGAATGAGTGATTCATTGCATGGGTGTGCATTTATTTTTAACCAAAATATAAATAAATTCTTGTAGTTCAAGTATTAGTTTAAAAAGTCTTCAAAACTGAGAAAATATATTGTTGTTATTAGTCTTGAAATGTGATAAAAGGAAATGGCAAACTGAACTAAAATAAACTCATACAAGTCTACAAAGTGGCTCACTGCTGAATATTATATCACAGTGAAAGCATGGTAAAGCATCTCATGAGGCAATTAGTTCTCCTGGGAGGATTTTGTAAATGCTCTTCAGAGACTGTAAACATCAAGACATCAATATCCCTGGGGAAAAAATTGGATGAAGTACTTTCTCAGCTCTGAAACGTTGTTAGAAATAAGCCACTAAAGACCTGAAAACAGTTTGACTGATCATGGTGTGTAACAGCAAATGCTGCGTCAGCTATCATAAAATTGTGTTGGGCTGGTTTTCTGAGAAACAATTATCCCAGCTGGAGTGAACAACTCTGTTCATATGAAAGCCAAAGAGGATAATGCAAAATATTATAAAGGCCATGTAAGTGAATAGGTGTCTCTATATGCAGTATATTCACTGCAGTGAAACACAAAACCATTACACTAAGGAACACTCTGTACTATATTAAATTAGAGCCTATGTTTTCCATCTCAGCCGGAAAATATTGCTTACATCTAAGTGGTTTCCCTATAGTGTGCTGGGGTGAAACGGAAGAAAAAAAACCTCTGCTGACAGTGAATGCAAACCCTTGAGCTAAAAAAAGCGCCAACACTGACACATAAAGAGGAGATGGAAAGATATGAGGGAGAGATAAAAACTGTACATACATTGTTAACACCCGTATCATCTGTACAGTGAACTCAAAAGAAATAAGATGGGAAATCTGTTCTGCATAAATACACAAATGTCAAAATGTGCTGCTGTAGCTGTTCTCTGCAGAAGCTCCTCAGACGTCTCTGTGTCTGATGATTTCAGGGAGCAGTCACCCCTTTATGCCACTGCTATTGGAAGAAGCTGAACCTGTATTTTCCCATCTGTGCGCCCCGTGGCAGTGTTAAATTTGATGTTTCCACTCTTATACCCTGTCTGCCTGGAGCAAGGTTTGTTTTGAAAGACTGGGTCAAGACAGGAGCAGCTTAAGATCCCCCACTGCTTAAACAAGGGGCCTAAGCATTTTCCAGACAGATCCCGGACCCTGGGTAAATGATCTGCACCAGCAACACTACGCTTCCCGCATAAACACAGACCCCTGTCACCCATTTTTACAGTCCCAATCTTGTACTTGTCAAACTTGACACAGTTTGATTAAACTTGTCGACACCGCTCGTCTCATCGGCTTCCGACTGGCGGCGGGAGCAATCACCCCGGGATGCACCCACTCTTGCTGATCCCTGCCACTCACCCTGGGTCACTCTCATAGCACTCTGCTTTGTTCCTCTGCTGACATACAGCTAACCTCAGCAGCGGTGGAAATACAGCATTATCATATTATTTATGAGGGCTGGCCTTTTGGGATGCAACTCAAGCAGGAATACCAAGTGAGCGCTCCTGCTGTCCTGCTCCCAGGCCTGCCTCCTGGGCTAAGCACTTACACTTCGGCTCCCACGGTAGAGCGTTATCTTCAAGCTGAGGTTTAGCGGGGGTTTCTTATTTCATTTAAGCGAACACTGTGCACACATATGCTGAATTGTAGGTGCCCTTGTCAGAGTATTTGCAACTCAGAAGGGAACAGACCATAGACCTGATTCTTGTGTTTGAGAATGTCTTTCGTCTGATCATTCCCGGTTAGTTCCCATTAATATGAGGATTTTGTTAATACGGCAGTGTTCCACTGCAGCTCCCTGGTGGCACCAGAAGGATATGATCTACTGTCTGTCGTGCCTACAAACAATCCACCAATCTGTTCTCGGGGATACGGAACGCGGAGCTTTCCCTCTGTGTTTGGACTGAGAGATTACATTGTTAGCAGAAAGTCATTACTTCCAGAAAGCATATTAATCCACAGTAGCTGTCCGAGACCTTTACTTCCCCTCTGGCCACATGATATTGTTTCAGAATTCACATTTTGAATGAAAGTTACAAATGTGATTAAAGTGACGTCTGAAGCACATATAACAGCATGACTCAGGTAGCTCTATTAGTCACCATTACCTCCTGGATTTTGGATTTCAATGAGTTGGAGGGCTGCATTTGACTTGTTATGCCTTAACAATTGAGACTGAAACCTGACTCCATTCTTCAAAAATCCTTTAATACAGAGTTTATCTGAGTCTCACACAGCAAATTAAAACACATAGCTTTTAATGTATCTCAAAGGTTAAAATGTTCTCTCCCCAGCTGTCTGAAAATGAACGATGTCCAGTGTCCCAAACTTTAACAGAGCCACTGCTTCTTGTGTTTTTCTGTCTGTGCAATGCCTTTGTGGCTTCCTTCCCTTTAAATAACTCATCTGAATTACATTTCACCTAATAAAACTGCTTGGCAGCCACCACCAGTTTCACTCGGAGGGCTGCACATGCTTCTTGAGAAGAAAAAGGCATCTGAGTGCGCTTCTTTGCATGACAAAGAATTGGCCAAATCTGAAGCATTTACATGGCTGAGCAGTCGCTTTTGTTTCTTGGCATTATTCTGAAACATAAAGAGGATGAATTAATTTTGTCGTTGTGTGAACTTTCGTGGACTGTAGTTGGTGAACAATGCATTTATTTATTTATTTATTCGCCTGGCAGGTCTGTGAAGCACCTTTGCTTTTTTGTAGTGATGTACTGGAATGCTGTAAGGATTTTTTTATTTTTTTTTTACAAATCCTCTTTTTCTGCCGCCAGATCACAGGAAGCACATATCATATGTGGGCCGTACACATGCCACCCAGGAAGGATAAATGTGTTACAGACACATTGCTGAAATTGCCTCATTCTGTTGTGAGCATTTTCTCCCACCGTCCTCAACAGCAAACTGCTCAGAAGCAAAGGTTGCGAGGCGGGGAGTGGCATCTTGGGAGTACACTGGCCCCGGCAGCATGTCTCCTTTCATGCCTCATTCATTCACTTTATCACCTCATTAGATGAATGTGAAGGTGTGTAGTACAAGCCTTGTCACCCTGAGACAGAAAGGGAGGAGCCATACTCCATCTTGTCCTCCCCTGGCTCAACTCGCCCCCTCAGCTTGAGAGCTGCACGTGCAGCAAACGTGGCTTTGTGCTACAGGGTGAGGGGGCTGTGCAAGATGCCATATGAGCACACTTCATCAGGTGACACACAGCGCAAACGCTTTTAGCACTGGAGACTTGTGATTGCGAGGGGAAATGAGAGAGCGGTATGAAAATGCATAATTCCTGTCATAACACTGGATGTTTTTCATAAGATAATTGAAGCTGCACATCCCAGTTGAGAGTTAAAGGACAAGTTTCCTTTGGGAAAAAATTATAAAAAGTAACTTTTCATGACTGTATTTCCTTTACATGGTCCATTTATTGAACTAACACACTCACTTGATTAACAGGTAAATAACTAAATGTATATCTTTAAGAGCACTGCTTGAAAAGCTTTCTTCTTCTCTCAATACTTGTGCCCTCAGTCTGTGTATATATATATGAGCTGAATCATGTTGTATGAGCACCGTCTGTATGTCGACATAATCCCATTCTGGTTCCACATCCGTCTTAAAAACCCCTGCTGTAAAATCACCTCCCAGCGACAAAAAAATAGCAGTTGTGAGGAACACAGAGAGGGGATAAATTGCACTGACTCCCTGGTTTACAAGAGAACATCGGTCAGGGCTGCCCTGGATACATAACCCAGATGGAAACCATGCATACACACGCATAAGCAGAAAAAAGACCCTCAATTTGTCACTTTTTTCACGGGGGGTTGAACTAAAATAAGTATCAGATTCGTAATCAGATATGACATAAATCACAAGTTTAAAAAGGTGAGAGGACAAACAACAGTCTTCACTGAATCCCAGCGTCACCGTGCAGAATACAAATGGAGCTTTTCATTTCAAGTGTCGGGGTCTCACACTGTCAGGAGAGACAGTGTAAGAGTTTTCAGAAGCTCTATCATTATCCTCTGTGTTTTTATCGATTTCCTCTAGCCTCACGTTGTCTTGAATCCCTTCGATACAAATTGCCTTCATATTACTGGGGTACGGCCGCAGCACAGGGCACGCCACAATTATTTATTAGATGCAAGCTTGGTTAAAATTGCTTTTTGCTGATAATAAACAATAAGGAGCTCTGATGCAGAGAGATCCACTTTGATGTCTGAGCTGTAGCCTCTGTGTACCTTGTGCTTTTGATAAATGCACTGACATCAAATGATCTAAGGTGAGATATCTTGCATGAGCGCATCATGTTTCCCTCTAATGCCCTAAATAGAAATGTATGACCTCTTAATATATAAATGTGTCAGGATGAGACACGTGTTCATTTGATGCCTTTACATTTGGACATCGGCAGTCCACCATATTGTGTTCCCTTTTTTTGTGAAGACTTTAATGTGGACTTTATTAGAATCAAAAATCTCAGTGTGCCCTTTGAAAGTGCTTCTGCGCCGTGTGGAACTTCTGCCTCGAAAGTGGCTAGAGCTGAATACATTTTGGGTTTTCACAAGATGTGTTTTAATATCGGGGCCGGTCTCTCTGACAGCGTATAGATTTTTAAGGTGTTTATTGATGTGGCGCTCATTAAAAAGTTAACCTTATGAACTACCAAAAGAAGCAATGGAGATGTGGAAATGTGACAGCAGACTGCTTTGAATTCATGAACTGTCAAGGCCTGAGGATGGCTCCGTTAGAGGCAATTACACTGAAGCATAACTTGATGTTGAAAAAGGAATCCTTGAATAATTCATCATGGGCATCCATGTTTGGCTTGTATTGGGAGGATAAGTATCATACTTTCATACAGATAGGTTTTCCGTTAGAGAACATAATGACAGCATGTTACAGGTTGACCACAAGGAGTAACTCACATGCTCTAAGTTATTCTTTCTGCTGCTGTGTGCCGTGTACAATCAATTGTTCATCTTTCTTCGTTTTAATCTTTATTTAGTCACCATACTTTCATTTAATCCACTCATTGATTTTCAGTGACAATCAAATTGCCATTTTCCTTTTGCTCAGTACAGAGCTGCCACTCTTTTGTTTTGCTTTCATCATGAAAATAAATTTACTAATGTGGGTAACAACAACACCGTAGCTAAATGAAAATGAAATCATTTACTTGTGTGCTCCTTCACAGTCAGCTTGTCATTTTTCTGCTTTTGGTTTTTACTCACCTCACTGAAATAACCGTCTGTATGAGTCCAACTCATCTCATCTCATCTTCTACTACTGCTTATCTTCGCTAGGGTCACAGGAGTTGCTGGAGAGGCGGGGTACACTGTGGACAGATCGGCAGTCTATCACAGGGCGAGAGACAAACATCCATTTACACTCACACCTAGGGTCAGTTTAGAATCACCAATCAACCTAACGAGCATGTCTTTGGAGGGTTGGGAAGAAAACGGAGTACCCGGAGAAAACCAGCTCAGAGGCTCTGTGCCGCCCGCATGAGTCCAGCTGTAGCTGAGAAATGACGAGTTTATGTTTCTCGGCCAAACAGTCAAGTTGGAGTTTAAGGACATGTCAGTCTGGACCAGGGGTGTCAAACTCATTTTAGATCAGGGGCCACATACAGTACAGTCCACAACACATTTTATTGCTATCAGCCATTTAGTTCTGGATGTTGTGCTCTGTCCACTACTTTTCCTAAAACAGTGGACAAATTAGGAATAGCAGTTACTTTTGTAGCACTCTGTTTTCTCATTTTACAGGAGGGTGGATAATTACTCTATAGAGTAATCACTCTTTGCATGGGAGATGAACGGATGACAGGTCTACTAAGGTATTAAGTTTGGGATGTGTGTATACCAGAGGTCAGAATGTATGACTCTTTCTAAGGTGCTAATGTTCTAAGGAGACCAGGTTAGCTTCTTTTAGGCTGTTTATGTAATGGCAACCGTGTATATGTTTGTATAAGAAACTACCACTGCATTTACTGTATGTGTGATTCCAGGGAATCATTTCTAGTGAGAATCCTATCTTACCTTTTATTTTCAGAGCGGAAAAGAACTGAAAAAGTTGGAGGACTGATAAAGATCATCATCACATGGTGCAGCAACAATCATCAAAAGGCTCTTGTCCTGGTTGTCATCCAGTAGGAGGAAGTAAATAGAATAGACTCGTGGAAGAACTAGCACATGAGTTCTTGAGCTCTGGTCAGAAGATGTGTTTGAGGTCACAATGGCCTTTGACAGTCAAGCAACAAACAAATCATTTCATCCTAGAAATCAAGTGTCTGTGCCAAATTTGAAGAAATCAAAGAGAAATCAACCAAGGAGCCGAGGAGCTGGTCATTGACTTCAGGAAGAATAGGACACCAGTGGAGCCCATCACCGTCCGAGAGAGTCAGAGGAGCTCATTCTCCAGCAGACTGATTCAGCTCCATAGTTGAGCTGCCATAGTGAACGCTACAGAACTTCTTTTATACCTTAATCTATCCAGCTGAATGACAGCTCATCTTTTTGTAACAGCTAAAATAACCAAGCAATTTCCCTTGTGGATCATTAAAGTCTTAAGTTTGTGAGATGTTGTTTTCAGAAGTATAATTCCTTGAGTCAACTGTCACTGGCACAGAGGTGTAAAATGTGCATATTAGGGGTGTAACGATTCATTTTAACATTTCGATTCGATTCACGATTCGTGGTTGCCATTATGATTCAAGGACAATTTTAGTTCATTTAGAATGATGCGATCCGAAACAATTCAGTGACTTGAAATCGATTCAGTAACTTTTTAGCCAAAAATTAAACCAATGTGACTGAAATAAATACCTACTCAGTATTCCTCTACATTCATTTAGGAGTGGTGGGCCGCCAACGGGTAACTATCTTGCTCAGCATCTACTCTTTTGGGCCCAGAAGTTTAGCACCACATGTCCCTTTCTGTGTATAATCACCTCTTTTGGTCGGTTGACAGTATCACATGATGGTGGTGACCTAAAATGCACGTTAAATTATCCGACGTTTCATCGGGTTGTTTTGTTTTTGCTCAGGTCACTGTGTGTCACTGGTGGGATGAGGCGGAGAGGCAAGGAGATGAGATGGCGAATGTTAGCATTAGCATATACATTAATTTTGCCATCGATGTTAGCCGGACGCTAAATAGGTAAAAGAGCTATTAGTATAACGGTGTTTTCGGTATATAAAACTAATTTGTAAATTTCGTTTGTCCAGTTTTACAGTGTTTCTCAAGTAAATAGTCTAGACGTGCTTAATCCAATGCGTTATTTCCTAGTATCGATACAATCGATTGATTACCTTTTAAATTGATATTAGATCGATGTATGTCGTCCGGACAGCCAACTTGCCGAGCACAGATCGATGTAGTTGGATCGTAGGAAAATAAATCGATTCATCGATGTAATGGATGAATTGTTACACCCCTAGTGCATATGTTTTGTTTTTGTTTGTTTGATCTAAAGTTTCTGTCTAGAATAAATTTCTAGATTCTACTACTTTTACTTCTGTTTCACTTTTAAAGCCTGTAGCAAATGCTTTTCTTGCAGAAACTCCTAATTAGTTCCAATTGATGGACACAAAGTGGTATAACCTTAGAATATGTCCTCATTAAAACTATCAGCTACAAATACTTCCATAAATCTATTTTTTAATTCTTGCCTATAGTTTGATTATGCCACAGCTCTGTCAGAGTTTCAGGTAGGTAGCTGGATAATTTGGAGGGTTTCTTTATATATGTTTGAAAGAGTTCAAAAATATCTATTAAACTGCAAATAATGTTATATAATGAGAAGAGGTGTCCAATTAAACACTGAACAGGTTCAATTAAAGAGATAATTGCCTTAGGCAACAAAAAAGGCTGACAGTAAGGAGGGAAAAAAGACTTGAAATAATGGTATCAAGAAGCAGCACAAGCGTTTAGATAAGGAGGCTCCTCATTTGAACAGTAATGTGTGGTCAGACTGCAAAACTAACTATTCAGTGGAGGAAGAAAAACTGCTTGTGACTGGTGCTTAGAACACAGAGAGACATCAGTATGATACATATAATACATACACAAATTAAGCTTTATTGTCTTTTCTATAAACTGTGATGTTAGGAAAGATTGGCATAGAGAAGGTGGCAAATGTAGACTTACCTAGTTGTGTTTTAGATTGGGTAAATGCTTAACTTTTAGGTAATGATTAAAGAAAATGCACAGACATGTCTTTGTTCTGATTAAAAATTAGTGAAATGTATGCCTCATTGTGGAAACCGTCCAGTATGTGAATACCAATAGCCTCTAAACTGAGTGTGATTATGTAATTAGTATGGCATTCAGAAAATATCATAATCATTATCACCTGTTAGGTCTTTATATCTTTTCAAATGAGCAATTGACTCAGACTTTGGTCAATTAGCGGATGCTTTTATCCCAAGAAAGAAAGAAAACATAATTTTTTACCTTGGGTCTCCCAGAAAGAATTGTTCCTTGTTCCTCATCCAGTCAGCAAAGTATTAGCAAATATCTGCAGTTGCTTACATTTCTCTGCGTGATAAATTTTAAAATCATAACCAAATATGAAATCAGGTTAGCATAACTTTATGTAACTTGCATTGACAAAAACATAAACGGAAGGGTAATTGAAATCCAGAACTGGCAGTGACCTTTTATCTTTCCAGAGTAATATGCTAGCTAACGTTAGCATCAAGCTGGTCTCATTCATTGGCAGTTATGAATGTAATGACGTATCATTCATATTTTAAATCCTAAATATCCTTGATATCATTCGGGGCAGCAATGGTGCATCCGAATGGAATTTGAGAGGTGTAAATCTGAATCTTTAAACACCTCACAATAGCAGACAGTCTGGTATCAAGTAACATGTGTCGCAAGTTTCTCTGATTGTCCAGAAGGGTGAATTGGGTGCAAAAAACCCTAAACCTCTTATGCTGTAGCTGCAAGCATCAGCATGTTACACTAAGTATTTTACATCCTTCAATAATAATGTGTTATGACTATGGTCAGTTTAGTTTGTGGAAACCATTCATGGATGCTAGTAGATTTTAAACAACATCAGCACATTCATTTGATCATATTTCAGTATATCAAGCTGAAGGAACATTGAATTGTCACTGGTCACTGAAGATGCTAACCTAAGATGTCTGTCTTTTTGTATGATATCATATTAACATTTTTAACCAAGTAATTTGTTGAACATTTAGGTAATTGACTATTCAATTTTTCAATTCAGTTTTATTTATATAGCGCCAATAACAATACAAATCGTCTCAAGATGCTTCACAAAAACCAGCCTGCAACCTCCAGAGCAAGCCTGAGGGCGACGGTGGCAAGGAAAAACTCCCTTTTAACAGGAAGAAACCTTGAGCTAGCTAACCAATGCAATATTTTTGAAATTAAGGATTATAAACTGACCATGTTAAATTTGCAACTGTCATTACATTGTAGTCTGTATGCAAGATGCAAGAGTGGAAAACTCGACAGCCCCCCCCCCCCAGTATCAGTGCCATGTTACGCCCTCTGATCCACAGGATCTCATTACAGGTAAACAGCTGCAGGATCTATGAATTAGTGAATACAAATATTCCAAGTATCAGGCATGGAAAGCTTTGGGATATCTGATAAAAAAAAAGAGACTTATTTACGTTAGTTTGACCAGGAGCAATGATTTCAATCACAAAACTGCCTCATTAAATCCCATCATTCTCTCTCATGGAGCTTGACGTTCATTTCAGGAGCCTAGCAAATATGTTCAAACATGACACCCCAATCCCATTCTTCATGGATTAGGCCTCATCTACTATCAGTGATCACAGATTAGCGATCTAATCTGGTGTTTAGTCACACACAAAGACAGATGGAGCGATTAGTTAACCTCATTTAGACATTTTTTTTCCTCCAATATTTACCCAACGATTGTACTCATAATTTTACCTCCCAGTCAAATGTCCATGTTTTCACACCATTTTCCTCACAAATCCGTGTATACTGCAATGTTATTTCTCCTTGAGTGGCGAGCCGCATAGAGCACGGCCCTCCCTCAGGAGATAGAGAGCATTTCATTTCACACTGACATGTTCACCTCTATCCTCACCATCCCGCCGAGGGGTTGCTGGGGTTGTCAACCGTGGGGAAATGAAAGAGGAACTCAAGCTTTTGCTGGAGTCAAAACAATGTAAAAACCACATTTGTGACCACAAAGCAAAGTTGGAAAACAAAATCACTTGGATCCCTACAATTGGGAAAGTTATTCATACTGTTGTATTTCAATGTCCCCGTCCTATCTATTGCTCACTTTTGTTGCAAAATAGCTTGAGGAATTATATCACCCTCAAGTAAAGGGTAAACACAGGGGTATAAAGAGACAACTTTTGCTTTATTGGAAGAATAAAACTGTAATGGCTTGTTTCATTCCCTTTGTATATTGACGGAAGAGGTGAACAATACACTGTAGCTTTGTTTGTCTTTTGGTCAAGTCAGGGTCAGCCTTCCAATAAAGCGCACACAGGGGCCGGTAGCAGTCAAATAAATTGGATTTTATATGCTTGCCATGAATATACGGATCATGCAATGTGGAGACTGCTCTGCACTTTTTAGGGCATTCAGTATACCCCCAGGCTTTTCATCACCAGTAAAGCTGTGGCATATCACTTCTCATTATTTCTTGCTGAATCTTCCAATCTAGCCAATTTGAGGTAAAACACAACATATCCGTCATTCTCCTGAGGTTGAATTTGCGAGCTATGGTGGACACAGAGAAAAAAACAAGCAATAGGTTTTTTTTTGTTCTTTTCTTATTCCCCTCAACACTTATTCTTCTATTAATGAGCAAGAGGTTATTCATGGTATACAAGGTAATAGGCTTTTTATTCCATTATAGACTTTAGAGTTTGGTTTTTGTTTTTGTTGTGCTTAATGCCATTTTCAACTGTCTGTTTGTAGAAGTCTACGTGAATGATATGTGGTGCCCGTTTATGAACTCTTTACTGTTGATGAAATATGTGGAAAAGTGGACAATCAATCCACACAGTACAGAAATGTGCACCCTGTGTAGTTGTGTGCCCTTTTCAGAGAACATTGAGGAGTTCCTCTGCTTATTTTCGTATGATTACCAATTGTTCAGATGCATGCAATAATCAGGATGTCTTGTTTTTGAAGAACACAGATGAACCTTTTTGTTTCTCATATTTATAAAATACAAAATATCTCTAATGATGTACACAAAGCTACTAATGAGCAGCCATGCTGATGTCCTTTTTGGTATGCATGAAGCAATGCAGGTAGTTAGAGCAGTGGCTCTGGAGATGTGGTAGGTAATCTATTTCTCCGTGCCAGAAGGTCAGGCAGATTAAACCCCACTATGAAGATCCCAGTTTTCATGACAGCTGTCTGCAGGGGAGCTCTAAAACCGAACTCTCAATGAGATGTAAAATTAACTTCAAGTCTTTGGCTATGAAGGTCACGCTTTTGCGCTAGAATGAACGGAGGGTCGAAGCTCTCACTGTGACAAATGCATTTTTATTGGTCCACATCCAGAGAGTGGAGCCCATACGTTGTGAATCTAGTCGGCACACACTTCTTTTGATGGAGTGTACATTTGTCTTGTAATCTTGTACCAGCTGCTGTAAAATATATGGTTTCGGACACCATTTCAATCTCTGCTTCTCTTTCAAAAATAGGAATTTCAGTACTGTGCTTGCTCAGTTACCACATTCACCCTAAGCTATATTGTGCAAGGGTTATCTTTTACTCTGCTTTTGAATGAGAAAATCCCCCTTTGGCTACAGTATTTTCTAATTTTACTCACTGCTCACAAAGTTCTTAAATTGATCATTCCACTGGTTCCTTAGGTTTATTGTAGTGATACTATCTACAAAATAATGAGACATACATATACAGATATATAAAACATTCAAGATCAAAAAGAAACCACTTAGTGATTCCACCTTAAAGTGGATACTCCCATAAAAAAGGGCGGCTCAATATTAAGTCATTATCTCTAATGACCTTGCTTGTTGTTTAGAAAGACTTAAAAGGTCATATCCATCTAGGTGTTAGGATTAATTCCGAATAAATTGAATTTGTTGGTGGCATTTGAGCTATTTTATTGCACAAAGGGTTACAACTTACTGTGAATTGCTACAGTTGTTTGATGAGGTCAAACCAGTATCGTATAATCATTTCTCTCTACAAAGAACTGTAAAAAAGTTTTTTTTTGTTTTTTGTTTTTTGTTTAAATGATATAAAAGCTTTGCCACTAAATCAAAATTAAGAGACAATCAGAAAAAGGCAGGGATAAAAATGCACATTTAGTCTCAGCATAAACTTACTCCACATGCACCGTTATATTATTTTACTGGTATTGATACTGTTTTTAAATGAAACATAACATTCCTGTAACTGTTAGTCTAACCGTACATTCATTTGACGGTGACTACTGAAAAAAATGACACCTTCTTTTGGGCAAGACACTATTTAGTTTCAGTTAAATACAGTTTTATTTATACAGCATCAATAACAGTACCAATTGTCCCAACATGCTTTACAGAGCACAGGATTTGAAACTGGCAAGGAAAAACTCCCTTTTAACAGGAAAAAATCTTAAGAACCCCCGAAACCAAGCTCATTTGGAAGAGATACACATATTAACACATGACTAAAGCATTCATGTAAAATCTAATCATGAAACAAACAAGAGTACAAGCTGATAATGATGGTGACTTGTCATGCAAAATGTCAACAGTATATTGTAGTTGTGGCCACAGCGATGTTCAGTGTTACAGATACAGCTGATGATTCCCAGCTCAAATGCCATAAAATAAAAAAAACAAAAGATCAATATTTTATTTATTACTTTAAACACCCAGATTGCTAACATGAATATAGTCTGTCATAAAAACAAACAACAGACTGAAGCAGTCGTTTTATTTATGTAGCACCTTTCAAAACAAATCAAAGTGCTTTACATTTTGATTGACAAACACATATTAAAAGTGAAACAAGAAAAAGGACATGGAGACTAATGCACACTGTATCTATCACAAAGACAGGGATTAGTTAAAATAATGAAAGATCAATATCAGACAAAAATACTGATATAAAGAATAAAAATATCAACTAAATGTAACAATAATAAAGATAGAAACAGTAAAATGGAAAAACTTGAATGAAATAAAATGAAGGAAAAAATTACAGAATGAAATATAGAAACACTCAATAAAAATAACGAGGTAAGAGAAACAGAATAAAATACTATAAAACTGTAGAATAGAATAAAATGACTATAACACATAAAAAAACAGATGGAAGAGAGAGGTTTAGGGCCTACGTTTAAAAGTGTCAGTGTTTGTAACTCCTCTCAGAGCCACCGGCAGGCTGTTCCACACTTTTGGAGCGTAGTGGCTGAAAGCAGCATTGCCAAATATTTCTGTTCTACTCTGTGGAACAGTTAAAAGAGAGGAGCCACAGGATGTGAGAGGCCTTTCTGGTTCACACAGTAAAAGCATCTCTGGTGGAGTGATTTAAAAACTAACAAAAGAACTTTAAAATCAATATGAAAACTAACAGGCAGTCAGTGTAAGGATTTTAAAATAGGCGTAACATGTGCTGTGAGAACTCATGCTGCAGAATTTTGAGTCAATTGCAGCTTGTTAATTGTATTCTTGGGAAAACAGAAAGGAGAACATTACAGTAGTCTAGCCTGCTAGTTAGAAAAATGTGCATTAGTCTGTCTGTGTTGCTCAGAGAGAAAAATGGCCTAACTTTGGAATTATTTTATACCAACTACTTTGGTTTTGTTTTAAATAAGATTTAGAAAAGTAAGGACAAACCAAACAAAATTATCTCAAACCAACCCAAACTTTGTTCACTTCCCCGAATCAGTTTTTACCGACAAAATAAAATTCAAAACAGAACCAACTGGGGGGTAAAACAGCTCAGTCTGATAATACTGATAATGCTTGATTTGTGTTCTCCACTGTGAAATGACTGTGAAATGACTGTGTGTGTCGGTTGTGTCACATTTCTAAAGCTGTGCTTGTGCATGTAGTCAATAACGGTCAAAAGGGTTTCACTGGGATAACCTACATCTTGGTTCATGAAAAGGCGACTTGATAAAGTCATATCAGTAACAGTATTACAAATATAGCAGTATTTAAAAATCGGACATAAAACTCAGGTGCTTGTAAATGCATACATAGTGAGAGTTTAGTGGAAAAAGTAAACATGATCATCCAGATTTCCTCATACTGTACAATGTGACTAAAGTTGCAAATTCAGTTTAGAGATATCAAGGTAGCATGAAGACAATAAAACTGTTAAACTGATGAAAAAAAAGCATTTACCAAAAAAGAATTAACTGCTGCTGGAGTTGCTATGCGCAATATTAAAACTGCCTCGAGGCTCAAGATGCTCCAGTCAAAGAAGACTTTACCGAAGCCAACCGCATCACTGATGATGACTGAAATGCTTTGCTGCAGTTGTGCACCCTCGCAACGGTTTACATGTAGTATGAAATTAAATGGTTTTAAAAAAAAACTGGTGTGACCATGTCCACCAACACAGCCACAGCAGCTCTGACACACTAAAGGAACACAAAACAAAGGATATTGAAACAGCTACTTGGACTTGTGTGGTGTCCCTGGGTTTGCACACTCAGGGTTCCCAAAGCTGAAACAGCATTAGACCCATAGTGAACTGATTGCTCATTAAGAACTGATGGCACCTACACCATGGAGGTGTGTAGGTGGACCAACCCAAGTAGATAGGGTGACTGGGAAAATAACACTAATGGACAATAATGATTAGTAATGTTAATGGGTATTTGTGTGAAAAGAATATGAATTGTTAAAACAATAATAAATGTGTGAACAGGAGATGATCTCCACTATAGGTAAAGGCCTATAGGAAACAGGATGTAGAATGGATTGTGCCATGTTGTGTAATGCACCTTCCCAGTTCATGGAGTCCTGCTGAAGAGGTTCTGTGAGGAGTGCTTAACACTGAAGGTGAAATTTATGTACTTTAGATTTAAAATAAAGACATGGTTAATTTATTTATTTTTTGCTTCTTTGCTAGTTTACTTGCGTTTATTGTTAAACTGTTAATTTGATGTTTTATGGTGTTTAATGGTTTTGTTTTGATCGCAGACAATGCAGGATTTGGCCACTGTTTTGCTTCCTTTTGATGTTGAGAAAATCTTGACCTCTGTTGGTTGGTCCAGGATAAGTGAGTAAGCCCGGCTTGA
The DNA here is from genome assembly GCF_022458985.1 of Mugil cephalus. Lineage (NCBI taxonomy): Eukaryota > Metazoa > Chordata > Actinopteri > Mugiliformes > Mugilidae > Mugil > Mugil cephalus. The sequence goes on along the minus strand of NC_061775.1, from coordinate 1,643,901 downwards.
CTAAGCCTTGTTGGTGCATTCTTGGATTAATCAGTTGCACGTTTGCCAAACCAGGATAAAAAGACACGGTTTACTCAAGCCAGGTGTGGATTGTTAGGATTTTTAGGTGCGTGTTCACGTTATCCTAAAGAAGACCACGAGATCGATCATGGAATCACCGACAGGAAAATGAAACACGGATGTGCGTCCTATTTTACCATCGCTGAACAAGAGTGGACAATATGAAGAATTATTTTTTTCATTAAAAGAAAAAAATGGCAAAACAAGAGCAATTAAAAGGAGAAGCCTGGTAGACAGCAGCGGATCAGCTCAGTGCGTAAGAAGCATTTACAACTGATCAACTGTCTCCACTGGAACTGTCATATTTACAGTTAAAGGATGTGGAGCTGATTAGTCCATTAATGAATAGTTGTGTTTTTTGCTTTAATGTGGCACACAGAAGTACATGTTACTCATGTAGAATATAATTAAGTTCACTTCTACTGAATCTATTTTCCCATCTAGTGTTCTGTTCATCCATCATCCTTCATAAAGAACAAACTTGTCTGACCAGAAAAGGACCGGACAGCAGGTGAAAACAAACATAAGAGAATATCCTGCAGTCTGGTCAGTTACATTAGTGTAGCATAAATAGCAATTATCAAATGACTGATCTGATGATGATTTGTTGTCTGCTGACAATGAATTTCTGTATGATTTTAGCAGCCAAGCTAAAAGCACATAAAAATGGCACGGGGAGTGGCCCTCCCAGCCAGGAGCTGACCCCAGCAGAGGAGCTGGCAGTGGATCTTAATAAAGGGTCCAGGGAGGGACCGTGATGGACTCAGTCCGTGCAACAGACTGTAGCAGCTTAACAGGTACAGTTTCACTGCAGATTAAACACATTTGACAATATTATACTGTCTGACGCAATTACGCTTTTGGAGCCACTAGAGTACGATCCATTTAGTACTGTACAATTTATTGAAATTACAGATTTGGCATGTCCTTTCAAATGTCAATATGGGTTCTATTGATTCATGTATGCATGTATATGGCAGGAGGAGTGAACCTCTGCAGATGAGGAGACGCTGTCACTGGACTCCAGAATGCTTGAGGTAACATGTCAGTGTTGTGGAGACTCCCTGCTTATTTAGTCCAAAATGAATACAAAGTCAGTGATGTGGTGCTAATTAAAAGTATGTGTTACAGGATGAGACTGCACAGCCTCTAAAGCAGGCTGGTAACATTGTGAGTATATGCTGATGTAAATCTGCGTGACGCACAAATACTGCTAATTGACATTTCTTGTACAGAATTTGCAGACTGAAAGAGTTGTGTACGGTATGAAGAACACCTGCAGAAAGAGACAGACCTGGCAAAACTCAAATTCGGAGAGAGCAGGAAATCTGGGAATGGTGGAGCTGGACGTTAAAAGGAGGAAACTGAAGAAACTGGAAACACCATAGATAATAATTTCTTAACCTGCTGTGTATTGTTACATAATATCCCAGGTGCTTACAAATATACACCTCACATTATACAGATATAATATAAAAACGGATATGCCATCATTAAGAGGAAACAGGTGAATGGGGAGTTGGACCTATATGTAAACTATGTTGCCCCCGTCAGTCATAATTGAGACCATCTTTCAACTCCAGCATCTTTAAAAGTAAAAATCTAATCAACTGCCATGATACACATATTAATCAAACCTCTGAACTTTGAAAAGTAGTCTTTATTAGTATTGGAATATAACACTAAGCCTGACAGTAATAAGACCAAATTAATGAATAGAAAGATTGTTGAAGTTAAAAAGACATGTCAGAATGACGTGGAACCTTTTAGACCCAACAGTGAAGTCATGAGTCATCACTTTCTTTGCCTTATCTTTTCAGTTGCATTTTAGTCCAAATGTTTAAGTAGTGATATATATATATTTTTTTCATATTTTGTCTTTCCTGTATTTTTGAATCTGTATTGTACTGTCTGATTTTTGTATCTTTTAGAAGCTTTGAATGTTGGTGTTTTGGATTAGACAAGATTCCTAATAAACCTTGCTACTTCTTTTTTTTCTGAAATGTTTGGTCTGATGATATGAACTTTTGTCTTTATATATAATCTGTGTAAATAAATAAACTAAAACTAAAATTCAACTGGCAAATAAAACGACTATATATCTAATATTTGGTTGCAGGATGATTTAAATGATCTAACATGTGTAGAAAGACCACGGAAATGCTGTAAAACACATTAATCTCACTGGGTTGCACACATGATAAATCTTATCCTGGTTCTTAGCCTGGTCTGGAGCAGGCTAGTTGCAGAGGATAAATCACCATGGTTACTTGTCCAGGATAAAGTTATCCTACTTTTGTGCAACCGACTTGAGGCTAAATTCATCCAGGATAACCAACATATCCAGGATTAATCCCTTATCCTGGTTTTGTGTAATACCCCTCTGGTTATTGACTAATAAAGCAACTCGAGACAAAGATCATAATAGCATTCATTGCCTACTTCACTGCTGAACATCCATAAGTGGGAAAACCACTAGCAAATCTTGTTAAAAATTATCTCCAAGAGAAACAATGAAACAACTTGAGCATGTCTAACTAAAGTGCACTTCCCTCAGCTGAGACATCCTTCTATATGCACACATTTGCCAACATTTTCATTTAATGCTCAAACAAGCTGAATGGATCAAAAAAATTAGTTTTTGGGTAAGGAAATGCATCAAACACTGCAGACCACATCCTGTGTGTTGTATCCCCTCAACTGTCACTTTAATTTGTTTTGGAACTGACCTTGTATCAGCGATTGTGGATTTGTGACAGCACACACAATTCTCTGGAAGACCTTACTGTGGCCTCCAAGTGTCAGACAGACCTAAAGGTTTTAAATCGCATTTCTATGATGGAAAATGGGAAAAAGCTAACCGCGGCAATGACTGGAGTAATACCAGGTAAAGAACATAAATATGTATATGTCCTTTGCAGTTTTGACTCGAAGGGTTGTGAAATTTTTAAAATGTCATTAAAATCCATTTAAGATGTGGCTGAAACTACTACAATTCAAGACAAACAAACAAACAAACAAAAAAAAAACTCACCATAACTGCTGTTTTGCCTGTGGCTAGTGTTTGAGTGTAACATATAAAAAAGAATGCAGCATTACACTTTCTCAGACCAAAAATGTGATAAAGTACAAATAAAGTAAAGTACATTTTTTTTTATATATAAAGTCTGTGATGGTGACCAGTACTTATGCACTTCATATGGTAATAGTTTGTGTTTCAGCTTGTTCTAGTGCTCCCCAGTGGTCAAAAATGAATGACTGCCACTTTAAATAACTTTATATTCAGTCTATAGTCTGACTTGATGGGTTTTGTAAAAATTTCTGGTGCGTAAGCTCATCCTGCTTAACCCTGCTGTCAAGGTTGCTTGACAAGTACACGTAAGTGTCATCTTATAAGAAATAAATTGAAAAAGCCCTTTGGCAAAGTTTCAATTAGGGGAGACTTTCTGACACCTGCAATCAATTGCTTATTCATCAATGCATACACTTTTATCACCTCTGGTCTTTATTATTTGACAGTTGTCAATCTAGTGTGTTCAAGACTTAAGAAATTAGAATTTAAGACATAACTTGTTTGTTTTATATCCCCAGAAATACCACATCCGACTGCTTATGATAAGTAAATGATTAGTTTATTATTATTTATTCTGTACCTTCAGCTAGAGACTTCACAGAGTCTCATTATTATGTAGCCTAAAGCACACTGGATACACCATGGACCATTCTGCATCCTGCCAACTGGGCACTCAACTCTTCTAGGCAGCTGCTCCGCATTTAAGGGACGAGAATTAACAAGAAACTACACTGTGTCCCATAAAGATGTCAGTAATGTCTCAGAGCTGCCTATCCTCAACATATTTTGTGACAAGATGAACTTTTAACTCCCCCTCTCTTTTAATTTTACTTGTCTGGCTGTGCTGCACATCCAGGAGAAAGTTTAGAGTAAACGCCCCTCTTGGGGCTAAGAGATCAGTTCTTGCTATATTTAATGACTCATGAGAGCTTTTTGAACTATCCACCATGTGTGAACTGCGGCCGGTGCTGTCTGAAAGTACAAATCAATTATGACTCATGAGTGCTGTAGGTTTTGTCCCACATGGTCAGTGTGGGAAAAGCAAAGAAAGAAAAGGCTCAAAATAAATCACTGCTTGAGGCCTACATATATCAGACTCAACAGCTCATTCAAGATGTGTTTTGTCCACTATATTTATGTTGGAAATGTGCATTTGTATTTTGTCAGTAAGGTACAGTTTGATGTAGTATGTATGTAATATATTACTGTCTTCTCAAATAAGTGAGAGTTGTTGAACTGTGCCATAATTGAATTTCTTATGTGAAGAACTCAGGGCAAAAGCAAGAGCAACGAGGTTTCCTGGTTGTGTATTACCTAGAAACTCGGGTAAGGCTTTTTTGAAAGCTGAATGTCAAGGCTGATATGATGTTGCATCAGAATTTCCTGGTAAAAATCCAAGTCTGCTTTTTTACTTTTTTTTTTTTGCAATTCCCTTGGTTTAACATGTATCACACACACACAAACAAACTACTTTCATTCCTTTTTATTGGAACATCAGAAAAATAAAATAATTTTTTTTTATTTGTGCGTTATAATGTCTACCAGTTTTTCCTTTTAAATTCACATTCACATATTTCCTACTTTCCTAAGAATCACATGAGACATTAACTTTAATTTACTGCTTAGGTAGCTTTATAATATAAATAAATGTATATAAGAACCTCAAAAGCGTAGGAGTTCGTCAAGCTCTGCAGTTATTTATTTATTCAAATAAAGTCTGTGCTGAGCAAATTTGAGATTGAAAATAGGATCATTTGTACATGAATTATCTTTACATTTCCCCCTCATGGATCCTTCTTCTATCCAGTAAACCCAGGCTGCAGGGATGTGCTTAATAAAACCGCTCGCTGTTCGTATTTCAGTGTTTGCTGTGATCGATTGGCACACTTCCCTGCTGGATATCATCCATTATCATAATAGCCAACCAAATCACTGTTACAGAAAAATGACCATGTACTCAACTACTTCAGGAAACAATAGCTTTCAATATGCTGCATTAGTCATGTTAAATTAGTCCCATAAACTCAGGCTGATGTAAAGCCAAAAGCTACCTGAACAAACTACTGTCACAACTTGCAGTGTAACAACAAAAGAGCTACAAAGGTACCTTGGTACAAGCTCATCACCCACTCACAGCGGTCAAAATATAGCAGGACATGCTTTGAGGGCTTTGTCACAGTGTTAGTTTACAATTAAGACGATAAATGGAGTTCTAACTTTGCAAATAGCCTCCATTACCCCCAAAATTGGCAACCAATAGCACGCTGGAGTTTGTGCTTAAAGATGCTGATAACTTTACCGAGTAGTATATATTGAAAGTTGCCCTACGAATTATTTTTTTGTTTCTGTTACATGTCACTTCATTCACTCCTTGTTAAAGCAAATTGCATGAATCGATTTTACTCTAGCTTGGAGAAGACGACAGGCTGTGAAAACCTGGAGGAAATGTCCGTGGTATCCATTACTCAGAACAGTTGAGACGTTGTGATAGTCCAGTCCTGATCTATGTCATTTTGCTCATAATTCCTGAGGTTATTATGAGTTGAATATTAGAGGCTGTCACTTGTCCCCTCAGAACCCCCCTCCCCCCATTCTGCACAGTGCACTAACACTAAATGGAGTTGTTGTAATTATAGCTTTCATGCATGGGAAGGTACATTTTCTGAGGTAATTTGAAGGGCTCAGAGGAAAAAAAAAATTATCAATGTGACTGACAAGGAAAGGATGGAAAATGTTTTACTGCCTCAGCCCCAAAAACACCTCTGTCAGAAAACCAGAGGAGTGTAAGTGTTTCTACTCATAGCATTACCACAGCTATTAACAGCAGAGGGAGCTTCAGTTATGCAAATTACAATTGTGCTTGTGACATGATGAACTTTTCACTCCCCCTCTTTTTAATGCTGCTTGTCATGGAACATTGCTTGTTGACTCATTTCCAGTATAGTGAAACGTCCCCTGTAACCTCCAGAAACCAGTTTTCTGGTTCTTTGTGGCAGCTACAAACTATCATCCTTTCCTAATTCTAAACCAAAGGCAAAGCAATGAAGTTGTTTCAGTATAAAAACTTGAGCAAACCTTTTCAGGACTTCACTGTCACTCACTCGATTTAATTTCAATGGAACAGCTCCAGACTGTTCATCTTGATAACATCGCACACAGTGCAAACCTCAGCTCTGTGGTGTGTGAGATAAGATTTTAAGATAAAATATCATGGACCTATATTGATCCTCTTGGGGGAAATACAAAAAAGTGGCAACAGAAAGTGTAGGCTACTTTTCATAAAAGATATAAACTCAGGTAAATAAAATCTATCATAGATCAAATAACAAAAACACTAAAACGGTATGACTGCATGGATAAAGATGAAGAAGAACAATAGGGATTACCAACCCTGTGGATTAACATCTGATTTTACTTGCATCAGAATATCCTCATAGTTGCACTATTTCCCTTAATCAATTTTACACACACGTTCCCTGAAACATCTCATTCAGTGCTTCCTTTTGCATTTTCTGTTGAGGCAAAAGATCCTCATAATAAGCTGTGTGTTATGTGCTAACTCGGTGGCACCCTGCCTTCATGTCACCTCACATAAATGTATGTCATTTCCATGGATACGGTTGTGCAGTCTGTTAAGTATTATGTAGGCTAAGTCAAAAGGCTTAGAGCAGCATAATGCAGAGGGATACTGCTCTCAAACTAACTTTGTAGGTCTCCTCTGTGTGTGTGTGTGTGTGTGTGCGTGCGCGCGCGTGTGTGCGTGCGCGCGCTTGTTTGGGTTCTCCCAGCTTAATGAAAACTTACTTTAATAAACTTTTATAAATCCACAGGGATTTAAAAAGGTGTATTAATTGTGTTTTTTTCCCGAAAAAAAATTACACATGAATAAACTATGATTTAAACCAGGTCTAGTATGGAATCTTTTCCAACGTTTTCCTATACAATGCACCTGCGTCATCGTCAGTAAACTTCATTTCCTCCAAATGCACAGATTGTCCATTGCCTTATGGGGGCAATAAGCAGGGGGTGCTTCTCCAGTCGATACCTTTATTTGCTCCTGGGTTGTATCAATACCTACCGGTTTTACTGCTCCATCACGAGCCACTGGGAACGGGTTGCCCGGGAAACGGCCGCATGGCAACAGGATCAGAGCCTGGGGGTTGTCTGCTTCTAGGTCTGCTCCCATTTTACATCGCATTTCCTCACTAGATGGTGTGCGAGCCACTGGAGAGTACACTTCCCCGCACACTCAGCTCTACACCCAGAAGAAAAAAAAATAACAGTGATAAAAAAAAACAAAGCGGGGAAACTATAACGGAAGATTTCTTCAAAGACTGCGAGGAGGAAAAGTGTGGAAATAAAGCGTCGCTCGCGTCAAGGTTTTTCCTCTTCTTTTTTAAGCCAACCGTGTGCATTTTTTTTTTTATTTGAAGAAGACTTGGGAAAGCGACAACAACACACAGCTGTGATGGACATAATGATTGCGGTGCAGGATGCTTGTGTCTCCGGTCAGTGGCTTACTGCGATCATTCTCAGCCTGTGCTGCTTTCTGCCGTCCTGTTTGCCCGCTGGACAAACTGTGGACTATTCATCGGTCGAAAGTGTGGTCAGCAGACAAGGCGACACGGCTCTGCTGAGGTAAAACGAGCGAACACAACTTTAACTCACGAGTTCGCAGCTGCGATACACGCAGGCACACTTTTAACGGTTTAAAGGCGCCCGTTAACTACTTTTGTGTAAAGGTTTGTCATTGAGCGGCTGCCGTAAACACACAATGGGGTCATTTTCCCTCCATCCCTTCCTTGTTTTCGCCTGACTGAATGGGGGGCGGTTAGTGCGGCGACAGCCACGCAGGACAAGTGTATCTCAGCCGGCCGCTAACAAAGTTTCCTAAGACACTTTCCAGTACGTGCACACCATAATTTATTTGGTTAGGCGTTTCATTTTATTGCCCCTTCCCCATGCAGGGGGACTATTTCGTCTCAATTATGGAGTTAGCCCGCCGCTGCCTATCGCTTATGTAATTTGACTACATTTTCTTCCCACCGTTTCAGCGTGGCATAAGAAGCAGCTTGACAGAGAAATCGATGCAAGACATTTTGCTGAAGTGTGATGTCGCAGTTTTAAAAAAAGCAGACTCGGAAGAGTATGTGTGGTCGCTGTTGATCTCAATCGAGTTATGGCAATGACGCGCTATCTATCCTTCCCCCACCCCCCATCCTCCTCGCCTCCTCCATCCTCTTCCATCCTCCTCCTCCCTCCTCCCTCCTCGCCTCACCCGTCACCCATCACGTAGACTACGGTGCCAGCTGCACAGGTAGCTGCCCATTAAGATTTGAATGAAATGCCACGGGTGGGGTTTTGGTCCAGCGCGCTAAGCTTATTAAGACATAACCATTATTATAGCGTAAGAAAACATTGCCCAACTCCAAAGCAGCCTCCTGTTTAAATTCGAAATGTACTTTTTCTTTTCTTTAATCATCATTGAATTCAAACATTTTCTTTGTGGCCGTTGGTGGGAAACTGTGGAGTTGGTTTCATAAAAAAAAAAAGAAAGCAAAATCTTCAGATAGCCGTGATAATATCTTGTTTTACCAATATCAAATATCCGCTTTGAGCGTTCTGAGTAAAGGCTGAGAAGGCAGGCCTACCCCATTTCAATATGAATTCTGGGGATGTTGACTCTGAGAGATGCTGGGCGTGGACCTGAATACAGAGCAGCTGAAGTTCCACTCAGCATGGCTTTTAGTCATCGTTGTCTCGCACTCAATTGTTGAGAGTCAAATTGTTTCTTTGGCATAAGGTCATCGTTGGCGGCTGTATGGAGATGAGTGTCAAATTATCAGGATGGCCAAAGTGGGTTGGAGCTCGTTGTGGAATTACCCTGGCAACAATGAGTGGGTACTCACTATTTTTGTCATGTTTCCTCCTTGCCCAAGGGCCGTCCCATCAAAGAGACTTACACCTCTGACTGTCTGTTTAGAGAGGGCGTCTAATTCCCTGGTATCAACTTGGGTTGGCTGTGAAGAGTGGCAGAAGCATTGCCTGAATCCTGATGGTTTATCGGGCCAGAGATTATCCCTGTACTCTGGATCAGCTCAATAAACAAGTTGCCTCCCACCTCCTCCTGAATAACTCTCATTTCACAAGCAGGTCATCGCCTCTGTAAATACCATCTCGAAGTCTTGAGTATGGAAATGGAAAATATTTTCACAACGCTTTCATCGCCGGGTTCTTATGGTTAATTAATGGGTTGTTCAGCACTCACTGTAACCATTCATTGGCAATTCTTCTCTCATGTAAATGCTACCTGTGTGAAGATAGCATTTTACGCTGCTTGCACTTTTTGACCCAAGACACTAAACCTTTACACTCTGGTTTTCATCTAATTGCAAAACATTGCCTTTGCCAAAGCGATGATAAAGGCCTCCTCTGTCTGGCCACAGCAAGTTTCTCAAATCAGAAGGAGCCGTGGATCGGTACTTTCCCCTTCTTTCTATTTTGTCGGTCTTGAGAGACAGAAAACAGGCATCAAAGCATGAATCATCTCTTTCAGGAACTCATTGCTGGAAACAGTGGCTGTTTGTTAAGGTTCTCCATTGTCAAGACCCCTCACGAGTAGAGGGTAATTTTGCTGTGACCCAAAGCCTATTGCTCGCTAAAAAATGTCAGCGTTACAAATACTGACAAACCCAGAAGCATGGAATTAGTCACTGCCTGTGGATTATGGAGTGGCTCCCGAGAGGTGCGTCTGCTGTCATGTGTTAATTTCCCCCACCTCCTCAATTCTTAGCGCTGCCTTTCTGCTGCCCTGATTCATGTTGGACAGCGGGTCCACATCAATTAAACGATTGAGCTTCTTGAAGATGAGGAATGATCCACATGTGTATCATCACCCTTTTAATCTTTTCTGACGACCTAAAAGCTCAGCCATATTTAGCCTCTAGAAATTCCCTTGCATTTCGGTGAGGGTGCTGCTTTTACAATGTCTTACATGAGTGCGTTCAAGTTATGCACATAAGCTGCATTTTTTTTTTTTTTTTTTTACACGTGGGAAATCTATGAGCTTCATAGAACTACAACCATTTCTTCCCCATCATTTCACAGGTTTTGTGTCATTTGGATTCAGTTGGGTAAACCTTGACTCTTCCCTGTAAATGGCTCATCTGGCTATGAATTTGTGGGGGACAGCTGGATGAAACGACAGTTCCCTATTCTGTCAGGAAACACAGTGGCAGCTTCTTCCACATGGTTAAGCAGATGCAATCAACAGGAAAGAGCTAGTTGATTCTCTAGTCCAAGTAGACATTTTAAGAATAGGCTACTGCTATACAGTTACAATTGCAGTGCTGTTCTAAAATAATGTTTGTGCTGTTCTTCTGTGCTTCATTTTTTTTTTTCTCTCAGTGGACTAAGGATTATGTTTCAGAACTAGACAAGAGACTGGCTTAGCTATAAAAGCTACATTTTACTACCTGCTAATTCAAAGGAAAACAAATAGCAGCAAGGCAAATAAATAGAAGCGAGGCTGCACACAAGACAATGATCCCAGCTTATTTTTGTTATCTAGGTTGACAGTTGGCCCTCAGCCACAAAATAAGGTTTGCACCACAGGCCTAAGTCTCTGTAATGGTGCAAAATTGACCTGTCACTAGTTTGAAAGTCTGGTATTCGTATAAATCTAAAATCATTGCCTCATGTCAACAGACAAGTTGATGAAAATCTTTTCTGGCTGTACATGATTGTACTAGAGCTACATTTTCTAGCCCTATCCAGGACAAAAACTGGGCCATGCATCATTTTCCTCAACTGTGTCATTATTATGGCCCTGAAAGGTCTTGACATTTACTATAAGCACTTGTGCCAGAGACAACAGCTACTTTAAATGGTTTGGTGTCCCCACCCCAGCACAGATGCTGCTAAGACAGAATCGAGGAATATTAAGTGACTGTTCCAACTCCACAGGACACAATTTAAAGGAATTGTTGATGATCTCTATAACACAGACCATAGCCATAGCTGAGAAGCACCACCCTGCTTTCTGCAGTTCAGCACTTTTTTAATTAGGCTACAGGCAGTATTGTTAAAAGAGCATAAGCAAAGCTTCTTCATTTCCAGCAGCTTGGTGGGAGATGTAGCAGATATGGTGCGCTCTAAACACATCAGTTACTGCCATATATCAGCAGTCTCATGCACTCATTTGGGGAAAAATCTGGTATACTTCTCATGACACATCTGGGGGCATAGCTGAGTCTGTCACTGTTAATTAAACAGCAAAATCCTCTTGCCTGTTTGCTGCACCACATGTTTAATGTTGCTATCACAATATCCCACAGTTGCTCATCATAGTCTACATATTGCAAGCATTTGAATAGTCATTTGACCAAAGTTGTAAGGCCATGATTGTGAGATGAAACGTTAAACGTTATGGTTTTACATCCTTAACAGATATGGATCTTTCGATTTGTTAGACTGATAATCACTTACTTCTTTTGTCTTTTGTTATTTACTGTGCAAACCAGCAACCTTACATATTGTAATCATAGTTTCTATGGGTGTAGATGTTGTGCATAGTGCTTAACGGTATTGGGTGCTGTTGTAATGGAATTGATTAACGAGAACATGAACACAGTGTTGGATATACAGATATTATTAATAGCTGGAAACGCTCTCTGTCTAATGTCAGAAAGCAGGAGGTATATTGATAACATTATGGTCAATCTCCTGTTGCCCAATGGAAACTGGCTATACCAAAGTATTCATCAGATTCATTACTGTGGCATCTATTTGTAAGAGATGTGATTTAATGTGGATGGAATCAAGGGAACATGCTTTGAGCAGTGATTATGAAAGCTTTCATTGCACCTGCCTCCTTTAAGACTTCCAGTTAACCTTTTCCACAGCAGCCTCTTCAATCATCCATCTTGTTGCTGAAAGCCTCCTAATCTCTGGTAGGTTTACATTTGTACAGCTGAAAAACCATCTATAAAAATAAATACTATCCATCACGTCCTTCTTTAAGATCAAGGCTTCCTTTGATTAACCGTCCTCTAAAACGCATTACCCCATGATGAGAAATACATTTGAGTACCTTGTTTTTGCAGAGTGATACCAGTCACTGTTGAAAGACACTGTTCATAAGATAAATCAGTTGTTTTTTGAAGATTACAATTTGGTAAGCGACTCACATATATATGACAGAATGCAGCCATTTCTTTTGAAAATAGAGAAAATCCAATCTAGTGTTGGAAGGTAAGGCAACCCACTTATTTCTGGCTTCCCACATAACACACTCTTGGATGCTGCCAGAGCCTTTATATGCCATGATTAATAATGCCAGGCTCTAACTATGTAGTGCGGCTAACATGCATAAAAAAGAAGAATTTACACGCTATAAACAATTTCCAAATGGATTACATTTATGGTCATTATTTGTCAGGCAAGTCAAACCATAGTACTTTCTAAAAATTAAGCATTTCTATTTCTAATATATTTCAATTAGCGCTGAAGTGATTGAGTGCCCTGGTGAATTAAAGCCTAATGGGAATGCTTTCTCAAGGTAAGTCCTTCGAAGGAAATAGACGCTATGCTAGGTTTTAAAGCATCTTTCTAATACTCTTATAATCACCACAATTATAGGGGATAGGGAAAATGATTTGGGTTGGAAAATGGAGCTTTTACCCATCGCCAGCGCTGAGCATCCACGTAATTGCAATAATTCTACAGGAAAATCTCAGAGGAGTGTTTTTTGTGTTGTGAGAAAGCTATAAGCCTCAAAATTAAACTTGACAGACAGACAGTGGAGAGGCAATAACAGGTTATCTTCTGGGCAATTTTAAAGAAAAGTTACTTGAAACTGAATGTCTACTGGGTTGGGTGCTGAGAGACTACTCTTCTTTTAACATTGCTGAAAGGTTGGTTTATAAACAGTTTAAAGATATAAGACTTGAGCACTGACCCATGATTTGTTCACTCGGTATTCACAAGTGTGTTTATTACCTGACTGTGAATACTTTTAAGGTAGAAGTTCTTACAGTCTTAAGTAGGTAACTGATATGTAGACTGTTGTTGGATTTTGTGTTGGATTTTATTAGGAACAACACTGTTTTCTGCATGTTCTTACAGATATATATACACTGAAAAATATGTGGCGTGACGTTTACTTAGAAAAACCTATGCAAGTTTTTCCCCCCAGAAATTGTGAGTAAATTCTACAAGGGTGATTGTCCAGTAAGCTTTAAAAGCTTTAATATTTACGGGTTTACCCGGCGAGGTTTTCTTCATGAAACTACATGGTTCTCACTCGCAGTGACGTGACAGGCAGCGTGAAAGTATGAACAAACCAGTTGGTGCACAGACGTTATGCTAAGTTCAAAGTGACAGAATTCGACACATGCATTTAGACCAAGCCGTTTAGCCACGCTGACACTGCAGTTTGTTGAGTACATAACTTAAATTAGGCTTCATCTAAACATCTAAATATAACCGCACTTTGGCACATGCCATGTTTGCTTGCAAGGAAATAAGCTAGCAGGTCAATAAAGTAGGCCTAAACGTTTGTCCATTAGTCCAGATGTGCCTTCTCCACGGTTGCATGACATCACTTGCCAGATTTGAAAAAGACTGCCATGTGTGCAAAGTAAAGTTTACTTGCTTTTTATGATTTGACCACATAATGAATAAATTGAATACTAATTACCTGATAATGACAATTACATTTACATTTTGAAATTAAGTTAAAAGTATACTCTTCTATGTCAAGTAGAATACCATAAAAATATGCAATTTTTCAAGTAAAAAAGGGGGAAATAAGAAAACTTCAGTAGAATTTAATTATGGAGCAGAAGTAATATTTACGAGGCCAAAAAATCATTTTTTCAGTGTATATTTTTGTGCGTGTGAGGAAGATTAAGTGAGTCTCTCTGACAACTACTCTGGAGTAAATTTGTTTTTACCAGCTCTTTGTTGAACACTGTACAGCCTTTTCTGCTCTAAATCATATGCCAGCACTTCCAGTCTTTCATCACTGAGAGACACGATTCCTCAGAGCCCCTTCAATTAAAATCTTTAATCAATCAGTTAGCATCTCCTCGTGTTTCATGATAATTAGTTGTGCTACTCTGACAACATTGTGTAATCTCATCTGTGCCTCCTCATTTGAGCTATATACAGGCAAGTCTTGGTATGCTTCACATGTCAGCAGGTTGTAGACAAAACTTGCTGACATTGGAGTTTGAGGCCTGAGGGATGGCGAGGCATTGCAAAAGAATGCTCTTTTTGGTCTGGTAGTCGTTGCTGGCTGCAAAGCATGCTAAGCATGGAAAGCATATCAACTCTTACTAAGCTGATAAGCTTTCCTCTGTGGGAGTGTTTGCAGCTTCCCTGACATTTTTTACTTCTTTATAATGAGCAGTAGAAGTTAGAAGTGAGACTGAATCCTCATCATGGGAGATACTCCCTCAGGATGGTGGAGTTGATGACATTACCTTTAGGTCTTTACTTTAAGTGTGAGCATAGGTTGAGGCTGGAGGGACTACATGTAAACATTAGTTTGATCGTATGGGAATAATAAATCTGAGGTGTTGACACACAGATATCTTAGCAGTGTCCTTTAGTGAATGAAAATAATCCAGAGGGATTTGATCTTCTTTTAAGGGTATCGTCTTGTCCTCCAATGAAATTCAGCACGAATGGACTTCAGACTTCTATTGGGAGAAGATTGACTTTCTTTTGAAACAATAAAGCTGGCTTGCATCTTGTATACTGTATGTATTATATATAAGTGTGATGTGTATTCCCTCACATCACCTTCAAGGAAATGCAAGTGAATGAAAGCATAAATATGAGCTGAGGTTTTAAAACTATATATGCCGCCAACAGTAGCATTTAAGTAAATTGCCATTTTTTTGTATATGCCATAATTCCTCTTAATTTGAAAAGATATCAGCCTTTAAAATTTTAACTGATCACTTTAACTGGTCCTTTTCAATCGAAGCCAGTTATATGATACTTCAGACTCTGATTAGTCGTTGTTACTGCACAATTCTTAAAGAAATTGAAGTTGAAGTTCAGTTGGCCTCAACGTTTTTAACCACAATGATGTGTAAAGGTTCTAGCAATTAGATACTTTTACCAGTAGCGCTTCTATTCTTATTCACCCAAATGTTGTATTCTTGCCATTGTCCAGTTCCCAGAAACTATTTACCACTACCCATAACAAGAGAAATGGAGTTTGGCAGTGGAAGGGTGGCAGCTATTGTAGGATTACTGCGTAGCTAAAAATACATATTTAGACAGATGACGACATAGCGATGTCAACAGCACTTGGCTATTCCTTTGCATGTAGCTTGGCTGTGCTTGGCAACGTTGTAACTTTATTACTCACAGTGAGAAAATAACATTACATGTTGACTATTCAAACTAATTTCCCAAGGCATCTCAGTTTTAACAGTTCCTTGTCTGTAGTGACTGTCATCTATGATTTAGCTCTTCAGTTATCTCACTCATATCTTTTCCAATGCTGGTCTATCACAATTGATTAGAAACCCTAGCAGCTAAAGGAGGTATGTGTTGTCATAATTCATTTGTTTAATGTTGGTATGGCAAAATAATTTTAATTGGACTCTCTCTGAGCAGGTTAGAGTTTTTTTCCCCTCTCTTGCTCTTTCTGTCATCTGCATAATGAGCGTGTGGATTTCAGACTGCTGGAAGTGTTTGTTGGATCTGTGCAATTGGAGAGTCTGCATTGGTAATTAATAGTAAATGGGAAAGAAGCAGTGGAGCAAATCAATATCACAGCGAATAGTGCTACCTTTTGTTTCCAGAGAGGTCAGGAGTTAAGGTGACACAAGTGTCACGTTGAGATTAATAAAACGTACTTGTGAGACTGATTCACTGATATTATCCAGACTAGTAAATGTTGGCCTAATATGCTGTGCAGTGTTGCTGTACCAATGACATATGTTATTGCTATGGCTTTGGATACTTAACTGCTTAATTGTAGATTTGTGACAGTGTATTAACTCTTTACTATTTGATGCAGATGGCAGGAATGTTTTTTTACTGTAATCAGATCGAGTGAAGGACAAAATTTCGTGCTGCCTGTGAAATTTCAAACAGACCCTACTTCTTGATTTATTATTGTAACACAGATCACCGTCAAGTGTCGAACTGTTAGTGCTGGTTTACTGAAAAGTCCTCCACTGTTTAATAGTAGTTTTAGTGATAATGTGATAGTGTACTCTGTGTTGCCACAACAGAACATAAAGCCCCTTAAAGAAAGATATATGATTTAATTTGAAGCATGGAGATATAACCTTAAAACTAATTGGTTGTCAAGCTTTGTCCCAGCCACACCATGGCAAGAAGATTTACTCTTCTGAAGTCTGAGCAGTTAAATAGTGAACTCATCAACTGATCTGTTAGACTGCCACTCATTAGCATTCTAATTTTAGACTCTTTCTATTCGTAGTGGGGCTTTGATTTCTCCACACTTCTCTGTCTTAGTCCTCTTAGCTGTAACCCTTTTCTTGCTTATCTCTCTCTTTTTCTCTTCAACTCTCTGTTCCTTAATTGCATCTAAAGGTAAGCAACCAAGGCAAATGTGGTCATGATCAGTTACTGCCTAGTAATGGAGTGCTCAGTAAATGCACCAGAGTGTGTTCTGTGTGTTTATGATATTCTGTTTTGTTGCTTTGTCTGTCAACTGTTTGTGTTTAATCAATTACTTGTTATCAAATGATCAATTATCCAATTTGACAGAGGCAAGAATCTTTTGAAAAACTCATTACATATCACAATAGAGTTGCACAAATGCAGCCACCATCTTTGCTACATAGGACAACACAGTTTGTATATCGTTTTACTTTTATTTGCCAAAGGTGTCAGCTGCAATCTGAAGTCAGCCTCTCAGCAAACCTCATCTACCCAAACCAATTTATGAATTTCATATGAATTTATGAATTTTGACTCCTTACTCCTTACTAGCCAATTTTCCTCACATATTATTGTTTAAGTTGGTTCAAACTGAAGAAACTGAAAAAAATCTAGGATTCTGCATTTATGCATACATTAATTACATGTACTTTAATTTTAATTAGTAAGTAAAATGATAAAAGTTAATAAAATCCTTGAAATGTCAGAACTTGGTTACTTTTGATTCTTGTTAATCAACATTTGTAGTTCAAGGCTTTTGCCTTTAGTTATAGGCTATAGCATCACTAAACGTCATACCCCTGATACAAAATATTTGTTCTAGAAGAAGTATTTCTTGCAGGACATATTTTAAATATCATCAATAACAGGCTTCAGAGAAAAGTTCTCTGTGGTGAAGTCAGGCTGTGTTTCTTCTCTGTATTATAAGTAGGGGAATTGCAGTTTCGAGCAAATTAGCATCCAGCTCCAGGAGCTACAAATGAAGTATATTTGTAGATAATACAGCGTATGTCGCTACCACACCTTTGTCATGTTAAAATGTGCACACCAATTGTTAGATTTAACACACCCAATGTGTCATCTTTCTGTATTTTCTGAGACACATTCATATGCCACAATTGAATTTTCCAGGGGCATTCAATAGGTTTCCAGCTTCTGTAGTTAATTCTGCAATCTCTAAAACAGCCAGTTGTCTTCCTTGGAAGTGTGTGGGCCATGCCTTGCTGCCACAAACCTCAATCCAGGCGCTGTCTTTGATTCTAACACAATGCCCCTGCTGCATTCCTCTCTGCACTACGTGAGTGTCACTTTCATTTCAGAATATTCACCCTCATTTCTGCCAGTGCAGTTGCTAATGGGTAGTCTTTTCAAAGCCTTGAGAGGATAATCCTGTCATCTTTGTTTTCATGGCCACCTCAGGGCCATTCAACATGTTCAAAAGAAAGAAAATCTGCACTGCAGTGTTTGTGAGGCTCATTTTTGTTGTTGTGTTCCACATTTGCCATCATAGCTAGAGCTACACGTGGAAACAGGTGCTGCGCTGAATGACTTGGTGGCAGGTACTGACTCACTTAAGGGAATAACTGAACCAGATGCTTTATTATGTTGCATTAAAGTTGATGCCAGCGAACAAAGGGAGGAGGGAGGTGGTTCTTGAAACAGTTGCACTCCTAGAAATGACATGATGAATTATGGCTTTTTATTTCTCTATTAGGTATGTTAACATTAAAAAATATTCTTCCCGAAAATCCTGTGACACATTTCTATACTGTATAATCCCAAATGTGATGTGTTAACTTTTGCAAACCATCACAACCAACATAAAATTGTGTCTTTTGTGACTAAGAAGTCATCACAAGCTTGTGGTGTGCTAAAATTCATAGGAAATAAAGACAAGTACTATACTCACATTAACCTAACATGCTTAAATATGTGAGAGGAAACACAGCAGACACAGGGACAACATAGAAACTCCACACAGAAAGACTTCAGACAGCCAGCAGGTTAGAACCCGGAGCCTTCAATGCTGTGAAATTTACGTTGTTTAGTTTTGTAGGTCTGTACATGCAGAAACATCTGCTTACAACTTGTGAATGCACTGGAAGCAGCGCTGACATGCTAGCATTTAGCATCTGATTTTCAGTTCTTTTCTCAAGAAGAAGGACACAGCAATGACTCGCAGGCTCTGACTGCCAACTAATCATCAGACTAAGTGCAGCACAATGATCCAAATATTCAGTGGCTCAGTGCCAGTTGGGAGTCCCTTCAGTTTTTGTAAGTTCAGGGCTTAAAGTATTCCGGCATCTTGCTGGAGCTCCGGCATGTGCCGTTTGATCGCGATTAAAAAAAGGATCAGCATTTAGAAAAAAAAACTTGTTGATGCCTGATATTGTCAGGTTAGAGCAGTTAATTGAGCTCGCCTACCGATGGAATGAGAGTAAGGCAGCTTTCCCTCTCCAAACTAGCCAATCAGAAGTAGGGTGTGGTGAGTCTTGGAAAATGAGTTCTGAGCTGTGAAAACCAGAAATTACTGCTTCAAAAATAAAAATGAATAACTGCTGTACATATTTTAATGTACAGCAAACAGTATACCAAACCTATTACTGTAAGAGTTCACAAATTGTTCTTGTATAAATTGAAACCGGAAAAAGCGCTTAATTGTACAATAGTGAAGTGTAAGTCCTGAACTAGAGTTCCAAACTCAAGATTTTACTGACTCATAAGTCATGATATCTCACCTCTGTTAACTCTTTCACTGCTACCACTACCAAGTCAACTGCAAAGAAGAGTTCAGACGACATGTCACTATTGTGTGGCTGTTATTTAATGGCATTTGCATAAACATATCAAGTTAATTGCTTTATTAGCCCCATGAAAAAAAGCAACCCTAGTCCCTTTTACCCTTTCCCTTCCTGCTGTGAGCTGTTAACATAGGAATCACTCAGTTGCCTACTCTCAGCCCAGCAGAAGCCCAGCCGCTTTCTTACCACTGGGGAAGCTGCTCCCTTACTGAACTGAAATTTGTTTGCCCACACTCTGTGACTCTGTGTTACACCACCATTTGCGGCTAGTACCTTTTTCTGTTTCAAATCAGCGGTTTTAGCGATAGGAATCAGTGGGGACTGGGAGTGGATGGGCTTTGTGTGTTCATATGGATTTCAGCACACTTTGGGTGACTGACTCATATTAACTCGAGTCAGAAAAAAGAATCATGTCCCATTACTCGTGTGCAACCACTTAGTCTTCTTCTGGGATTTTGGCAGGTTAGAGCTACTGGTGGGCAAGATAAAAGTATTAACAGCGAGAAACGTCTTTCAAGTGCCTTGCTGTTTAATAGTTATACCAATTTTCGACATTTGGATAAGGGCTTTTGTAGTAAATATTGCGACGCATCATCTATGTAGCCGACATAATTGATGACACCGACAAATAGTTGCAGCCCTAGTCTGGAGACAAATAGATAATAATCAAATTATTCTAATACACCTGGTAAGGAACATACAACCAAGAATGGTGCCATAAACATAGAAGACACTCTGCTTCTCTAGAAGCCCAACAAATCAGTAGATATGGGTTCAGCAGTTAAATTCAGTTGTATTGATACAATGTCAAATATAATTGAAATTATTTCAAGACGCTTTACAGTAGCCTGAGCCCAAACCCCCTAGAGCCAGCACTAAGCTGCTAGTGGCAAGAAAACCTTTCTTTAACAGGGAAAGAACCTTGAGCAGCTCAAAGGGGATCTATCTGCTTAAGGCTGGGCGGGTAGAGAGGCTGATAATAGAGGGAAAAGAGGCAGAGGAGAAGAGAGCAGCAGAAGCAAGCAGATACACTGCAACCAGATAATGCATACATGCAGCATATAAACATGGTGCAAGCAAGAGTATATGATACTTGGCGATCCATGACACATGGGAGATTTGTAATGGATAAAAGAAATGATGAAAGCCATTGTTCCTTGGTATTCATTGTACTCCCTGTACAAAACACATCAGATTTTTCTGATTTCCATTGCACAGTATACTGTGGGTAGTGCTTCCTTCTGGAGAACAAAGTCCCTCACCTTGAGGGAGCAGCAGTGTTTGATTTGATTGTAGGGACTGTGAGAGAAGAGCATCACATGAATTCCTGTGTTGAGGAGGTATTTTCAGGTTGTGTGGTACAGGTCAGAGAGTAAGAAAGAGGTTTCTAGAATCAGAAGTATTTATGTCTTTGCTTCTACCAGTGCATGACAATAATCTTGCTGTTGACTGAATTAAATGTGAAGGTCTAAGGCTGAATGTACATGAAGTGAGGCATCTTTTGGAAGAACACAAGTAATAAGGGAATGTGAATTGTAATATTGTAAGGACAATGGAATGGAAAGGAAATCAGTTGAACTGAATTGAGTTGAATTGATAGTAAATTAACATGACCTTACTTCAGTTTAGGATGCCAGAAGAGAAATTAGGTTATGCATTGCAGAAAGTGGAATGTTTGTCCAAACTAACATTGTCTAGATCCTTCATGTGAATCTTAAGTGCTTGGCATAGTACTCTACAAGGGTAGTGCAGTTACATTTTTGAAAAGATGTGGAATTAAAAGCCTTTGTTGAGTGGAGAAAAATAAAACACTTGTCGAAACTGTTCTTAGGTAGGCATTTATTATTTATCATAGCGTAATTCTATTTCAAGAAATACCTGCTGAATTATTGTAGGGGAAAATGGATAAAAAATAAACTGTAAAATATAAAACTAGGCAACACCAAAAAGATTTGATTTAGAAATAAAAGAACCGATATCATCATATTCCTTGATTAAAATAGCTTTCCATTCTGAGTTACATTGTCAGGTACCTTGAAATTAGACTTAAATTTGCCGATGACTTGTTTTAGAACAGTTTTATAATTTTGCTGAAGGCTCTGTGAATATGTTGACACGAATTTAATCAGTTAGATGATAAACAGATCGGCACACTTGGGTCCGTATCTACTAAAGGTCTGTGTGTATAAAACCACAGTTACAGCTCACACTAGTGGTCTGAGGGTCATTTTGGCCTGTGTGTCAGGTGCTACTGACACCATCATGTCCTTCTCTAGCCCTTATAGCAACCATCCACCATCTTCCCTGCTGATTTCATGAAAGCAAGTAGACACATGGAGAAAGGCAATCACTTCATATAGGTCAGGATCACTATAACTGAGCTCAGGGGCATTTGGAGTATAGAGTGACATTTTCCAGTTTGAAAAAGAAATGGACTTGAAGGAAATAAAGTGCATCATAATATCCATTCGAATCCATACATCAATTCGGAAAATGGCACTGATGCACGTAAAAAGCTCCTGCTAACCTTAATGCAGCATAAGAAGAAGAACTGGCTGGTCAATTCAATTTCACTGTCTCAATATAAGCTAACTGCTTTGTGTGTCTAGCCATGTACATTTGTGCTGTAGTGGGTGTATTGATGGAATTTGAGAGTGAACCCACAGTCTTTGTGTATGAGTGTGATATGCCCCAATTTAAAACTTTTTAGAAAATAAGAAGTTTGCCAACCTGACAAATTGAAGAGTGACAGCAGAGATTGATGCAAGTCTGCAGTCAGTAAGGTTTCATTTTGCCTTAAATTGACTCTTTATGCAAAATTCAAGTTGACAGCTTGTGTTTGCTGACTGTATATGAACTATTTATTTACATGCTGCATCAGATTCAGTTTTCCAGCTGCCATGGCCATGGAGAAGCAGAGAGAAAGCTTCCACAGCAAAAGTATTGGATAATAGTGTAAAACAGCTCTGAGTGACAGAGGAATAATGTATGTCAGTGTGTGATAGTGTGTATTTGTATTTGAACAAAAAAGAGTACTGAATATCTGACATATATGTCACTATATACCAGTGTGCGTTTTCATCCAGTGTAGGTGTCCATTTCATCGTACAGTGACTTAGTGACAAGGCATAGGCAAAGTAGACATTTTACCACGCTACATCAGACAGCAATATGTCCTACTCCGTGAGGGAATCTTTAGAGTTCTTCATATGGACACTTGCCAGCTTCTCCAATGTTATTTTACTATCCACATTCGGTTTGGTTGTGCTCTTGTTGTGTGGCTGTTTTGCTGACTGAATTATCCCACAGAGAGAATTTTTTTATTATTTATATATATACATTTTATCTCAGACTACGTATTGTACACAGTGGCATGAATAATTCGCAATAATACGCAGGCCCTCCTTTGTTAAAAACAGAATTAAAATAATTCAGGCCGTAAGTTTAGGTAAATGGTTTTAGAAAACGGCTAATCAACTTGCAAGACTCTCTAAGGTAAGGCAGCTACTAGAAATTCTGAGCTGGTCTTCATGAGAGCCCAGATGAGAGTCAGCCAGGGAGTAAATTCAAAAGCTTCTGTCCATATTATCTTCACCTCCTCCTCGATCTAATGTCTTGTGATTTTATCTTGGATGTGCCTCTCCTGGTTTACACTGCTACTGATGAAGTGACAGGTCCTAATTATAGACTCAAAAGGAAAAGAATAGTGAAACGGGAAAAAGGCAAAACTGAAATTGAACCAGAAAAGGTTCATTTTTAGTAAGGTTTGCCGATAAGGTAGGGAAGAGATTACGTTTGTTGAGAGCAGAATGACAGTAATGGTTCTTTCGACTTGTTTCAATATCATAATCAGATTTAGAGGCACATCCTGTGTATTATTCGGGAGGGGGTTTTACATAATACTCTTTGTGCTCACCAATTGCACAGATCAGACATGCCTCACTGCACAGCAACAATTTCTCAACCCGTATGCTGAACCTTTGTCCTTCATTGAAAACCAGAGAACATACAGCAGACTGTTATTAGATGTCTTCCTAACCATATGGTTTGCAAGCTCAGTAATTGCCCAGGCCTGCATTACAGAACATTGTGGATGAATTCATGATCTGAACATGCAGCGTTGTTTAGCAAACTGTTCTAGAGGACACCGGCCTTCTGTTTACTCTGCTGGAACCCTCTGAGCCCTAAATGGATTAATGATCCCGAGGTTGTCAGTTCAAACGCAGGCGCAGAGGATACTGCTGTTGTGTCCTTGAACGAGGCACTTTATCTAAATTGTGTCAGTTAATATCCATCTTCGTAAAGGCTTTATACACATATCATAGGTTATGTAAGTCACCCTTGATGAAGTCAGGAGAAACAAACAGTGCAGGGCCCCGATAGCACCTTGGCACACAACACAGTTGTGGGAATATCAAGTGGCTGTTCTCTGGATTGTATTGTTTTGTCATTGTTTGGCGTTACTGCTGTTATGTATTCTTTAAGTGCATAGAGGCCTTTTTTCAAAACGTGGACATAAACAGTCCAAGTGCTCCAAAAGGAGAGTCAAAGGTTTCCTTATTCTGTAAAGTATTCTGCTCGTAGTGCCCACCTTACTGCCTAGCAAATGTGCACTACACAGTAAACAGGACCACAGTGTGTTGCTGACATACTAGGGGTGCTCAATCAGAACACTATTGCTCAGATACTTCTCTGAGTGGGTGGTTGGCTAAGACTCGGACCCCACATACGCAGGGAGGAGGGTTTGCAGGGTTGCCCAATTAGTGCTGAAAAGTGTAGCAGTGTGAGAGTGCGTCAGCAGGGAAGTGTGCACCAGAGGAGGCGTGTCATCAATCATCACTCCTGCTCCAGGCTCTTTCCAGCCTTTTTCCCTATCTGGCAGAAGGAGAATGACAGTGGCCAGCCAATTCCAGGAAGGACAGCAGATTGCATTGGAACTGAGTGCATTATAAATATGGATTTAAACAAAAGGTCCCAAAAAGAACAGTTACTGTTTTTGATCATTTGTTCTAGTTTGTTTGTTCTTGAACTGACTCAAGGCTGAAAATCACCTCTAAGAAATGCACTATTTAGTTCTTTTGGATTAACCATGGCTAGCGCCCATGTTTTTTGTAGCCATTAGTTTATTAACTTGTAAACGGGAAATATGTATTTGTGACTCATTCTAAAAGAATGACTGAAAACAAACATTCTTGCCGCCGATGGCTGGGGAAGTTGGAAATGAGTGAGTTTAGTGTGATTACGGAGGGACTTTCTGCTGTTGCATTCATATATTTTTAGTTCTTTTTGAACAAACATTAAGATAAACTGATCTTAAAAGAATCCTATTAAAAAAAGAATAAAAGAGTGTGCAGTATAAGCTATTTTTAACTTCAGTTTTATACTCTATCTGAATAGGTGTTATATGGGACAAATCATGAAATGTCATTGATATTGTGTTTTGGGTCATTGATTGCCATCATCAAACACTGCCAGTATGCAACCTCACGCGCCACTTCCTCGGACAAATATTGTATATTTAACTTGTCAAATGTTTGCTCTCTCTTTCCTCCCTTGTGTGTCAACCATCTATAACCAGCTGTTCTTTCTTGGCTTTAACACCGACACACTGGCTTGTAATGTTTCCAAAAATGGATAATCTTCTCAGTATGGAGGGTGTAATGATAGTGACAGTTCATCATCGTCATATAAAATGCCTCTCGTGTAGGAAGTCTTCTCATTGCTTTGTTACAGTCTTGACAAGACTGGCTAATGAAAGCTTAAAAAATCTCTTTTGAATATTATCTTTGAAGTGTTTTATCATGTATGGACTACTGAAGAGGCCCATACCACTTTCAAATGAAAATTATGGCTATATTTCCTGGCACGAGTCCCTTTGTTCATTTTATGCCCCCGCTCTATGGCAGAAAATGTCCATGTGGAAAAAGCTTTAAGATAATCTGTCCTTAGGGAAGTGTACAGTAATATAATACAGAAGCTGCCCTCAAATGAAGGCCTGCGATAATACATTTTCAGTGATGGCTTAATTTGACCATTAAAAAAATATCTTCATGTTCAAATCGGTCATTCTGGAAAGTAAAATCATGTCCATGTTTGCAAACATAACACTGCCTATGGCTCAGCATCAAAATCTCTTCCGTCGGGCTGAATATTGTGTAATTAAGTTTTTGTCTGTCCATTAGGGCAATATTTCATCACTCACAAATTAACCTCAACAAGATTACCTTAATGTTAATGTCCATATGGCATTGGTGATTACTGTATCACTCTCTTTGGCAGAGGTATAAAATGTTCCAGTGGAGATTTTCCTTGATTAGAGAAAAGCAAATGATACGGCAACATGATACCGCTGAGGCTTGCCAGGTTTTTTTTTCCTGCATTTGAGGTCAGGGTTCATTGTCGTCGGCTGTGTTCAGAGAGCATGACTTCATAGCAGCATCTGCTCCTCATAAACTATCACACTCAGGTGGGAGAAGCTCGCCGCTTTAGACAAAAAGCGTCTGTGGGAGAGTGGAGCTAGGATCTACTGGTAATAACCTCTTCTTTTAACCGGCAGTCATGAAAGGCAGGGCTGACCTACATGCTGTAAGGAGGATTCACGTTCTCTTGTTAGTGTGTACTGGTGGGGAATTGAGGTCTTTTCTGTCAGGAGGTGATACGCTGAAGCTGTGGACTATTTCAGCAAAGCCTAAGGAAAAAATAAGAGAGAAGGGATAGAGAGAGCAAGCTCTGTGAGAAGGGGCCACTGTTCAGTTTATGTGTGTGTCTGTGCACACGTGTGACTGCTTTTGTAGGGCTGTGTATGTGAGGATCGTGTGTGTGGTGTGTGTGAGAGAGAGAGAGAAAGAGAGAAGGACAGAGGAGGGGTTGACTGACAGCCCTATCTAATACAACATGTGGAGCTCCATACATCATTAATCGCTGACAGAAATGAACATTCTTCTGGATCCTTTAAGGGCTAAAAGACCATACCGCTGGCTTTTCCTCCCTGTAAGCTTGCGTGTGTGTCAATTCAATACAATTCTTTTTGTGTAGGTGAGGATTCACTACCAACTTGAGGTTTCTGACCCGTGTGTTTGGTTCAGTGCCATTATGATGGATGACATGGTTATCAAAATCTCGCCTTCAGGATGGGGGCTGTCCTATCTTACTCTCAAGGTCAATGGTTACTAGGCTTATAACAGAGTGACAACCTAGTGAGCGAACTGAAACACACCCTGTATTCTACCGAACATCCATCATATCAAATGTCAGATTCAGAATGCGTGCAATACCAACGAGGAAGCCACCAATTGGACTGACCCTAACAGGCGCAAAAATGATTGTAAAATTAAAACCATACAAGCTGAATTTTATAATGAGGAATATATGTAAAAGACAAGCATGTTTGAATGCTACTCAAATGTCAGCTTGGTTATGGCTTGATTGGGACTAATGTTGAGCCTGGGAAATTGATAGCAGATAGCAGGCTTTAATACTAAAATAGCCTTATACACCGTAGCAAAATCCACTTATTCTATTTTCACATTAATAACCAACAAGAGGAAACAGTCAGCTGTAAGACCGCAAATAGCATCATGACATTGCCTGAATTTTATTGAAGAAAATTGAGCTTTATTTCTCTGAAATTGTTCAGTTCTTATTAGACAAGATCAATCTCATATGACATACTTGTTCCTACACAGACATTCATACTTACCAGTTATGAACACTGTCCCCACTTGTAAAAAGTACAGTGATAATATTCTTTAGATAGATAGATTACTTTATTCATATTTAAGTATTTCTGCCTTAGTTGCCTTACCTTTCTAATACCTCTCTTGGCTTGTTCTCACTGTACAAGCTCTTGGGTTTTTCTTTTAAACACAGTTCTTTAAAGTTAGAATTTTCCCAGCTAACCTGCTGATCACAATTTTGGTTGATTGCCTTCCGGAGGAGCTGTTGCAGCTACTTGGAATCTCATAGGCCTGTAAAATTACTGTCCATATTTCAGCAGTCTCCATTGTTTTCACTTTCACGCTCTTGCACAAGCAATGGCTCTGCTGTGCCTGAGCAGGCGTGGCCACAGCAGTCTCACTCAGGTTTAATGCTTTATCTCTGGATTTGTGTTGCACTGCTAGAAAATTTGAGGATCTATATAAATTAACAGTTTCTTTTTATCTTCCTACACACATGTCATTTAATTCTCGATTGATATACAGCAGGAAAAAAAAGGCCAAACAGTGAATACCTTTGACAGTAACTTCCATTAAGAATGAAGATTGGAGGGTTATGGAATCATTTTCTCCTTACTGCAGTCGTAAGAATGTAAACATGTATGTACAGGATCATAACAATAGTGACTGGACTCAAAGAGTACTCATTTATGTGAAAACCACTCATTTAAGTCAGATTTGTTTGTTGTTTTCTGGTTATGTGTGTTGCATTTTTATTATCATTTCTTAGCAGAATCTGATTTTGGAAATGTGCAATTGGGACGAATTCAACTCAGCAGCACTCTGTCTCAAGTTAAAGCCAACATAAACAGTTTACGACTCCCAACCAAAAAAACAAAAAAACTGTGAGCAGGGCAATATTTGGCTTGCTTCTAGGTTAATTTTCTCCTATATTGAATCAGCAGAGTCGTGAACATGAACCTTCTGATCTTGCAAGGCGCCATATCAGTGCATATAATGTTCAGGTTTTTTTTTTTGTATAAACTGGAGATAAAGAGTAATGGCACCCACTGGTTTGTGGGTGACTTATTTTAAGCCTTGAATTTGGTATTTAGCTTTGCATGTTTTTTTTTGTTTGTTTTGTTGTGTAGCTTGGGTTGGGCTGACTAAGAACCTGATGACCACTCTGGACCAGACATATCAAGCCTGCCATGCCCCAAACAAACCTCTGTTTATATTTTCAAAAGCATGAGCACACACAAGAAACAGGATTAAGTTAATGCCAGTATGATGACTTGTGGATAAAAAGGCACCATCTAGCGACGATCAGTGGTAAATGTACTATAGGTGACTCGCACATTGGCTACAGTTTCCACACCCTATGGTGTTTCCTCTATATGCATGCTGCAGCTGAATTATGAGTACCACTGCTGAAATGTCACATCCTTTATTAATATTCCTGACTAAAAACATAATTACTGCAACTTGGATTTTCTACACTGTGTGCAGCTGGACCATTATGAAGCAGAGGGAACCCTGCCTCCCATAAACAAATGCACCCGTGTCGTCATCTGGCTGTGGTTGTTTTGTGCGTGTGCGGCAGATTAGATCATACTCCCCTATTATGAAGCTGAAACATAACATAAATACTAGAATTCATTTTATGTATCAAATGTCCATGCCTAAGTGATTGTTACATTGCAATCTGAAGGGTTCCTAGTTCCTAGGCATTCAAGCTAATCACATCTGTGCTGCAGTATTTTTCACATTATACCTATATATCTGATATTTCACGTTTATAATGTGGATAATCAACAAAACAAAAATGATAAAGTCATAATGACGTATGGGAATGGGATGACTTTTAGGAAAGGTTCCAATAACTTGTAGAGGTCAGATGTCTTATGATACTACTTGTTATCATATGTGTATCAACAGAGTGAAGTAGGTGCACTTGCTGTGAAGGACCTGGCTCGCTGACAATGTAACTAAACCTCTGGATGATGGAAGCCAAAAGCATCTAGAAATCTTTTAAGTCATGCTATGCTTAAGGCCATTAAAAATAGATTCCCCGAATCCCTGATTGCCACTGTTTAGATAACACGATTTTCTTGTCCATGTATATGGTGACAGTTTACAATAACTAGTTATTTTCTCCAGTCGTTCGCCAAATAAGGCGGCTAGCAAGATGGCCTCCAGGCTCTTTGCTGCCAGATGTTAAATAAATACTGTGGAGTATCTGGTTTGTTTTTTAGTCTTTATGCCGTGTATATATTAATTAATTATTGAATAAATGCCCCTTCAGTCTTTGAATTAAGAGTAAAGGAAGGCATTCTCTCTCATTCAAGTGCCTCCCATCAAAAGCATGTCAATGGAAAAACCCATTATGTTTGCCTTTAGGCTCTTTCCTATTTAACACTGTTCTCATTAATGGGGTTATTCAGTAAACCCTGTGGCCATCTTTAACTAATTGCATGTTTCATAAACTGATAAGGAAAAATCACACAGGTTGCAGGCTGAGGTCTATACATCTTATTTAGCTTCCTGCTGTTCTGTAACCATCCAATTTAGAAGCTTAGCTGACTTTGCTTCTTATCAGCCATTTTACCCTCAGCTGAAATTGCATACTCTAGAAACCTGACTTTAAGGGGGCTTGATTTGGTGTACGCAACACACTTTAGTGTTGTGATCTCAGTCTTCCACATGATGAAACAGAATGAGTTTGAATCACAAAATCAGTTTAGTGTTATGTTTCTCGTCTGTGTTTGTTCTGCAGTATCTAGTGCAGAACCATCAGTCCATCCCCTCAAACCCCACAGAATACAGTATTGTGTGTCTAAGTGTACGCTCATTTGCCACCGGCTCATTTGAATGAGTGCAATGTTGGTAATGAGCAGCCAGAGCTGGTGAGGCATAATAATGCCCAAAGAAGGGGATGAGATGAAATCTCTGCTGGGTGTTTTCACTTCTACCATTATCATCCTGGTTGCCAAGATGCTAAAATCCCGGATGCTGCATCAATTTGCATGAGCTTAATGAACCCGTTCACTTAGACATACATTCTGCTGCTATTCCCCTTCAGTACTGTTACAGGGGTGGATAGAACTCAGATCCAGATCTATCATTTACTAGGATTTAGATAATATTATGGTAGTTAATATGTTTTTGTACCAGTCTTGTGCTGTTTCTGGAGCTGTGTCTGCACATGTTTGGATAACTGAATGCAGTCGAATGGGTGTACTAAGCAAGAGAAGCGATTTTCTCCAACATTTTTGATTGGTTTTGTCAGATTAAGTGGAAGAATAACAATCGATCAGGATATTATTGAATTAAACCAGATTGTGATATGAGATGCTGCACTTGGATGTTTTTTTTATTTTAATAAGTTGGAAGATTAATGCAAAAATTAATCTGTAATTTGTCTCACTCCCATAACATTTTTTTGTTCTTAATCCAGATGCCGGGGCGTGTCCTGACAATAAGGGCAGTTTCTTGTTCAACACAGTAGTGCCCTCATTTGGCACCAACTAATTACGCTTAACAAGGTCATTTGGTAACAGGCAACTGTTATAAATATGACAATAGGAGGTTTTGTGTGAAGCCCATATCCTCATGCAAGATGCATTATGTCATTGAATTTGATGGATTGTGTAGCTTTGTCTACTTTATCTGCCTTTGATGCTGTTTTTTATGTCTGTCAATCGGTATTGGGACATTTCTCAAAGTAATTCACATCAGTTGTTTCCTCTATAAGCAAAACACAAAACTAGTGGCTCTTAGCTGTTACTTTACCATTATTTTTTGTCAAGTGCTCTGCATCTTTGCATTGTGTGCCAGTCATCATATCAGCCTGTGGTTGTTGATAAAAGGTGGTGAGGAGGAGAGGCAGGGCAATCAATGGCCGAGTGCTGACAAAACACCAACACACAAGGCCCTGCCCATGGCCTCAACGCTTTTACAGCAGGATTTTGACAGAATCAGGATATTTTGTTACATTTCAGTTAAATGTGATACTCTGGGACATATTGACCATGTGCATGTGCAGGACAGGTTGAAGATGTTCCATGGACATGTCAGTTTGAGGACCTGGAAATCCATACAAATTTAAAGTTGTGTAAAGTGTAAAAACCATTGGGGCATTAATGTTAAATGGCTATTATAGTTATTCCAGTCTCATTGACTCAGTTTAACCCAGTAGACTCCCAGCAGAGGTTCAGACAAATGAAACATACAGCGGAGCCAAAGTTAAGCTTGGTTACCTTCTAATCTCTCTTGTTGAGAGGCCAGTGAGTTCACTGAGACTCTAAGTCTACATGGCACAGAGTTGCCCACCATTGCTCTTTGAAGTTAATATCATTGGCAAGTAAACAAGACGAAAACTCATTGAGGAAGCCCAGAACTAAGAAGTTGTCCTTTGTCTATCATTACACTTAAATTGTTTGGTCCAGCTTCCCTTGCACGCATTGGCCAGACCTTTGGATTGTTTGACTGGCTCTTTAAAACTGTGTACCTGTGTTGACACTCCTGGAGGAATTGGATTGTTTTTCACCCTGCTGACCACCACTTCAGTGAGTTAAGTGCAAGAGGCTTAGTTGCCAGGTGGAGTGAGGTGAGTAAATGTCTCTCCAACCTATGTTATGCCCCCTGTTGGCTATCATCAGGAAGTAATGTGTAGTCTCTTTGCTAACACTTTTCTGACTTATCCCATTCACTGTGTCCTCGGGTCAACTCAGCTAGAGTCCACACACACCCTACAGGCATATTGACATTTTTAATTAATGTAATAGTATTGTACTCTTACTAATGTCCTCCTGTGGAGACATTACAGTGATTAAGGCAATCTCAGAATGGAGTATTTGCTCTATCAATAAAATTACTTACCCAAATCACTGTTATGAATCAGGGACCCTGTTCGTAGGACGAACCCTAAGCTGAACATAATCCTTGCCAAATGGACTGGCGATTAGCTTAACTAAGGTCTTTTTGGTCCCTGCCAACGCACAGGCTCTGCATTTTAAGCAGAAGAGCATTCACTGAATTTCTGTATTCATCCAATCTTCTGCTGTCTCCCCATAATCAAACATGCATGGATATACATACACAGGGAAAGAAAAAGAAACTAAAGCTGAGAAATTCTGCAAACTGCTCTTTAATCATATTGAAGTTTGACATAATGCTGCACTCTTTGCTGGCACAAAGAAGTCTGCTTAATTCTGTTATGATCATTAAAGGATAAAGGCTTCAGGCATTTCCTCAAACAACTCTTGTCTATGCTTTATAGTTCTGAAATTAGCAGGTCTTTGGAGAAGTGCTTTCTAATGTTTTGTGGGAAAAGTGCAGCATTGAATCTGTTCATGAGCAGCACGTGCACTGCATGTCTGGGTATTATATAGAGACAGATAGACAAAGGAGTGTCCCTAAAGCAAGCAAGTAAGCACAAATAGGGCATGTAAAATATGAGTCTACCTACAGGGACCTCTCCTCTGCTCGACATATTTATTCCAATATTTGCAGATGACTGAAACCAGTTAAGTGCTGTGGCAATTGCTTATTTCCCTTTGTCAGGATGATGAATGTGGTCGCACCTATCGGACTATGCAGGGGTTCCAGAGTCCTCTGACAATGAAGGATTGTCCATTTGTGCCACGGACAGAGCACATCAAAAAGGCTGGATAAAGCCCTGCAGGAAAGCAATAACAAACACTCGCCTGTTAATGTCATTGTTTGTGACAGAGGGATTTTAAAGTGTAGCATTTTTCTTGTCATGAGCATACTCTGAAGACCTAAACCACCCTTACAAATATCTTTTGTCTATCAATATTCTGTTAATATGACCTGTGTCAACAGGGAATGTACTGAATAACTGATAGTCCGTCACAGGCTTTTTAGATGATGTGGCACCTACAGTATGTTTATGGTTTTATGATTTTGGAGTGCAGACCCCCATCCTTATATGCCCCAGCTTAAAAGCTTGGTAGAGAAGTGTTAAAGAAGGTGATAAGATGATACTCTCTCGTATAAGCCATTGCTGATACTAGTGTGGCACCAATGCGGACTAATGCAGACATCTGAAATGTTATGCAATACAACTTAAGCCTTTTGCTAGTGTGAGGCTGTTTAGCATTCAGATTATGGAAATGATGGTGATGTTTGCCCATGTGTAAAAAAGACTTAGACGCTGTTTCACTTCAGCTGTCGTTGCCTGTAAAGATGCCAGAGCTGGCTTGGTGACCAGCTTCAGTGTGCATTAGCTTTCAAGAAAACTGCACAACCTGTGTTGATCCACTGTGATGTGAATAGTCACAAGTGGACTGTACCAGACAATATTTACATCTTGGTTTGTTGCAGTGTTGCAGAATATTGACTTTGTCAGTTGTTGTCTTTAAATATGTTTGGAATGCTGTTGACCACTTAGCAAAATGTTTTCTGACTAAATCTGAAGTCATACATGATACAATGAGTGTTACTAAGTATTATCCTAATTCAGTTCTGCACAACTGTAGTGAAGAGTATTCTTTCTAGATGCTAAAATATATTTAATGTGGAAAAAATTAACATAGGAAGTGATGGATATAGCAATCAATAAACATGCAAGAGATATAGTACAAAACTGTGTGCACTTAACACGTACTTTACTCATTAGACACTGTCTTTGTCATGAAAAATGTGCAGTGAAACTTGGGAAACTTGAATGATTTACACATTCTGGTCCTGGTGTACTGAACTGTACTGAACAAGAGCCCTGTTTCCCCCAATCTCTTTTCTGAATAGCAGGTTTTGGCCATTGTGATGGATGCAGTTCAGCAGAGAACACAGATAATGGAGGAAGCAGGAACGCCAGAAATGTGGAGAGAAGAATTTGTAGAGAGCTCAAGCTAGACTCATTGTTATACCTTTGCACTGCAGATTATGAATGGGGAAACAGTTACAGATGAGTCTTCAAAATGGCCTTTTCACCGTTCACTCTCTGCACTGAATGAAGAGGAAACCAGTTACAGCACGTTAATCTGTTCTTTTTAGGGAAGAGAATAGCCTTACGATTTTTAAAGTCCTTCTTTTAAATGTAATATTTAGTTTTTATGCAACAAACAGCCACTACAAACATGATCCAAATGTCCTAGACAATAAGGTTTTCATTTGATCGCATGTGGGAATACTAATACTGCATGATAATAATTACAAAGAAAAACACATCTTGCAACTATGTCCATGAGGCAAGGTCATTTCAAAGTTTTGAGGTTATAGTAATTGTCACCTAAAAAGACACAGCATGCTATGTTCTTTCAAGAGGTAATTTGCAGTGACTTTTAAAATCACAGCAAGCACAGCCTTTCTTGTCATCTCAAGAGTCCTCGCACAGTCTAGACATTTTACAAACATGCTTGTTTGGGCTTTGTCTGATTGAACTTGGGGTTTAAGCTCTGTTATCGAGCACTGTAAACTCACCTGTAAACCCTAGTGGTCTCAAGCTAACAGGCTGTGAGTGGCTTTACCCCACATCCAGCCTTGACCTATCCATCTGACTCCACTTCCCTTGCTCTCCCTGGCGCACTGCCAAGCCTGACCTGTCACTTGGGCGGCGAGTGGTGTGGGTAAGCTGTTCGGCAGCAGAATAACCAACTAAGCACATACGGATGAAAGGAATCACCTTGTGCACACACACACGCACACACACACTTCAAAGAACAAACATACTAGGTAGAGTAGCAGTCCAGAATGAGGATCAATCCAAGAGACAATGTATATTCTAACTCTAATAAATCTGCCTTGCAATAACTCCCCTTCACGACTGTTTATATTCATTTTCTAACGAAAGTGATAACTGTACCATCCAGAATGTAGTTTGTAGTGTTGATAAACTCTACTGTACTAGACACAAAAGAGTTAGGCTAAACATAGCACATTTCAAATAGCAGCCTCAGAAATGAAAAGAGCTCTTTTAGAGTTATTTGAAAAAAAATCTGACCACTGTAACCTTCATGAAGGTAAGATTTAGTGCAGGACTGTTATGTTCAGAATGCATTTGTTTTCGCCAGTGTATTTAAAGACCTGGCAGTTGAGTGTGTATCTCAAGACATCACACACTCAAACCTGCAGCAACAAATACACAAACTTTGTATTAAGTAAGTGTAGCTATCAGTTAAAATGATGTGCATCATTTACCAATCATCATAGATCATGTGTGTGTCCCATTTATGTACTGAATGTGAAGACGTCGATGTGTGGTATTTATACAGTGTGCTAGAAAGTGATGGCCAAGAGAAAGTTTGACAAGAGACAGGGGGATTAAGAGGACCTGGGCACAGATGGCTGTTGGAAGCAGATGTCCCCACTGAGCTGTTCAGGATAGCCCCTGCCAGCCCAGAAACGCTAACAGAAGTATGCAGAGCAAATAGGCTACCTCGGAGCGGGTGGCTAGATTTGGGAAAGCAGATGCTATAAAATGCATTCTGCGTTTGCAAATGTCACCAGAACCATGAAGCCGCATGAAACAACCCTCATTAGAATTTGAAAGACTCAAATTTCCCAAAATATTTACAAAAAAGAGTGGAATTAACATGATTGAAATGTTTTTTTGTTTGTCTTCAACAAACAGCTCAGTACAAATTTGAGCATACAACTTTAATTGTGGAGTTAGTCGTATTGCTGATTTCTCACTCATAGAGTGGACCTAATTTTCATTTTGGTTGGGTTATGACAGTTAAACTTCTTGCTTAGGGTTAGGAAAAAAAACAGGAAAAAGGATCCCGGTTTGGCTTGCTATAGAACAATTTCTTAATGGAAAACTGAAACTGTCTTATCTGCAACAAGCTTCTTTGCCATCGTCCTAGCAAATGAGTCCCAACTCAGTTGGAAGATTTTACACTCTTAATGCTGTTCTGGTGAGGTTTTCACACAACACTCAAGGCATTTTGGCATGGTGGTTGTCCATGAAGAAATGCAAAAACAATTTCCCAGAAGACCCCTAACACCGGTGGTGCTAAATTCAACAATAAAACATTATGTTAGTTCTGCCAGCACAAGCACAAGTTTTTCATGTTACTACCTGATCTCTAGAAGCTCTGTTTTATAATCTCAAGGAAAATCAGTCTCGTTCAGATATCACTTTAATGCATAATACACATAGAGTCACACATAGCACTGCTCCTCTTCAGGGGTTTAGTGAGCTATGTAGAGATAATATTACGCAAACTTCACCTTTAGACCACCGTTGATCTTTTTTATTGTATTGCACAGTTGATATTCTCTTTTCTACTGACATAATTTTCATTTCAAATGACACTGTGCTGCAACGGGCTCGGCTGCTACATCCTGGCCAAGCCAGAGCATTTTTTCATTGCACCAGAAACATTTCTTCACATGAAGCTACATTTATTGATAGGATAATCGTTCACCCTCACTTCTGACTGTTAAAATCCTGTGACTGTTTATTTGGTCAGTGTTTTGTTTTGGCTTATTGTGGTTGCTTTTCCATTCTCTCTTAAACTCCACAGGTTCCCTACCGTAGTTATGTCACCTCCATGCTTTAATTTTTTTTCTCAGTTTAGTTTACATTTTCCATGCCATGGTGTAAGCGATTAATATTAAATTGCTCACTTGTGCATTAATGAATGTAGAGCTCAAAAATAATTAACATCTGAATATTAACAACAGTATGCTGACTATTTAAATAACTTCTTGATCCAGTTTCTCAGCTCTTGTTAAACTGAATATCTTTGGCTTAGTTTTTTTTTTTTAAGATCAAATATTCAGTTTAGGGTAACAATATTGATAAAATATGTGATTTTTCTGTTGTCTGTCCAGTAATAAATCAAGAAAATAATAAGGAGATTAAGTGATGACAAAAGAATGGATGGCCTCTATGAGGATGAGAGAACCCCCTTTATAAGTGATCTGCTTTGCTGTTTACTATCCACATATAATATCACATTTGAAATTAAATGAAGCATAATTAAAAGACTCCCAGGGGCATGGCAGTGTTACAGCACCCAGATTTCCAGCGTTCCCGTCTGGGGTTTGTCAGCCACCCACTGCTTCCCTCACTTTGATCTCTGCGTGGTTAAGACATAGCGGAAATGCAGTTATGTACCATCTTTGTATTCTCCTCTTCTTCCCAGCCCCCCTTCATTCCATAGGATAGTCACAGACACTTATTCACTGTAAATGTCAAATTCCAGTCAGTCATTACAAGCGCACAACTGGCGCTTTAATGAGAAACTGCAAAAACTTATGAATGTCTCTCATAGTTTTTCGGTGAACAGCAGTTACAGTAGCTTTCAAGGAGGGCCCAGCTGTGTGTCTTTGTGGGACATTTTTTTTCTTTTGAAATAACCTCCAAATACGTTTGCTAAACTGTCAGTGTCTCCTCACACCGAAACCACAGGAAGGTGGCAGTGTCCAGTGTCGAACAAGCGGTTTTGAAGGACAAGGTAATTTGATTTGGGAGATTCGTTGTTGGTGGTCTCTATAACCACAAGTAATTACAGTCACCTGTCAGGTACCCAAAGGAACGCAACAGAGTGCTTTTTAGTAAGCTATTCTATAGTAATACCCACAGAGCCCTCCATTGGTAGTCCTTAAGGCTGTATTAAAAGTAGCAACACAAGTTTAAAGTCCCCTTAATTGTTTTTTTTTTCCCCCCATTGCATTTGACAGTTTAAGGTAGTGTTAGCGTGTAAAAACAAAAACAAAGAGTCCATGCATCTTCTGGAAACATTTCTACACCAATTTGTGACTACAAATAAAAAGGAAATGGAAAGGAAATGTGTTTACTTATGGATTATGGGTCAAGGTAGTATGGAAATGTTAATTTGGCTATTTGAACATATTTGTAAACTGTTCACGGACAAAATGTAAGCTTTTAATATAAATGAAAAACATGATTTCTCTCCACCTTGTCATGTGCATGGACACTGAATACACTGTGGATCACATGGCTTAGCTCACTCTCACCTAGGAGCAGAGACATTGCAGGTTGCGTACGTGCTTTTCAAGACGTTTAATGGCCTGCTTTGCAATGCAGAATGCTCTGGGTGCAGTGAAATAAATGAAGTGATTTAAAGGCTGCCTTCAGCCTGCAGCATGCTTCAATTTCAAGAAAGAAATACAGACTCATTCATCTCCTAAGTGTTCATGTTGAGTCATTGTGACTGGAAGTTCAAATGAGGGATGTTTAGCAATAAATCTGGTCAGGAGGTGTGCTCCTGTCCTGTGTTTGGATCTTTTTTAAATGGTTCAATGCATGAAAAGAAACATGGTTTAGGCTTAGCTGTACTGTAACAGTCCTAAACACTATGATCTTAATGCAGAGTTGTGATTCAGGGGTACAGATTTATGAACCAACAGTGTTCTCACAGAAATGCTGAACTGTAGTATTTGCCTTAGGAAATAGATTCCCACACAATATAGCATTTGTTTAAGAGATAATGGCACCATAGACTGGTTGAATGTATGATCGTGCTTTGTCTAGCTGGGTTTTGAATGTGACATTTAACAGTATGTGTGCTGCAGACTTCTGTTTTGATGTGAATCCATTAGGCAGAACACATTCACATATTTATAAGATGGAATTGTCTGGGGTGGAAAATGCTCGCCCATTATGCCATTGCAAAGGCTCTTCTTTATCCTCTCAGAATTTCAGCTATCAACTTTTATTTGATAGCTACTGTGTAAGCCCCATTCATATTTATTCACTCAGAGTTGAATTCATTCAGTCAAACGTCAATGCTTGAAAGAAGAATCAATA
Source organism: Mugil cephalus (assembly GCF_022458985.1). Taxonomy (NCBI): domain Eukaryota; kingdom Metazoa; phylum Chordata; class Actinopteri; order Mugiliformes; family Mugilidae; genus Mugil; species Mugil cephalus. The sequence continues at coordinate 1,605,132 of NC_061775.1, read as the reverse complement.
ATGTGAATTAATCCAGAGATTACTCGTGTAGAGCTTGGAACGATTTTCTGTACATGAATTAGCAGACTTACCCTCAAATTGACACAAATAGCTTGTGAAATCTTCCACATGTGAGTGGATGGAAACAATTGAAAAGAGGAGCTGCAGACTTTCTTCATTATTCAAACCTCTGAAATGGTGTTTCCCTCATTACATGTCATTATATTAGCTGACTTTACTATGACAACGCTTTCGTTTTCCATGTGAAACAACAGTAAACCATACAACTGATGCCTTTGTAAGCATGAGTCACTTCTTGTGCTCAAGCATGGAGGTGCACCTGAAGGGACTCAAGGCTGGAGGGGACAAACTGATGTTGTTATGGGTTTCTTATAAGAACTGCTGTGGTAACAACAGATACAGTAGACAGACACACACAGCCACACACAGCCAGTCAAAACTTTGGACACACCTTATTCCAAACCTTTGACTGGTAGTGTAGTGTAGTTAGTAGTCCACAGTCAGATGTTCTATCTTAGTGTCAGTTCAAACATAAATGACACTAATGGGGAGAAAAAAGACTTCCAAATATACACTTCTTCTCACTTTAAGGGAGGTTTAATGGCCGTGAGACAGGTTTAAACTGTTCTCTTTGTCTGTCCTGTTAGATGTTGGTTTCAGCATTTAGTTTATGTGGATTATAGCTGGAAGGCTTCAGATGTGTCCCACCGGCCAGTCAACAGGATTATTTTAGGGATTAAGAGCCTGGTGCTCTGTACCTTGGTTGCACTGCACTAGAGTACGTCCTCATTCTCCCTTATTCTCTGTAACAACTCCACAGCCCAAGTCTAAAACATCAGGACACGAACCCATACCTACGCTTGACACATAATGGAACAGCACTGCTACAACTGTCAGAAAATGTCAAACACTGTAGTTTGGAGATGTTCTTGCTTAATAAATCGTATTGTAGAAATTGTATTTTGCACATCATACAAAATTTGACACATAATAACCAATTACAATGGTATTGCAATTGATTATATTATTAAAATCAAGTTACATGTCAATTTGCAATCATACAGTAATATAATTTATTTTCCATATATTAATAACACACAATTGAGTAGGATTGCATAAAATGACCCTATGCTGTACACAGTTACTTGTTTATTAGTTACACTAGCTAATACACAGCAAACTATTGCTCTGCATTTCCTGTACTAAATCCAGTCTTCACTAAAGCTATAATGTTCAGTATTCTTAAATATGTATATGTATATATACTTATATGTAATTTTGTATAAATCTGTATAAACAAAAAACCTCTAAGTGTTTGATATGCTCTCATCTAACCAAGTTTTCTTCTTGTATGAACTTCATGAGGAAAACCATTCGATAAACTGACTCTGGGGCTGCTAGCTGATCTTTCCCACTCAGCTCATCAGTATCTCAAGTGCCACTTGAGGTTGGCTCTAAAGCTGAGTAAATTCCCATAGACACAGATTTTAAAATGCTCAACATTATAGAAATAAACATGATTACACCCTGATACAAACAGTACAAGACTTAAAGCTATGCAAAAATGAATTGTGTGACCGGTCACTGACAGTCTGCTTTGTGCCACTCCCTACCTCAGCTTGAATTAAAGAGTTTAGCTACTTTTTTGTTCAGTCAATGGTGAATTTTGAAGAATTTTGTTTTCTGAACACACTCCTCAGTTTCACAACTTTCCAGAGATTTCTAGGTGACAAAATAAATTCATAGTCTGTTGTCAGTCAGTTTAAGATTTGAAGCTTTGAATGATCAGAGTCTGTTGTTTTCATAAAATAATAATATTTAAATTATTTACTATGCTGCTGATACTAACATTTTATATGTTTTTCATTATAAATGAAGACCTACCAGTTAGTGTGCACACAGCATGCTGCTTCCAATTAATTCATCTGGAACAAATGCTTCTATTACGACCAGATGATTTGTTTAAGGGCTGGTATGATTTTAGCCAATTATCTGAGTTTCCAAGTTTACTTGTGATTTTATTACACATATTCCACTGAGTCACTGCCAGAGCAGATCTACTGGGGGGCAGTGAGTCATCTGCAGGGGGGCACTGCCGTTTGAGAAATATTTTATTTCTACCCTACACCCAGGGATGCTTGGTATAAATGGGCTAACAGGGCTAAGCCCTCCCAAGCTAACACAAAAAAAGATGAATAACTTGTTGTTGTTGTTAAAAAACAACAGATTGTTTTAAATACAAGAGTAGCAACACTGCCAAAAAGCCAAAAGAAAACCCTAGAATATATCAAATTCCATTTATTTAATTCTTGTAAATGATTGACAGGTGTCATGTCACGCCCCCTTCAGTCACTGATCTCACCTACTATCACTTAAACCTCACTAGGATCGCGGGGGGTTGCTGGAGCCTATCTGGAGCCAGCTGTCAATGGGCGAGAGGGAGGATACACCTTGGGCAGATCGCCAGCCGTACCCAGGGCTAACACACAGTTCGTTTACATGCAGAGCTTAATCGAGCTATGCTTGAAATTCGACTTCGCCTTTGACGGGAACATGTCCTCCTCCTCCACACTAGGTGGCGATATGTGTGTTTTCAGCGGGATGATACCATGTTTACACGGCCTGCTTTCCAGTTGACCTATTACAAACAAGAGTACAAACCAGACGGATAATACTGGAGCTCTTTTAATCTCAACGTAATGTGCGCGCTACTTTTGGTGCAGGTAAGGTATGTGATATCTCTCCAGTGGTTCTTCTCCCGACTCTGTTTACTTCTGTCTTCTTCTGCGACCGACTTTCTTGGTTGTTTTTGTTCCTGGTCACATGCCAGTGCAACAGTTGTGGGGCATGTGCACACGCGTTATCCGATTGTAGTCCGATTAAATGTATACATGGCGGAGCAAACCGAATTCCAATTGCATTATAAGGGTGTCTTAATCGGATAGTGAGAACTCCGTTTTAGTATCGTGTACTTACATTGTTCAGTTAGAGTCTGATTAAGGCAATAATTCGTTTTTTTTCCACGTGCATGTAAACGCACTGACAAACAATTATTCGCACTCACACTCAAGGTCAATTTAGAGTCACCAGTCAGCCTAACGGGCGTGTGTTTGGAGGTGGGAAAACCCCACACAGACACAGGGAGACCATGCAAACTCAAAGCTGGACTTGAACCCGGACCTTCTTGGGAGGCATCAGCACTAACCACCAAGTCGCTGTGCAACAAAGTTGGAAGTGGGTTCATATCGGCCAAACGATGTCCAAAAGGACATTCAATAAAATCGTAAGTTTTGTGTTCCTTGGTTTGAAAGAAATGGCTGGCTAATGCGAGTGTAGCCAAGAATTCACGTTTCTGTTTTCCGTGTCTGCCTTTTAGAGGAGGTGCAGCACAGAATTAGAAAATATGGATGCAGCACTAGTCACATCGGAAACAGCGTTAAACTGTCCATGTTACGGAAATGCTGACTCAGTATTGCCAGCTGTATGGTTGCATAGTACATTGGTTAGCGACACTGGATACCACATGGGACATCGGCAAGTATCTTTAGACATAAAATGGATTTTTTTTCCCCCCGTAGTGCAGTATGTGTGTATTGTTGCTTTTGCTGCTGTGTTAACTATTTAAACTATATTTTGCATTTGTTGGCCCACCCACCAAATTTCACCACCAGCCGCCACTACCTACACCTCTCTTCATTAATAACAAAGTATTTGTGCCATGGCGCCACACATTACCCCTGTCACTCGTGGCAGTATGTGGCGCCATTTTTCTATTTTGTATCGTGCCTGTTTTGTGGCATTATAACTTTTACTCCTTTTAGCTTTGTCTTTGAGCCTTTTGTTTTTCAGATTGTCTATTTTCTATACTGTTGATCAGTTCCTCAGGGAAGTCAGTGGCAGGGCAGAACTGACAGTATTGCTAAGTTGAGTATAACTCTAAGGAAATGTTTGGACTTCACTGCAGCAAAAGATATCAGCTCTTCACACACATCTCTCGTAGTCTCCTTTCATTAGTGTCTCAACATCCAGTCAGTTGGTGTGAAATGCATTTTCTCATTAAAGGACTCATTGGACAGTTGAGCACCGTTGAGGCCAGTGAGTCGTTGTAAAGTTTATAGAGCATACAGTGCAGGTATAGTCATCACAGCAGCTCTCTCTTTGTCTGTGATTTGGCTAAAATGGAACATGTATCCCCAAATTTAGCATTCTTCTAATACCCACACACTCATTATCCTGCTTAAATACATGTTTCATGCAAGCGAGTTAAGTGCTTATTATTAACAGAAACACAAAATAATAGTCTTGAAGCAGATGTTCTTCTGCAGTGATCTGTGCACCACTAATTTTTAGACTTATTCCAGTTTAATGAGGACTGGTAAAGTATTTCTGGTGGTGGTTTTAGTAGCTACATTTATAATTTAGTGGCCAAGTATCCAAGTGAATAGATTATTTTTATACCTCTCTTGTTATTGTAAAGAAAGACGAAAGGATGCCCTATTTAACACCTCACTTTGAAAAATAAAATAGAAATAATACACCTGAGCTTTTCTGTAGAGTGGTTTGCTTTTTATTTCATTTAAGTCAAAGGTGAGTTTATTTGCTCTTATGGCTTTTCATTTAAATATCCCTTGTGTTAACTGTTTCCTTATAACTTTTGAATAACAGCACGAGAAAGACCCATCCAGAGATGTATCATGCCTCTTCCAAATATATTGGAAATAAACCTGCTAAATGCAAACTACTAGATTGTGAAAGTCTAAAATATTAATTAATTATTAATTAATATTTGGAAGAAATATGGAATCTGTAGAGTTGGTGTCAGGTGCAACAGTTTTATAAAGCAAATAAGAATCTGGGTTAGAACGATGCCATTATGTTAATTATGGCATCTAATCAAAGAGCTTGAATGAGTTTAGCTAAACAGATGAAAATCTGCTACTTTTACCAGCTGCCATACTGTAATTAATGGTTTGTCATCATTCTTCATTCACATGAGTTGCTCAACCACCGGCTTATTACTTTTATGCATAATCGTGGGGGTTTGAACTGAACTCTGTTCCATGATCCAAAATGAAAAGAAAAAAAAAACTTGTAATGTGCCTGGTTCCTCAGCAGTCACTCATCAGAAGCAGAGATGAATAAAAGTATCAATTAGTGAATGTTAGTGAAGGTGTCAAGGCTGCTGCAGAGCGGAAACTCATCCATATGTCTTTGGAATAATTACCTGAGCTTTGTATAAATCATGGGCACTACTTGCCAATTCACTAAAAAGGTGCTAACGGTCCCGTATTGTGATGAATAGAGTAGTGATAGCAGGGATAACAGGGCTGACTGTACTAGTGTATCAGGCAAATTTGGGCTAACACCACTACAATTATATCACAGCATTGTACATATTTACAATATTCTATTTGTATGAATCAGTTTTATACCACTGATCTGTTCTGAGCTGTCACTCCATGAAATTGGTTCACATCTCAGGCAGCCAAAACGGCTTGGCCCAACAACACCCTTCATCTGCCACCCTAAGATGTCTTATTCCAAAGTTGTGATGAGTTCCTATATTGTTCCTATTGATGACAACACCAACAACATTAGCCGCCAAGACCAACAACACCTGAGACAATGTGTTAATGTAAAAAAGCCTGTTTTATTCGAGGCTATATAAATGCATGCATTGGTGTGAAACCTTTGTAAGACAATACAAAGACTGTGAGATAACAATAATAACTTATTGAGAGAGGGTGCAAAGACACTCAGCAGTGATAAGCAAACTGCAAGAACACAGAGGAGTGGCTCATTGAGATGTAGGAAAAGTCAAAAGTCTGCATAGAGATCCAGGCAGGGTGAAATGACCTCCAGACATACTTCTGCCTCCACAGCTTTGTCAAAGTGATACTTCACTGAAATCTCTCCTTGAAAATTGTCCATTAAACTTTCCTTGCTTCTTCAACAACAGCAGAACAACCACTCTGATTAGGAGTTCATATTACCATGGTATAGCAAAAGTATGGATGTTTTCATGAAACTCTATTAGTCCACTTGTCTTTCTTTCAGTGTTCTGGAATATTTAAGAAAAGAGGTGATAATTTTTGATAATTTTTGAACACCCATGAACCCATGAACACCCGTCACCAATAAAATAAACTGTAACTGACAAGCATTCAGACTTACCTTGACTTCTGATCTCTTTTGAAAGGGGTAGCTTTTTTACCAGCCACCTTTGAAGCCTATGTGGAGTGAATATTCGATTCTGAAGGGACAGTTTCTGAACTGGGGAATCAATAGCAACTACACAGGAAAAAACGTTTTTATTTATTTTCTGGTTACGTTTTACAAAGATATCTTGATAAAATCCTGGCAAATTCCTTAGATTCTTTTCTGTGGCTGTGGGCACACTGATGTGTTGTGCATTAATGCTCAGTCCTTAAGCTTGTGATCATAGGTAACATACCTTGCTACACTTCTCTCAATGACAGGGAGTGTATTCAATTATTTACATAATGTTAAGGCAGTTTTCAAAGAGTTATGGTCAGTCTGTAAAACTAAATTTGTGCTTGAAGGCCACATATGCACCTTTATCAGAAAGTAAAGTATTTTTCATTCCTGTTTTGTTAACAACAAAACCAGAAAAGCAGTGAAAGTTGTCTTGAGACTCCTTCAGTAAATCTTGCCTTAGGGCTAGGAACAACATGGCTCAGGTGGTCAATGGGCTAACTAACTGACAGGTCCTTATGGGCTTTCCATAAGACCTGGACTTCTCTCTTGGTCTTTTTTATTACCATCCATCCTCTATTGTTTGCCACTTATTTGTCACAATACCTCTAGGACAGGGCCTTTTCCTAAGTGGAGACCAGCCTGGACTCAACCATTGTCCTCAACCTGCTTCTCTGACAGACACTTTCTTGGCATAAGGAGTAAAGAGCTTTGTGGTTAGTGCCAAACTGATTTCCTCGGTGGCTTTACTACTGGTGCTGGCAGTCTGCATGGCATGTTGACAGCAGCTAAAGAGCCAGACTTGATTGCCTCTTTTCCTTCTCATTATTACAGTATTCGTCACAGAATATGATGCCATTGCTCAACAGTCAGAAATAGAAGTTGAGATTTCCTGATTGGTACTTCCCATTCTTTATTGGTATGATACTTGAGTCTGGCCTACCTAGCAATGCAGGAAAACAACAACAACAACAGAAAAATAATATTACTACCAGCAAATCCTCTGACAGTGGTAACCCCATACTTATCTTGTTAGGCAGTTGACTGATTCTCTGAGTCTAGACGACTAGCTTTCCAAAGTAAAGTGTGTTAGGGTGCTCCTGTAACACAGCTTTTTAGCAGTTTGTCTCCTCTTTTGTGCATTTTCAACATTTGCAACCTTGTACCAAACTCGGTGTATTTCTAAGTTACAAAGGCCTCGTAAATCTTGCCCAAGCTTCGCTAAGCCTTGATAGTTGAAAAACCTTGTTAGAATGACAGTGAAGGAGAAGCTAGACAAAATAAGCTAGTTTCATTTCAAAATGATTTCTTTCATTGTATGTAAGAAATGTTTGTTGTGTTTACAGTATTTACAGTACAGTATTGACTCTGCACTGTGATGAACTGCAGTTTTGGTCTGAAAACACATTCCATACGCACAACAGTTACTTGTGACTCTTGCTATGAAAGACCCAATCCAAAGCCCAAGAGGTGATCACAGTTGAAATTCTTACCAAAGAAATGGTACAGCACTTGGGTTATGTCCAGGATAAGACATTTGCCACAGACAAATCAAATTAAATCTTAAAGGTGCGGAAATATGCTGAGTCACATGATGCAGCTGCAGAAATCTCTTGTTACTTACTTTCTGGCAGCCGTTTGTGCCTGAAATTGAAATGTGATACATCTTGTTGTCCAGATGCTCTGTAGTTTTACCAAAAAAAAAAAAAAAAAAATCACATTGAACATTTTTCTGTGTGGTCTGACTGTGTGTTTCTTGTCAATTTAGGTGCTACCTCTTGGATGGCATCTCTAAAGGAGCCTGGCTGAACCGCTCAAGCATCATATTCGCAGGGAACGACAAGTGGTCTGTGGACCCACGCGTGTCCATAGTGTCCAGTGTTGGAGACAAGCATGAGTACAGCCTGCAGATACAGAAAGTGGATGTAACTGACGACGGCCAGTACACATGCTCAATTCAGAGTGAGCGCAATCCACGGCCAAAGCTCCTGAACCTTATTGTAAAAGGTGCGTACAGGTAGTCCACTTTTGTTGTATGTTTTTTGTGAACTAAAATCTTATTTGTTCTTTGTAACAAAATGCTGGGTAAACGTGTTTGGTGAAGGTACATTTTGTGCTTGTGGAAGCCCGTTGGTTTAAGTGACTTAAGAGTGAGTGTAAAACCTTAACCTAGCCTACAGCAGGTAACACAAGTACAATCCTTTACTATTAATGACATGCTATATATACTGATGCGGAAGCTTCTAACGTTAGCCTTTAACATAGAAAAGAGCGCAAATTGGATTTTACCACAGGCAACAGGGTTGCACTTGTATTTATATTTTATCGACCGCTGAGTACACTGTTGTAGGCACAGAGGGCTAATTGATGACAACGTACCAGTTGTTACTTGTTGGAGTGATAGGTCCTGCTCAGACCTTGGATTGAAATCTGATCTGGGCAATCTGATCACAAGAGACCAGCTTTAGGTATGTGTGTTCAGACCTGGCATTAACATGTGCCTCCAAATGCTTTTCCAGGTCTGATCTCAGTTTTTGCTTCAAGACTTTGGCACACATTTTAAGTTATTATTTATTGACTTTCTTGACATTAGTCTGACCTGCACAAAACTCAGATTATAACTCTAACCCTGGAAATTTCTATGTGCACCGTATTCTTTGTTAATAAATGTGCATAAATGAAGAAATACAAAACTTAACCACATGTGACTCCTCGTACCTCAACATGACGGCATCAATAGTTAACACACAGTCACACTCGGTTATTCGTATTCATTTGTAAATTCTTACTCAGATTTCTTTATATTTTTAGTTAGTTATAAGCTACCCACAACTGCAAGGACAGAGTATTTAAAAAGGTGATCACATCCCCCATATCCAATCTTAATACCAGGTCTGAACAGACCCATAGTGTTGTGGCTGGGTTTGCATGCTGGTAAGGAGACTGTAGGTAATAACTGAACTAGAAAACAGCATGATGTAAAGATTTGTAGACAACCAAATGAGAATGCATCTGTTCTCTTTATTTCTTTTTAATTGCATTATCTATCTATTTGACTCATAAGCACTGGTCTTACATTTATTGTACCTTAAGCAAGAAAGCAATTAATTGAAAGTGCTCTCCACATTTTTCAGTTTCTCTTTCAGTCTAAGTTAGTCTTCATTTCTTGAGAACATAATGAGGAAATATGCATACTTCCACACATAATATGAGCAGAAGAGGCAAGGGTCAGGTGCGGCCCTTGTAGAAGTGTGAGCACTGATATGTGAAATGTGCAAGTGGAAACAGCTTCCCAGCTGGCGTCTCTGTTGTGGCATCTGGAGTGAGCTTCTGTAAATTATTTTAGGCGTGGGATCATACCTGCAGTTTGTTTTGTTTGATGCAAACATATTTGCCTTTTCTGCAATACAGTGGTACAGCAATAGTAGCTTTATGTTTTGTGTAAATAAAGAAATTAATAAAAAGAAAGAAATAAGTCACATGGGTTCACAAACGACCTGTGAACTGCTTTTGTACACTCACTACATCCTCGTTTACCTCCTTAGGTGTTCCTACCTGTTATAAAAACATGAGCAGAAAGAAGTCTGGCCCCAAAACATTTTTGTTAGTCAGTATTTTCTGATATGATTGCTAACATGTGTTAACATTAGTTAACAATGAGTGAGGGTAGGTAGGATGGTTCTGTGTGTGTGCAGAATCTTTAGTGTAAATTAGTTCCCAGAGCTTAGTACAGTTATTGTGTACTGTTTAAAAGGTCCGTTTTGTTTTTATTAGCTTTAGTAATTGTAAATCTTGCGCCTGAAAAATCCTCCACGTACAATGATAATAATAATAACACTTAACAAAGTTCAAATTTAAAACTGCAAAATCAGCACTTGGTTAAGGCAGCAGATTCCCAATAGACATTTCTGTGTCTCTAAACATGTGCACCGATTTCTCCTCGTGTGTGTGTTGACAAATATGAACAGCTTGACGGAGACTAAAGACTTTACCACTTCTGCTGTGAATGTAGTAGTGAGCTCTGGAGATCAAAACCATTTAAGTGCCAGGCTGTAAATAAGTTTCTTTCTGCTGTGAAGGTGGGCATTTTAACATAGAGGACTACGGGGATTGGTACGATTTTGGTACCAGCATCAAGTGGTCGTTTGCGGAACTGCAGGTTTTTCAGACTGGAAGTTGTTGCCTGTGTCAGATATTTTTCCTCACTTCTGCCTCAGAATAGCAAAAATATATATCTGCAATTGTAACTAGACATCATTTTCTTCCCTCTATAACTTCTTGGTTTAAAGCATAGACAGTATAAAGATGGACAGCGTCACTGCTGTATTTGCACCCTCATCCTGCAGTAAATTACAGAATCACCTCAAATTGGATGACCTCCCAAGTATAAGAGAATTCAAAGCTATGATTAAGGACCGTATGTAGTGATGTGTTTTACTGTTTTAACAGTTTTTCATGATTTGTTTTGTTGTTCTTTTTTATGGTGTATTTTAGACATATTGTCATGCTGTCTTGGCCAAGACTCCACCTCGCTGCCCAAAATGGTTGGGCAGCGAGAAGGTCTGAGTTCGAGTCCAGCTCAGGCCTTTCTGGGTGGAGTTTGCATGTTCTTGCATGGTTTTCACCGGGTACTCTGGCTTCCTCCCACCTCAAGACATACTCATTAGGCTAATTGGTGACCCTAAATTGACCATAGGTGTGAGTGTGAATGGTTGTTTGTCTCTGTGTTAACCCTGCAACAGGCTGGTGACCTGTCCAGGGTGTACCCCGCCTCTAGCCTGATGACAGCTGGGACGATATTGAGATAAAAAATTGTCATAATAATCGTAGTATCCACACTTTCAGCTTTGTTGCCCCGTTCAAAAGTCAAATAAATGTCTGCCTTTTGTTTTGCACAGACTATGTCCTAATTGGCTTTTTTAATTACGTTTGTTTATGTGGTTGTCTCTTTTACTGGTAGGCTCATGGCTGTTGATGAAAGTGCGGCTCACCTCTCTCCCATTAAAAGTGGCCCTTTGGTTAAAAACCTGCCCCATTATCAGAGCGTCACAGAATGAGAACTCTGTTATTCGGAGGTAGCCTTGATAAAGACGTTGAACAATCACAGGCTCATTGTTAATGTGGATACACCTAAGCCTGTAAAAGAAATGCAGTGCTCTATTAGTACTTGTCAACTTGTCAGAGAACCATGGTGGCTTTGCAGTTACAGTGACCGTCTCATAGCTGAAAGGTCACAGGGGCAACAGCTGCCTCTGCCAAACTGTCCATCAACAGCCTTGTGTCTTGTTAAAGTTTTTTCCTTCTTGCTCTTTTTTTCTCCCTTGTTTCCTCACTTGAAACATCTCCGTCCACTCTAAAATGTTCCAAGAAACTGTTCTCAGTACTGGCTTATGCTCATCACATATCAGTCAGGCCTGACTGATGTGTTAAAGTACTGCTGTTAAATGGCATCCTGCTGTTGTCGCCAATAGTCATTTGGTATGAAAGCAGTAGAAAACTTGTGTGAAAGATAGATGGGTTAGGGTTTATTAGGCAATTATTCATTCAGAAAAGTGCATTTTATTCACTTTCTGATGGAAAGACTTCTTGAAATATATCCTGAAAAATAAACACAATTTTTCCACATTAAGGTTAATAAAGGAGAATGTTTTGAAAAGATCTTTCAATGAACATTTAGAAATTTCAGTGAGATCTTTGCTGCAGTACAAGTACGTGACAAAAATATTACATTTGGGACTAAAGAGATATGTGATCAGATTGATAATAGAGTTTAGTTACCAGGAGATCATTCCTAGAAGTTAGAGCTAATCGCAGGTCAAAAGGTTGCTACAGGCGCGCCATGTCTCTAAATGTGCGTGTGATAAACTATAATCAGCTGCTTGGCAGGCAGTAATGGTCGCTACAGGACCATCATGTTTTTGTAGGTGTTGGCTTTCTGAGGAACATTCTGTAATGGGAATCTTACCAGGGGTGTTTCAGGTCATGGCAGCTCCCGACCACTGGCCATATGGCCACAGTCAAACTGAAGCTAATGTGCCAGCTGTCAGCTGTATAATATGTTTTGCAATAGCCAGTATTCCTGATGGTGTGACCTAGCGGCTAAGATCTGGCAAGCATATGACCCGAAAATATTGACTGTACTCCACAAATGTTACATCTTGCTAGTTAAAGTCAGTGATGTCTGTCAGTTAAAGCCTTATGCCACAGAAACAATCATTTGATTAAATTAAACCCGCACAATTACACTGTCTCTCTGCAGCTTCATAAACATTTGCAGCAAAGAGATACGCTGATAGACAGTGACATAAGAAAACCAAAATATCTTTATATATGTGACAGTGACTGACAAAAAGTGCTCAACTTGAAGTCCATAAATATGAATTGTACTTTTACTCATATCAGCTATTACCAAATCTCGATGGTGTTATGATTGTGTCATCTTAATCTGCCAATGTTGAGCAATCAGGCAAATGGGTTTCCATCCGCTGAGATGGTGCTGTGTATCTGAGTGTGAGCTGGAGGCTGAAAGTATGTTGTAGCGCAGATGACTCACCCCAGCTGATAAATGCCCGTGGTCACATTCCTGACAGGGAAGTCGAGGTAGTTAAAATTTGGTTCATTGCATTGCCAGGCACCCAGTCATTTATTTACGTTGGACTAAACCATATGTGTGCTGTTGCGGCATCTCCATAACTTCCCACCATGTTGTACTTCAGTTTATTTGCTTTGTCAAAACTCTGTGCCTGTGTGAAACATTACCTGCCACTGTACCGTACTCGTGTACACGTGCTTAAGCCCACTCAGGGAGAAGAGAAGGATTTCTTTACAGATGACATGTAGCAGGGGAAAAGCTCTGTCATGTTGCACCGGCTTCTGGAAGCCTCTTGCTTTTTCATCTGCTGAAATGAAAGGGAAGACTTGCTAAGAAAAAAACTAGACATTTAATCTGGGCTTTTCAATCCAGGCATACAATGTTTATTAATACTGCGACGTGAATGTTACAGTTGACATAAGGGGATTTCATGGTGCTGGATTTTTTTGAGGCACTTTTGCTTTCCTAGACAGTGCACCTTGAGGAGTTACACAGAAAATTGGAGCAAGAGGAGATTACTGTATATGTATGAAAATATACAATGCTCTCAACTCGTTACAGGTGCATAGTAGGCTTCTCCAGCAGCTGATCCACACAGCAGTAGTGTATATCTGAATAGCATATCTGTGTCTGTGGTGCCGGGTGGATTTAGTGACTCTGGTCTTATCGATGCTGTTTTGTCGACAGATGTATTTTTTACCAGCCTGCTAGCCATGGGCAGAATTGTGGTTTGGTAAATTTTTGAGGGAGAGCTGTCACATCTTTAACTGGTAGAGATGGAGTTCAGTGCTTTGCTTCTTAAGTTGTTGTGCTTTATTACTGAAGTCCCTTTCAATGTTTTGTATTTTGATATCCCTCTCTGTATAGGTAAAATGTAAAAAAAAAGTTAAATTATTATGGTGATAAGAAATAATGTGGTATAGGAGCCATATATGAAATTATGAATTTTTTATTTTTCTGTGTAATCACATCCCATGGGGATTCTCCTTACCTGGACATTGCAACAGTTTTACAGCAACAGGAGCCTCTTGTTATCGCCACACTTCTCAGCATATGAATGGCATGCTGCTGCATTAGAGGATAACTGTGACTTCCCTGTCATCTCTCAGAATCATTTAATCTCAGTGTGACGTGTGTCCCCTTCAGAGACCTTATGTCACCTCAGCAAATTAGACATTTGCATCTGTGCCTCTCCCCCATAGTGTCCATTAAACAGTGCCCCTGAGAAGTGAGAAAGCTGTCACAATCAAAGCACACTATTGCCCTGGCATTGCAACTCAGTCACGTGAAGTAAAGGGCTCAATCTGAGCCCTGTATTTTCACTCTTTTAGCATATGAAAGAAATCTGTATGATGGTAGAAAATAACCCACTAGAATAGAGTATCGTGGGAATGATACATGAGTTGCAGATAAACCTACAGTATAAGAATATTAATGCTGAAGTGATGCAAAGGAGGCTGTTGCAAAAGTGTTGCAGCATCGCATCAATAACATATGGGAAGTATTGCTTGTCACAACGCTGAACTTCAGGTCTCTCACATAATCTGAGCCAAAAGCAGTGATTATCAGGCCATCGGGGTCGGTTAAATTCTATGTGTTCCTCCAGGTGTATTTGGCACAGATAACTGCTGAACATTTAAACCGCACTTTAAATACTTGACTTAACAAGATTAAACCGAATGGACTCTGCCTCGTGGCTGTGGACTGTTATTGAGTAAAACTGAAATGCTTGGACTAACCTCATAGTCTAAGTGAAGCCAGCTGTTAATAGGTTCTGTGCTGTATGCTGGTATTCATCTGCGTATCCCTGTCTCAACATGCTTACACTGACCTACTTACTTACTTCTACCCTGACCATTATCTGATGTAGGATACAGAGGACTAAGAGATTGGAATCAAGCCCAACCCATCCCTCTATGCACACCATGACTATCCCCCTTCTCAGTCGCCGTTCTTTTCCTTCCTCTCGGTTAATTAAGATTGTAAATGTGATAATGCATTAAATATGCACGACACCTCTCATCTCAGAATATTGTGTCACAGTTAGGAGCGGGAAGAGGCAGACTTTCCTTTGCCACCACTAAGTGCTCACATGAGGCTGGTAATGCCTTTCAAGCTTTCATCACTACTAACCTGAAGACCAAGGTGAACTTACAAATGTATTAAGAGAAATGTTGCTGACATAGTGTTGTCCTGATGAGCTTTTTTCTTCTGTACTTCTCCATAAGTTCAAGCACTATAGGACTACAAGATATAAATATGATTGTGATTTTATGTAAGATTTTGCATGTCTGGGTATATTGTATTACTTCATAGGGTTAACATTTTTTTTCACAAATGCGAGGAATAATCCTGTATGATGAAAATGCTTTGGACATTAATATGGATGAAAGCTGATCCACAGTGAAAACTCGCCCACGCCCATGTAGTGAGTCAGTCTAGAAAGAGTTTTTCTCAGCTTGATGCGAGATGTAGGGTTAAACCTTCAGGTCACAGCTCCTCTCTTTAATGTCAGGACACAGATAGAGTCTAATTACAGAGTACAGCATAAAAAGACCCAGAAAATCACAGTTTTCTCTTAATATGCTGTGATTCTGTCCCTCTCATTAATTGCAGGGTGCATCTAAAAACAAATTACATTTTCTCATGAGATGAGTCCAAAAACAGTGCTGTTACCTACCTATAGACAGCATGTGAATTAATGCACAGAATGAGCACCTTCACACACTCACAATGACATTTATTCCTCATTTACTGAGGTAAGTTCCCCCTGAGGAGCAGTGTCAGTATTACAAACTTTTGACATAATTGCAGTCTAGCTGTACCTTGGCCTTTATTCCGTTTAAAATAGATTTCACTGACTGAACATGGTGGTTAAAAACATTTCTATCAACAAATGATTTCTAGTAGCTTATAAACTTGAATGTTAACGTATCCATATCACATTGAAACTGAAAGCAAGCAGGACATACTTCCTGGAACTCACCCTGATTAAACTGTATGTTGCAATCAGATTGGAAGTGTTATCAAAAATTAACTGAGTAGTCAATTCAGTAAAGCAGGTGCTGCCAATGCCAAACTTTGCATGTGTGAACTTTGCAGTTCAGTCAGTGAATTTTTGTCTCAGTCTCCAAGCTCCAAGCTTTTCCCCTTATCTGACTTGAGTTCTTGCAGTTAATTACTGACACTTTCTCATGTGCAAGGTCATGTACATGAACCCATAGAGAGATTTGTAAAGCAATGTGAACATCGAGCCAGAAATGTGATAAGCACCATGTGAACCACCTTTAAAACCACAGTTGGTAACTTTACACATTTAGACACTTAGGACACCATGGTGTACTTTGCGGTGTACAGTCCCTAGTCCTCTAACTTTGTTAAGATCTCTCCAGACTTTTGACTGGTAGTGCATCCGTTATGAAGAAAAATCCTTGTCAATCTTTATTACACCATGATCCTTGCCACCGTCGCCCTCAGGCTGCTCTGGAGGTTGCAGGCTGGTTTTTGTGAAGCGTCTTGAGACGATTTGTATTGTTATTGGCGCTATATCAATAAAACTGAATTGAATTGAATCTATCCTTACATCTCATAGTGCAGTGTTGTTTGGGCTAGTACTTTTAAGAGCCACCTCAGTGGTATTTTCATCCTGCAAAAACGGTTCATCAGAATGATAACACTCTCCAGTAGGCTCTCTAGCTCCACCCCATTGTTTAAATCCTTACGTATTCTCCCCATTTTCGATGTAAATTTTTTTGCAATTTGTGTTTTCATGTATCAATCTATCCACAAGCTACATCCGACCATTTTTCACTCTAGATTTCAGTTAAATTCTCAAATACATCGTTTCAATACATAGTCAGCAAATAATCTCCTTCTCTGTTTTTTTCAGAACCGCTTTCTCACAATTTTCAGGTAGATACAGGGGTCCTCATTATTGGAACTCTGTACCAGCTCTCATTAGAAACCGTACCAGTGTTAATTCATTCAAGAAGCAAACAATACATCTTTTATTGGACCAATTGTGCATTCCATCCACTTCCGTAATACTTCATTTTATCTTCTCCACTCCATACTTCAATACATAAATTAATTGTTTGAAAGTAGGTATTCTTTTTCTTTACTAGCTGTGTTTAATTAATTGTTTATGCTGAATGTTTGTCATTTAGGAGGGCTGCCTGACAAGCCCCTATCGTTTTTTTTGGTTCCTCCTGCATGTTCCTTTCTCAAACTTTGTATGTTTTCCCCTTCTTAATGTACTGTATGATTTGTTATGATCAGTTCAGTAATCTTTTTACATATGTGCTAATAAAAAAAAAAGTGCTGTAGGACAATACATCCGACATGCAGTTATTCTCCTCAGCAGCTCTGACAGTATTAGTGGGTTGATGTAAAGCCAGCAAAGCTAGCTGGAGGATCAAAGATATCTTGAACCCCTCCTGACTTCTATGTCATTCTTTTTGACTGCTAGAGAAGGTGAATTCACTGAACTCAAATTACATACAATAGTAAGGCAGGTATGTTGTAGGCTAATGCATCTCATCTCATCTTGCTGTAGTAGTTCACCTGGCTGGTTTATGTGAAGCACAGCTAGTGTGGGATGGTTGGTGCTGACACTAGATTTAAAAAAAAAAAAAGGAAATATAAAAAAAAGGATTATCTTAATTATTGTGTGAGCTGTAGATAAGTAATGTGACTTGTAACAAAGTAAAAAAACAGGGATTGTCACCGCACTATAGCTCCCCTGCCAGTATCTGTGTTCAGATGCCCGAGCGTTGTAAGGACACGGTGGTGAATCAGTGTTTCTGTCCCCAACTGGAATAACTATGTATCAAAAGTCTTTGTGGAATAATAATGCATTTAAACAATGTGCTCTGCCTTTGATATTGCAGGGGAAAATATAGAGCGAATGTGAGTGTGTCTGAAGGAACAGATTTGCCATTATGGACCCTGACATTTAGTTAGCCACTAATCATTGTCATTTGTGTGTGAGTGTGTGTTTCTGGGTGTGAGTTTGTGAAACCTAATCCATGCCCCTGCAAATGTCTGGCTTCTGTGATGTGTTTGCACTTTAATGCAGTCCTATATGTGTGATGCATGTGCCGGTGTGACAAGGTGATTGTGTGTTTTTGCACTTTAATTGGAGTCGTCATCATGGAAATGACTGATATTAGCAGTGGTTAATTAAAATGAGTAAGGACAAAGGTCAGCCACTCAGCTCCCCCGTCTATTCTCTAGTGAGGGAATAGAAACAGCTTAAGAGGAGACTAACTTGGACGTTTTTTGTTTGGGCGCTTGGAGTGGGCTTTGCAAAAAGAACAACTTAACGTCAAGGTAGACTGTCTGAGTCCCCCCAATCTCAGAGTCAAATTGATCTATTATGGAAAACTTGGTGCATACGCGCATTGATTCTGGACCTAATTTATTCACAGTGGAAAGCAGTGATGTTTTTGTAGCCATTGTACTTTGAAGGTTTAAAATTGTACATCATACTGAGCTTTAGATTACAGTAATGGGGTTGTTCCAAACCAGGAAACGTAGATTTAGTTCCAGAGAATTTTCTTGGATGCAGTCCCACTTTAATTATCTTTTCTTTTCTGAAGTTATTCTCTGCATGCCAGCACTTGTGGATGGTATTAGATTAATGGACAGAGAAAATTCATCTCTGCTGTCTGTCACTATTGCTGATAGGCGGTTAATACTAAAGGAGTTGTCATGGCTCTTACACTCCACGGATGATAACAATTGGGTTGTACATTTTATATTGGGAAAAACAAAACTGTAAACTGTATCGGCAGTCAGGAAAAAAGGGATTTCTAGCATTGCGTTCCAGGTCTCTGCAGTCCAATGACGTTTAGGAAAACAGAGAGAGAAAGAAAGTGGATAAAATGTAATGAGTCAGAATCTCTGATGCACTGATTGCAACTCTCATAATTTAGTTACAAGTGTTGCTGTTAACAAATAATTTCCTGTGGCTGTGTTTATTTGCAGTTGTTCTTTTCTGTCATGTCTGAATGTTGTCATGGTGAATTCAGCCCTAACATACATTGTCACAGCATTATTTGTGTCACTGCAATGTAGGCATACCATACTTTTCGAGTCAAACTGAATTGGTCTTGGGCTTTCACATCATCATCCAGTCTGACATGTTGTTCATCTTAGCCATTTTCGGTTTGAGTGTGCGTGCGCCTTTATGATTACAGGCTCGGTGAGTTGCCTCACAATGACTTGAGCCAAACTTAGTTATATACTTGATACATTCTTTTACCCACATGACTGGCTTCATGTTTTTTTTCAGTGTTGGTAAGAGCGATAAATGACTACAATGTAAAGCTCAGTCAAATAAAAAGAGATTAGAGCAGCAACAGTTTTTGAACGTGTTCGTCACAGCTGCTCCAATCTTCTCTTCTTCAATAGAAATGTTCAGTTTCAATCTTAAATAGAATCATTAATGGACCGTCCCTGTAATAATTAAAAAAGCGCTGACTAATGCTGGCACAATCAATAATCTAGACCACAAACAAGCCACATAATGCCAAACATCCTCTTCTGGATGCATGTACGTTTAATGCTGTATCTATACACAATTCAACTTTACAGCGGCCTGCTCCACTACTAATGCAAAAGACTGTAAAACAAAGACAACTGCATATAAAACAGTGGACAGCCATTATTGTTTAAGTGACACTGCAACAACAGTAAGCATGGAGACGATCCAAGCCACACTGCAGCTGATGGGGTCATTTATTCAACGCTGGAAATGAGCAGTACTAGCAAAAACATTCACGTCAGGGGGCCCACAATGTTAGACTCTAAGCAAACAAACTGATTTTAAACTACATATAGCTACAGGGGTAATACACATTTTTTAGAACTCAATTTAAGCACCGGGCTACACCACCCAAGATTCCTTATCGCTGGGGAAATTTTCTAGAGTAGCTTTTTGTCATTTCAGTTTTTCTGTTTACTTCTGCTTTGTAATGTACATATTTTAACACTATTACATGGTGAACTGCTTTTACAAACCCAGTGATTGTGGAAAGTGATTAGCTGGAAATTGTGCAGATCCAGACCAAACCAGATTCAGACCAAGTGATCCAGACTGTTTTACTTGTTGTACATGAAAAGTTTGGGGCAATTTGAAACCATTACTAAATGTCAGAATAAAATCATGGATACATTGTAAACTGCTTTGATGAGCAATAGTCGTTCATGCCATTTTTGTGCTATTAGTAACATTTACAAGCGGCAACCTTCCCTCCAGTTCCAAACATCAATGTTTTCCTTTACCAGTTGACTCAAGTTGTGAAATGGTGCGTGAAATTTTCAGACTTTTTTTTTTGGCTCGTAAGTCAAGAACATTTATGGACATATATCTTTGTTAGATGAGTGTTTGAACAGTCTAAATTCAGATTTTTCTTCAGCCATTGGTGTTAGCCTGTCGCTTTTTGTTATTGCTAAACACTCAGAGGTGTAAATCACAACAGAAACATGGATCCAAGCATGGTCAGTCCTCTAGGCGGTGTTTACCATACAATGCAACCTTCATCAACAGCGGGATGACTGTGAAGCAGATTTGCTAGAGGTGAAGCATTGGCAGACATCTCAGAGATACACTGGTCTTAATTGGGCAGATAAATATCACAAGCTGCACTCCCTGGCCCTACAGCACTGTTGCATACATCACCCTGAACACAGACTGACCACTAGCAGCAGGGTGCCGCCCGCCTGTCTCATCCCTGAAATTTATCTGGTGGCCAAAGTGCAATTAAAGAGTAGAGAGAGATTTCCCCTTCTCAGTCTGCCTGCTTGACTAGCGTTTGGTTATAGCTGCCCTTTTGCTGTTTTTATAATAGAATTTAAGTGTCGCAACACAGGATATATTATCAAAGACAAGAGATGGGACATTTTATGATTTCAAAACATCAGAGTTCAGTGTGAACTCTAGAGTTACAGCATAAACAAATAGCATGGGTTGACATCTGTATTCTGCATTGTAGCTGAGGGTTTTTAATAATGAGCTAATTGTTGAATATTCATGATGCTGGCCTTTTCCAAAGCCCTCAATGGGTATGAATTTCCCTGTATTACTTACATGTTGTTCACTTCATATCTTCCCCTATCAGCGGGGCAGGCAGTGAAGAAAACCAGTCAATACTGGGCACCAGCTGACAAATAACAGTACATGTGCACACCTTCAATACTTGAGGATGTGCTCATATGCCACACACGTACGCACATGCACCCACTCCTATTTAGCACTTGAACCTTGAATTGTTTGGCAGCCCGTGCTATTTATCATGGACTTATGACTCACCAATGAGAGAAATAAATCAGAGAGACAGAAAGAGAGACTTTGACAAACAATGAATGTGTTTAGACCCTCATTCCACCAAACTCCTTAGATCCTTGGAAATCCACTGCTCTTCCTGAAAACTCAGACCTCTTCTGTAGCACATGACGCAATCAGACAGATGCATGTTAATATTTCAACCTAATGGCTTAATGTCGCTACAAATGGATGTAGTAAGACAGGACACTGCACATTGCTCTGATGGCGATGGATGTTCTAGAGATAAGAATATGTTAAGAATATGTTGAAAGTACTCATTTGAACTATCCCAAGCGCTAATGGAGTTCCAATGATGAGTGTGTCTGTGAAGGAAAAACATATCACTTTTAGTACCACTAGGAAAGCATATATAAGTGTTAAACATTTACTACTCTTTTAACTGAGTTTATAATAACATGTCAATCTTACTACTGTAACTGTGGTTGGACAACAAAGCAGCTTCTAAAAAGTAAAGTTCATGAATATGAACAGTAATATGTACAAAAATGTAATGAGGGTTACTGGGAATGGTCACATGCTCTGTGACTGCTCAGAGTTCATCAGAGCGACAGCCAGGGGAAAGAAACTGTTGTTGTGCCAGATGGTTTTGGCGCTCTGTAACACCGGCCTGAGGGGAGGAATCTGAATAGATAGTGTCTGGGGTGTGAGGGGTCAGTGGAGATCTTACCGGCCTGCTTCCTGACGCTGGACCGGTACAGGTCCTGGATCAGAATCAGAATCGGAATAAGAAAAAACTTTATTTATCCCTGAAGGGCAATTAGGAGGGCAAAGAGCGGTACATAAAATAAAACTGTAAAACAGCAGATAAGATGGAGGGAAGGTCAGTATAGGTCATAAACTCCTCTGCTTTAGGGGATAGGACTTGGGCCAAACCAAAGCCATGTTTACACAAGTTCTGCACGTTTAGGATGACCATTATGACGAATCCGGATGTTTCAGTGACTTTAACCACACCTTTTTGAATCCAGGTCCCAAGGTTAAAAAGACAAATATGGAACCTGTGAAGTCTGTTTTTCCATTCGTGTAGATGTCTGATATGGACACGATGATGTCATCCCCTTGTCCCTCTAGCCCCTGACATCTTATAACAGGCATGTCAAACTCAGTTTGGCTCTGGGGCCGGATCCAGACTTTCTGTTCTCAGGTGGGCCGGATCAGCAAAAGAATGTCAACTCCAAATATTTAGCTTTGTTTTTCAGTACTATGCTTTATCATTCAGCCTACATTTGTAGCCTACCCTACATATTATAATCACGGATGACAAGGGATCTTTTCTAAGCACAACACATTTATTCAAAAACAATGGGAAAAAAATTATTTTTCATGTTTGGCCGTGAATGTGTTAACAACTGGTTTATTTTAACAGTTGAGTGAATGCAGTTTTACACCTGAACCAACTCACCACACTAAATGAACTCAAGTGGGAGCTATTAAAAAAATATTTTCGCCTTAATTGTCATACTGCTTTGAAATAAATGAAAAAAGAAATACAAAATAAAATAAAATAAATAAAATAAAAAAGTTATAGCAGTGCATGGGCAATAGGATTAGACTACATCAGATCAAACTACTAGGCTGGGCCTACTGAAGTTGAGAATATACTGCACAATATTAATTGTCTTTAATATGACATACTTGTCTTTATGATGAGTGGCGCCGAATATTAAACTCTTTGAACACTGCAACTTGCTGATTACATACCAAGCACACTGGTTTTGCATTCACTTCTGTGAATAAATACTTCTCGGTCCATTTCTCCTGGAAAACTCTGCACTCCGTGTCCACTCTTCTTTTTTTTGACAGTACCATTTTGGGAAGGGTGTGTTGACCGATAACTTGTTTAGTAGTGGTGAATGGTGAAGCAAGATTGCCGGTTTATTTTTACTTGGACACATCACGTTGCGAATGTTTATTTCCTGTGACTAACTCGTGTCAGTGCCGCATGCTTGACGTGAGCGCTTTTACACATTTACTGCCCTCTAGCGGCCGGAGGGAGCATTTGGTTTGTATTTATTTTAAAAAATCACAACTTTTAATAGAAATTAGCTAGAGATTCGCTTCTTTTTTTGACATACTCAGAAATGTATGCCGGGCTGGATTAAATGACCCAACGGGCCGGGTCCGGCCCGCGGGCCGTATGTTTGACATGCCTGTCTTATAACAACATCAATGGCAGACTACAGGCTTGTGATGGTGCAGCATCAGATATTGACCCTTGTTGGGTGGCTAGGGCAATACACTCACCAGCCATTTTATTAGGTACACCTTGCTAATAAAAGGTTGGACCCCCCTTTGCCTTAATTCTTTGTGGCATATTTTCAACAAGGTATTGGAGACATTCCTCAGAGATTTTGGACCATATTGACATGACAGCATCACACAGTTGCTGCAGATTTGTCGGCTGCACATCTATGATGCAAATCTCACGTTCCATAACATCTGAAATGTGCTCTATTGGATTGAGTTCAGGTGACTGTGGAGGCCATTGGAGTACAGTGAACTCATTGTCATGTTCAAGAAACCAGTTTGAGATGATATGAGCTTTGTGACATGGTGCAATATCCTGCTGGAAATAGCTGTCAGAAGATGGTTACACTGTGGTCATAAAAGGATGGACATGGTCAGCAACAATACTCAGGTAGGCTGTGGCATTTAAACCATGCTCAGTTTGTACTAAGGGGCCCAAAGTGTGCCAAAAAAAAAAAACCCACACCGTTACACCAGCCTGAACCGTTGATACAATACAGGATGGATCCATGCTTTCATGGCGTTCACACCAAATTCTGACCCTGCCATCTGGTTGTCACAGCTGAAATCGAGACTCATCAGATCGGGCAACGTATTTCCAATCTTCTATTGTCCAATCTTGGTGAGCCTGTGTGAACTGTCTCAGTTTCCTCTTCTTAGCTGACAGGAGTGGCACTCGGTGTGGTCTTCTGCTTCTGTAGTCCAATCTTCTTCAAGGTTTGACGTGTTGTGCATTCAGAGATGGTATTCTGCATTCCTTGGTTGTAACGATTGTTTATTTGAGTTAGTGTTGCCTTTCTGTCATCTCCAACCAGCCTGTCCATTCTCCACTGATGTCTCACATCAACAAGGCTTTTTTTGTCCACACACTGGATATTTTCTCTTTTCAGACCATTCTCTGCAAATCCTAGAGATGGTTGTGTGTGAAAATCCCAGTAGATCAGCAGTTTCTGAAATTCTCAGACCAGCCCGTCTGCCACCAACAACCATACCACTTTCAAAGTCACTTAAATCTCCTTTCTTCCCCTCTACATGGCTACATGACTCTACATGGCATGAATGCATTGAATTGCAGCCATGTGATTGGCTGATTAACTATTTGTGTTAACAAGCATTTGAACAGGTGTACCTAATAAATTGCCCAGTGAGTGTATTTACTGTTACTACGCCACTACGATGAGCTGAAAAGGATTACAGACTTTATGTGTGTATACGTCACAAGGTTGCTGCGCATGCTCCGCCTGTTCTTATTATTATTTTGGCTGAGTTCTGTTAAATCTTGTTCATGACCATTCAGGACATTACTATGGGTATCTAAGGATTTATATGTCCTTATTTTCTCTTTAGTGTACATGCTTGGTTATTCTGTCAAGTGTCTGACTGGAGAGTGAGTGAATGTGTACACTACCGGTCAAAAGTTTGACTGATTTAGTTGGTCAGGGATTCATCCTACAGCAAGATAATGCCCCCAAAATTTAGTCCAAGCTAAACCAGAACTTCCTCAGGATAAAAACAAGATGGAAGGATTGAAAACATGGAGTGGACAGCCCAGTCTCTAGACTTTAAACCCCTGGAGCTGGTTTGTGAAGAGCTGGAGTGATGGCAAAGCACCAAGAGCTACACATTTCTGGGAAGGTCTACTACAAAATTGGGAAGAACTTTAAAAAGTATTTGATTTCCAATTTAGAAAGAAAGAATGTCACAACTGTGGTAACATCTTAAATCAGCCAGAGATGGTTACTTTGGTGAGTCAAAAGTTTAGAATAGATTTTGGGTTATATATTGATTTCATGATTTATTTATTTTTTTCATTTTTTTTTTTTTTAACTTCAGTTGTTTATTTGGTCCATGCTTTCATTACAGAGTAAAATGAGACATTAAACCTCATTCATTTCAATAAAAAAGAAAGAACTATTGAAGTGTTCTAAAACTTTTGACCGGTTGTGTATATTCCTCCTCTAGTTCCTGCTAGTCCATGTTGACTAACATCCTTCCTGTGGATTGTTTTGCCTCCAGCTAAGCCCCACCCACTAAAAAACATCATGTTCTTCACAAAAGGGGTTTGTCCCCAGGAAAATAGCTTCAGTTTGACCAACGCAAGGGAGTGGTGATGCGTTGTCTATATTTATTTACAGTCTATGGTCTTTACTCAGTAAATATCTTAAGTGTCACAAACTGATAAGCAAAGGGCCGATCCGAATACCCACTGAGCGGAGTTTCTTCCCTCTGACTGAGTGAAGTGTGTGTCTGCTAGCTGCCAACTGCTTTCTCTCCATTAATCATGACCTGGGTTCTAAAGTTTGAACTTTGACCTTTAGCGCTGCATCAAGGCCTAGTGACAGATGGAGGCAGAGCTTTGTGTCCTCACATCTAATCATCCAGCTCACGCATATACACTTCCACACTCAGAGGATCACCCATAGCAACGGTCGTTTGGTCGCTGGCTGATATTTTGTAGTGGGAAAGCAGTGTGCCCTCCGACAGTCTTAGTGTTTCCTAACGACAATGAACCCTTTTAAATAAGCCTCTTGTGTGTCACTGTGCTTTTCAAAGACACTTTGAAGCCACGCAGTTAATTGAAAAAACAGTGATCATTCATGAGAGTAAAAAGTGTGCCCCATGTAGAGGAATTTTGTTTATAACGAGATGCTGTGGTGGAAAGACACTGATTAGCATGAATAAATTAGATAGCTTATCTTTGAATTACATGCCCAGTGCAGCTCTCCCATTGAAGATTAATAACCTCTCACAAGGTATTTCGAAAAGTTCATTTTCATCAATTGATTTCCCTTAATTCACAAATTCCTCAGAACTGCATGAAATTGGTAACAAGCTCTCCATAATCATGCTTTGTGCATCGTTAACCTCAATGGCAATTACTCATCATATGTATTGGTTGTGACATTTGCAGAAGCATGTTATTTTTGCACCATTAGATCGCGACAGGAATATTATCACCAACTAATGGTTAATTACAAGTTGAGCAGAAATTGGGTCCATAGTTTGCTAGGATTGTGCAAGGGGCTTTGTCAAAAAAAATAAAAAATAAAAAAACCTATCTGCTTAAATGTTCCATCTATCCCACCAAATAAACAAGAACCTCAACATGGTGAAAATTGTTTCACTTTATGACTGGCAACACTGGTCCATTGTGGGTACATTTTGGATGCTCAAAGTAGAATTGTCCAATGTTTTCTTTTTCTCCAAGGCTATCATCATCATCTCACCAGTACATTGTTGTTACCACAGTATAGGGGTCACTTCTGTTTCAGTCACAGACAAGAATGCTGCTTACGGCAGAAAAAAGGGTCAGTGAAAGAAATTGAGAGAAAAAAATAGAACTTCAGGGTTTCATCTGAAGTAAATGGCATAGATTTTTACTGTAAGAATGTATGCCAGGTGCATTTACAGTGATACGGGGAGGTGTTATTGAGACACATGAACCAAGAAAAAAAGAAAAAACTAGGTCACTCTATCACAAAACAAGCTACTAGAGAACAATCCCATGTTGAGGATTTGCACCTGTAATATAGTGCACTCCACATCTCAAAAACACCAATCTCTCTGCTGCAAAAGAAGCTAGAGCAGCTGCTGACATGCAGTATATCATCATACTGTACCAGTTTTCCCACACTTTCACACACTATCCCCTAGGCGAATTCCTGTAGTACATTAATAGGGTAAATCACTAGAATTTATCATACGTAATGATACCATTATGGAATAATGTTCATCAGCTAATGTGTGCTTGCCAAGAATCTATTTATGTCTTTATCCATTTTCTGTCTGCTACAACTCCTCACATCTCAATCCTTTATTAACCTACCGAACATTTTAGCCACAAGGAGAACTTAGAATATGAACAGATGCCAAATACAGACAAGCAGTATGAGATGATGAGGTTTTATGCTTTGGCCCTGGTATTCTAGTACTTAGCCCATCTCCTCTGTTGCTGCTGGCCACAAATAAATGGAATGAAAAAGAAAACATTTCCTATTTTTGAACATTTTTATTGCTTTTTATTATTGGGGTATAGATGTGTGTGTGTTTGAAAACTTGAAAACGATTGAAATTGATACACTTAATAACACTACGAGACCACAAAAGGTGACATTAGAAAAAAGACTAGCATGCCTTGTAAAGTTTATGGCCCGGGAATCAAGTATGGTGTTATTTCATTGAAAGCATACACTTAGGGGGCATGAACATGCTCCCATTGCACATCCATAGACACAAACACACACCATTCCATTATTGTCACTGAAACATAGTTAATATTAGTCAACCATCTGTTTAGCCAGACGTACAAATCAAAGATTTGTACATTTTAAGTCAATTGACTGAGACTGAGGGCCATCAAATGATGGTGTAGTAGACAGTATGCCATCTTAATTGGGTAAGGCCTTTTCAGTCACTGAAGTTATGCATTTCCTTCATGTAAAAAAAACAAACAAATAAAACAAACAAAAAAATGCAACATCCAATAATGACAGATTTCTATTTTCACTTGGACAAACTTTTACCAAATTTAAGTACTACAAATTATCCGCACCTGCTTTATGATACTGCAAATAGAAGTAATCCCTTTGAGTAATATAATTTGTCAGTGTTTGTGTTTCGTTTCCGTGTCTGACACCTAATTAACAAAGTGGATGTTGGTTCTTTGTTGCTGCATGCAATAAGGAAAGGGATTTGAAAACCTTTAGGAACTCCTCTGTGGGAAATGCCTCATTACAGAGGTGTATATTACACCCTAGAAACAGAGGTTTATTTTACAGGTACATCATAATCCATCTGTATTAGTGTCATAAACTTTAGAATAGATAATTTTACAATTGTAAGTATCTTTTCAAAAATATCCCAAGGATTACTTCTCTGTATCAAGCAAAGCTGAAAAGTAAAACTTTAATCTGCCCCTTAATCCAATTCCAAAATGCTCCATGCTGCTGATTAAAGAAAGTCTGTCCTCAGACCAGAATGTCTGTGTTTTAATAAGGCCATTATATTGTATTGTGTTTGGACAGAAACATGCTTGGGGCTCTTACAGAAACTTATCCATTTTAATGTTGTTTAGGATGATGGTGAAAAATGAACGAAGACTATCTTGTCCTGGTTGCCTTTTCTTTCTCTTTCTCTCAGCTTTCCACGACTCATCGCCCATACTACCGTCCATTACAACCAGTGGCCTGGCTTCCCCTCTTGGAAATCTTGATGGCAGTAGATTTAGCCAGTAATAGGTTCCTGCAATTTGGAAAAGCCTGTCAGGATTCATAGGAGATCCCAGTTATGTGCATCCCACTTTGCAGAACTAGAAAAAAGAACCCTGCATTTTAATAGTTCAGCTGTAAGCATTTCCGTAATTCAAGGTGGCATCATTAGAGGCTTATTTATTCACCCAAGGCGTCTGGCGGGAGGGAGATGATGTCACCTAGATCAGCTGTGGCAGCTCACTCTCAACACCTCCTGCAGGGCTTGAGAAGGGAAATTAGAGAGGAATGGGCAAACATGACAATCATAGCATCGTTAATGAATTAGCACATAAAGAAAACAACAAGCACCACTTGTATCGAGCAAAGGGTTTTAGGGTAGCACAGTCATGAATGTTCCAAGAGGCGGAGGTGTAAAAGGATAATAGAGCTCTTAGAGAGAAGTATGTTAGGAAAAAACAGTACTAGTAAACATGGATATGAATAATTTGTATGTTAGATTTTAATACAGATGTTCTCTAACTTTAATCAAGTGGTCACTTTTGGTTACTTACTCTTGTTAGATCCAACTTGTTTAGTTGCCTCAGCTTGGAAACAGACTTTGGCTGAAATGGAGGCATTTTGGCACTTGAATTGTTTTTTTTTGTTTTTTTTTCCTTTAAGACAAAATTTTGCTTTAGTTTCCTTGGTCTAACCGTATGTTTTTATTACAAACTATGTTTATTACACACTGATTATTGTGACAGAGACACATGTAATTCATTAGTAATACAACCGTACCACCTTGCAATATGTGTACTATCCTCTGCTCTGCCAATAAGACTGGTTAAAAAAAAAAAGAAATGAAAAAACGTGCTTAGACATCTTAGACGTCATTGGTTCAAGGTATTTATTATGTTGCCTTCTGAGGTGTAGCACTAGCATTTTCACAACGGCTACAGTATATTCATCAACTGACATTTGGATATATTGCATAGTCAATAATATAATTTGAGGAACATTGTCATCACTTCTGCGAACCGTAAACTGGGTTCCTCCCAAACCAGGAGCATTTTTCTCTTTTTAGGTATGAGACGAAAATGTAGAACCGTCTAAACCAAAGCTGCTCTGACCAGAGGTTGAAACTCTGAGCAGGTTTTTGCACCATGCTTCCTCATAGAGCTGCTGTGGAACAGCTTCATTGCCATCACATAAGCTACTGATAGACCTTGACCCTCTGTCTGTTTCAATATGTTCACTACAAGGCTGCCTTTTTGACAGTACTGACTATTTACACTCTTACTGACTCTGCAAATACTCTATTCTAAAATTACCTTTAAACTATTTCATCAAAAAACAAAGTCAACACAAATTGTTTTGCAGTAACTCAACCTTCTAATCAGTGTATTTGGAATTTGAATCTTACAATAAAAACCTGGTATCCATCTCATAGACCCCTCAACAACAAAGCTTGAAGTGCTTTATCTCTGTAACGTAGCAACAAGGCTTAATTAAAAATGGTATGATTTTGTCAGGGATGCTTTTTGTACTAATGAGAAACAGCAGATGGCAGAATCATATGTCTTATTTATGCATTCATTTTGTCCAAATGTTACTCTTTAGCTCTTGTATTACCAATGCTATAAACATTCTTACTTGAGTGATACTGAATTATCATCAAATTTATTTAAAGTTGCTGTTTAAACAAATAGATACAACTATTGTCTGACATATGTTTAATAATAGTTTTTGTTGCGAGCTGCCACAGTTCTGAAAGGTTTAAATTTAGTTCAATTTTTCCAACTTTGAAATACTGTTAATGCACGTTGGTTAGTATATAATGTATGATAGATGGGATGACATTCAGTACGGCATATCCATAGAACCATCATACTACAATTTGGGAGTTGCATAACTGCCATGGACTACCCTAGCCAAATGTGTTTGTGTTACATCCAGATTGTATCCAGATGATTTTGATTAAAGTCTGGAGGCCAATCCAATTGTTTACAAAAAGATCCAAAGTACATTTGATGTGGTTTTTATTTTTAGATTTCTCTCTCAGTCCAACTCTCAACATCCAAATCGTAATTCCAATATATTTTTGCATTACAAGCAGTGTGACAGGCAATGTTGTCAAATCCTGAGTGAAGGCAGTACTGAGCGGAATCAGTGCTGCTGCCAGTACATACTGATTTAGGTCAACAGTGAGAACCATAGACTGTTCGGACGACAGTTTTCTTTTTTTTGCGCCAACTTGCCAGTTTGGAGCCAGAGGTTACGCAGTACGGTCCGGGAGTAGAACCTCACGGAGCTGCTTTGTCGATGGCCTGCCCACACTTCCTCTATACTCACTTATGCTTTCATTTAGGACACTACTACGTTCTGCTTTCCCTCGATCAGTTACAAGGAAATGTTTGATTGCACCCTTTCCTTGAGCGGTTGGCAGCTTGTAGCCATCATGATGTCACACCCTGTTTCAACATCAAATAACTAAAACATACAGTAACTTAGAACATGCATCCATTTATTATATTGACTACTAATCTAATTAATTACTTAAACCATCTTAAAAAATACAGATATATATTTGACATGTTATGTGTTCTGTTATGTCCACTAACATGGAAGGGGTGGAGCTTATGACTGCAGCCGGTCACCATGGGGAGCTCTACTTACTTTAGCTTCACTTTTGAGAAGCAGTTCCACTGTCCAGCTTTATACAGTCTATGGCGAGAACAGATGCTGAATTAATTAGAACAATGGCATTGGAAGAGACTTCACATCATACAGTTACCTTGCCAGGCAACTGAATCTCACACACTCTTTGCACCAAGCAATCCATAGCCTCAAGCTATGCACAAACCAAACGCTATCATGTGAGAAAGTAATAGTAGCAATGGGTTTTAAGGATGATGGTCTTTGTTAAAAGTGTCTTTTATGAAGTATTCCCTCACAAAAACTACAAGAAATGTCTGCCAACATGCTGACAACATACAGTACTGCCAATGTTATCACTACAGCAACCTATGCAGATAGATTGGTGATGTCCAAAATCTTCTCGGTTAATTGTCTTTCCTGAACGTCTCATTTGAGAATCATATCTGAGGGTTTACAATGCAAAAAAATATTAGCCTCAGGGAGTAAGATGGTGTCTATTCAGAGTTTTTAAAGACATGCAACAAAAGTGCTGGTTATTGTCTGGTGAATAAATTACTGTTCAGTTATTTACACGCATTTCAGTCCCATAGATGACAAAAGTTTTACACATTCTATTGTCTGAAGTTTTACTGTTGTATTGATATGTTATTGTTTCTCAGCCTTTGTTGTTATTCTTAGCTGGATCAAACAATATTATTCTGTAAAGCAACTGAGCTACAGAAGCTCTGAGCTGGAAAACTGAGGGCTCTTCATCTAGACCTTTGAAAACCCCTCAGTCCCTGCCAAGGAGAGATAGGATCAGTAGACAACCCCAACATTTTCAATTTTGTGCTATCAGACACTGAGGAGATGTGTCAACATTGGGGTCCTACAGCAAGTAAACACAGGACTCTGACAAGCAATAACCTAGATTCAACATCGCCTCTGGCCGTCTCCCACTGAAGGTTTGCCACCTTCTCTCATTTAGATCCAGATCTGTTGATCAGGAACAATGCCTATCCCCCCAGAAAACAGAGAGCACAAGTGCTGTGAATGTGTTCATAGGCACTACCTGGTGTTGTTATGGGTACTTTCTGTATGGCATTGAGTCAATACAAGTTGAGGTAGTACCATTAGAAATTTTTCCTTGAGTCCCAGAGGTTCCAGTTATGTGTGTGGCTGCTTTTATTTGATACCTCATCCTGTATTTGACTGTAGGCTTGTAGTAGACAAGAACAAAGTTAGTGACCACCTTAATGTTGATGATAGATTATCAGGTCGTTGCAGTTCATTCCAGACCATTGATGCTTATTTCAGTGCAGTAAAAATTGTGTTAATTACTTTTGTTTGTTGATAATCTGAGTACAGATGAGTGCTAAAATTTAAACGTAATAAAATCAGTGCAGAATACATGTTGCCTTATTCACACTGTCTGTTTTTAGCTCTCTGTATTGTGGCTTGTAATAAAGTGAATACAGGTTGGATGCAGTGAAACCGGACAGAGTTCAATGTCAAAGGAAGAATCCAAAAAGTATTAGTGGGTCTGAAGAGGAACTCTGGAAATTGTTGAATCAACTTTTCTTTTGTTAGTTTTTCAGCAGGATCAGAGGGTAGAATAGTTGGACGCAGATGACTGAGAATCCATTACTGTATAGCACAGTCCACTGCAGAAAAGCTCCCTGTGAGATTTAAATCTTGCAGATTAAAATAGTGTCTCATAAGCCTGTATGTGTGTGCGGGCTCACATGTACCTGCGTGTGTGCTTATTTAAATGTGTTTAAATGGCTTTGTGGGTGGCTGTATGCGTCTTTGGGTCCTGAACAGCCTAAATACTGAAGCTTTCAACATCTAAACACCAAGAGGGTTAAAGTGGTCATAAACCTGGCAATTATGATTCTAAGTGATGTCCAGCAGGGACTGCTGATGAGTTGCCCTCAATGGAAAAGATTTTTAACTTTTTCACAAACGCTCTTTTAAAGGGTTCACTCCAAACAAAAAAAAAAAAAAATCAGATTAATGACAGGGTTGCTGTGGAGTAATTTTAATTAATCACAATTAAATATCATTTATTTTTAATCTACAATCACATTTCACTTTGCAGGAGCAAACAGACTCAAGAAAGAAGGGAATATATATATCTAGCTATGGTTTTAATGTTGTGGCTGATTGGTGTTGCACAACAGACCTAATCTTAGCTCAGAGATCTCTGTGGAGTTAGGTCAGTGTCGTGTTTTATTACTCATTGTACTGTAAGATGATTTAAGTGCTGCTCTCTAGCTGTGTTTTAAGAAATGGGTCTTTTTGTGACTGCTTTTATTTACAGTGCTTGGGACAGGTGATAGAGTCCTCTGTTTGCTGATGTAAGAAGTCATGTTCTTCTCTGACAGACTTTAAGCAATGCAAGTGACTTCCATGGTCTTTTTTATGATGTCCATGTGTTCAAAGCTCTTGGCTTTGTTAAATAGCTAAAAGGGCACAGATGAGGTGACTGGAAATCTAGTCAGAAACATGCTGATTAGAGACAGTGAAATCCAGCAACTTACAGCAAAAGAAGTCTGTAACAAGTTGAACTAAGATCAACTTTGAGTTGACTAGAGGGATCGATACAATTGACACAAACACATAGTAACCAAAACATTTACCGTAAGAAAACACTCTCTGTGACTTCTGCTCCTACCTCCAAATTTAAATTCTAATAGCAGCCTTTGTCCATCGGGTGAACTCAGATGGAATGATATCTTCTTTCATGTGGTGGGAACCAAAGTCACGGACAATGTTTCCTTGCTGTGAGGTTAACATTTGGTTTGGAACTTACTATATAAGAACGTTACCCACACTGTTAGAAATTTTCTTGTAAAAAAAACAGTAAACAACTGGCAGCTGGGTTGCCATTATGTTACCGTAAAATTTACATATTTTTACTGTCGCTTTACAGTTTTGTACTGTTCGTGAAAATACATTATGGGGCTGTTTTTTAAAATCACTTTCTTGTACAAAAACAGTCAGGAACTGTAGCACATTTTCCATTATGTTACTGTAAATTTACCATGTTTAAGATTACTTTTGCAATATTTTACAGTCAGCTAATCTATTTAAAAATAGATTATCAGTCAAAATCTACAAACTACAACAAAATGTGCTTTGTGAATTTAGAACAGATCAGCATGTAATTGCAATGTGAAAGAAACAGCTTCTTAATGCATATTGACTTTTATTTTAACATACATTTAGAACATTCAGACAGGGCCTTCTTTCTATTAAAAAACAACAACAAAAAAACAACCCTTTGGCTTTTTGCTGAAAATAGTGCAATAAAAGAACAAGGCATTCAGACTTGGAAATACTGACTTGAAACTGACCACAACATAACAGTTCAGACAATGAAACTTAAAATGATTTGCAGTAAAGCAGTCTCTAAGAGATTCAGGTTCAAAATAAGACAAAGACAAATTTCAGAAATCATAGCACCTGGTGAACTTGCTTTCTTTGCGGAGTACTGAAAGTTATTACATTTTAAATGAAATCCCATTGAAAGTCCATCGGTCTTCTCAGCAGAGTGGATACATGTGGGTTGACTGTGTCTTTTTACTGGTGGCTGGTGGCATCAACCTTCATGTCACCCAGTAAGTCACTATCATTATGAGTGCCACTGGTTCCACTTGCACCTGCTGGGTCAATGATGGACACCATTAGATTTCCCTCTGCACTTTGTTGATGTTTTCTGGACAAATGAGATGTAAAAGTTAAATACCACAGTAAATGTCTTACCACAGTGCAGAAAAGGACATGCAATTGCTCGTCCTTCTTTAATGTGAACTTTAAGGTTTAAGATTTGTAACTGCAGAAGTCAACATGGCAGGTCATGTCCACTGGCATTCTCAAGCTGGGCGCAGTATCATGTTTCTTGTGATCTCTGTATAGATGTGCTTTCAGACCTGCACATTTTCGAAAGCTCCTTTTGCAATTAGGCACACAGCACCACAGTTTTAAATTGGGCATATTGCTGTGAATATTCATGTGTTCACATAGGCAACTGAGTTGATACACTGAGGTGCACATATCTGACAAGAAAACATTATTGCAAACTTGACTGTTATGCTTCAGTAAACATACTAAAATAAATAAAAGTACTTACTGTGATCAGTAGTGCAGCAGCAAATAGTCTGCAGTACCTGTAACGTCAAAGAAATATGTCAAAACTGTACAGTCCAACTAAAATGATGCCCAAAACACTCACCTAACACTGAATAGATCAAATAATACAGTGGCTGCCATAGATTCATTAATTAATGGCAAACATGGTAACAGCAATGGTAATTAACAATAAACCGCAATAAAAAACAAAAACAATCTAATACTGACTACAAAATGTAGTAAGTTATAGTAAAGGACATCTTGTTCAGCACATTTCTGAACTAAAATTTTTAATCTAGTATATCACCCTATAATCAGATGGGGATGGATAGAGAGAGGAACCGATCCTTTCCACGTGTACCTGAGGTAAAATTTCCCACAATGCAAATATTACAACATGATCCTGTTTTTTAGATGGTTTGGATGAATGATTAGCGGTAAAGTGCTGTATTTTAGGAAAACTGTATAGTTCTGTTAAAAGAATGGTCAATTACCAAATGTCTGTTTGTATCAACAGTAGGGTGATGTATTTAAAAATAACAGGTTAATACTGTTGGAATTCTGCTGTAAATTAACAGCAATTTGTTACAGTGCAGGGCATAAGAGCATAGGGTCCTAGTGGACCAACCGTCAGCTATGAAGTGAGGACCAATGTGTAGATCATTTCATATGTGGATGGTTCCTTGCATTGGCCAAACTGATGCTATTTTCCCAGAGATACGGGCAGTGGCATCTTATGACTATGGAGCCAGAGGCTATGCTATACAGTGCAAGACTGAAGCCATGCAAAGCCACGATATCAATGACCCGCCCACACTTCTTCCAGACTCACTTGTTTTGTTTAATTAATACCACACTCTGCTCTACCTCCACCATTACCTAGAAGGAAATGCTGGATTATACACTGTACTTATTTATAAACATTGTTTTACAAATGTCACAGCCCCACGGTAGTGGCTGGCATGGCAACCAGTGGTCGCCATTATGTCACATCCTGTTTCTATTGCGTCAAACAACTAACTCAAACAAAGCGAATCCAAACAAATGACACTTGAACATGCTTCAACATCATATTAACTGCATGAAATGAAAAACCACCCTTGAAAAACTAATTATTTGACCTCTGATGACTGTTTTAGTGTTTTAATTGGGCTCAAGTCCCATCCACTACCATGGAGGAGGTGGAGCTTATGACCTATACTGCAGCCAGTCACCCAGGGGGAGCTCCACATGCTTTGGCTTCATCTTTGAGGAGCAGTTCCGCTATACCATATTTATGCTGTCTATGGTCTTAACCAACACTGACATATCAGAATGGAGCAGGACTGTATAGTCAATTAAGACCTTATTTGGTGAATTAGTCTGCTGGCTCAATCTGGGGATCAAATAATATTTGTTCTGTTCTTAATTAAAAGTTGCTCCTTTTACACCAAGTTAAAATAAACACTTTGCTGTGTCCTGATACGCATAAACAATGGCTTAATTTATTTTTTATTACATCAAAACACTTCCATCTTTTACGCCTTATTTATTTTTACCAGGCAAATTGTCATGTCTTAATCTAACTAACTGCACACTAGATAATGTAACTTCAGTCATCAGTGAAAAAGTCGTCAGAGCAGCTGGATACGAGTGATTGGCAAGGGGAAAATCAAATCATTCCCCTACAGAGAATATTTAACAAGATGGCAATGTCTGGCTGAATCACGGAGCATGCATATAAGCCAGGGTTTTCCATGTACTAATCAGGTGGAAAATTTAAGCCTTATTACTTAGCCCCAAATCACTGTAAACCATCCACTACATACAGAAGATATTGGTGGATATACCAGCGGCCTCTGTTTCAAATGCTGATCATTCTCCTCTTTGTCCTTTGCAGTTCCTCCCAAGATATATGACATTTCCTCTGACATCACAGTAAACGAGGGCAGCAATGTGTCGCTCATCTGTACAGCCAGTGGGAAACCCGAGCCAACCATTTCCTGGAGACACATAACCCCATTAGGTGAGTTCAGTTCACCTCTCACATACTTATACTAATGAATGACGAGATGGATGGATGGATGGATGGATGGATGGATGAATGCATGGGTGGATGGATGGATCAAGAGCGGAAATGAAGAGGCTAGGATCAATAGGTGATGCAATGAGGCGTAAAAGCAATTGTATGGATTTGTGACAGTGAGAGGGAGAAATGGCTACCACAGTGTTTTTCTGAGATAAAATAGGACCAGTTTAGATTTACTTACCAGCAATCTTATCTCAGGTCTAAACAGCTAGAGAGGAACAAGGGTAACATAAGGCACTACTGTATGTGCCTAAAATTAGCATGCATCTCCATGCAACCACAAGTCATCTTTGAGAATGTCTGAATCAAACCTTGCAATTAAAAACAAAAATAAGTGGAGTCAAACCATACTGTCCCTCTCTGCCCTGAGTTCATCCATAAGCTGGTGCATCCCACATAATGAGACATGTTGAGCTGCTGGAACTGCAGTTAACCTCACATTTCTGCTGAACCCTACAGTTGACCACATAAGAAACAAATGCTGGCCACAAAGGCATTCAAATCAAATATTAAAGAGTAGCTTGTTGGGACTGTTAAAATGATGAGTAGCTTGTGTTTCCTGAATACATAGCATTTTATTCAACTAATGCGCTATTTCTGACAGAATGTATCTATGATAACTATAAAAATAGCCAGAAATTGTAGTCATCTGGAAATTACACATATATCCCAAAATATCACTGAGATATTTCAAGCCAGCAGCTTGTTCAAGATACTAAATCAAATATCTTGATGATTGAAAAATACCTTTACATTCCCACAGAAATGCTTTTTGCTTTGGCAATATGTAAACTATCAATTAAAGAATAACATTATCCTATAATTTATTTAGGCAGCTCATGTCTGCTGCTTTAAATGTCCCATACTTCCTTTGAAAACTCGTTCCAGAACATTTAACTGTTGCAGTAAGCCCCCACCTACCCACTTCCAGTCCTCCCTCATTTTCATATTAATGGATTAGAGCATGCTGCGCTTATCTGATCGCTGTGAGGATGACTGCATTTATCTTATGGCTGTCAAATCCTCCTCTCTGGCATGCTTGCCCTGATTGCGTTAGGGGAGTTTTCAGAAGATGATCAAAAGAGCCATCCTCAGAGTCCGAGTGGCAGTCACTCATTCTGCTACTTTGAAGTGTCCGCACTTTGAAGTATGCCAGAGAAGAAATGATATGCTGGTCAAATGAAAGGGGTCCAGGACTAAATGTAATCACAGACTGTCTCCTAGCACATCAGAAAAGAACCATTTGCCATGGGATCTTAGAGTCAGTTGTAGTGTGGATGATTTGTCCAAAGAACGTGATACAACTGAACGGTTGTAATAGGCTAATTACCTATCGATGGAATACCATTAACTCTCTTGGATATGCAGAGAAGTCAGCACCAACTGCTGCAAAGGTGGCTTGAATGTTCAATCACAGCATAGGGAGCTAGTTATCTCATTTATGAATGATCCATCAAATAGGAGCAGACCTTGAATGAACTGACATGAAAAGACGTCATGAACCACATTCATTAGATCTGCAAATATCGGGCAGTATATACTGTTTACTCATAATTGATTTATAAAATCAGACCAAATGGGACGTAGGGATTTAAAACTAAGCCTTGGTAAATGTTGGAACTGTCACAGGAATCTTTTATTTTGGTAATAAAATTAAGAAGAACATACATTTTTTCATGTTTGATTTTATTTTCCATTAAATTTAGCGTACTTTTAAGTGTTCTTTTTTACCTGATGCATTATAGTATCAGTATCAATAGCTGATTATTACACACCCGGCACAAATTTCTGGCTCCTTTTCTTTGGCAGGAAAAGTGTCTTTTACTGGCATGAGGCCAAGCAGGTGCAATGGCTAAAGTGACAAACACATCTAAATGGCTAGTTTGATTTTCTGGCCTCACTCTCTTCAACACTCAGCCATTTTGGAGCGGGGGTGGGGATTTTTCGCACTGTAGATAGTTCTGCTGCAGCAGTCAGTGAAGTTTGACAGAATGATAAATTGCCCTGACTGACTGTCAAGTTTCTATTCCCACTCCGACTGTTTTGTGTTTGCATTTTCTCCCCTTTCTCTCCCTGCTGCCAGCCAGCAAACTGCCAGCTAATAATAAACTTTGTGCATCCAGTGAAGTGTGGCCATAAACTGTTTATTGAGACGATAATTTGGCTCAGTATCTGCGCATATAAAGTCAATGCGTGTTCTTCAATTAGACAGAGGCAAACTGAAAAACAGCGAGTATTTCAGAAACACAGATCATCTTTGTTGACATGCTACTGGGAGGAAGAATGGCACCAGCATATGTCAGAGCTTTAATGTGCACAAAGAATTATTGCCATCTTCTGTTGCAGTTTAATTAGCCATGCAAAAGTTGTGCTTGATGGTGAAGTCCTCAATAGTTTGGGAGGACTGCGGCATGATCACGGTGCTTGTGGTGCCCACTCAAGTGCCTCTATCAGATGGTGGGATGTGGTTGATGATGCCCAGTCAATGGTCCATGAACCCTCTGACCTTACTGTTGGTGTACCCTTGAGCAGGGGTTCTTTCCCTGAATATTCCAGTGGTATTTCTCAACTATCATATTAAAAAAGTAATAGGAACTGCCTAGTTTAGTGTGTATCAATGCAATCCTTCCCTCCCCTCAGCTCCTCCTCAGGCTTTCAATGTCATTAAAACATGTTCTGTATCTACTTGTATGGTTAAATAAAATATACATTTTCAACAGGAGGCTCCATTAGACGGAGTACATCGCAATACACCCAGAAGCCACTCTCTCGTTATTAATTTAGCTCTTGACAACCCTGCTTACTTTATTGCTAAAGCTTTCAATGGCACTGGTGACATGTCAGCCTTTCAGAGTAATGCCTATGTGTGGAGTACTGTGCTGTGTTTCCTCACCACTCTTTTATAGGTCATAGAGAGGGTAGTGAAATAGCCTTTAACATAGTCCGTTTGAGTCTGCTTTGGTTTTGTGGATGGCTGGGAAAAATTGCTTTGATAAGCTTTTTCCACTGAGATTTGAATCCATGGAATAGAAGTGTGACCTTTGAAAAGGCTGACTGGAATCCTAGAATACATATTTGATTGTTTCTTGTGATAGGACTCAGCTGGGTTGTGTTTTCCTCCTTCTTGTCCCAAGCAGCTACTGTACATTTATCAATACTGTATGTGTTTTGTTTTGCCTCTTCATTTAGGTGCATGTGGCACATTTTCTGCAAAACACACTGTAAGTAAACAGGCAGCAGGATCATTGACATTGACAATTCAGTACAGCACAACCACCGTAGATCCAATGGAACTCACTTGCTCCGGAATAGTAGTCGATATTTATGTGCATGCTGCAATGAATTATTAAAACTTAACTTTATATCACTGATTTAGTGACTGCTACGTACCTTGACTTGTGTCTGCCATGCCGCACTAGGTGTTGGCAGCTCTTTAGGAGATGCTGAGCAGTTTTTTGGCTGTGTTCACCAGGGATCTTTCATTCGGCAGTGGGTTCCTTTTCTCCTACTTTGCGATGAACTGATGTGCAGTTCAAGGGCTGACACTTGAGCATGCTCTGAACACGATGGGGGGTTAAAGATAAAGAGTTAGGCGCTGCATTTCAAATTTCAGATATCAACAGCAGGAGCCGTGTCTAACACTTACCCATTCAGCTGTTGAACTGTTGAGTATTGCTAACTAAAGAGGTGCTCAATAGCCGCATACTTTATTGGAGTGTCTGTACATGTTTAACAGCAGACCATTACTACATTTACATGTTTTAATAGCAGTTGGTAGCCGGAGATGAATTCTTTCCAAGCTGTGCTTTTTGGCAGTATGTCCCTTTAAATGAAAGTTAAAAATATGAATCATTTTTTACATGAATTTACATTTGTTGAACCTGAACAAGTAGCTGTCAAGGACATTAAATGGATGACTATTTTCATTCAAAGTTTTAGTTTTGTTCAAGCTTTAGTTACATACATTCTTTTGCATTGTACCTGGATTAAACTTATGTGCCCATTGCTTACTTACTTTCTTACTTACTTTGTTTGTTTTTCTTCCCCCTAAATGCTCTGATATAGAATAATTCATGTTCCAGAGATATTTTTATTTAGCCTTATTTACCAC
This sequence comes from Mugil cephalus, assembly GCF_022458985.1. Lineage (NCBI taxonomy): Eukaryota > Metazoa > Chordata > Actinopteri > Mugiliformes > Mugilidae > Mugil > Mugil cephalus. Next base: position 1,563,588 of record NC_061775.1, on the reverse strand, counting down.
CTATTTTTACTTCACATACACACACACACGACTTAATTTCCCAAATATTGGATTCAATACATTTTTTGTATATACATCATTCAGGCATAACATGACCACATTCCTAATATTGTGTAGGTCTCCCTTGTGCCTCGAAAAACAGTTGTGACTCCTCATGTTTGTTCCTAAACTGTTTGTGTGTGTGTGTCAGGCTGCATCCTGCTGGGGATGGCTGCAGCCATCAAGAGTGTCATTGCTGTGGGGTGGGGGTGTCTGGTCTGGTCTAGATGGGTTGTTACGTGTCTAAGTAACATCTACATGAATGCCAGGTCCAAAGATTTCCCAGCTGAAGATTGAATTCAAGATGGTCAATGTCACTGGTTTTAATTTTATGGCTGATTGGGTGTTTGTATACCGTTTAAAGTAATTTGTTCTCTGCATTTAACTCATCGATGTGAACAGACTTGGAGCAGTGGACAACCATGCAAGGCACCCAGGAGGAAGTTTAGTTCTTCGGGTCTTTGCCATGTGCACACTGAATTCACAGTCCCAACCTGCTTCTTTAATCAGTATTACACAGCACCCCCCTCCCCTTTCCCTGGTTTAACTAATGGTTTTGTTTGTCACCTGAGTTTACTCTGTTGCACGCTCATTTTCCAAATTATGTTTAATACTCTTGTCTAAGTATTGTCTATTCACACATTCACAAACATTTCTCTTACTGGTCCAACACCTGAAACTGTGCCTCCCTGTCTACGGTGCATTTGACTAAATATGTCAGCAGAAAATAACAGTGTGGTAATTCTGCGGGTCACGGAGGTGGCAGCACATCCAATCAGACGTGACTTCAGGCCCCTTTGGCCCAGTTCCACTCTCTGGATTTTAGCAGCCTCAGATTGACAGCCATGCAGCGGGTAATGGGTTATGTATCAAGGTGGAGACTATTTTTCAGACGGGCCCTGCACACTGTGTGATTCTACCCCCACCTCTGGCCCACACCTTGAGTTGGGGCCAGAAGGCAGCAGTGCACAATGTAGCAGCGTGGGTTGTTCTCCATTTTCAGGACTTAAAAGGATAAATTGATGTAGAAAATGCTGCTGTATGCTATAATGGATTCTTCAGCGATGCCTGCCCTATCTGTGTATTGCAGCCCTGAAGGAAGTGTACCTGCAGCTCCCTTACACAATGTGGGAAATTGCTTACCGCAACAGCACTTAGCATTGGCACTGAATACGGAATTAACCTTGCTATGATTTCTTTAATTTGCTTAGAGTGACATCTCCCTCTGGTGAGAGGGGCCTCTGACAGTTTCTCAAATATCTCTCAGCATGCTCTCACACATAAATCATGTTTGGTTCCACCGTGGTTTTATATTACCAATGATAGGCTTATTTTTTTTTTCCTGCATGTGTTTTTTTTTTTCTGAATACACAACATGTTACAGGTGTACTATAATGTCAAGGTTGAACACTCAACGTATAATGCTCTTCAAGTATATACCACAGACAAAGGGATTTGTGTTTAATAGCTTCTATGACCTTTATGAAGCCCCCTTCCAGTTGTAATCGATAGGAATGCCATTTGCTGCCACTGCAGGATGATGTAACTAGATCCAATGAGAAAATAATATATAGCTTTTGTTTATTTATTTTATTTATTTATATAAAAAAGATTGCAGCCTAATTTGTGTTTTAATAGGTAAATGTTCACATTTCTTTCATTTCTTAGCACATGACACACCCTGGATCGCAAGGCCAACACAGAAACAAACATCCATTCTGGCTCACACTCACACCTAGGGTCAATTTAGAGTCATCAATTAGCCTAACAAGCATGTCTTTGGAGGTGGGAGGAAAACAGGGTACCCTTACAGTATTTTATCTCTGTTAAATAAATGAAATGACCAGACACATAAGTATTTTGTCACTACAGTAGTCTGTCCACAGTGGTTCAAGTCTAAGCTCACAATCGGTCCTATAGCTCTAAACGTTTTACTTGGCAGCAAACTTGTTTCCCCTTGAGTGTCCAAAGAACTAAACAATATGGTATTGTCTTATTTTTTTGGCCTTCATCCTGGCTTTTCTCAAAACTTTCTTTTTTGCCACTCATTTGTTCACAACATCCTCCAACCACCATTCCATGCAAACGGAAGCATATTTAATATATATAATATTTAATTTAATTTAAAAAAAATATATATTGATTTGGTAGCAAATATAAAGAATCAGAGTATAAGCCATGTTTCTACAATGTTCCCTGCAATTGCAATCAAAATTTTCCAGTGGAAAGTACTTATTGTACCTGCCCGCAGTTCAATCTGCATTCTGTGTGCTCTGCTTGATTGATCTGTGCTTGACATTGATGGCAGAAATTGAAGCTTGAAGCAAAAGATGATTTTTCTGATTTACTTCCAACATACACTTGCTTTCATATTATTATTCTAATGGTTAATCATTTACCTCTTCAACCTCTGTGCGCCATCTTTATGAATTTTAATTACTGAAGATATATAAGTGTATATTTAGCTCTTTGGTTATTACTGTGGGCACTTTACATCTACAGATTCTTTGATACAATGGCTAAACTTGTTTTTAGCAACACAACACATATTTGATGAACAGTAAAAACAGGGATGTGTGCTATAAAAGCATAATAACAGTCTGATATGATTCAGTGGTATTTTGTTGGCATGGCAAAACTGATATAATCATCATGATCTCTTGACTCTAAAAGGTTTCACCAACATTTGACCATCTCTGAGATGTCATTAGAAGTTATTTTTGTACTGAACTCTTGGCACATTGCCCTGTGATTTTCTACCCATGGATATTACTAAAAGGTACTCTTCAACATGGGAGTCACTATTACACCCATTTTCAGGATTCTGCTATTTTCACTGAGCATTGCATTTATTTTATAGCCACATAATTTAATAGATCTTTTTCATACCAGATATTTTGAAATGTATGTATTTAGATAATCTTTCACTTGACTTGAAAGTACTCCATGGTCTTGTCTGACATGCTCCTGTGAACCCAAACCATATCTCCTCTTTTAATTATTCCGCAGCACAGGATAAAAACTTTTGTTGATTTTTTTTTTTTTTTAAATTTTCATTCTTTGATTGTAGATTGTATAAAGATGGGTGAAAAAAAAAAAAAAGTCAAAGCAAGTAGAGCCCCGCCCTGTAACTGGCTGCAGTTTAGGTCAGAAGCTCCCCCTCCTCCATGTTGGTGGATGGGATTTGGGCCAAACTATGATGCTACAGCAGTAGTGCACATGTGAAATAAAAAAAAATTCAAAGATGGTATTTAGGTAGTTGCTATACTGCAGATGCATACTCAAGTGTACGTATGTTTTGTGTTAGTTATTTAATGCTGGCTCCACTCTTAGACCATGGCCAAGGCAAGGAAGTGGGGACACGTTGTCCATATTATATAGAGTCTATGATTCAAATATAGATCGACTGAATGTTTTGCTGATTTACTAGTGGATGAAATACCAGCCTTGAGGCTATGTCTAGCATAGTGCACGTCTGCAGGGACTAAACCATAATTGTATTGACTACAACTTCAAATTCATCACCACATAAAGCTCGCCTAGTACGTCTGATTGGCATAATCGACTCCAAGCTAATATGTTAAATGCAGAGCTCTCACTTCTTAATCGTATGGTCAGCCATGCATAGATGACATATTTGGCACCTATTCCCTTATCATGAAAGCTAGACTTGTTTGTAGCATGAGGAAACTCACTTCAGTTTTTCTCCATTTATTCTTGAGATTTTGTTAGCATTCTATTGCTTTCACATTTCAGTCTCAGTGGTGTCTATACTTAATGTTGTGCTGTCACAAAACCAAAAGTATGCACGAAAAATCGAATACATTTTTAGTCTTGTGTATAGGGCTATAAAATTGGACATCAGAAGGACAGCCTTGGAGAACCAAATCCTATCAACCACTATCAGATGAAACAAGTAAGGATGTTCAGTAGAGTGAAGTAGTCTTCTGCTGGCAAAAAACATTTTTCGTTTGGGTTTTTATTATTTGCTTTTAGTTTAGTTCGAACATTAAAAAGGAAGAAAGATGAAAAAGAGATGCATTAAATGCATATACAGTTGCAAAAGAAACAAAAGACAGAAAAATAAACATATTTCCAATAAGCAACTTAAATTACTGTGAATGTTCAAAAGGAGTGGGGGGAAGAAACACACTTTTATACTAGCTAAACTGAAATAACAACAGTGCGTCTATGGATCTTCCCTGGGTCTATGTGTGCCAGGGTGAGGCAGGAAAATTGTACTTGGATTTGTCACTAGAGCAAATAAGAGCAGTTCACATACTGCCTTGGTTTAAATGAAGGTCAAGAAAAGATAAAAAAAAAATAAAGTAATAAATTATTTGTTGCCTTGATATTTTCAGTCAATGGCACCCAATCTCTTATTGCCCATAAAACCATTACAGGGCAAGTTGTTATTCAACACTGTTAAGCAGAAGTGATGGCTGGTCACGCCACCATCTCATTGTGCATACTTTCCCTTTTTTCTTTTCTGTCTTTTTCTTTTCTTTTTTTTTTTTTTTTTTACATGAAAGTTAGATTTCTCCTTCTCATCTTCTGTAACCGATTATCCACTAGATGTGTCCTCCTCTCAGATGTGTGGATGAGAGGAGACAGGTGTGTTAATGAGGGAGACTCTGGTGATGAAGTTTGTACAGATAATACCGACGTTTACATCAGATCGCTGCTCTCTGACTGATCGTCGCTGGTCGGTCGAAGCAGGACGCTTGTCCTGCTTGCTTGGTCGTTTGGGGCAAAATATTTTCGTTGACACTTGCCATGCAGCGTAAATTGGTCTATAGTCCAGCCGCTTGGGACTCTGCTACATCTCCTTTGTTTTAATAGCCAGTGCCCCCCATGCCTCCCATCTGGTCCTCACGCCTCCCCGGTTGAGAACCACTGCTCTAGAGGGTCACGGGGGAGCCTAGAGCCTATCCCAGCTGTCACTGGGCAAGAGGCAATAAAAGTTAGATTTTTAGAACATAAATTATTTTTCAGGTAATGATTCCTCTAATCAAACCTATTTCCACCAGTGATATGTGATTCATTGTTTTTCTTAGGATGTGAAAAGAAGTTCTTATGCTCTCCTGGGGAGGCTACAGCATTTGATTCAGCCATTTGGTAAATGGTATTGGAAACAGCAAGAATTCTCGGCCTCATGGGTCAGTGCTTTTGATTTCATTGCCCTACTAAAAGACACAAGTGCACACAGTGGATTTGTACGGCCTGCGTATCATAATTCTTCTCTACAGTGAAATACAGTGGAGTTGTGCATTAAAGCCAGTGTTTAGATCAACGGTGTAGTGCAACTATTAAGGGCATTGGGGTGTCAGTTCTTTTACATTACATAAGTAGCCAAATGAAGTTTATTTATGCTGCTCCTTTCTACAGCTGATGTGACAGAGTGTTTCACGATAAAGCATATGCAATAGTCGTGTGGGCCGTGATGTGTAGTATTGATCACTATGTTCATTCAGCAAGCAAGACAAAGTGCACCCACTAATGGTCCTTAATAACCCATAAATGCTCTGTTTTGCAAGATGTGGACATTCATACCTGACTCTAGTGGTGCCAGATGCAGTTAACACGAGTGTACTAACACACTCGCCAGTTGCTGCACATGTTAGCAGTGGGATTTCCTTCTGTGAATCGTGTATTGAATGCCACACATACACATGGATGCAAATAAGTACATTTAGAGCAGTTAGAGATTTGTAAAAATTCATGCCTGCAGACAGCTCTCAGAAATAAATTTAAAGAGCTTTTAATTCCCCTTTATGACAACACATGGGATGGTTTACAGGTCTCACACTACAATTTTTGTCTTCCTTCCAAAATGTTTTTTTTTTTTTTTTTTTTTACCGTTAAGAATCATCACCATAAACCGTAAGGATTCTCCCCAAAGAAAAGTCAACTTAAATCTTAATGGTCTAAAATAACCACATGTCACAAATTGTGTGACATAGATAAATGAATGTGGACAATGTAGACACCAAACAGAGGGAGAGACATGCCCACAGACGATGTAACACGTGACAAGAAATATGACAAGAAATATATAATAGTATTTTCTATGCACTATAAATTACAAGGTATACCATAAATGCATATGCCTGTGGCTTCACTGTCGTTTTGCACATTTCTGAGCTCGATGTAATGTCTCTTACCAGGCAGCGAGGTGCTTGCTTAACAGGAGACCTACTTATTCAGTGGAACAGATAATTTCGGATCCCTCTGCATCTGTCATAACTTTAATTCAGGCAGTAACACTCAGGGTGTAGGTCTCAGCCGGGCCACTGCACAGGCAATGACTTTCATTGAAGCTACAGTCAGAACAATTTACACATCAGTCATATTGTAGAGGTTTCATTTATTTAAAATATAGTAAATTATTCAGGATTGAAGAAGCCACAATTGAAATCTGTCCCTCAGTTGCATCGATTAGTAGGTTCCCAAAGATTCTTGACATTGTGAAAAAGCTCAAATCCCCTGGGTAGTCAGTGTGTACATATATAACAGAGGAAGGCATGACATTACTCTATTACAATGTATTCCCTTATATTAAACTAGTCTGTAGAAATCCTTGTTATTTATGACATCAAACGTGCTCTGCACCACATGATCACTATATTGACACACTATACTGCACACCTCCTCCTACCTTAGTGAGGTTCAATTATAAAACTGTGTGCACCCACTGAAAATGCTTCTTCCGTGGTGCAAAGCGCAGCCATGTGCCATACACTGCCAAAAACACAGAGGCCTTTTAGTTATGTCTCCTTCCCTGTGCTCTGTGGTATATTAACAGGTCTGTTTTTCAGACACATCCGGTCCTTGTTTATGGATCAGTTTTTCAAACATTTTCTTCTTTTTTTTCTTCTTTTCCTGTTGTTTGTGTAGCCACGAATATCTTTTCCAAGATTCTTGGACTCCATTGTTACCACAACAGCAGTGTGTGAGGAAAGACAGGAAAGCTCATTATCGGCAGTGCCTTCAAGTTTTTTTTGACATAGTGGTTATAAGATAAAAAGCCACCAGGGTTGCAGAATACGGAAGTGGTCTTATATAAGACTTGCGCTCTCTTGGGATGGGAGAATGGCAGCGATTTCACTGCTGAAGCATGTATTGTCTTGATTCTGGCTCCTCTTTTGTGAGATATTGCTGAGTCAGTGTCGGGTCTCCATGGCTTTCTGAACAGCATGTTGAGCTCAGTTTTGCTTGATGGTGCACTCTGTTTGATCCCCATGCCTTCCAAATCCGACCGTGCATCTTCTACCCAAACCCTCATTACCACCCTGAAAAGCTGAATATAAATAGATTTCACACTGAGCACCACTGGTTTGGAAATTAATTGTGGTCTGGGGAGAATATTGCCACAGTCTCACCAAATGTACACAAAGCTGCCTGCTGAGATCCTGTAACCATTTATTATGCACATGCGCACGGTTAAATGCTATATCTAACTTTAGAAGTAATTATTAATGCCTGATATGTATGATAATTTAACAAATCGCTGATGAACATAGCTGTTAATATTTGTAATCAACTGCAGGTGGTTTATTGGCTGTCATTATCGAGACTTGGACTTAAATCTAGCAGATTATGCCACTCAGGGGTGAATCATTTTATTTGGTTTCACTGTAGTCAGTTTTATTATGTTAAATCAAGCTTCAACTCATGATTATTTTCAGTGCTGATTAACTGATTTATCATTTTGTCTAAAAAATGCCAGTGAAATTGTGTAAAATGCAGATCATGAACAATTCATATTGGAAGATATTCAGCTTTAATCATGACAAAGAAATGCATCAAATTCGCCGTGAGAAGCTGGAACCATGGAGTCCCTGATAAATGACTTAAATGATGAATTGATTATTAAATTAGTTGTCAATTAATTTTCTATCCATCAGTGAACAGGCTATTCATTGCAGCTCTAATGTTGAATAATACAATGGGTGCCATACCAGTAATGTTGATTGACACAAGCTTCATTTACATTCTTTTGTTGTGGATAAAAGTGTTTAAAAGCTACTGTTTACTTTCCAGCTTTTGTTGCACTCACACAGACACACTCTAGCGTACAGTTGCGCATCTATTAGATTTAAAGCAATTGAGAAGAATTCACTTCTCCTAAATGTATCAATGCATTTTCTATGTGAGCTTGAGTCTATCCACTGTTTCTGATAATATTTAGTGTAACAACCGTTGAGTGGACATATTTGTGTGTATTTGCACTCTTCGAGTGCACCACACTCCTGCCAATATGTCTGTCATGGCGCTTTGCTGCTCCTGCCTTTGGCGCTGCTAGCTAACTATAAAGTGCTGACATGTGCATTGAGGTATCAAATCTGTCTGTCTTCCAGGGCGTAGCTCTAACAGCTTGGTCTGGGGTTGAACAAATGGTGAGTGAATGCCTGGGAATACACCATCACTCCTGCCACTATATCAATATGAGTAGATCAATTCTCTGCTCATCAGCTGCTATTTTCCGATGCAAGGAAGGTAATTAGGAGTTCAATACGATGGCTAATCGTATTGCATTTTCTACTCAGGCTTAAACTTGTTTGCTGTTTACTTCAAATGAGAGTTATCCCCACACTAACCATAGGCTACAGACTACTGAGTGTGTGCATGTGTGTTGTGTTGGTATTCTGTGCTGACACAGTGTAAGCACTTTGCCTCTATTTTTCTATTTCCAGCCAGGAAGTATGACAGTGGCGAATATCTTAACATCACCGGCATCACAAGGGACCAGGCTGGAGACTACGAATGCAGTGCTTTAAATGACATTGCCTCTCCTGACACCAAAACAGTAAAAGTCACAGTCAACTGTAAGTACATCTCTTTCTTCTTCTCTGGTTTCCTTTTTTTTCTTCCGGCACACTGGCCTCCCAAACTTGTGAAAGACACCGGGGCAGCCTGCAGTGATACCGGTGTCACGTCCCTGACGGTGCTCTTCAAGAAAGTACGCCTTCTAGAAGTTTGAAAAAGTGGGAAGCTGAAGCTTGAAGTTCCTTAATATTTAATGCGAGAATTCCCTTTTCGTCTGCGCGTGTAGGTGATTAATTCACACTAAGGAAAGGTCTGACTGTTCTAAGCACTATTCCATTATGCAGGTAATGAGTCTTTCAAAAGTGTGAGGAGACAGTAATGAGGAGCCAGGGCAATAATGAATGATACTGGGCTTTAGCTGTCGTGGTCACATGGAAATCAGGGCTTGTAAGTAGGAGCTGGACCGAGTCCTTGACAATTATTGCCATCCCTCTATTTTTAAAAGTGCTCCTCTACTTCCCTGTTATTCATGGAGGTTTCTGCGTAGATGCCCTGTGCTAAATCTCACTTTTGGCAGAGCTTAGGCAGTGAGCAACACAGACAGAGGACCGGAAATCAAAAAGGCTCCTCCTGGCCCAGTTACTGACTCATCTCCTGAAAGCTAATTGTGCAAGTTTTCTAATTCAGGTTTTAAGGAATTAAGTTATTTCATTCTGTCCAATAATGCATGTACTCTATTTCCACCTTTCTGTGTTAAGACACCGCTCATTCTGGCTTTGTTATAAAACCAAGTCTTGTGGCCATTATTTCTGTGTAATGCCTGCCTCTAATGAGCTGGGCCTGAGTGGAGCTTTAGAGGCCAGTTATTTATAGCTCTATTGAGACGTGAGTTCAAGGATGAAAAGTGTTCTGACAACCGTCAGTGTCTTTATGTTACAGAACAAAGGCGATACTCTCAGTGATTGATAAGGCATGTCATTGTCAGGCGCTGAATTTGAAAGTGAGACAGCAGGGGTATGTGGGTTGGGTTTCCAAAAGTGGGTGAATTCATTAGGAAGACTTCACTTTGCTGTCAGACAAAGTCACAACAGCTTGAGCACCAGAGCGACACTTTGGATGGGAGTGTTCTGTAGCTGGTCAAGTGTTGAGGCAAGTATTTGTCTGCTGGCCGGAGCTATCTGAGGCTGACAGAGCTGCAGACCTGTTCCTGTCATTGACCACATACTTATTCTTTGTTATTGATCTGTACAACTGAGGAGAATGGTCCATATTTCTTTTGGCAGCTCCTTTAATGTTATTCCATAAATTGGTTTCAGAAAACTGGTTGTGCTTTCGATTTAATATTTCATTTTTTACATAACCCCTTGTTACAGCAGAGATCGAGTGACTTTGCTTCCAGGGATGACTCCAGGATTTTTTTTCAAATGAGATGGCACAATAGAGACCAAGAGCCAATCAGAGGGGGGGGCATGAGAAACCAGAAAAATCAATCAGAAATAAATGTAGTAGGAAAAACCTGAGGGCATGCCGATCTTTAGGCTCTCAAGAGAGTGCACGCAGTATTCACTGACTGTGTAAGAACAAACCCTTCCTACCTTCCTTACTCCTAACTTTTGAAGCCTAGTGCATTCTGTCTGGCAGTTGCCATCTTGGCAGTGCCTGATCTAACTGCTGACAAATCCAATAACGGTCAGAGAGGTAGAGCTGAGGCTACCGAGTCACAGCTAGACCTCACAACCTGTGAGGTCACACAACTGTCACTCAAAACGACCACACCCTAAATTATGCATCACTTTAAGCTGTGATATAATTTGAAGTTTTATGAGAGTGAGTTATAGAAAAATAAATCTTTTGCACAGTTGTTATAAATGAGAAAATGAGGTATAGAAACCAAGATGATTTTTTTTTTGCACCAGGCTGTTTATTGCCACTGTAAATTTGAGCATTCAAGTAGCCATTTTGGCTTAGTGGTGACATATGTCACTTTGAATATTGAATAGCAGTTTTCCAAGGACAAACAGCATTTGTATTAAACAATAGAAAATCACTGAAGTGTCTCCTAATTGCTACCTGTAGAATACATTTGCTGCATATGTATCTGTTTATGCTTAAGTTTTTCAAAATCATCATTGTCTGCGGGCATGTATCTCCTTCTATCTGAAAATCGTTCTATTTTGATTCCTTTCGCAGTTCAAGCATCTCTCTGATCCAGTGGCGTTGAATGCTGGGTCAGAGCTATTTACAGGCAGCAAAAGAGATGTAGTGCTGCAAAATGCAAGCAACCTAGAACAGAAACTCCAACCAGCGGCCTGAATCTATATAATATAGCTATTAGAACACTATTAGAACTCCTTGTTATCTACCAGCTAATGTGAACTACGTTTTAGCTAGCTAGTGAAACTACCTGAAGTACTAGCAAACATTAACACTAAACAGATTTGTGTTTCATCTACATTCTATGCTTTACCTCATCTTACAAAAAAAAATATTTAAGCCACCAAATGTCATACTGTCATAATCCCACTTTTTTATAGTTTAGGATTTCCTTGTTCTTTCATTTTTCATAACATTTCTGTTGTGTCTAAGAAATAGACTCTAATAGAAAAGGAAAATACATAAACATAAACTGACACACTGGATCTCCTAATGAAAAATCAGGTTATGTATCACGCCCAAACAAACAGCAACATGCCTGTCTTGGACACATTAAATATAATTCTAAAACAGACAGTTTGTTGGACAGTGTTATCAACAGCAGCAGCAGCAGCAGGATGATGAGCGTATAGTCCGAAATGAGATTTGAAGAGTCAGTGTCGTTTGAAAACCATTATCTTGAAAAGCGATTCTTTTCTTGGAATTAAGTAGCTCTGCCTTTTCTAAGGTCGATGATAATGCATTTTGAAAATAATCCAGTAAGTCTTAAAAGGATTTTGTGAGTCTGAGAAGTAGAAGAAATACCTTAGTTTACATGAAATAATTAGAATTATTAACGATTGAGATGCTATACAAGGTTGAGTTCTTGCATCAGACACCAGGTTGTGCACTGAATCATTATTGATCATATTATTCTGAACAGACAGTCCATCTAATTAACAGTCACATTTATTGGTGAGCCATCATGTAGAGATGATCGCAACAATTTTAGAGACTGAGATCCAGTAAATATAAAGTATTCTGATTACAGTAGACATCTGCTTCTAGACTGGAGAGAGATGTACTGGAGAATAAAAGGGCAAATGGACCTTTTAACTGGACCCCCCTGATTGTCTGAGCTCCAATGGTTTGCCATATGTGCTTTTAATTTCGCATTTAATTTGAATATTTAGATTTCTCTGCTTTCTGCTGCTGTGTGTTGCTGCATGTATGTATTTACAGTGTGTCAAAGGAAGCTGTGTGACACACAGTGTGCTGTGGGCAACAAACAGGACATCAGTAGGTCTTCTAATATTTTAACAAAATCCCAAATTACATTCATGCACCTGAAAACATCATTGTAAGATTCAGACATTAATATAGCAGGCTTCATTGCCGCCTGTGTTACATTCATTGTTGTAGTTTGACATTTCAGTTATGTTAGAGAAGAAAGTTGATGATCAAAGACACTCAATCTAAGGCTTTGGAGCTCGCTGAAGTTTTCATTATAGACCAGTGTCTGTACATAAATGTAAGAACCTTAAACCTCATTCACTGTGAACTGCAGTAACTTCACTTCCTGCAATGCATCCTTGACATGTACCGTTATGTATCTTTTAATGTGCAAAAGCATATTCCCATATCGCGTATACTCCACTTTATGTTCCACTTGAGCATCAGAAAATATGCAAAATTAAGCTGTAAACCTTAGAGACAAGAAATCAGTTGGACTTACCCAAAGCTTTGGTAGGTTTTCTGTGATTGATACATCCAGTGCACGTGAACATAAAATGTTGAGGGGAACAAATCTGCTTTCTTTTAGCTGTTTGGAGGAATCTGACAAGATGTCAAAAAACAAATATCATATCCATGTGTAATGTTTTTGGTTTCACTTCTTCAAATTTCATTCCAAACCTACCTGCAGCGTTTTTCTTTTTTTGCCTAGGGTTTGCAGGTGTGTCTGCATGTGGTGTTCATCTCTACAGCTTTAGTTATAAATATTTCATAACTCTTGAGCTATGGCCAGCATGTGGCTTCACAGAGTAAGAGTTTTCTGGCCTCGCAAGCACCTCACAGATGAAAGGTCCTGTGTTTTATCGCAGCTGTTTAGCATTCGAAGTGCAATGCAACTATGAGACCGGCATACACAAAACATGTCACAAACATTAAAGCAGTAGAACTTTGGTTGTTGGTTCCTTCAGATGGCAGCAAAAAGTAAAGGTTAAAGGCAAAACTTTGCCATTTTGTGTTGTGTGGCTTTAAATAGTTTTTTTCTTGTTTTTTCATTAAAGCCTGCACATCACTCTTTATCCTGATGACACATGTGTTCATTTTCAAAGATAAGAACGCAGAATAAATGAATTAAAGTTGTCCACTGGAGCGGCTGATATGTCCACAGCAGGCAGAGCTTGAGCCAGCTGGTGGCCACTCTTCACTGCCTCCGCTCCACCCTGCCGCAATGCTCCCTCTGTGAAGTAAAAAGAGAAAGCATTTGGATCACATCCCAATCTACTGTATCATTCATGCTCTGCTGTCACACATCAGGCTATATTCACCAGGCGCCCAGGGGTGCAGGGTACGGATGAGGACCGAGTGTATCAAATTTTGAATCAAGATAAAGACGTTTACTGACATGGAAACTCAAACAAGAGAGGATAATTACGGGAAGCAGGAAGCAAGAATTTTTACATTATTCAAATGATTGTGTGGACAGGAGTGCATATAGCTTTTTTTTAATAGCTTTTTTGGGATATTGTGCAGCAGTCCTCTGTCAGTCAGCAGCATGCCATGCGCTGTCTCACATTACCATCTCATCACATAGCATAACGACAGTATATATCTCTTTTTCCTTAGAGCCATTTTATTCTGAAATAATACGTTAAATAGTTGTTGTTGCCGTGCAGTGACCCAGTCACTAGTATTAGAATTGATACCCAGTTTCTATTGCTAACCAAGTCATAAACATCAATTAGTCTTGACTGCACTGTTTCTCTCTTATCGTTAAAATAAGACAACAGGATTGAGTGACTCTGACATTTCATAGGTTAACTGACTAATTAAATACCAAACTGTTTCTTTCAAAACAATGTCTTTTTTTTAAGTGAAAGTATAGTTGACCTCTGGGCTAATTGCAGATTAAGACCACTAATTAAAATAAGCAAACTGAAGTAATGAAAATAAAATTAAGCCGTAGCATATTTGCAGTTTTAATAACACCAGGGCACTAAGCCTGCCATTTGGCTTTCGATGATATGATGAGTTAGAGGCAGAATGTTTTAAGCATTGTCACTGTGTAAGCATTAGCTCTGGTACATGTAGCCACGGCTTGAATTTCTCTCAGTGCAAAAGGCTACCTTGATCAGACAGCATTAGTTGAATTACTGGCCTGAGTGGGCTTCTTGCCTTCGGTGATAAATGAATGGCGACTGAATACTTTTATCAGCTAAACCTGAATGATGGCAGTCATCCAGAAGGTCACACTAGAATCAGATTGTCTGAAAAGCCAAGCTTGGCAAAAGGATATTTCTGTTGTCATTTTACCCGATGAAATTTGATCCCCAACCTACTTTTCAAATTTACATATTCATCTTCACTGCGGGTGGGTGCCGTTATTGGCTGAAATTCACACTGCACAGTGTGGCTCCAAAGCATAAATATCACATCTAGGTGGCTGAGTTGGAGGGATGAATGGGAAGGAAACCACCATGGAAGAACCTCCGCCTGAGATAAAAAGCCGGTGTTTGATTAATTAATGAAGCCACCTTGTTGCACAATGGAGGCATCCACCACTAACACTACAGATTAAACAATAATAGAAACCTCTTTCTTTGTAAGGATGAGAAATCAGATGTGTTTGACCTTGCTTTGTAGTTCAGGAAGCTCTCCACACAGAGCTGTCTGCTCTTCTGAATGAGTGAGACTTGAGTTTGAAAATCGTCGTGTTGCAAGATGAGATTTGACAGTTTGCACAAACTTTAGTCACACGTGGAGGGACCACAGACAACCAACTGTCTTGTTGTGCTACACTTAATTTGCTCGTCACTGTTTCAGATGTTTCAACTAAAGCTGTTTGAAGTGGCTCCAGATGTTTTGATTGTGTCTCTGTCCGTGTAATAATCACAAAGCTGCCACAAGCCAAATTGCAGGGAATAAATGTGTAAAGAAGACGGATTAGTGGAACCCATGTTAACACAGCAGATGTTTAAATTATTGATGTGGTAGAGGAAGAACCTGGATTTTTGAGGTAGCTGTTTCTCTGTTATTTATCTCAGTGCAAGGTGTTTTATATATCTAAAGTTGATGTTATATAAGAGACATTTTCTGGGAAAGTTAGAACATATTATTCAGACAACCAGAACCTATACTTAAAATACCACAGCAGCTTGTTTTTGGCACACATCTGGATGTTTAATTGGATACATGTGATGCACAAAACTGCATCTTTTTTTTTTTTTTAAGCTTGGAAGATCTGTATCTTGATTTAGGCTAGAGGTTTGAACCGGCACAGGCATTTCTTTCCCTCCAACATTTCTTTGTTTTTTCTCCATGGCAAGGTTTCACTTGCTTTTGCGGAGTGACACCGTGCCCTGGATGCTTCAGAGTTTGCCAGCCATTTTCACGCCTCCTTCCTCCTCCAGTACCCTGCAGCGCTGAATTCTGTTAACATATTTCCCAGTTTTTGTTTATAAGGACACCTCCAGCTTCTGTCTTTCTCATAGAAATAAGCCAGAAAAACTGTGGTCGTATTTAATTAATTTAGACAAAAAATTGCCATTAGAGCATACAAGTAGTGATAGATTTCCAAACATAATCAAAATGCAGAGGCATACTGTGAATATTTCTAAATTCTTTACATCACCCTTATTTTGTTTGTGCTTCCCATGCCTTTCCCTCTTATACTCCAGTCATCCTGGCCTGTTTGGAATTCAGGCCCTGCCCTGATAGATACACCCACAACATGCCCCTCTGACTCCACTGACAGAGTTATTCTGGGGGAGTCACGACCATCGCCGATAAATAAGAAGCTAAGCCTGTTTACTTGTGGTCAGGAGAAGCATCTTCATGACCACCCGATATTACAATGTCAAGTAATGACAACAAAGTAAACAACTACTAGTGCAGTGTTGACATGCTTGCACAGTGTTAGCATTCTTTCCAAAAATGATTACCCATTATGATAGCTGCATAGATGTACAAAGCATTTGCATTTTACAGAGGCATTTCCCTACATACCCTGTTTGTGTATCCAAATCAGCATCAGTTCAGCAGAGGATTGCAAGAGTTGGATCAGAGTTGGCAGAATAAATGTTCATTCCACAGTTCAATAAAATCTGGCATTGGAGTTATTTTAACATCAGGCACAAGTCTCCGTTGAGTATTTGTCGATGGTTTGCAGTATCCATTGAAAATGTCTAGGACGTCTTAACATTCAAGAAGGCTTCCTAGAAAGGCTTCCTAGAAAGTCCATTTCTGTACATCTCTCTAAAGCTCTTGTCTTGATTTCTATGTGGATTCATGGCTGCATGGTGGGGCATGCATAAATGAGCGGAATCTTGATCCTCTGCAGAATAAACATTTTGGCTACTATCACTTCAAAATAAACTGACCTTTCTCTTTTTTTTATTTAGCTAGATGTGTAGTTCTAATGTTGATAAAATGTTCTCTTAATATCTCAAAGCTTACATGAAACCGTCTTTCACATGGCTGTTATATATGTTCACACAGTGGATATGTCTTATTGAAAGCATTCATTATATTTCTGTTTGTCCTGACTGTACAATTGTCTTCACCCCACCGGCTCTTCTCTGCATTTATGGGGATAGGTGGGGATTCTTGTACCTTGAACCATTTAGTGTTAAACAGACAATAGATTGAATCCCTGGTGCTCTCGACCCATACAGTCTTGCACACTAAGATGGTTATTTATATGCTTTCCATTGTATAAAAAAGATGGAACACAATGTTCCCTTGCTGTTCTGAATAGAAATCTTAATGAATTAATAAATCTTGGCAGTAGAACCGTTCCTGACTGACAAAAAAGCAGGACAATGAAGTCCACAGATGGCAGCAGGGAACAGTGTCTCTGTGTGTAAGCTGACAAGTCATGCACTGATGAGTCCATTTCTTAATTGCAATGAAAACTCATTTTCAAATCTGGCTGAAGAGGTAGGGTTATTAATTGATCTTTTAATTAAAAAGCCTGCGTTCACTTGGCAAACAATAGTACGTAGCTAAATAAATCATATTCAGTCTTGAAGCATACCAATTAATCATCAATAGTCACACAAGGATTCCTTAAGTCAAGTGACTCAGTGACGCCCTGGGCGTGATGCTCTCTGAACAAACCCTGCACATTAATATTAGAAGGAGAGAAGGTCAAGCTTTGTATTTATCATTAACACACTTGTCTTTGTGCATTTTTTTGGGACATTCAGGGACATCGCCTTTGTTTTGATGACAAGCTCTGCATTAAGCAGATGCAATGGGAGTCATTTGGTGATCGACCCACAACCTGTCACCTGGTAGGGCCTTATAGTGCTCATTTTTCTGCCATGCCTGTGCTATTCCTGGACCCAACCCCTCACCCCCATCTGGTGTAGTCACCACGACTCCAGGCATGATTTACAGCACCACCACAGCATTCTCTAGACACTAAATTACCTGGATTATTGGGCCTTCATGATTTTTAGTGCACTACTTTGCATTACTCTCCAAATCCTGATAGTGGATTGCACAATATACAAAGATATAAGACATGCCAGTGAGTCGAAATTGGAATTATTGGTCTGGAATTGGAGTGGACCGGATTTTATGGCTGTGATCTGTCTTAACAGATCCCAGTGCCAAGATCCAAATTGGAAAGACTTGATATTATTGATATGCATATAAAATTATAGCACTGTGGATCACCTACAATGCTGTGGGGAGAACTTTTATCTATTCCAAAATGTTGAGTTTAGTGGAGCAAAGGACAATAACCTGGATTCAAGCTGTTTGTTTTTATATATATATATATATATATATATATATATATATCATTTGCAGGAAAGTTTAGATATTTAGATATGAAGTTATATGGGAAAAATCTGGGTTTCTATTTATAGCAAACTCTTCTCAATTACAAGACTGGAAAGTTTAACATATCAAGGCAACAGATTTATATGTTAATGTAAAAAAGCTTTAGGTGTTTAATTTGAACAGTGAATTCTTTTAACAGCCTGCCATGTGTTCACAGCAACAGTAACAATTTCCAAAAGCAAATGCCACACTTGGAATCATCTCCAGACAATTTATCTACTAGTTGATGAAATACTGAGTTTATATGCCCAAAGCTTTTCCTTAACATACAGCTTTTGAGTGAACTGTTCAATTACTTTTGATCTCTTGAGAAAGCTGTAAGTCCTAAACCCTTACTCTAATTTGGATGCGAACACCCTCAAATTAAAGCTGAGTGTCAGCATCATAAACCCATATTATTAATTAACATTAAAATAACAGAAACCTAAAGCCCATACATTCATGAGCTCAGCTTTATATGACATGCAGATTGTTCCAGGTATCTTGGAGTCTTCATGACAAAATGGGTAAACACCTGAAGTATCTTACAGTTCAAACAGCTAAACATTAAGCATTTTTTTTTAGTCAAACTTTTCCTGGCCAATATTTTAACCATGTTCAAATCAAGAACTGTAACATACGTATTAACAATGGATAACAAATCCTTTGAGTTTAGCACAGCATTCAGTTTATCAAATGCCTGATCCACTTAGTTGTAAATAAAATGATGTGAAGTGGACACGTAAGAGCTATCTGATTTCACATGATTAAACAATCAAATTTAGAGATGCTATTTTCCAGTGGTTACATGTCCCCAGTTTAAACAACAGCAGTGAGGTTTCAAGTATAGACACACCTGCCTGGGCCACCATGTCCACTGTCCCAGTAACAGCACAGCTGCCGGGTCACCCTGGCGCTCTCACAGTCTTCAGACAATCAATAGCCTCACACAATGACACCAATGGAGGATTACAAGGATTCGCTAAGCCTCGGTTGGTCGCCACACTGCATTGATTTTGTCATACTTGTAAATGGCTTATATTTCTGTGCTCTAGAACACTGTTGCAATTTTCATTCCTTGTTCCTTTCCCTTTCTGTAAGTGTTATACAGCTCTTACACTCAGATGTTATTTTATCACAAGCTTAAACAACTTTTGTAGTCGTTGCAGGTGGATGCTGCTCTTCTGCCAAGATAATAGCGCTGTCTTTTCTATGTGATGTCCTTGAGGCGTGGTTACCCCGAATACTGGTTGAGTTTAAGATAGATACACATCTGAGGAAATCTGTGAGGTTTAACCCGATCTGCAAAGTTTCTGAAGCAGAAAATCGTTCATACTTTCAGTTTTGTATTGCACAGACACAAGGGCAATCACTCCCACAGCCCACATACACGCTCAGCATGCACAGACATCCAGTCAAGGTCTACTAATACCCCCCCAGCATGGTAGCCAGCATTTCATACAGTGATAAATGAACAGGAAAAGCCCTAGCATAACCCATTGCTTGACTCACTATCTCAAGTCCTTCAGATTATTCAGCCATAGTGTAGAAGAGGGAAATAACCGTATAATTGGCTCACATATGCAAGGATAGAAAATCAGCATACACCAGTCATACGAATGTGCTCATTATGATGCAGATGAAAGTTGGTAGAAGTGAATCCATCACTGAAGAGCAAACTGTCACCTCAGCATGTCTCTCTTACATGATCACGCTCTTGTATCTATATATATATTTTTTTTTAGCTCGCACAGATCCGTTGCATCCCACCTCATCCATCTATGTTGGCTCACAAGTTGGCAGAGGGACGATTCTCTTCATTAAAACTAAGCCTAAGCATCTCAATGAAATTTATTTGCCATAATGACGGATGTTGGTTCTGTCTCATACCTACAGTACATCCAAACTATGCTGTTCTGTTAAAGTAGAGCATTGTGCGTCTGTTGGATTCATTTGTCATTGTTTGCAGTTTGCAGAATTAGATCCCAGTTAGTACTTTAGGGTTGTGTTGGGAAGTTGCCACAGGTCGTCTGTTAGAAACATCTCCAAATGCAATTGGAAGTAAAGGTTTGCAGGCACGTGGCCAAGCCCTTCCACTCGATACAGGCTGCAGCTCCAACTGTCAGGTTGTACTTAAAGGCTTATTGTCAGGAATATAAATAGCCCCATCTCACTTTCAAACATGGCTTGGTAATTTACTGCCAGCTCCAGGACTGACCATAAGAGTGTGAGCCTCCCCATGTATCACACACTTTTAATCAGAAACAGCATGAATGACAGAAAGTAATTTTGCTTGCATCGTATGTCAAATAGCTGTACATCTGTTTGGGTGTTCGGAATGG
Source organism: Mugil cephalus (assembly GCF_022458985.1). Classification (NCBI taxonomy): domain Eukaryota; kingdom Metazoa; phylum Chordata; class Actinopteri; order Mugiliformes; family Mugilidae; genus Mugil; species Mugil cephalus. The sequence goes on along the minus strand of NC_061775.1, from coordinate 1,543,249 downwards.
TATTATTGTTTGTCGAGTTTTGGTGGTTCAAGTCGAGTTCATACAATACACAATGTCAGTTTGAGCTCCATGTGTTATGTTTGCTTATCGTGTTTCATTGCCTCAGTTGTTTAATGGAGAAGCAGGGAATCAGTCATAAAAATAGCACTGTGCACAAATCCCTGTGTTCTCACAACACACATTGTTTGTCCTAAGTTTCTTGAAGAGAACATTTTATTGTATTTCCCAACCACAGTTTAAGAATGAAATACGTCCAATTATTGTAAATTGTCTGGTTGCTTTTGTCCCAACGTATTCTATGTTCATCAAAAGGCTCTTACTGTAAACCTATATTATATAAATACAATTATGTTCATTCAAGACTGTGTTACTATAAGCAGAGTAAATACTTGAATCACAGAAGGACTGAGTTGCTTTAGAAACCGTCCACATGTTAGGCTGCCTTCATGACACTGGCATAGAGATTTACACCACATTTCAGCACATGAAAGGAGCCTCATTTTGCATTCACAGAACCTGCCTCCGCAACTGAGTCTTTGAACTTCCATTAAGCCATTTATCACCATACAGTGCAATTCATTTCATTTTTCTAACATTGGGGATGGGTGCTCTCTCCCCTCCCCAACTCCACCTCTGGAGACTCCGAGTTTACACTTTGTAATGTGTGCACTGACTAGAATGTCTGAGGTTGTCGAGTGCACTCCACCTGTGCTCTCTGTCTGCTTTCTGAATTACACTGAAACATTTTCCTCACCATTATTCCTATGCTGATAATGTATGATGATGGCACAGATTTTTCACTTGACTGCCATATGTTTTTTGCTAAGAGTTCTTATATGTGTTTTCTCCAGTTGCCCCATCTATCCATGAGATGAAAAGCCATGGAGTCGGTCTGGGACGCACAGCTCTGCTGCGGTGTGAGGCTGCTGCGGTGCCTTCTCCAATATTTGAATGGTACAAGGGTGAGAAAAGGTGAGCCTTGTTTGATTGTTTAATTGTTTTCTTGACAAAATGTATTTCCAGCATCCAGCATCATGTCAAATGTCAAATGTCCATTGACTGCTTCCATCATGTTTTGCAGTATTCAATACATGCACAATTCAGATAGTGTGGAGTGGTGGTATCTAAGATTTTCTTTGGTGTTGAAAATATTTAATTTATGATAAATATAATAACAGGTTGTGCTTGTGCTTAACACAGTTTGACTTCATTTAATTTAACTGTATCCAGTCAGGCGGTATTTTCTATTGTCATTCTTGAGCTTTATGTACTTTTTAGTAGAAGTGTCAAAAACAAACAAAAAAAGTAGTTTTGCTGCACAATAGTAAAATTTATTCACAAAAAAAGAAATATGTATGATATGTTATAGATATACGCTAAGCTTAGCTGCACTATTGTAAGTGTGTGTGACTTGTCTGGCTGGATAGTCTTGTAGTGCCAATGGATTTGAGTGGGGGAGTACAGAACTTTCCCACATTTTGGCATGTCATTACCAAAAGGAAAGATAAAAACTGTCTCCTTTGGGAAATGAAGCACTCAATCAAATCAGTTACACATATGACAAACTTTAGCATATAAAGAGAAAGAACATATGGCAATATATACAGCAGGTAAAATAAGTATTGAACACGTCATCATTTCTCATAGTGAACATATTTGTAAAGGTGCTATTGACATGACATTTTCACCAGGTGTTGGTAACAACCTATGTAATCCATACATAGAAAGAAACCAAAGCAAATAAGTTCGGAAATTAAGTTATGAGTAATAATGTAAAATAACAGAGGGAAAAAGTATTGAACACATGCAGAAAGGGAGGTGGAAAAAGGCATGGAAAGCCAAGACACCATCTGAAATCTATCAGTGATCAGAAAGCCATCCTGCCCCTTGTCAATGCAAATGAATATCAGCTGGTTCAGTCCAAACTGATGGTCTATAAAAAGGTGTGTCATTACCAAGGTGTCACACAAGGAACATCTCATGATGGGTAAAAGCAAAGAATTCTCTTAAGACCTTTGCAACCTTATTGTTGCCAAACATTCTGTTGGCATTGGTTACAGAACGATTTCTAAACATGTGAATGTTCCAGTGAGCACTGTTGGGACCATAATAAAAAACATCATTCAACCATAAACCGGCCACGACCAGGTGCTCCTCGCAAGATTTCTGACAGAGGAGTGAAAAGAATTATCAGAAGAGTTGTCCAAGAGTCAAGGACCACTAGTGGAGAGCTTCAGAAAGACCTGGAATTAGCAGGTGCAACTGTTTCAAAGAAAACAATAAGTAATGCACTCAATGGCCATGGCCTGTATGCACGCTCACCACACAATACTCCATTTCTGAAGAAGAAGCATGTTGAAGCTCGTTTAAAGTTTTCTGTACATTTGGACAAGTCTGTAAAATACTGGGAGAACATAGTCTGGTCAGATGAGAGCAAAATTGAACTCTTTGGATGCCACAACACACAAGGGGACAAAACGCACTGCACTGCACATCACCCTAAAAACACCAAACCAACAGTGAAGTTTGTTGGTGGGAACATCATGATGTGGGCTGTTTTTCTGCATATAACTTCATATAATTGAAGGGAGGAGGAATGGAAAAATGTACCGAGACATTCTTGAGAAAAATCTGCTGCCATCTACCATCTAGGAGGGTGGACATTTCAGCAAAACAATGATCCCAAACACAGAGACAAGGAAACTCTCAACTGGTTTCAGAGAAAGAAAATAAAGCTGCTAGAACGGCCCAGCCAATCACCTGACTTAAATCCAATTGAAAATCTATGGAAAGAACTAAAAACCAGAGTTCATAGAAGAGGCCCACGGAACCTTGAAGATTTAAAGACTGTTTGTGTGGAAGAATGGGCCAAAATCCCACCTGAGCAATGCATGTGACTAGTTTCTCCATACAGGAGAAACATTTTACATTATTACTCATAACTTAATTTCTGAACTTATTTGTTTTGTTTTCTCTCTTTATATGGATTACTTGAGTTGTTACCAACACCTGGTGAAAATGTCATGTCAATAGCACCTTTAGAAATATGTTTACTGAAAAATTGTGATGTGTTCAATACTTATTTTACCCACTGTATTATAGCAAGGGCGCCAACATCTTATCGTACTAGTTAGTGGGCTTGGTTTTGTGATTCCGATAGCAACAAAGGTAATGAAAGATAGCTAGAGAAAGATAGTTAGTGATAGATAGCTAAAGATAGAAAGCGGAAGATAGAATGCTTTAGTCAGAGAGTGAGCAATAGATTTACTGAAAAACATGCAGTGAAATATAAAGATTGTACAAGACAGAGATAGTGAAATACGGATAGCAAAAGACAGTGAAAGATGGAGACGGAGGAGCAACAGGATATCTGAAGACAAAAGGGAGATCATTATTGCATTGCCCCTAGATGTAGTAATGAAATTTACGGGAGTAAAGCCGAAGGCAAAATGTTCTTTAGAAACTGCCTGTTCTCCATTTCACCAGCCCAAATCCAAGTTTGGTCACTTCTATCTGATTTCCACAGATGCATCTGGGTTTTGACGCTCTGAATCCACATACAGTGAATTATTTTGCATGATGCATGATTACAACCATGACATGACATGACATGACAGTAAGTCATAAGCTGTCTGCTTGCACTTTGGGGAGAGGCTTCTGTGAATGCAAAGGTGGAAGGAACATGTAGGCAATTGAAAGCAAGGTTAACAGTGTAGAAAGTTAATGACTCTTACGTTGTCAGCGTGTACAAAAATAATGTGTGCAAATAGTTTGGTGATATGGACATACACTGATCTGACCACGTACAATGCTGCTTGTCCTAATAATGTGATTTTGTTCTTATTTGAGAAACAAATGGGATTCACTTAGATTGAACTGAGCTAACTAAATTTGTTTCATATTTCGTTTACCTGTTATGGTGAGAAGAATGTGCTCATAATGATCTATAAACAGTTTCACAGAAGTTACACAAGGCAATCTATATGTCAGGTGTGGTTAAAGCTGTACTCCGAGCTGCAATTAAATATGAATTATTAGTTCACTCCTTCAGTTGAAAGAAAATGTATTGTTTGAGCTTATTTGATTTTTCAGAGTCAATGAATTTGTTGGGTCTTCCATTGGTCCAGCCTCTGGGGAGAGCCCACCGAAATGTCCTGCCAAGAGCCATTTGTGCCTTGTCCTCACCTTGCATCCTAATAAAATGTTTGCTGGCAACTGGCTTAAATCATTCGTGACACATACATCAATCAGTCTGGATTCAAGTGTCAGTTCTTGAATTTAAAAACCAAATTACCCCCATTACCATCATTTACCCACTCCTTGTGAGTACAATTTCAATCATCAGCTCACACTGTGCTAATTGTAATTATGGGGTGGATTCAATTTATTCAAATTGCTAAGGAGGCAAGTTGGCATGATTCTAGTCTTTACTTAATTCAAGGACTTGTTGTTTTGGTGACTTCTTACGTGACTAAATGGTGATTTCTTCATTTACTCCTTATTATGAACAGGACAATAGTATAAGGATTTAAGCACAGAGCCTCTGTACAACATTAACACTGGCATGTTCAGTGCCTATTGGCTGCACAGTTCTCTTCTTGGCTCTCTGTTCATGCAGCCATAACATTAGTGCAGTTCTCCTTCCACGCTGTTGGAGGTAGTGTGACAGTTTTGACAAGTAAATCTTTTTCTTGATGTGTCGCTGCTTTCATTCTTGAATGGACGTGGGTGTTCTTGTGTGTGTGTATGCTGGGGGTGGCGAGGTTTCTTTCACTATGACAGAATGCAGTATTGACTAGTTTGATGTTGAACTAGCGAAGAGGCGAGGCACACACAAAGATTATCAGTGAATGTTCAGCTAACATTTGAGGAAGTCGCCGTGGGAGAGGGAACAACAGATTTGCGGATATTTGCTGGACATAAGGTCACACAGTGTTTCAACTCCAAGTGCCTCTCAGAGCAGCTTGAGCCAGGCAAGAGATCATGGGGGGGGGGTAGTGCGAGGCCAAGATAGAAACATGACTCCTCTCTGGAGGTTTTTATAGTTTATAAAGCCAAATATGCAGCCATAGCACACCACGGAAATGAACGTGAACTAAGCTGTACTCTGTGCAATAATACCACAATCAGGGATGCAAAGCATATGCCTTTATAGAGTGAATTTAAATCCCCACAGCCAGTTAAAGTTCACAATTACCATCAAATCAAACAATTAGCGTTTGTCAATTTCTCAGCACAGATGCTAGGTACTATTATAATAGGATTTATTATAACCCCTCCCCCTTCTACCTGCAATGAAACGATGAACAACATGTCAAGTGGCACCCAGTTGGTTCACCTCTGGGTCATTTCTCTCCTCTCAGTCCTTCAAAGTCTCTCTACAAGGCAGATGCAGCAGGCCAAGGGATAAATAGATCTGTTGAAGAGGTTGATGAAGTACCGCATAATATGAAATCCACTAAACACGACAAACATTTATACCATCCTTGACTTGTGCCACTTCCCCACCAACACTTTGTGTGTGAGAAGGTGAGAAACCAAAGCTTCATTTGTTGTGTTCTTTTTTCAGGATTACAAAGGGCCAGGGTATTGACATCAAGAGCCTCAGCTCCAGATCAGTCCTCACAGTGACCAACATGACAGAGGATCGTTACGGGAACTACACATGTGTCGCCGCCAACAAGCTAGGGACGGCTAATGCCAGTGTGCCTCTCATTCGTAAGTTGTCAATCTACCTGCTTGTGGCTAACTGGAGGATCAGATTGCTGAAGGAGTGTTGTTGATGTCAGTGCAAGTGTTTTCATTTTTGCTGCAGTCAAAGTTAAATCCAGCACTGCTACTGGGCACCAACACATCACCAGTAGAAGTGGTTTCTATTTTTTTGTAGTCTTCAGTTTTGTGAATAGGTTGCCTAAAATAGTTAAGAAGCCTTTGAGTGTGTGGGTGGGTGTATGTCTGCTTTCAAAGTCTACATCTGCATGTGTACTGGATAAAAACAACACCTGAAAAAGAATATTTGCTTTGAGGTAACAGCATCACATTACAAAGGCAGCTACACAGGTCAGTCCTACTAAGTTGAGGGCCAAGTAGCGGAATGACTCAGATTTGAAAGAGGTCTAAAAGTCAGCCTTTTCATAGTTTTCAAAGCCCAAAAGAAATCTCTTCAAGTTTCGAGGAAGCCAAATAACTGCAGAAAAACAGCTAGTGCATTAGTGATAGGTAATTGTTTATCATGGTTAGAGAATTATTCTTACGTTAATTGAGGTATTGCAAACCACATAATACCACAAGCTGAGGCACTTTCTACAAAACAGGTGCAGACAATTTTTGTGAAATTTAGGTTTAATTTCTAGGAAGTCATCTTGTAGCAATAATTTTATCTTTTGGTGTGACAACTGCGCAATAGAAATACAGCATGACTGTTGTTCAAATTTTTCTGACCATGCAGTTTATGATGTTTTATTACATGATGGTTGAGAACTTTTATTCAGACACTGCTGCTTCATTTGCTGGATCTTTCTGTACTTGCACTCTGACTGCTTCAATATGGCACAAAAATGAATGAGGGGGCTTTGTGTTTTCATGCTGTAGTCTGCCCGACAAGACCTTCTTGGTGAAGGCTGGTGACTGTGTGCCTTGGAGGAGGCACGCAGAAGACTGCAGACTAAGCAGTCAAATAACTGCAACACAGTGTGGGCAATAAAGGGAGACAGGAGGTCAATCAAAACCTCTATGACACAGACAACCTAAAAACCATATACTAGTAATTATGGAGTCAAAGTCAAAAGCTCAGTGACAAAGCCATCACACAAGGCGTGCAATAACACGGTTAGGAGGTGACAACATGGACTCATGAAGGCTGAGAAAGGTTCAGTTGTGTAATTAATAATCTTTCAAGAAAAAAGCTTTTAAACAACAGCAGATTTTGTCAAGTGCTGAAAGCACATTAGTGGTAAATTTTCACTTTATACTTTAGGCAGTCAAGTACTCTGACTGCAGTCTAGATCAGCATGAGCTGGGATGAGTGATCTACCAGTGGTTATTTCAGAGTCTGATTTAAGTTCTTTTCTGATTCCCAATGTATTTATTACAAATATAGGGTGTTCAAAAGACAGAAATAATCAAAAAAGATGAAAGCGCCTTAACAATGTCCTAGCATATAGCAACCAATTTGTGTCACCTTGTTAGTCAATGAAGTATGCAAAGTATTTCAATTCCTTAAATCACCATTGGAAGTGACTTCCAGCCACTTTTAGTCACATGCACAAGACCCTACCTCAATTCACAGGCTTTTCTGTTATTCTGTCCTCCTCCTGTTACCTGCCAAGCAGCAACAAAAAGAGCAACGACACCAAAGGGCTTGGGAACATAGCTCTCTGCATGTTTTAGAGTGAGGATGGATGAAAAATTCAATTTAATGTATTCTGTGATGAAATATGAACAGGTGAATTAAATTATTCACTAGTTTGCGCTGCACTCTCTGATGATAACATTGTCCCTAGCAGGCCAGAGACTCCAAATACAAAAAGATATTTCTGAGTTGGCAATTGTCAAAGGAGCACTCGACTCTGCTGTTTGTGTATGCACAAAGAACATCAAAGGCTTGTCTCAGATTCTCAAATGGATGATCTTAATGTGACACTAGCAGGCCTCAAAGGCAGAGTGGTGCAGAAACCCTCAGAATAGACAGAGGAGGCAGCTTCCTGAGCTGCCACCCCCCGACTTCTCTCTCTCTCTTCCATCTCTTTATCTCTTTGTCTTTCTAACGTGTCTTTGTCTGCCTGATTTTCTTATCTCATTCTCTTACTCCCGCACTTTCTTCCTCTTTGTCACTCATTCTCTCTATCATTCTTATTCTCTTTCTCACAAACAGTCTGCCATTGTCCCTCGCTTTTTCTCTCATGATCTCCACTGATGGAAAAAAGGCAAATTTTTCCTTTGTTCTTATTAAGAAATGGCAAACCGTCGTTCCAGTGCACCTCGCTGCTACACTCGCACAAATAACAAAACCCAGAGGTTTGATTTCACCACTGGTGACTTTGGATTGCTATTTTTGAACCAGTCGATAGCTATCGATGAGCAAGTTGTGAAGGGGGGTAAGGGGCATGCATATTTAATAACGCATCATACATAGAGGTGAATGTTAAGTAGCAGCGCAGTGTGGGTGGGCTGTGATGAAAGAACTGCACTTTGTGTGCACATGTGGTAGGTTCTAGTTTGTGTACATTACACTAAAAGGCTTAATGCATCAATTGCTAATGCCAAGTAAGGGTTATCCCCATTCAAAGAGTCTTCTTTCTTTCACAGCTACTGTGGGAAAAAAGAAAACTCATTCAGGGCTCTGTCTTATTACTCTCTTGTCTAGATTTTGAAGTTGAAAAGTTCTTATACGTGGAAAACGTTTTTGTCCTAACCGACAGAGTCACTTTAAATCAGTCCAGGAAAAGGCTTCCTATTATCACTGATGAGATGAACTGTGACTCTGGAAAGCCAACTCCAAGAGAAAGTAAACACACTTGCTTTGAATTCACAGCAGCCACTGTGAGACAGTTTGGTTTCTGTTTGAAATCAAACAGAGAAGGAAAATACAGGTGGTGGGAAAAAAATCGATACAACACAGTGTTGTAATGTTTTCCAAAATTGTGGACTACGTATCCAGCTTTTGCTTTTATATAGTAACTTTATAATAATAGAATAATAATAGCACAATAAGAAAAATCATAACTGGTGTTGTCAGCAAAAGTGCTGGTTAGTTGGTAAAAAAAAATAGAGCCCTTACAGAAAGAAATCAGAAAATAATATCTGTTTAAATCAACATATTGACTAATTTGGAGTTGCATGGAGTGTCTCGTTGATATAGTGTAGAATCCTTTGAATACAGCGAACATGAAATCGGCAGTTTAAAAAAATGCAGTGATAAAAAACTGAGTTTGTGCTAGTGTCCTCATGTATTCCTCACTATCTGCTGTATTCTCCTAGCTGTGTTAGACCATTTCGGGTTTTTTTGTGCTGTTAAACCATTAGTCAGGGATTGTGATCTCTTTCAGTTGAGTGCCACTTTAAGCTGCGTGTTAAAAGCTGTGGTAAAACACAAGCTGGGCTCTTTGGAGCAGAAAGACAGCACGCAGCCTCTTTGTCACTACTTGTTGGAGTCCTCTGTGTGCGTGTTTGCGTGAAAATCTTTTCATATATTTTTAGACAATACAATAACCAGTATCATCAGTGAATGGAAAAAAAAGTGGAAAAGCACTTGCAGCAATTGTCAGTACTTCTAAATAATTTGTAAGTTTCAAAGAAGTATTGAATAGAATTGGATAATAGGCACAAATAAATCATGAATAACATCACAAAGCACTTCTACTGTATTCTTGCATCTTGAAATTTGTATTTCATTGATTACAGCGGAACCAGAGACTGTGTAGGTCTACTTTCTGCAACTTATGACTTATCGATACACTGACATAAGATCAACAGAGCCTAGTAATTAATATTGCTAATCCCATTTCTTCTGATGCATTTTATGATTCTCCTTGCTGACCACTTGATTAGAGGCCAATAGTAATCACAGTCTGACTGTCATGGGCTAACTCTTCAATGTCTTTGTGCTTTTATTTGCTGTAAGGCCAGTCAGCTGGCTGTGGTTGCTTGTTGTTGGACATTTCTCAGTTTAGTTTTATTGCTGTGCTGTTTCTGTTTGCTGTTTTCTTTTTTGCCTTTTCTAACTTGTGTGCAATGTTTTGCCGCTGGCATATATTCATTGTGCATCCATTTGCATTGAGATTATTCAGAATGCAGGGTCAAGTAGCAGTTGAGCTAATATCTTGTGGTGATATCTGTTGAGGGGTTGCCTGCTGCTAAAGCCCAAAATGAATTAATGTTAAGCTTAATTAGTCTCTTTTATGCTTGTATTTTGAAGCAGTTTTTGAGGTTTTCTATTAGCCTCTGTTCTGTTCTGTTCTGCTAATTGACTCTACTGTATGTGAACGTATTGTAACATTATTACTTTTAATTTACTTAGCTTTAAGAGAGTAGACAGTGGCTTGCAAAATTATCCATCTTATTTCTCTTATATGAAAATACTGTTATCATCTTACAGTATGTTCATTTGAGAGTGATCAATATTTTTGAGTTCAGATGGCAATGGTACCCTGGCATCCAGCGTGAACTGCAACATGCTTCTCATAGGTGTCATGACCTGGTCATCACATAGATTAGTCAAGACTATTTCCCTTGAATCTGAATGGTATCAGTGATGTCTCAATATTTGTTGCTGCTTTTTGGGGATAAACTATATCTACAGAGGCCTCACCATTGCTCAGATCCACTAAGAGCTCCCAGCAATACTCTTTTATCATACATTTTTGATACATGGTCATGTTTTGGCCATGAGTGTCTTTCACACTGAACACATGAATGAATGGAGTATTATGTTCAGAATGTGTATTAGTTCACTGGCACTTGTAGATCTGTTCAATTGAAGAGTAGCTACCAGCAGTATTAACTTCAGTGTAATTAATACACAGGATGAATATTAGAATTACAAACTTATCAATGTTATTCTTTGGCGATCACAATGCCTCCTTGTTAATATTCCTGATATACAGTTTGTGCAAGATCGCATCCATTGTGAGTTCCCTCAAAGAGCAGAGCTTTTTCTGTCAAAGTGCATAACAGTTTCCTTGACATAAGTGTCTCTGTTGAACATGAAAATTCATGGTCATCCTAGTCGAACAACATGATGAATTATTAAGGGCCAAAGCAACACTGCATTGCACATACATTTGATATACTAGAGGTTGAACAGACTACTGGACTAGCCAGATAGCCGATTTGACGGCTGTACCACGACACTTTAATCATTATGTCTACTAGTCACTGATCACTTGACAATAACAACAATGATGCCTCAGAGAAGACAGCTGAGAATCCCAGTGAGTCATTGGAACCAACTAGCAACATCAAGTGTGTGGAAATACTTCACTAAAGAAGAGGCCCATTGTACCGTGACATGCAGAATATGTAACTCAGTCCTGATATGTACCTGATATGCATACTACTGTAATGCGCATTCATCTGAAAGGGCATCCGCTAACGCTAGCAGAGAAACTGTTCAAATCCTCTCAATCAGTCAATTATCAACTTCACCAAGCACTGCGCTAACAGAGAGAAGATGGCTGCACATCAACAGTTTGCTAGTGGATGTTATTATTAAAATTATTAGAGCTTTAGCTACAGTTCACGCATAAGGCTTCAGAGAAATACTGTTTTTTTTTTGTTGTTGTTGTTTTTTACCCGACTAAGCTATCCTGTCTTCCAACACACGGTGGAGTACTATTAAATGCTATTAATGATGCTGAGTTTCAACCTGCTTTATACAGGCTATACATATATGTCTGTAGCACACCACAGTATATAGCACGTGAGCCGTCTGTTCTCAGCATATGTATTCAGATCAAGAATAGAGGTTACATTGTTACTGTCTACTGTATTTTAATGTGTATATCTCATATCTCTCTCTCTCTCTCTCTCTCTCTCTCTCTCTCCCTCTCCCTCTCTGTCTCTCTCTCTCTCTCTCTCTCTCTCTCTTTCCATTTGTTTACAGCAGGTAAAATAAGTACTGAACACATCACAATTTTTCATAGTGAACATATTTCTTAAGGTGCTATTGACATGACATTTTCACCAGGTGTTGGTAACAACCCAAGTGATCCATACATAGAAAGAAACCAAAGCAAATAAGTTCAGAAATTAAGTTATGAGTAATAATGTAAAATAACAGAGGGAAAAAGTATTGAACACACGCAGAAATGGAGGTGGAAAAAGGCATGGAAAGCCAAGACACCATCTGAAATCTATCAGTGATCAGAAAGCCATCCTGCCCCTTGTCAATGCAAATGAATATCAGCTGGTTCAGTCCAAACTGATGGCCTATAAAAAGGTGTGTCATTACCAAGGTGTCACACAAGGAACATCTCATGATGGGTAAAAGCAAAGAATTCTCTCAAGACCTTCGCAACCTTATTGTTGCCAAACATTCTGTTGGCATTGGTTACAGAAGGATTTCTAAACCTCTGAACATTCCAGTGAGCACTGTTGGGACCATAATAAAAAATATCATTCAGCCATAAACCGGCCACGACCAGGTGCTCCTCACAAGATTTCTGACAGGAGTGAAAAGAATTATCAGAAGAGTTGTCCAAGAGTCAAGGACCACTAGTGGAGAGCTTCAGAAGAACCTGGAATTAGCAGGTACAACTGTTTCAAAGAAAACAATAAGTAATACACTCAATGGCCATGGCCTGTATGCACGCTCACCACACAATACTCCATTTCTGAAGAAAAAGCATGTTGAAGCTCGTTTAAAGTTTGCTGTACAACATTTGGACAAGCCTGTAAAATACTGGGAGAACATAGTCGGGTCAGATGAGAGTAAAATTGAACTCTTTGGATGCCATAACATACAATGTTTGGAGGACAAAACACACTGCACATCACCCCAAAAACACCAAACCGACAGTGATGTTTGTTGGTGGGAACATCATGGTGTGGGGCTGTTTTTCTGCATATAACTTCATATAATTGAAGGGAGGATAAATGGAAAAATGTACCGAGACATTCTTGAGAAAAATCTGCTGCCATCTACCAGAATGATGAAGATGAAAGGAGGGTGGACATTTCAGCAAGACAATGATCCCAAACACAGAGACAAGGAAACTCTCAACTGGTTTCAGAGGAAGAAAATAAAGCTGCTAGAACGGCTCAGACAATCACCTGACTTGAAGTTGAAAATCTATGGAAAGAACTAAAAATAAGAGTTCATAGAAGAGGCCCACGGAACCTTGAAGATTTAAAGACTGTTTGTTTGGAAGAATGGGCCAAAATCACACATGAGCAATGCATGTGACTAGTTTCTCCATACAGGAGCTTGAATCTTCATTACCAACCATCACCAAGGCTTTGGTACAAAGTATTGAATAAATATCAGCAAGCGTGTTCAATACTTTTTCCCTCTGTTATTTTACGTTATAACACATAACTTAATTTCTGAAATCATTTGTTTTGGTTTCTTTCTATGTATGGATTACACAGCACCTTTAGAAATATGTTTACCATGAAAAATTGTGACGTGTTCAATACTTATTTTACCTGCTATATATATATTATTTCGCTCAACCCCTAGTATGCACCCCATAAACACTCAAAATTGCACACACACTTTATGATTTTTGCAGAGGTATAACAATCACCAAGCTGGCAATCCCCTTTTCAATTTACCATTTCATGTGCAGATGGAAGTGAACTTCGATGAAAAGACTGAGGCTGTTCACTCCAATTTTCTGAGGAGTCCTCCAGCTTAATTGGTCAAGCTCTTATCCCCCAGCCCACCTCAGCTTAGCCCTGGAGGAGATTTTCTCCGCCTCTACCTCTGCCTTCATTTCCTCCCCTCTTCCCGTCCCTCCTCTCTGCCCCCCCTCCCGAGCAGTAATAGGGGAGAAAAAAAAAGTTACTCTCTCTCTCTCCGTTGCTCGTCCTCCTGCAGGCAGGAGAGACACTGCTGGCTAGTTGGTTAATGAACGTTGTGTTCATTTGTCACGCTTATCAATCAGTGCATGTGTAGATGTCATTTTGCCATGTCTCCTCATCTGCCATTGTTGATGATGTTGTTTGTTCTCACACTGTGATTGTACCTGAGTCATGGAGCAGAGATGCAGGGAAATGGGAGTTAAAATAGAACAGAAAAGAATAGAATAAAGTGTATTTGCCATTTATACAGGTACATTGGAATTGTTGTGCATAGTTTAAACTTATTAAAATTTAAAGAAATAATAATAAAAAAATCAGACAAACAAAACCAATTAAATACTAAAAAATACTAAAGTTCGACAGTACCCTCATAGGCACAGAATAATATATACACAATGTATTCATAATGTAGCTTAAAATGCAGTGGAATGATGTTGAATCAATGAGATATGATGTATCCTGTTTCAGGAAGTGTTATTCATTCTTATTCAAAATGATTCAATTAGATTTTTTTTGAATGCACCTGCTCCTGTTTTTCACTACAAAGCCTGTTATTATTATTATTATTCTAACCTTTATTTAACCAGGTTCGTCCCTTTGAGATCCAAGATCTCTTTTGCAAGAGAGACTTGGCCAAGAATGGCAGCACATAAAGTTTCAACACATTAGCACATTATATATATATACAAAGAAAACTGATTTTTTTTAAAGTGAACAACAAAAGTCCTGACATATTCTTAAGTGTTTTTATTTTTCACATGCTCACATATGAAAATATGCTGACTAAATTTAACAAAGTGAGGTTGTAGTATCCTTTAGTTTTCCCAAAAGCGCTCTTCCATTGTTGCACCATTTACCTATCATTTGAATGCCTGCATTTCCATATTTAGGCAATAAAAAAAGCCATTAGCATTTCCTTGTTGCACTGCTATGAGAAAAGGTTTGGCGCCAAAGCAGAATGTTTCATCGTGAAGCCCAGCAGGCAATGGACTTATATACCATCCAACACCCACCTACCTTTGCCGACTCCTATAGGTCGCAAGGCACTGTGCTGGAGACGTTCATCCCTGGTTGAGTAATCCCAGTGTGTGCCCACAGGATGACACATACTCTGGCCATGACGTTGGATGAATAACTAAATAGCTGGCTCCCAGATGAACACAGCCTTTAGCACCGACTACTCCATCATTGAAGTGAGGAAAATGTTTAAGAATAGCTGAACAGTTCACACAAGGAATGTGTCCCTGCATGAACAGTAACTTAATAATGCTCTCAAATGGAGCAGTGAAGATGAATTGGACTCCTTCTGTGGCCCAGACCACATTCCAGGTTTCTTGGAACATCTTCCTATATTTTCCTCTAAGGAGTGCTGAGAAAGGTTTTTACTGCACTGTGGCTCTAAAAAGGACCTATGTTATCAGTGGGGACTGAACAGCGTCAGTTAAGAGAATCATTGGCAGAACAACTAATTCATGAGGTGTTTTTTAGCTTTAAAATGTCACTGCAAATCAGGTGACATTTTATTTAAAACCTAGGATTATAACAGACTTCATACATTTCAAAAACATTTGATGTTCCTCCAAACACACCTTGCATTTAAGAAACTCCCAACAAGTCCCAATGTAGTAGCTGTCAACCAAGCTCGTAGACCTGAAATTGATGTGTTCAGTTTTTGTATTAACTCCTCATTACGCTTGTAATGAGCTAAACTCTGTGCAGAGCCCCACATGAAGATTGGTTCCTACAAATCATGTCAGATAAATCTCTTGCATTATCCAGCTGAGAAAGAACAAAGAGAATGGCAATCCATGAAATGAAATAGCTGTGAAAACTAATGTGTTTTATCTTGCAAGCGAGTAGCATATACAGTACGTGAAATGATGCGTCGCTCTGCTGAATGAGGGAAAGAGTCCGAGTCAGTGTGTGGCTAGGAGGGAGAGATTGCATGTCAAAAGATACGTCCCACGGTAATGGAGGAGTGTCTGAGAGCTCATGAAGTGATTCACTGGTGAATTCATGCTCGGGTATTAATCAGATAGCAGCCGCCTGCCTCTTTTAAGAGAGAACTGAAAAGAAACTGTCTTCACATATCGGCTCCCCCAGGAATACCTAAAGTGGAAACATTTGTGGAAGAAAAGATGAATTCGACCATTTCCTCAACGATACGTGGAGGGAAAAAGCACATCATTTCACATATGAGGACGGATTCCTACTCGCCCCCCCCCCCTTTCCAATAGAATGATGAAATCAAATGAAAGCAAAGGTTTCATTGTTGTTGGCATATTGGCAGTCTGTTAAACAGCAACACAGTCATTACACAGTTGTTGGGGCACTTCAGACAGACGACGCAGAGGGCACAGGCTGAGAGCACGGTGTAGACCATGGTGTTCACCCCCCTTTGCCCTGTAATTGAAGTAGCCATATTGAGTTCTCATGTAAATGGATTAAAATGGAGCGTCTAAGTAGGCCTCTGCACTATTGGATGGCCTAGTTACAGCTGCTCACTGCAACAACATAAAGTAGCCTTCTGTGATTTATATGTGAGGTGTAATCATGGCCACTATGGTTTCCCTGTGTGACACTCCTCCTCCACCATGAAGGAGCCTTTTGAAAGAAGGTGGCTTATACAGTACTTTCATGGGAAGTATAAATACTTATATTGCTCCAAGTGTAATCCGCACTGTTTATGTGCCAAAGAAACTGTAAAAAAATAAAAAATGTTGTGAGCCCGACCACTGCCGCTCGAGTTGAGCTCTCTGGGTGGCATGCTCACACATCTCAGATTCTATTCCCAAGTGAGTCACTGTACGCTGTACAAGCTGCTCACAGCTTATCTTAAATTATGTGCTTGTTTACCAAACAGAAAGCCATGCTATTTATTCATTTATTTATTTATTTCCCCAGTGATATCTTTGCTCCAAACTAATTGGCAGGGCGATTGTCAAGAGTTGGTACATATTCTGCAGGAACATGTTTAGCAGTTTGAAAAGTGAAGAACTCGCCCGGCTTTAGAAGTTTGACGTACCGGACTGTTACTTTCTGGACGTCACATTATTCCGTCTCCAAAATGCCACCAGTGGTTCAGCCTGAAATTGGTTCATAAGGTAATCAAATTGAGACTCCTTTCCTCCTCAGAGACACACTAAAAGTTCTCCCCTTTCCCCTCTTTTTTAATGAGTTCACTAAAAACTAAAAAGGAGAACAAATTATGGAAAACTGCTATAATCTGTAGAGAGGGAAACTGAAATGAAACTGATGTGACTTAAGAAGCATCCCACCAGGTGCAGATGAAATTATAGGTGATCTCTAAACTATGGTGTGCTGTCGAAGCAAAGAACGGCTGGTTGTTTGAAGCAGCCTCCTGAGTCCCTCTCATTCTTTGTCTTAGCAGTAACCCATGCAAATCTAAGGCAACTGGGGAGATGCAGCATTTGATTCATAAGCATGTGGAGGTTGCATCTTGCCACAGAGACATCGGTCCTTAATGCATGGAGAGGATTTGTCTCCATTCCCTGTCCTTTTGTCCTTGCATGCATTTTCCTTTTTTTTATTTTACGTCTCCATTCTGTTAATAATACATGAATGTCCTCTTTCCCTCCCCTTCCCTCTTCCCTCCTTCTCCTCCCCCTGTAGCAATTATTGAACCCACCACCACTAGTGCTGTCTCAAGCCCAGGTCAGTATATGTCACCATGGTGTACACCAAATCAGCAAAGAGGTCCGCTACCTCATACTAACCTGAGTCAAAATCCTCTCCTCCATCTTGATTTATTTCAATTGGCTGGCTGGAATGCCTACTGGGTGTACGTCTTCATTGTGTGTCTCTTATTTCTCTTTTTGTTTTTTGCATTTCTTTTATTTACTTTTTTAATTTTGGGATGGCTTCTATACAGTCTGGCTCCATGTACTTCCTGCAGCCTGTGTCATTGCAACACCCTGCCCCCTTCCTTTCATTTCAAACGCCACCACCGCCACTTGGAGCAAACAGTAGCGTCATCAAGTGGCTGTTCCATATTCCTCTGGGTCTGATGCTTTTCATAACACTGATGGCTTCGTCTTCTTCTCTTTGTGGCTTTCTAACCACCATGCTGCTGCTCCTCAGCACTAGCTTAATGCAATATACATCAAAGGCAGGACACTGTTGGTAGCAAAGGGCTTTGGTTTGTTGTTTGCAAGAAGGAATCTCCGCTGTCTTTGTACTTTTATCACTCCATTCCAGTCTACCTCTCTGTCTCTCTTTTTGTCTTAATTTACTTATATCTTTCACTCTCATTTTCCTTTCTGATCTTTCCTCTTTTCTAGAACAATCAGCTGGCGCTCTGCCATCTCTTTAACCTGATCTCTTGCTTGTCAGTGCTACACTGTCAGTGTCGCCCTTGCCCCCCCCCCGCCCCCCCCGTCGGATTCTGCTGCTTCCACATTCCAGTCCCCAGTAATCCCCTCTGCCTGGTCGTCTTTTCTCCCTCTCTAATGGTTTTAAGCAAGTCACACAATGTAATCTCTCATGCTGGTTACATTATTTTTGCTTAATACTGTTCAGGCGCACAGAAACACGCTCACAAAAAGCTTTCGCTGGCACAGACTCACACCACTGACAATGAAATGAAAACATGCAGAAATATTCAAACAAGCACCTTCTCTTACAGTATACGTAATCACATTTTAGGATTCACAGTGTATGATTAATCTGCTAAGCGTTTTTGGGACTTTTCATTTGGTTCTGTGAATAGACGCCATTTTCTACCTGTCTATTTGAGCCAAATATAATTATCTACGGAGATTCTGACAGATAACAAGTTAAAATAAGCTCAGCAGCAACAAATGGCCCTGGCATGGCCCTGAACTCTCATTGGATGTAACGCTTGCAGAACAAATCACAATTTCATGGTCCAAAGGAACACTGGTGGTTTCAATCGTGGAGATAAACTCAGTGAGTCGCTGTTCTTGTTTTGTACCCAGTTATATTTAAAGTTCATTTTTGTATGGCACCTTCACTAAGTGGCTTGGTAAAGGGAATTATATGGTTTTTATCCCAAACACTGTACATTTAACTTTAATAATTGATTTTAAAGTTATTATCTGCTTTTATTTCTCCTGAGAAATGGGTTTTATGATAATGTGAACCCAAAATAAGAAATTAATTTCTAGTCCATGAGGTAAGAAAATCAGGAGATCTGAAGTGGACAAATTGTTTCAGTTCACTGATCAAGGGAATAAAAACATGTTAATTGGAAACTGACCTGGCTCTGCCAGTTTTCTCTAATAAAAACCTCACATGGCCAAAATGCTTGTGTGTAATTTAATTAAACCCTATTTTCATGGTAGTTATTACATTGTTTGACTCAGCACTTGTAAAAACACTCTTTAGCACAAAGAAAACACAACTACAGAGCTACATTTGTCCCAGCAAAACATCTGCTGTAGCTACAAAACAGTATGAACCTTTATAAACTTTACTGTATATGCATAAAATACCCCCAATACCACCTATATCAACAAATCACCCATAGATGCACGACACTCCCAGACTTCAACCAACCCAACTGTATATGTCCGAAAACAGTGCTGTCTTTAGTGAGGTCCTTAACAGAAGGATGAGGGTGACAGCATCTAATGCCAATGATGCAGCACACTCAGTAAACTGGTAATAAAGGCCAGCTCTGTGGTCAGACTTGAATTGGACAGTCTGGAAAAAGAAGCAGAGAGGAGGATGTTGAGCTCTGTCCTGAATAACCCCTCCTTCACAGCCTAGGATGGACTGTGACAGATGGACCACGTGTTTAGCCACCAGCTCATCCCACCCAAGAGCCAGACTGGGCGCTTCAGGCATTCATTTGTGCCCACTGCCATCAGATGCCACAACACAACTGTGACCACAGTCTAAGCCAGCTGCGCCCCCTCACCTCCACCCCTGACCAACTCCCACTCAACTAGAGATGTCAAAGCCATTGCTCTCATCTCTCCAGGTCCAACATCCAGACTCTTTGCAAATTATTGAAATTGGACATTCTCTGCATACATCTATGTGATCAATGAATGGTATAGTGTGGATCTTAGTAATAGAATTTAAATGGCTCAATTTGAAATTCTTGGCAGAGAGATAAAAACTGGACACAATAACATACACAATATATGTATTTAATTTAAACACTGTTTCCCTTCAATTAGGGGAGGCCTTTAGAAAAAAAGGAAACATTAAGTGTGGTCCACTTTGTGGGAAGAGAGAGGTCTGGGTCATTGATGGGATTTGTTGTCTATTATCACAATAGCATCAGATTTCTTGTTTATTGTGCTTATTAGTTTGAGCATATAGTTTGAGTTTGAGCATATATCTGCTATATATGAAAAAGATCTCACTGCTTCAGCACTGAGTCATAGTCACTTAGCTCATACATTTGATGAAACTGCACTGGTCAAAGATAAAAGGAATGAATTAAGAAATGAATATAATTACAGCTTACATTGGAATGCATACAGCCTTTTCATTCAAAGGATTTTGTGCCAGTTTTCTATACCTACATAGCTGTATCTTTGTCAATTGAATTTTATCTGTAAGAACAATACAAATCTTCTCCTTTCTTATACGGATTGATTTACACTGCCAAAGTAGAAAGCGGTAACAAACCACATTTTGTTGGCAACAGTCTTAAGCTTTCTTCATCCTAAGCATATGGATTTATGTGTATTTACCTAAACATAAAGCACGGCTCCACTACTCTAAAGCAGCTGGCATGATGCCACTCTGTCATCCCAATGAAATGTAGATCTGTGATAATAGCATATGCTCCCACAGGCTTTCAATCCTGTTTATTTACGCAAATCACTTGACAGAAGCAAAGCAATGTTCTTAACACAGTACTGAGCCACATTTCTTGTGTTTACAAGGCGCAATGCACAGTGCAACTGTTTCCAGGAGTAATACATGTTTTGTACGTAATGTGTAGATGATCCACGTCCTCTTTTTCATTTTTCCATTGTCCTTTTTTCATATGCCATCATTTAGTTGACATCTGATATAATCAGAAGTTATTACAGAGAAGGTTTTGCTGCTGTGTTTTTTTTGAAAGCCTAGTATGATTATCATTGATTTTTTTAACCTTGCCCTGATCATCAAGCTTTAGTCAATAGACACAAGAGGTAAATGATTCTGTGAAGGGTTTTTTTCTTGCTAACATGATACAGGTCGTAAAATACTGCCTGATCCATGGTGGAGGAAGACTTGTTCACTTTGGTCCAGAATCAAGCTTGGAACTGTCTTAATAGAGTGAAGGAGTGTATTCTGTTTACATGTTTTAAATTTGATCTTTTCACCACATCAATGAAGAGAATTTTCTGATTGATTTAGAGCGAGGCTACATCGTTTATTTTTCTTTCGTCAAGGTCCAGGTCGCAACATCAAAGAGAAAATCTACCTCATTAAGTATTCTTCCTAAATCCTTCAAAATGCAAAAGTCACTCACAGTTCCCCAAGGCTCATAAAGTTGTGTTAATCAAATTATTTCAGTAAGCCTGTAAATCTTCTTTAATCAAAGGATAGCTGGATAATTTATGTCTGAAACTGGGCTAATGTCTTCTTTGGAAGACGACTTTATAAGAGGTTAGGTTATGCTTTTCCTCTTTCAATTCTTTATTTTGCTATCTGGTGTTGGTACAAGTGAGACCGTAGGCACATTTTGTTTATATTGGACTGAACAAAACCTTTTCAGTTTCAATACAAACTTGACATTTTCAAGTTCTAAATTAATATTCTCTCTTGACCATTTCTGTGTAAATATTATACTAATACTGGAAGAAGCTGATACACATATTTAGTCTGTATTTGAGACCATAAAATACATTAGTTTGGTGATTTTATCACAACATCTGTGTTCATGAAACCCTGTTGCTACATCCTCCATGCTAATTTTAACCTTACTTGCAGGCATTGGAATTGATGTTGATAAAAATTTTGAAGTAATGTTCTTATATGTTAACTCAGTTCACTTAAAAAGCATCACAATCTGCTGAGGCTGAATATTGGCTGATATCAGCTATGGGCTTCCAGTGAGATCATGAATTACAACTGTCTCTGGAATAATGGAGTCAAATACTAATGATTATCAGGCAGATTCTCCTCTTGAGCCCTGCAGTAGTGCATCCTCTTGCAAGTTATTCAAGAACATATGCTGCATATTAACATGGCCTACTGAAAACGGACAAGTATTGATAACATGAATACTAGGTCATGTGAAATAATTGCCCTGAAAAAGTAACAGTAAAAGGAATATGGGAGATGTCTTTGGCTTTAATAGACAATAATAGGCTTTCGATGCCACGGTCTGTCCTTAATTCCCATTAAGATTATTCCTGACATTGTGAAAGAAGACGCTGATACTCAGAGATTGGTATTGGATTTCTTCAATGCCGTTGAATGAGCTGGAGAGATCAGCATGTCCTTTGTTTCACCCCAGAGAAACTCAGTCACACTAATAACTGTCAGTTGTTACACATCATCACTATAGCTTCTCTCTACCTTCCATATGTTGTATTTTCAATTGGCAAACAACTGATCTGACATCCAAACATAACCAAGCCACAGATTTTAGAAGGGCTTTTTTCCATCCATGGTGCTAACTTCACACATCGCAGAGACTCTGCTGCCTCCCTGTTTCCTCATCCCTCAAAACCCCATAAATCAACCACAGCAGAGTTCCTGAACTTGCACTAAACTAAAGATACTCCCAGATGCAACCCATGTTTTGCTGTTGCTCCGATTAAGTAGATATTGTAGATGTTATGGATAAAGTGTTCATCCTGAGATGAACCTTGCAGGAACCTGCAAATGGGAAACTGCTGTTACACCAAACGGCAGCTTAGCCTTAGTTTTAACAAAACAAATGCATAGTGTTCATTGACAGTCAAAAGCACCGAAGCACCGTCAAGTGGCAATTACAGTTACACCAATGTGACTACTGACTACTTAGGTTTGTGAGTCACTCCCAGCTAATGACTGTATACTGTATATACATTGCACTTATGAAATATTCAGTAAGATGGAATATCTCCCACTGATAAGCTTATATTGGGGTCTACTGTGAATGGACTGGTGCTATAAATCCTAGAGGACTGGACTTGTTGAAACTAGTGTGTTAAATTGCTCCAGGCTCCTCTACAGCAAACAGCCCTGCCTCTGCTTTACCCAGCATGCCTGGTGTCAGACACACTGAGCTGCCCACAGATAATCCTATTTGGCAGTGCATTTTCTGCCAGCCTTATCAGTTATACAGTGGCGAGATCAAGAGCCGTGCAAACGGCTTCCACACCCTTAGCGCACTGCCACCCCAAGTCCTGTCCCATACGGTTTGTTTTCAGGTGATACTGACCTTCATCCCTACCGAGTACTAACTTCCCAATCACCTCTGGAAGGACCTGATAAGCAGATGGCATGTCATCTATCACACGTGACCCTGTGATCCCTGGACTATGTAAATGGACAATGGGTTTTGTCCTGTGGAAGTGGAAATCCAGTCGAAAAAACTGTATTAAATGGCTTCAAAAGCAAGCTGTGCTCATGAAATAAAACCCGCCTCTTCTCCTTTGCTCATATGAGTATTATACGTCTAATGAAAAGTAAACAGAAACTCTAAAGCCTCCAGTGACTGCATGTAAAATCTACATAATGCTCTACATTATACCCGCTATATCCAGCACTTAGTAAGAGTGATTTTACAGCGCTCCTTAGCTTTATAGCGTGATCCTCTGAAATATCAAAGCGTGCCAGTGTTTTTAGAGTTCATTTAATTAATCAACAGTTCCCATGCCTTCTGACAGCATTTGCATTACCATATCGAAAGAGCATATGTTTTCAGGAAATGAACGCCATTACTTTGAAATTAAAACAGCACACACTATGATTGCCTTATGATCTTCAGTTTTCTCTCTATAATTCCTTTTAATGAGTATTAATCAGCGGAAGTGTTATTTGTGTTATTTGGCTGATTGGTAGTACTTAGTTGTTTGTATGGCATTAGTCATTACAGGCTAGGTTTTTTATTGTGGCTGCCTGCATTCTGAGCGCTAATACTGATTAGTTAAATGTGGGGGATATGGACAATGAAACTGATTTTGTGTTTGACTGCCAGGAAGGGTGCTGTAACACAATTTTATGTCTCTTTGTCCTTATTTGTTTTGATTAATCATTTATGAATCACTTAAGATATGCATCAGAAACCTTTTTAAAAGACTAGGAAAAACAAGAAACAATATTGACCGTGCATTTTTTGCTACACACATAAACACAAGATGACAAATGGATGTACAGGTCATTGTTGGACAAGTTATACTTTGCAATTTACGTCTGCTGACAACACTGACTGCCACGCACAAATGCAACTTGCAGCTAGATCCATATATAATACAGATGTGCTTCAGGTGCAGACTCTCCACTTCAATTGCACTACATCCACACACAAATTAAGGGCGTAGGGATTACAGTAGGGGTGGGCGATATGACGATATTAAATCGTGAACGATTACAACGTGAAGACGATCTGTCAAACTGTAGAGATCGTGGGATCGTCGAGGGCACATTCTATAAATAGCAGTTATATGCTGATGCACCGATGCACCAGACATATTACGTCGTCAACCTGACCAACCAATCATAGCGAATTACGGGCAGTGACGTGCTTTCTTACCCGCCTCCTTGTTTATGTGTGAAGCGGTAGCCGCATGGAGAGCCATGGCTGAAAGCCAAACGGAGTTGGTTACTAAAAGAAATTTCACTTCAATTATATGGAATAGGTTTGGATTTTCCTCAACTGATGAAGCGCAGGCAGAAGTTCTGTGCACAGAACAGGTTCGCGCCAAACATTTGCCAAACAGCGAGGGGCCCGCCGGCACCGGTACCGCATGCGGAGGCAGCAGCTAGGGTGCTGCCCCCGGGGTAGACCGAAACAGTCAACATTAACACAGGCGTTTAACAAAGGCTCTCCGTATGACAAGTCAAGCAAGCGATGGAATGAGGTAATAGAAGCAGTTACCTTTTATCTTGCAAAAGACATGGTACCGTTCAAGACAGTAGAAAACTTTCTGTTACTACTTTTGCAAAAGTGCACTTTATTAGAATGTTGTTTACCTTAAACTCGATTGTTTGCACATGCAGGCAAAACTGCGACTACTTAAAATAAAATCTGTTAAGAAAGGTTCTTTGGACGAAATTGTCTGTTTTTCATTTTTCAATTTAAGATCGTGATAAAATTGAAATCGTGATTTTATTTTTGAAAAATCGTGGTATGATATTTTTGCCATATCGCCCACCCCTAGATTACAGCCATTTTTGTTCACAGTCCTCTATTTCCGGGGAACTCATGTGTATTTTCACGAATAAATCTAATCATAAAAGAAATAGCCATATTTAATATTTTTCTGAAGGTCTTTGCAGGCAGTAAGTGCCAGAAGTCTGAAACTTAAGCAGACAACATATCCCTGCACAACATAAACAACAGAATTCATTCGACTGCTTCTAGTTCTTCTGTCACATCATCAATAAACGCTTGTGACCCAGTGCAATTGGAAACCATACAGGCCCATTCATCACACTGCCTCCACAGTGTGTTACAAATGATGTTGTATGTTTGGATCATGAGCCAAGCAGGCATTTTTTTTCTTCCCGTCACTATGGTACAGGTTCATTTTAGTCCCTGTGTCCAAAGAATTCTACCTTTTTAATCTTGATGCTCATTGAGAGTTGGCATGTTGTGGTGAACCTTTGTATTTGTTGTGAAGTATTTTCCTTATGGTAGACTTGGATAATGATATGCCTGCCTCTTCACTTGCTTACAGTTTTTGACAGGCCTTTTCTTTACCATGAGATCATCCACCACTGAAGTGTCTTGTATCCTTATTTGAAGCATTTCTTTTTATATTGGTACCATAACGGATCACAAATCAGTTTACTCACGAACAAAATTTACCGAAGACAGATACTGTAGAAATTGGCCGTTGAAAAAAGATGGGAGCTGAACTACTTTTTGAGTTATTTCTGTTCTTATCTACAAACCATCTACAGTATGCGCTGGAGCATTAAAATCATATCCATGTGCATGTACTGATGTTAAACACGTCTACATGTAGAGATAATGCTCGCTTAAGAACCTGTGCTTTAGCAGTTTTTCCAAGCACTCATATTTGGCACTCCTACAGACGCTCATTTACCTTAACTACATAAACAATTAATATGCATATTTTATTCTTCCTCTCTGCCAAAGACTCATTTCCAAGGCTGCCTTTCATCTATCTGTCAGTCTCTGATAGAAAGGGCCATGGCGCCCTCCCCCTCTGTCAGCAGATTATTTTATTTACCCCACATCTCTCTCACCAAGACGTTCGCTTCCCCGCTCTGCTGCT
Source organism: Mugil cephalus (assembly GCF_022458985.1). Lineage (NCBI taxonomy): Eukaryota > Metazoa > Chordata > Actinopteri > Mugiliformes > Mugilidae > Mugil > Mugil cephalus. Next base: position 1,517,339 of record NC_061775.1, on the reverse strand, counting down.
CCCACGTGTACCTCTCTCCTCTTCACCTCTGATTATCTCTCCCTTTTTGCATCTCCTCAAAAGTGGCGGCCATTAAATGCAAACCTGGTCATGCTGTCAGTCCCACGCACACCAAAGAAGAAACACAGAGGCGCACACTCAAACCTTAATAACTGTCTTCAGAAGAACAAGGAAACGGTTTCACTGATTTTTTTCCCTTCGTTCACCTTTCAAGGATATTTCTCACTATTTGTTTTGATAATGTAATATTGGCAACGGGTATTAAAACGGAGGCCTGTCAGAGCCTTTCCAGTTTTCAAATTGCGCCAAAGAATTTTCTTTTCTTTCATGTGGTTATTCCCACCTCACATTTGAGCTCTTGTTGCAGGCGGTGCTTTTATCCCTGTTGTTGTCACTTACACTTTTTTTTCTCTAGAATAACTTTTTCCCAGATCACCAAATCTCACAGAAGATCAAAGCACATTATGCATTGTAGTGCTTTCAGTTCTGTGACATCCTTCCTTACTTTTTGAAGTTGCATTTACAACTGTTTTTCAAAACCTTCATTCTTCCCCACGCATTGAAAGTTCTGATAAGAAAACCCCAAAAGGGAAGTCACACTTAAAAAAACTTTAATTCAAATCACTTTCCAACTTTAATTGGCACTCTCTCTACAGCAGCCAGGGTGATTAATAAGACAATTCGGTTGGAAAGATGAGTTTTGGTGCTCCCAACAACAGACAGGATCGTGCTGTTGCTTTGAGAGAGCTGGAGCAGAAAATGGATAGTCATTTCCTTTTATGGCCACAAAAGGCTGCTGTAGAGATTCAGTCTTGGTCTATAATTGAGACACCAGGGTATATTCTCTTTCTGGACAGACTCTAATGGTTAGTGCATTAAGAAGGATGATTGAAGAAAGCCACACACTTACAGTAGAGGCCACGGTAAATCAGAAAAGATGGCTTTTTGGCCAATTTGTAGATTGCAGTGGGTTCACACTGTGCAGTGCTTTAGCTCTTCCCTCTCTCTCATCTCTGGTGAGAGCACTCTTCAGCAGAGTTAAATGGCTGTAATTTTGAGGTAAAAGTGAGAACACTTTTACAAGTAATGGAGAGAAGGCTTTGGACATGTTGTCATTGCCCTTGGAAATATAGTAAATGCACTCTTAAGGCCTCACTCACTTATTAGAAGGCATTTTATTCTACGGTTTGGGAAGAAATAGTGGCAATATTAAGACGTCACCTAGCTCCAGGTGTACAGTCCTGCTTATCTAAAACCTTCCATACTTTTTTTTTTTCCCTTCTGGTTCTGGTTGCTCCTCTTTTGTCCTCAGAACAATGACACAGTGTTGCCGGAACCGTCTTTATTGTCACGTATTACAGAAATTTGTTGTTTTGGTTCATACAATAAGCACAAACCTGGAGTTGAACAATACAAGAAGTATGAAATATATAGAGGAGAGATTGCACAGTTTGTGCATTCAAAATGTGTGAAAATAATAAGTCAAATTCAAAGTGTTGGTTAACAAAGTGCATTGATGTAATGCATCAAGCTTTATGCACACATGCTTGCGTGTGTGTGTAAGGTGGTTTTTGACAAGTTCACCTGCACACAGGAAGAAGCCGTTTCTGTGGCGTGAGGTTTTGTTCCCGATGGAGTGCAGCCTCCTGCCAGAGGGGAGGGGCTCAAACTGTTTGTGTCAATGGGTGAGAGGTGTTGGCTGCAATCTTTCCTGCCCGCCTCAGGCAAAGACCAGGCTAGGTCAGGCCAGATCCACTAAAGGTTTGTGTGTGCGAACTCATTTCATGCACAAAAAAAAACAAAAAAAAACGACAAACCGATCTAGTAACAGTGCGTGCTAACAGTTGGGTCTTTCAAAGGTGCACAATGGCGCATCCAGTTAGCTTGTTTACCTGTGAAAATGAAATATGGGGGGGATTACACGCTATTTTGCCTGTGCTGGGCGGAGAAATTGCAAATACACTAATTTAGCACATGCAAAAGGGTTATGAAACCGGGAAGCAATTTTGCTCATAGAAATTACATCTATATTTAGTCTCAAAAGGACGTGCGAACGGTTTGTCCCATGTGTAATTGCGCACACATGGCTGCTGTTATTGTAGCCAGGAGGAATTCACGCATCTTCGTTTTGCAACGAAACGTTACCCCGTGAAACACATGCTTATTTTATTCATATCCAAATGGATCAGATGTATCCAATAAATAATATGCGTGTTTCTTATGAGCTTACTGTGGTCTACAATGACTATTCTATTGTGTGGGCCTCTTTTATTTGGCAGCCTGTCACTGCGGCGTGTCTCATAATTATTCAGATGTTTTTTGCTCTAACTCCGTAATGTGTTTATTTGCTTCTTCAGCTGACATCTTCAGTGTAACGGCACCAAATGTCATTTTGCGCTTGAAGTCTCAGCGGTGAACACCGATAACGCACGCAAAACCCTCATTTACTTACTGTGGTTTGCACCCGCTGTCATTTATGCATCAGTCTTTGTAAATCACCTGCAAATCGCAGTTCCAGCCCACACATAAAAGTCTAAATTACACACACAAATTAGTAGCAATTTGAGATCTTAGTAGGTCCAGCCCTTAGGGTCTACTGTTTAATCTGCAATACAATGACACTTCTTTGCAAACATGTCAGTTAAGTTTGATGTTTGATGTTAGGTTACTAAAACAAAACAGCTGACTGAACCTAACATCAAATTCTGTCAGTATTATTTAATTTACATTAGCTGACCTCTTTAGATCCCCATCATTGTAGTTTGAGTCTTTTTTTTTCATATTTAGTGTAGTGTAACTTTAAATTCAGTCACTGTGTAATTTGTTCCATTCCAAGAACAAGTGACACTGGTTAAAAATACTTTGCATAAAACAGCAATTACTTCTTTTGTTTATTTGTTTTTTCATTTTTTGAGGTTATATTTTAGATTTAATTTGATTTCACTTACCTTTTATTCACTTTCAGTCTTGTTTTTCATTGTGGGAACTGCGTGGATGAATAATTTATAGATTTTTTTGTTTGGTTTTGACACAGCCTCACAGTATATTGAAACACTATGTATTTTTGTCTTCTCAGGAAATTTCAACCGTTTCTTGTCAGACTCATGTCTAGTGGAGACTGCCCTCAGCTTTTAAGTCATGCTATTTACAATATATGCACAGCACATTGAGAAGAGTTGAATTCTTGGTGTTAAACTAGACATACACTAGTAGAGTTAATTATACTCTGGGTAGAGTTAATCCATTACAATTAACTCTTAGTCGAAAAATAGTTGTTGTTAAAACCGAGTTTAAAAAGTAACTAAATCAAACTTTTAGGTGTAAATGTTTAAATATTAACTCCGAACTTCTTACTCTAAACTCTGATCCTGTATTTAACACCTCAAGTGTTAAGGGTTTGGAGTTGCTAGCTAGCGTGCTAAAGTGGTGCTAACGCTACATTGTGCCTTACTGTTGCATGGTCTAATATTTGTGGTGCAAGTTTGAAAATACATTTTTTGAACTGCCAAACATGACTACCTTTTTATTTTAGTAAAGTTTATTTTCCAAGTATTTTTTGTAGGATTATATATAGACACCTTTTGTAATTAAGAAATAGTAGTTAAGAAATAGTCCTCTGAGAGAGTTAATTGCTAACACTACACAAAAGTGTTAAAAACTAACACTGGTTGGTGTTAGGCAGTGTGTTAAATGTAACTACAAGAAGAGTCAAATTTACACTAACTTAGTGTAAAGGTACCAACACTTGAAAAAGTATTAAATTAACACTCTCAGGTGTGGACCCATATAGACACTTTAAAAGTGTTAAGATCAACTCTTACAGTGTTAATTTGGGTAACCTGATTTTACTATGTGAAATTACAAATAAATATATATATTTATGAAGATATACAGACCTTATTTGTATATATCCAAAAGCGTTTTTGCATACATTTAAGGGGCACTGACTGTGTGTGTATTTGACAGCTGGCTGTCAGCAGATTATGCCGGGTTGGTTGGCGTCTTTCTTACCAGCTATCATGATAAAACCTTAGGAATTCTTGCCACCCATGACATGTCTCCTTCCATGCATTTAAATCTCAGAGGGACGGGTGCCTATGTGTCACTCCATGATAAGTGCTGGGAATTACACAGTAATTAGTCTGTCCATTCTAAACAAACCCTGACTGACACTGACAGTGGGAGAAGCCTGAGGAGTAAAGATACTGTGCCCACTCCCTTTAAAAGCAACCTATGTTAAGCCCTTGCTTCCCGGATATGCATAGAAATAATTATTCCAGGATTTGTTTCACTTGTATAAATCAAATGTACAGACGTAATGACATGAGGATGCATTTAAGCTGCTGTTCTGTTGTCAAATTTTCTTACCATTTTAATTGTGCATCCAGATTAGTGACACGTCAGATGTGGAATATGTTTGTGCTGTTTTTTATTTGTGTTCGTGTAAAGCTGTACAGTATTCAGTTATACAGTACATTAACCATATTTTTCTAATTTATTCATACATTTTGATCCAAAGTCAATGTAAAAAACACGCAGTAATCTAACCCATTTTACGGTGATAAAAGCTACTTTCAACAAGGTTTATATAACAGTCACATTACAGAAATTAGTTCATTAAACTGGATATCTTTATCTTTAAACTGTTTTCAGAAAACGTATGACATAGATTGTTATATGAAATTACATTACGTGACAAATAAAACAACTTGATTGCTGAACAGATTTAGGATGACAGTACTGCAAAACAAAGTCATTGTTGATACGTCATATGTCTTTTTTGGAGACACAATCTTAATGTTTCCTTACACCTACATTATAATATGTTAGGAACCATTTATTTATTCATAAATGCTGGTATACTGCTTTTAGATGCCAAAAATTGTCTCTCGAAGTGTTACATATACAACCAAATGCATCACAGTTGCGAATCAAAATGCAATGATTATATGGATTACATTAAAATATGTACTTATATATGTTGGCATCTATGTATAGGCTTCTAATAGAAGATTCACTGTGTTGTATTGTAACACTTAGGAAAAATCCTGGAAGCAATAGCCTGGAAGCCAGCCACACGTCCCCAACCACAATTTTTATGTGATAGAAAGTTGGTCTGGAACCACTCCGTTGAGAGTTGAGTATCCTCTGCCAAGGCCCATCCAATCATTTGACTGGACTTTATATCGTGATGGACAGAAGAGTGATGTAATCATTTGCTTCATCTGAGCACCGTGGAGTGAATTTGTTTACAACTAAATGGCTCTGATTGGTTGCAGGTCTATCCAATTGCATGCAGAGATATTTTTTTTTCCCCCTCTGTATCAGTTGAAACACTCCCCTTAATGAAATCCTAATGGCCCCCCTATGGAGGGCTGCTCTGGCCTGCACCGACTTGTGCTCGCTTGGTCGGTCTGGGGGTGTTGGTCATCGCTCGCCATCTGCGCTGGGGTGTGGTTTGCCCCGTGGCTACGGTGGTTCTCTGGTCCTGTCACCCATGCGCCCCACACTGGGGTGAACGCTCTCGGGCGCTGGGGCTTCTGACCTGACTCTGGGCCCTGGTAATGGTCTCACTCATATTTAGGGAATGCCCACATACATGTGTGTTGTCACCTGCCAGCCCGTGCTGGATCACATCAAAAAGAATTGATGAGTCCCGGCTATTAAGGGCTGGATTATTGTTTTCACTCTATCACTACGTGCCCTATGGCAGACTTCTCTCCTTCCATTGGGACACCCTTACCCCCCCTGGACTCTCTCATCTCTCCAGAGATGACTGTACCGAGTCATACTTGAGTGAGGTGACTTGGGAAGCACAGAACCCTGCACTCCACTAGTTCCTACTAGCGCCACATGTATCTCCTCCACTGTCCATCCTTCTACATCTTTTCTTTCCTTTGTTCCCCCCCTCTATCCACTGAGGTGTAGCACTGCCCTCCCTGCCACACTATTGTCACTACACTCAATAAAGATCAACAGGACAGTTCTCAGGGAGGGCTGGTGATGGTCACACTCACGCGCTGAAGTAATAAAGCTTTCAGCTGCAAGAATATAACTGCATCAAACTCATATAATGTTGATACCCTGTGGTGTTCAACTATGTAGACAAATGCAGACAAAAAAAAAAAAAAAGAAATCCTAATGGCTATGCCAGCAGAGCAGAGAACATAATGTAGGATATGATGGCTCACAGGATGCTGTGAATATGCACTCAAAATCTGAGCATTGTTTTTGATTGCTCTCTTCTTTGAATTTTCTCTTGCCTCTCACCTACCAGTCAAATCAGTGTGTACTGCACTAAGCAGTTTGAATCTGCCTGTCTGTGACCAGCTTGCCACACCAAGGTGAAAATCTTTCAGGTAGAAATTAAACCCAGTTTTTCTTCCCAAATCAGGAAAGAGCTTGAACATTACTAGACAGTTTAAAGATTGTTTACCAGCAGTGAAAATCTTAAAAAACAAACTGATGTAACTGCAATCAGTCACATAAAATGTGACTGTCATTTATATACATGGAGTACTGTTGTAGTGTGATGTTATGGGTGGGGGAATTTGACTGACTTCCAGGCTATAGTAATACTGAATAGAAATATATGTCCATATGAATACAGGTGTTAAAAAAGTCCAGTCTGTTCAGTATTATTTTTTCTGATCCATGCATGCACTGCAGCATAGTTACACTAACAAAACTTATTGTGGACATAATATATTTGTCTGAGGCTCACTGGAGTTCAAGTACTGTGTTCAACTACAACACTTGCATGAAAATATAAGTCAGCAGAGAAATGACTGTATTGGCTACTCATTTGCATTTCATCAAGCTTTAACAGAGACAGAGTCCTAGCTTCTCTTAATCACAACTGCTCAGAGACAAATGGCACTATCTGGTCTCCACTTTGTATGCGCGATCATGGTGGAGGAAATGCAATGGGAGGAATCATTTCTGCCGTTCCTTAGTAGGGCTCTCCACACTTTTCAGACTTATAAATTAGTCCCATTGACTTTATGCACTTGATTAACCTTCAAAATCACACTATTCTTATCACTCAGTCATCTCAAATGACACAATCGAAATCTTTCCCTCATCTTTTCTCTAATTCCTGCCTTACTTTTTTGTCATTTTTGATGTCTTTAGCATTGGTCTTCCGCCCTCTCAAGATGAACTGGTACACAGCATTGTTTTACTCCGGCATACAATTATCTCTGAAAGGCCTGGACCAAGAGATCAACTCTTCACAACAATTTCCAATACATTTAAATCACTTCCCGTCACCCACTGCATGGCACAGGCTCTTGTCTGTGCACACTAAATCAAGCTCACATGCACATTTAACCCTGAAGCGCTTTTCTTTTCTTTTCTTTTTTTTTGTATGCTATATTTGAAGCTGTCTAAGCTCTCGTTAAAGTTTATCAAGCACACACACACACACACACACACACACACACACACACAGACACACACCACTTCAATCACTGACATAAGCCTTAGGAAAACGTTCTCAATCAGCCCAACAGATGACAGTACCTACATTGAACTGCCCATTAAAATCTGAGCGCATGCATCACTTTCTCTCTCTTTACCCATCCTCAAGTGTCCTCAAATTCTTTTTATTGACAAACCACACCTTGAAGACCTTGGAGGTTTTTAAACCTGTTAGAAAAGGTCATGACATTCAGAAATGGCATTCTCTTTGGGGAAATGGCTTGGATGCCTGGCCGTTAAATAAGGTTAGTGCTTTCGGTTCGATTTCTAAGCTGTTCAGTGTCTTCGACATCTCTTAGACATCCACCAAAACTAAAGGCTCTATGTGCAAGCTGGACAGGTATCACTTTTCATCATTAGAGTGTACAGAACATGCTCTCACACACACACATTCAAATGCACATACTGTATAACCTCTTATATACCACATTACACAGTTTAGTGGTGGTTTTGAATGGATGCATTAGCGGTGGATCGCTGGGGGGAGTGGAGCAATGTGATGTTAATAGCTGATGACACACTTCTTTGAGCACACATGTGTGCACACTGAGAAAAACAACCCTTCTGCAAATTCAAACTCTTACAGATCCTACACAGCTCACTACTGCTATCCCAGTTCCCCACACTCCTCCTTAGTTCCTTGTACAACAGAGGAATGCAAGTGCTTAAGGGTAAAGCCTCGATGGCCCCAAACAGAAACCATTAACCCTTTAGTATTCCCCTGGCCTTACTGCTGATGAGTTATTCAAGGCCTTTGACAAGGATCTACCCTCTTTATATTCAGTAATGATGAGGAAAGGTCAATGAACGCAGCAAGATGCCTTTGGCAAAATAATCTGGGGGTTCAATGCACCATGGTTCTAACAACCTCTGAAGTGATAAATGGCCCTTTTTTATCCAAGTCCTCCTGTCCTGCTGTATTACTGTAATGTGTTTGAAACAATCAATGGGCTGAGCTACTCACAAGGCTGAGTCCTGTCACCACTGACACAGTTAATTAGGATTGAAGAATCCCAGGTGCCTTTGTCTGAGCACATTTGAAAGGAGATGAGCGGATTAGACCGTTTTGCTTTACATTTAGTATTCCTAATGCCATCTAGCATGCAGAGATCTTAGTGATGGTGGGTGGCTCCTGATGGGCCCACAGACACTGATCTGTATCCCAACATAAAACAGTAGAAGATCACTGTAAAGAGGCCCCTAACCCCAAAATAATAAACCATAGTAGAGGAGATTAGAATCAGATGAATGGTCTCTATTTCGAAGGTGGTTCATTTACCAGTCTGACATTAGTGTCTTGCATTGTTAGTTTACATCTGGATAATTAGTGTTTATTTTGACACAACAGTAAAAGTTCTTTGTTTGTTTGTTTTTGCCGAAAATTCTGAACTAGAGTTGAGAGTGGGCAAAATTACGTACAGTGTATTTACCAATAATGTACCATGTTCCTTGATCATCTGTTCAAGTATGCCCCAAAGATTGGCACTCCTGGCAGATTCTAAGCAATTTGAGTACAAAACAGCCATGTTAATGAATTTTCTCAGTAACTTCAGAACAGAATTACATGAAATTGTTTTCTGACTCAGTTCCTCTTAAAATATTTGGCAGTATATAACCCAGAGAGTAGACTTGCAGTAAATTGCAGTAATATGTCTTTCTCATCAATCAACTCTTTTTGTTATCTAAAAAAACTTCAAATGGTTAGACACACATGGACACTTTCAGGTATAATGAATTGGAATAACTCATTCTCATGAAATGGTCACATGTAGCCAATGCAGTGCTTACTACTTGTTGACTAAGGGCATTCATAAATACACAGGATAAGATGTTACAATCCCTAGTGCCATGATCCGAGGCAAAACACATTTAAAAGCCTCGTCCAACTGAAAAGCTAACCTACAGAAGAAGTAATGGGACATGCGACTACACTTCAAGAAGGCTTAACAGTACACACTATCTTCTCTTTTTCCGACCTCAACAGCAGGTCCGGTCTCCGCCTACTGCTCGCTACTTCTCAGCTGACCGTTTAAGTTGGACCTCAGTTCCCAGGCTCCGCCCACCCTTAGCTACCCTGCGCTATGCTTGATCATCGCTGGTCTACCCTTTTCTCCCTCCCAAACAAACATAGTATGTCTATTCACCTTTCTAGCAGATGAGGAATTTGCTTGAACCCGTTTTTCCTCAATTGCAGCTGCTAAGCATTTCAGCACCTGGTTATGATGCCAGGTATATCGCCCTTGGGATAGACTAACCCTCCAACCAGTCAGAATGTGGCTAAGTGTGCATACACAACATGGGGATATGGCAGCACATCATAAATAGCCCCTTTCATAAATCTAATGAGGGCAGCCTGTGCTTCCTGTACCGCGTTTCTTGGATTCCACTTCCTCCTTGTTTTAACCACTGGGGCTGTACACCTAACTACTGGATCTTTCAACTGCGTAAGAGTCACCTCTAGTCTAGCCTTAGAACACTTAAACTCCTCTGTTAGAGTAGTTACCGGGAGCTCCAGTATGCCTTTCCCATACAGCGCTGTGACCAAACCATCTCCTGATTGATGAATTAATCATCCTTTCAAGTTTCTCAATTTTTGACAGAGGAACCTCCTATCAGTGGCCACTATCAATGGCCACATTAGCCGGGCCAGGTCTGAGTTCGAGTCCACCTCCTTAGGCTGACTGGTGACTCTTGACCCTAGGTGTGAGTGTGAGTGTGAATGGTTGTTTGTCTATGTGTTGGCCCTGCGATAGGCTTGCAACCTAGGGTGTATCCCGCCTCTCTCCGCCACTCCAGCAACCCCTGCAACCCTAGTGAAGGATTAAGCGGTATGGACTATGAGATGAGACTATGGATTTATAAAAATAATAAATACATTTCTTATATATTATAATATATTTTATATATATCCTACTTTAGTAGGAACTCAAGCTGGAACTAAATGGCAGTATGTGGAAGTTGGAAAGAACTGAGATCCAAATATGGTGCATTATTTCCAGCTGTGTCTTATATAACTGGCTATACAAAAAAGCATCGAGATCAGAGGAGTAGGGGAAAAGCTGCATGCATGGCTGCGGTTTGACAAATTAAAATTTAAAGTAAAAAAAAAAATTAATTTACAGTGTAGCAGCATCCAAGAGTGCTGTCAAGAGTCATGTTAAAAGAGTGTTTTTGATTTGTTTTGTTTTTTAGCTGGCACAATCTGGGGTGGAACGCTCTGCAATTAAATTCCATTCAACGAGTCTGCATGATTGTGTTATTGCTGTGACATCATATTCGTTGGGCTTGGATATATTTTTAGCATGCCATGCTGGGATTACACATCATACAAGAACAAATTATCAGTGATAGAGGGACTCTATTGGATCATGGATCATACTGATCAATAGTACTGCGTTTTTGAAACAACTGTTGAAGCGTTCATTATTTTCTCAACAGACAACATCAGCTCCTTTGATGTTACCACTTTGTGACCCTTTACATTCTTCTGTAATTGTATTTAATGGTATGAATGCAATGCAAATGAAGTGACATTTCCCATACTCAGATTTTCTGTCATGAGAGCAGTGACTCAACTGGATGATGAATACTGTATGTAAATGTGAATCCATCTGCTCGTTTTTCAGCGACCACGGGGAGATGTGTGTGTTTTACCACGTGTATTGATATTTGCTGCTTCTGGAACCCAACCCGGCTGAGTTGAACCGGGGGTCAATCCACCAGTCTAATTTGTCGGTAAACGCAGGCTCATTCCCCTCAGTGATTCAAGTCGATAATGTTTGACCTCATGTGAAAAACCGGAATGTAAAGGCAGAGTGAGTGGTAGTCACAGACTTGGGATCCACAGTCACTAAGCGTAGTCACACATCAAAGGGAAAGAGCATGTGTCACCATCATTGTTTATGGTATTTATGCAGCCATGAAAGTTGCACGTCGATAGTGTCAGTGTGGCAGAGAGGATAAGCCTACAGAGGAAAGGCTAAGTGGATTTGGAGTAGAGAGGCTGTTTGTGGAGGAGCAGATAAGGTCTTTTTTGGGATCTGACACGTTTCAGCCTTTTATTCATACGGCCTAAACATTCAAGTGTTGCACAGTTTATTGTCTGTACACACAGCTCTACAGGGCCAAATAGTAGTTCAAAACACTCATGGCTCAAATTGGATGTAACGTTCAAAGGCAGTCATTGTTTTTATTTCTGCTATTCAGAATGCCTCAGTCCACCTCGACTTGTCTGCTCTTAAACTGTTTTGAAATTGTGGATAGACCTTTGAGGTATTTTATGCTACTAAGTACTTCTGTTCCACTATTTCTGTTTTCAGTTCCAGTATCTTACTTTTGGATTAAGCAGATATCTCTAAAACCTGACAAACCAGGTGGTTTGTTACCATTGACTGGATATAAAGCTGTCACCATCTTGGCAGTGTCTGACTCACAGCTAGTTCAAAAATGGTCATCCACATGGACCGTGGTTAGAGCTGAGGTGGGCAGATGAGAAGAGGATCATTAGAGATGCCACCTGTCACCATCTATTGCTAAACAGCAGGTACAATGGTCTAAGATAGCTTGGTAGCTAGAATGTCAGCAGACAACTCTTGCCATCTTTGTAGTGACTTAGCCATACTAGTAGCTCCTCAACATTTTTACCTCTGGTATTCAACATGAGGACATTCTTGCTTTTAGTCATTCAAAGGATCTAAACGTCACACAGGTACAGTTTTGAACTTCTTTCAGATAACCTCATCTACCATAACCTTATCTCTTATCCAAAACCTTATCTGCCTCCAACTGCAGTATACTATGCTATATTTCCTCACTCTCTGCATTATGACCTACTAATCATTCATTTTTAATTTTTCTCATTTCCAGTGAGCTCTCGGAAATGTCGAAATAAGATCATCACTGTGACACATGTCAAACTCTCTCTTATTTCTGCCTTAAATACAGCCCTCACATTAAACACAGCTGACATTAGTGACATAGTTTTTAGCCTTTTTAGTGCAGCCCATCTCCAGGACGACAGACGGAGGCTATTAAGAATTAATTAACGGCCTTGCAATTAGTTTTCTAGTTTCAGTGTAAAAGGGATTCATTCTCATTCCACACTGCAAACTCCCAAAGCTATGAGTGTCAAGAGGGTCATGTAAGCAGCACTGGAGCTTTATTGTGTTTTCTTTGTTTCATCGTCCACAAGGCTGCTGTAAACTTTGTGGCAGGAGATGCTAGGATGTTGTGAATACTTAAATCTCGTTCTGAGACCTTGAACTGTTAACTGCTTAAAAGATCCCTCAGTGTGTAAATTAGAAAAGGAGAGTATACACACATACAAACACTAGACTAGACTGAGTTTTCTGTTGTATGTGTGAGTGCAATGCCTGTGCAGTCTGAAACTACTGTATGAAATACCCCTCTGAATCAATGGTGCTCACTTCACGACACCATATCTTTTATCTGAACCTCCCGCAGGCTCTTGAAAACAAGGTGGGGAGCAGAGACTGAAATGCATTCACTGCCTCAGGTTCTGTCTTGCTGTAATAAAGGGATATTTCATGTGTGACACTCACACAGCCTGTGGGCGTACACTATCTAAAACAGACTTTGAGCTAGCAATAATTAACGTAAACATATGGCGTGTGCCTCCATTGAATTGTGCCTGTTGACCACTCAGCCTTGAGTCTTATGCAGCGCCTCAGCTAAAAATAATCCACTGCGCATGCTAATCACTTGGCAATTGATTTGGCCCTTTTTTGGACCGACAATTTCTGTAAACCACTGAATTGATCTGAGAGAATTCAATTAACAGCCCTGGGTAGGTAAATATGAGCAAAAAATATAGATCATCTTGCATACAGTATGACCGTCTGAGCAAATTTTAACTGCAGCTCGTGTGCAGAGATGCTTGGTATTATCAAATTCCTGTCAGGTACGAATTGCCCCAGGTGAACTGTGATAACCAGACAGTTTGCAGTGATAAAGTTATCTTAGATCCATCAAGAAAATACACTTAACCCTCTACATTCAGTCCTGCTGTGTTATCAGCAGCATAATGGAAATTGATAAAGGAGAGCTCTCTTATCATAATCCCACATACATAATGTCAGGGATTTGCTATTTTAGGAGGCTACAGGTGAAGGAGGTTGACAGAAATGAACAGGCAGGAAGAGAAGGTTGCCTCCTGATTGGAGATCAGATGCTATCGAGCTATATTGATAGGGCAGCTCATGGAGATGCAAAGAGCAGCAGTTAGTTGTGAGGCGTTCCTCATAACTGGCCAGATTGTTGCTGTCATCACAGGGGGTACTGGAGCTAAGCAGCGCCTGATTCAGCGAAATCCTTGGGCCTGCAGCAGGACATGCACTGAAATAAAACCCTGATAAGCACAAAAAAGTGGAAACAGGGGCATGGGGAATTATTAGAGAGTGGGAGTGAAAGACCCAAATATGTAAGGGAGATTATCATAGAGACAATGAATGGAAGAGAGAGGGAGAAGGGTGCTGCCTGAACTCAGCACATGCTGACGCCATTTGTTTGTGTCCCTGTGCATTTTATTAAGCCTCTAACATTAAACAGATTTTGCGGGAGCAGCCAAAGTCATGGAAAAAATATGCTTTTGGAAATGCTTTGATGAAAAACGCTTGCTTCGACTATCAATTCACACTGTACTGCGTCTTCTTTTTTATTTATTAATTTTTAATTATTTTGTTTATTCCTAGAACTTGCTGATGTGAGTTTACCCTCTAGATTAAGAAAAGAATCCTACAAAGAAAAATTCATGAAACATTTTAAAAATGGAGATTTATCCGTCAGCCATGCATATAAAGTACATCATTTGCAAGCTCATTGATTTCCTGCATAAAGTGTGTCCTTGAATTGATAGGTGTAATAAACATACATCGAGGTCACTCTCGATCTTGAATATTCTCAGGTAACAGAGTCATTTCAAATAAAATGAATTCACATTCACTGTAGAAGGAGGAGAAGGAAACTATTCGAGGGAGAAGTCGATCAATAAAGCAAAGGAACAGCATCGATGTGGAGAACGCCGGAAATGTCTCCTCTGTCAGGATTCCTTGCTCCAGCTCACGCTGTGCTGAGGGCTCTCTTAAGTGTCCAGATACCCCACAGAGGTGTTGATTAAGTCAAGCTGAAGGCCAAAGCCAGCCTACAATCGAGAGCCCCCAGCTCACTCACTGAGCTATCAGGTGACCTGTCTCTTGCTCATTCAATCTCCAGTGAGATACTGATGCTGAGAGGAGCTATTAGAGCCGGCTCCAAAAAAGCATTCTGCTGGGTGTTGATAACCGGTAGGTACCAGGATATGGAGGGGGGGGGGGGGTGAGGATACAGCAGTTGTGGGAGGCGGAGGAAGGTAAATGATCTCTGAAGGCCATCTTATTAATGGAGGCTTTTCATTACCAGCACTAATGTAAATGATTGGTGGAGCTAATGAGCTTGAAGGTTTGTGTGAACGAGGGGTCTGTGGGGCAGCAGTGTGTGGAGCATAGCGGGAGACAGAGGTGATGAGTTTTGAGCATCATATCCGTTCATGATGAACGTTTTGCTTGTACGGGAACAGAAGGAATTGAGACATGAATGGATGAATGAGCTGATGGGTCTGCGAGTCAATTGTGCACCAACTCAGTATGGCAGCCTGCTAAAGGCAGAAGGGTATGAGATGAATGTTGAAAGGGTATTTCACTGTCAGTGGACTGAAGTGAGGTAAGGCATGGAAAATATCTTGATCGCCTTCTATTAGGTGCTGGCACACTCTGCGTGTAAGCACTTAGAAGATGATAAAGCTAAGCAGATTCTTTGAAGGTGTGGCACTCTCTCACCACATGTCATGAGCGTCGCTTGATATTCCATTTATACTGTTTCACTGGCACGCAGCCTGGAAGAAACTGCCTTTAGTGTTTACTGTGCTGTGTTAAAGACACCCTCGGTGAACCTTGCATGTAGAAGGATTTATCCCAGTTTAAAGCATAGTGTGTACAGGATCAATTCTGGCTCAGGAGTGTCTCATATGGGCACTCCCAAGGGGGTGTGGAGGGAGGACCAGAGGCCACTGATTGATGGTCAAGGACACTGAACCCCTCCCCCACCTCTGCTCGGTAGAGCCCATCTCTGAAGCCCTGGTCTCGGGGGGATTAGGATGATGCCTGGCTAGCTGCCGTCTGTGTGTCGCTAGTGACAACCTACTTGGAGGGTACGACCAACTCAAGGAATGAATCCTTCCAAATGAATGAACGGGACCTAATCCAATTCAACACATATGTGTGGAGCCTACATAAAGCTTATGGCATACCAACCAGAGGACTGAGTATTTCTGATTGGAGTGATGGTGTGTGATGTTTCAAGGGCTGAAAGCGGGAAGGAAAAATAGCTCATACTGTTACTTAATATTGATATCCCACTGAATTACAGTGCAGTGCAACACTCGAGATGGTACTCAATACAAAGCCTGCATTGAGTGGCTCTGTTGCATATTTCAGTATGATTCATTATCTGTTTCAACAGTGACTGAGGTTCAGGGTCTTAGCATTTGTTGTGCATATGATATATGGGTGACAAAATTGCTGTCGATGGAGATTTGGGATAAGGGGGGGGGGCAGAGCAACGGGAAAGTGAGCAGGGCAGATACTCTAGAACACAATTTAAAGGTAATGGCTCCAGTTCAGAATCAGATGAGAGAACTGGGGATTGTTATATTCATATGACTTTGGCTAGTGCTGAGTTTAGTTTTTCATTACAATACTGTTGCAAAAACAGTAACTGAAGCATATCGCTTTCATCTCCACTTTTCTCCGCTTTTTCTCTCCCGTTGCAGCACTGCTTGTCTTCCCAGTGTTCGCGCATCTTGACATTGTTGGTTTCTCAGTGATATATTGTCAGGGATTCTGGTACTTCGTTGTAGCTCGCCACTAATGTACATAGCAATTAAATTCAAACCCCAGAGGTAAAGCTCTGTCAGAGTCCCATTTTTTTCCCCATTTCCTGTCCACTGCTGCTGCAGCCTCAGTCTTGCACCCCCTTTTAGTCACTATCTTTTATTCCCAGCTCGCACTTCCTTTGATTCACTGTTCCTTTGCCCATATCTGTCTTTGTTTTGCACTCACTACACTCACTCACTTTCTGTCTGTCTCTTTTCCTTTCTATTCCCTTCATGTTAATAAGCAGAGTAATGGTGTTGCAGGCAGCTCCTGGTTGGGGAGTTAATTAAAATGGCAAGTTACAGCCCACACAGTCAAAACAATGGAGGGCCCTGCTTTTCACAGTGACATATTAAACAAGCCCAAAATCAAACACTGTGAGGAAGCAGGAACCCAGAAACACTAACTGTACCTCAACCACACTTAACACACCCCTCCTGAAGTACTGAGTGGTTTATTGTTATGCACTCTAACCAAGTCAGCATTAGTCATAGCAGAGATCTAATAATTACTTTGGGAGCCCCTTGAACTGCTGCATGAAAAGCAGTTCTACATAAGACATTAGTGTGATTAGTGTAGCTACTACTGAGACAAACTACTGTGACACTGGTCAAACGTGAAACTGAAGGAGGGGAATACTGACATCTGCTTATTTCCCACCCACCACCTCACACACAAACACAACACCCTAAATGATTTTGCTAACGTGGCTTGCACAGTGCAACGCACTCAAGCTCAGGCAGCAGTGGGCCGGCTGAGCAGGACAGGAGCTGTTGCCATGGTTACCATTTCTCAGCTCGCTCTCACAGCCCAGGAAAACTGTGTCATTATCCTGTACTTTGGATAGAATGAGAGAGAGGGGAGGGGGGGATACAAAGGGAAAGAATGAGGTAGAAAGGGGAGACAAAGATAGAAGGGCGGAGACAAAGAGAGAAATAAGAGAGGGTCTGCAGTTCACACAGGTCAGTCGTGCATCTGACACATACATCATCAAAATAAGCACCTATTTGTGTTCCTCCATTCACTAGTTCTCCTCTCTTTTCCCCCTTTTCCATCTGTCAGACGAGCCATAGTTTTCGCCGTAATAGGTAAACAACTTCAGTGCTGACAAATAATGCTTGAAAATATCAGGTAAAAGCCGAGCTGTGTTAGGTGATAATGGGATGTGTTTTTCTCTCTCTCTCCATGGTAGCTCATGTGAAAATTGTCACCAACAAGCTATTATGTTGGTAAAAAAAGATCAATCTCTGCATCATTGTATTTATTTTAACACACCGGCAGTCATATGCAACACTAATGACAAGCCGCTCAGGCACTTATTGAAAAACACGTAGTCGACAACAACAGTAGCACAGCAGGGGAACAATCGGCAGCTGCAAAACGTGAAACTATAACACCATTTCTAATCTCAGAAACAAAGAAAATGACTCAATATGTCCACGACTGCTTCTATGTGCCTGCACAGTATGTGTGGCTATGTTGAAGTTGTTGCTTGGTGTGCAACGTGAGGTCCACATCAGAGGAATTGCATTGTGAACTAATTACATGGCCGTGTAAATAGAGGCACCCTGCTGATATGGACCATGCACCACATGATTTCCCCTGGTAGAGCAGAGTGTGTTTGCACTGCCTTGCTGCACTGTGTGTGCGCAGGCATGCATGTGACCTGTACATGCAGGTATATGTGCGTGTGCCCTGATGCAGTGCGTGTTTTGTACCTTGCGAGGTGTACTTTATTGAGCTACAAGCTAAAAGATTGTGATGAGGAGGCAGAGTAGACCCTCCAAATGAAAGGCTGCCCTCTACCTCCCTGCCTGCCTCACGCAGCTCTCCAGAGAGACCAGTTCATATTACTGTGGCTGTCCGCTGGTCTGAGAAGCACAAACAGCACAAAACAACAGCCTGCCTCGATAGCAGAGTAAGAAAGACCTTGTGTAGTCCTCATCTATCCTCCTCTGTACTGAAGCCTTTTTTAGACCACTAATATGAAAGAGGAGAAAGGGGGAATAAGTGTTTTGACATCCAACTAAAAATAGATGAGCTGGAAGAAAAGGTATTTTTTGACACAGGTGTTTTCTATTACTACTACCGATTAAACCCTGAGTCAGGTTAAAGTTGGGTGGAGCAACATTTTTCACAGCAGATATTTTGGCAAGCCAAGTAGCAAGAACACAGTAATGGCTTGTGTGTGTGGAAGGGGGGCAAACGCCCTGAAAAATGCACCACCAGTATGCAAAAACAGAAAGTTGTAATTGTGAAAAGCAGTTTTTCAGGTTACGTATCACCAGCAGAGCTGTCTCTATTCAGTATTGCTAAAGCCTGAAGGGCCACCCAGTCAGTCAGTCAGAACTTAATATTGGTTAAGATTCGCTGGTTGTCAGATCACACAATTCCATACTTACCTTTTTGAGTTCAAGATTTTCTCACTGACATATATACAGCAGCATGCAACGCACTGGTACCCAGATGGTGTACACTCAAAAAGTTGAGTTCAAAATGAGGGGACACTTATCACCCTCAATGGCTGCCTTCTTGGCTGTTTAACTGAAGTGGAAGGACCAGCCAACTTTCACCTGTTTATCGGGATGATTTACCAGGGAGTTAAGATGGAAATTAGCGCGTCAAATTTAGTATTTAGTTCTGTTCAATAAAACTGTGCCCTTTTGGAGTAAATGTCCCTTTGGGATTACGCAGTGACTGTTCAAAGCCATTAGAAAACCATCGCACCCCATACTTACCCTTACCTGTACGAAGTTTGACGATTATGAAGGCAAGAATGTTGCATGTTACTGGCATTTAGCTGAGCTTCTTCAGGCTGAGAGGGCACGTTGCTGCTGTAGGTGACACATTATTAGCATGCCCTTACATACTTATTAAACGTTACATTGTTTAATGAGTTTAATCATTGTTTTAGTGAATTCTTCCAATATAATTCAGTACCCATTTGTTGTTTTTTAAGTAATTATTTATTTATTTATTGTTTGTTTTCAATCGTGATCTCGTCAACTTCCAGATTAACCTTGTGACCTTTAGCCAGGGGTCTGACCTAGGTTGGGCTGTTGAAAAACTACGAAATGAATTCATTTTAGCATTTAGCTAAAATACATTCATGATCTTTAGATCTTTAGAGCCAGTGTGTAGTCATTTAGTTGTGAGGTATTGATACTTCTCTAAATGAAAGATCAAAACTTCCACCTCCGCTCAGAATATACAGAACAATGGCACCAGTGTTGTGAAGTACCCTGTAAAGTTTCCCTTACCAACTCAAATCAGCATCAGTTGTATAGTAATTGCCATTTTTGCAGTCTCATTTGAAAGCATCATACCAAGCTGACTGCAGGTTTGTAAAGGGTGGTTGCGGCAGAGTGAAAGTGCAATCACAACTAATCAGAGCTTCTCTTGTTTCCTGCCCACAGCGCCCAACACTGCACCCTATGGGAGCACAGGAAGCGCGCACATCCCGCTGGCCTGCCGATACCTGATCCTGACTCTTTCCTCCTTCATCAGCGTGTACTAGCAGAGGCCAGCCCAGACACAATGACTGTCGAGAGCATTTATGAATCCTTTTTGACATTGCTGATGGCTGGAATCCAATCTGGTACAGTTTGTTGAAAAGCCGTGGTGGGGAAATAATCAGCGTTACTTTGTGTGGGGAAATAGTTTTTTTTTTTTTTTTTTCCTTTGCTTTTTGGTGAAATTTCTGTCATGTAAATACTATGATGTTTTTTATTATTATTATTTCCTCTTATATTTTCTTTTCTGATTGATTGACCACCTTGTGAATAAGTGCCCCCCCCCCCCCCACACCACTACTAACCATATCAACAGCTCCTAAATGAGTTACTTTCATGTCTCCTTTTACTACAAGAGGCGACGGCGCAAAATTGCCATTTTCCATTTCTGTTTTTGTACGTGGCTAAATAGAAGCAACTGTGCCAAGTCTCCCAGTACACAGAATTATCTTACCAATGTTGTATTGAATGTATTATGGGCTGTTGAAGAAAGGAAAGACAATTAGATTTGTATCAATACAAATTCTGATTATGGAGTGTGATTAGAAAAATACTAGATAAAAATACAGAAAAAAAAAATAAAGAAAAAAGGTAGGGCTGTTTCAGGACCCGTATTGTCATGATTTCTTTATAGATGGATGAACCGTGTTGAAGGTGTACTTCGTTGTTCGTTCGTTCTGAAATGGGTCCTTCAGTTACTACGCCTGCCTAACAGCTTTGATCAGGCAGCAGTCAAAGTAGCAAAATATACTGTATTGTGTCTTTATATTTTATTATAGTGTAGGCTTTTGTTTTCCAGTGGGACCAGCTTTTCTCATTCGACCAAGAACATTAACACAAATCATGACTTTGTACAGTATGAAGGGAGGAACATCGCTGCCCTATGTTTACATTCTTTTTGAAAATATAACTAATACAGTATATTCCACATTTATGAATGTCACAGCAGATGACAAAGCAGAGCCCAAGTTTAGCTTAAAGCGTGAAATTCTTAAAACATGCCACATCAAGGGGAGCATTTTGTTTCTGAATTGGCTGTGCACCTGCTAGTCAAACTTGATGGAAACACTGTAGATTGATAAAAGTTTTCAGCCTCAGCTTTTGGTGTGATAGTTGGATAATGGTATTTTATTCCTTACCTTCTCCCTACAGAAATCTATATTTAAATATATTACAATCTATTTTACAGTAAATATATCTACTTCAGTGTTTACTTCAATAAAGAAACTTGGAGTCAAAGCCTTTCATTTACACATTTGGTCAAAGAGGTCGTATTATGCTTTTTGATTTTTCCCCCCTTATTCCTCGTTAAAGGTTTGCAAAGACTAGAGTCCATGCCAAAGGGAGTTTCTTTCTCCCACAGAAGACTTCTGCTTTCTCCTGCTCCTAAACTACCTGTTTTGTAGTCCAGCCTTTTCTTCCATTACTTAACATACGTCCTCAAATAGTGACCAGGGCCTTTATGCCCCTATGCAGCAGGGTGTCCTTTATTGACAATAGGTTATTAGAAGAAAGACATGTCCAATTCTAATTCCGTTCTGTATAAAAAGTACATTTTCATACAAAGTCTCATTGATCCACTCCACACACACATCCAGTGACTGCCAAAACAATAGCTTTCATCTGTTTAAGTGGGCTGAAACAACATTTTAAGCAGTGATGTTTTTTGTGAAATACCCACATGTAACCACTGTAACTGAAACAGGATCATTACACTTTAAAGTGGTTGTAATGTACATGTACATGTACGGAGCATGTTTGAGCACTGACACGTTACCAAGAAATCAGAGGGTTTATTTGCCCTCCTGTTCTGTTTGTTTCAGAGCGTTCAAGACAGGGGAGTAAAAAATGTGCTGCCCCAATGAACTTCATGAAAGAAATAATGTGTTTTGTTGAGCACTCAAGACTCTAAACAGTACAATATAAACCTACAGCAGGCCGTCCCAAAAATGTACGCTCTCAGAAATGAGCATAATATGGCCTCTTTAAGTAAATAATGAATTAACCTGCTTTGACTTCAGAGTCTTTCTTATGAGCAACAGGACACAAAATGCAGCTACAAACATGACAGAAGGTGCTAACAGCTCCGCAAAGACGATCAAATTATACAAAACAAATGATCAATGTCCCTGAGTTAAGGAAAAAATTCAATCACAAGGGTGTTTAATAGAATGAACTGTGACTTTTTGTTAATGGAAAGGAATCATATCAAGGCTCCAAATCAGTATTATTGTAAGGGTTTACTGTGTGACGAGACTGTCAGCATGGCATATTCATCCTCAAGTATCTTTAATTCATGCTGGAAACAGAGATACTGTACTGCAATGCCTTAATAGTACCATAGACATTAAATTACCCTCCTTTACAAGGACACTTCCAGATGCTCTCAATAAGGTCCAACTCATCTGTCTCTGACTCTACTTAATGTTCATAAACCATTAGCTGACGTATCTCTCGGATAAGGCATTATATTCAATAAAATCAAGCTGATGTTTCTCGCAGGTATCCTCCAATAAGTCTGATACTTACTAATGCAGTATTTGTGGTACAGGTTAAAATGTTAGGGAGTCACGTTTGGATTGGGACTATATTTTTGCCCCACGATCAAGGACTAACAGTTCACACACGGTTTTCACGGTGTGTGAACTCGTAACTGCAAATCTGTAGAAAAAATAGCCATTGCGGTTAAAAGAATTAAAGCACAAACACTTATTTTTTTTTTTTTTATGTTTTGTGGTGATTTCAGTTCTGCTATTTTTGTTTTTTCTTTTATTGTTTGTACTGAAATTGTTACCAGCTTGTTTTACAAATTGAAAAATACTGCACCATGGTTTAAATGTTACGGTATAATGAAAATGGGTCAGAACTATATTTATTCTCTTCCTTTATGAAAACAATGTATAAAAAATACATTTGAAACATGTAAAACTGAATATGTGACATTTATTTGAATGGGGCACAGTGTGGCATAGTTTATAATGTTGTCTGGTTCATTTAGATGCCATAACTGTTGTTGATTTAAGTACATTAAAAAGAACAATGTTTGCAATCAAATTACCTACTTTTTGAAACAGAGAGGGTGTGAACCAATATAACAGTATTATAGAAAAGAATCAATGTGTGTATATTTGGAGAAAATAGGATTACCTTTTGATCTTTAGAGCCAGTGTGTAGTCATAGTTTTCACACACTTGCGTGTTTGAAGATGTGCAGAGAGTATGGTTGTGCTGCATGTCAAAGTTAACCTGTGTTTTTGAGGTGGCCATTTTACAGATATTCATACTTTTTATGAATGGAACCGGTTTTGCAAATGTTTGGTTCATTAACCTGGTCTAAAAATACATACCTCCTACGGATCACCAGGCTACGTTTGTTTGGGATTTATTTCGATTAACTTTGCTGATAAACTAAAACAACTGCTATTTTGAGTCATGATGATTATTGTGGCACATTGGTGACAGTTTGGAGTTATGTTGGTTGCTTGTCTAAGCAGTTAAGACCATGCTAGTATTCCATATGAAATGTACTGGATGTTGATTATTTCTAATCATGGTGTTAACGAGTCCCTTTTATCAAATCAGTATTATTTGCAATAAAAGTCTCCATGTTACAATATAAACCCACATCTGAGTTAATGAAAGGGATTTTTCATTACTGCCGCAAGAGGGTTTGAGCCGGAGTTTACATCATCCTCAAAACATAAAATACTAAATACTAAATACTAAATCAAAGACATTAAGACATTAGCTAACATCACATTATGTAACGTTAGTCACAGGAACGCTAGCTAACAAGTATTACAGTTGCTAATGCCAATAACAATGTTAGCCAACTTAACATTAAAAAGAGCAAAAGCCAACTATTGCTGCCTTCAAATGAAGTTGTGTTTTCTGTTTTCACGGGAGCAGCTGTGCTCTCACTACGTTCTTTACATGACTTCGCAATGATGACCACACCACACCATTTGAAGGCAGTAATTGCACATGATTACAGTTCTTGGCTCTAAAATAATGCATCAAGCATAATTGAATGTTGTATGTAAGGTTTCACAGACTGACAGTTTGGTGTAATGCCCCCTTGAAAATAATGGCCGGGTCCATTTATCCGCATTGATGTTAAGTCCGGCTCACGTTCAACTTGAGGAACATATTAGTATGTTTGTACAGAGCAGCCTGAGTTTTTGAGTAGTCCTAATTGTGCAGTATCATGCATATTTGATCCCTTCTCCTCTGGCCTCCAACGCTCCATAAATCCTCCGGAGTCCAGATGGCCAGATGCCACAGCACATAGGATTAACCACCGTTTGCACTGCAACCTCATCAATGACTTGAGTGTGTGGCTCTGTATATGTGGAGATATTTACAAACATAAGTCACTTCTCATTCCCATCCCATAGTGTATCTGGGCTAGATTACATCTGGTTCTTTTTCCCCAGTAGCTCAGAGAGCTTTCGAGTATCCTGTGACCTGAATAGACTCTTGACTAAAACATCCATGGTACGACCTACCTCGTAAAAGTTCAGAGGAAAAAGTCATGTTGATGAACAAGCTGAAAGGAGGCCACGCCACCCACCTGAAAAAGATCACTGCCTAACCTCGCGCTGCAGGCTGACAGCGGAAGTAAAAAGAAAGAAAGAAAAAAAAAACAATCTCAACTTTTAAATTTGGTATAAGAGGATTTTAAATATTCATGCAAGTGCATATGCATATTATTACGGCCTCACAATCCCCACCCTGAATTTTTAAATTTCTCATTTCAAAGCACCCTTTCCCTGTCAGCCTGATGTGTCACAATGGTGCTCTTGAGTTTGAGTATGTTCATGACAAGCTTGAGTTTGTTGCGTTAAGAGACCACAGCTATTTAAAGTGAGAGGGACAACTGCTTTAGTAAATGTGCCTTTAATGTATTTTATCAATCAGACTGATACCATGTCCCAACCATCATATAGAGCATAATTGCCAAAGCCAAGAGAAAGCTGTTGTTAGGTGTAACAAAAATATAAATGACAGCTCTTTACATTGGCTATTTATAACATCAACTAAACCTTTTTTTCTCAATACAGAAGCAAACAGGTTCCATTTGTAGTCTTTTAAGGAGGTTCTTTAAAAAAAAAAGTATGATAAGGCTTAACATGTGATACCTCCCAGTGAGAAGGTCCGGGTTTGAATCTGGCTCGGGCCTTTCTGAGTGGAGCATGTCATGTGGGTTTTCTCCCAACTTACTAGGTTAATTGGTGATTCTAAATTGACCCTAGGTGTGAGCATGAATGGTTGTCTGTATGTCTGTGACCCCAGTGAGGATAAGTGGTAGTAGAAGATGTAATAACTGTTAGAAATAACAGAGCGAAATGTCATCAAAATAATTAAGATCAAGGAATCATTTCAGTGTAGTATTGCGTGTTTATCTTCAGGGGATTGAGAAGCAGGGTTCAAATCATCTGGATACTACCAGATCATCTATTCTGCTATTGATATGCTGTAACTGACACTGTCTAGTATTCTTGCACCTGTAATAAAACACAGCTTAAAGATGGAAAGGCAGCAGGAATGACTTTTTGCAGCCGATGTGGGTCTGGATGTCAGTGGAAGAAACATCATGACACACTCACTGTGACTCTCTGTGACTGCAGAAGAGATAAGCTGTACGAGCAGGGAGGTGAGGCAACATATTGCAAGTGGTATTTACAGCCTTGAAGGACAATATGACAGTGAGAATGAGCTACTTTGTGTTGATAGAAATCTTTCACATATGTTTTCAGACAAATATTCATTATGATTTCACCATAAGTTATGAGATGCTTTTAGCTCCTCTCCTGTAAGTTAATCTATATAAAACAGAATTTTACTGCAGAATCGTTACAGCTACACATGCTATAGGTTGTGCACATTATTAGCATGATGTCAAAGTATTGTTTGGCTCTCTGCTAAAAGCATCGACATGAACAAAGGGGAGGCTGGAGGAGCTGGATTCTTCCTGACCTTGCAGTTAATGAAACCCCTTCCCATGCCTTTGTCCGTTTAAACTGGGGGATTGTGTCATGCTACACGCTGGGGCTGCTGCTGCCTGGCTCCTGCAGTCACCATCCCTCTTCCCTGAGCAGCATACTGAGTTGTCAGTATCAAAAAAAACTCTGTTTCTTGAGTGCATTCAGTTTGGTAGATATGTTTGTTGCACAGCAGGCAAAGGCTATCCCCTACTGTCAAACCCAAGCAGAAAGGGAGAGGGGAAAAATTGTGAATTTCTTTCTCTGAGTAGTCTCCGAGTAGATTTGATTCAATTCTAAACAGAAAAAAGAAAAAAAAAATTGTTTTTTGAAATAGGCCTCTTTCGCTTCTCGCCAACATTTCAGTGTTCCCAACAACATGCGCGAAAATGAGTAATATCTGGCTGGTAAGACTCTTCAATTTCTTCGAAATCCCTGCAAAAAATGTGGCAGCTGCCAGCGTGGGGGGGGGGGGGGGGGGGGACATGCTATTTTACAAAAGAGGTTGCACCAAGTATTTGTCAACCTGTCCCTCATTATTTCCAGTGAACTGGAAAATAAGTTGCCAGCCAATGATGCAGCGCCTGAGATAATGCCTAGGTTTTAAAGCAAGCTATCTGAACCAGATCTCTCCATGATGCCGATGACTGAATCATGCACTGCAAAGTGTTTTTCCATGAAGCTCCCAGGCAATTGTCAAGTTTCCAGGAAGGAGTGAAAGGACTGACATAAAGAAAATGCCATTTTTTGACTGACAGTAAATGTAATCCCATTTCACTTGTTTCCATGCCTCAAAAAGTAGATTAGTTTTATTTACTGAATGACACAGCTAATTAGTTGTTGTCATCGTCAGTGTGTCACATGTAAATTATTTTATTTTATATAACACTAGGAGGTTGGCAGAACCATATTAAAGTTTTCTCTATGTGCTTTTAATTCTCTATTTTTTTTTCTTTTTTATGGTCTTTGATTTATCTAAAATGCTGAAAAAGTGTGGAATGGAAATGTCTCTTCAAATGTGTATTAAGATCCTTTAGCCACCAGAGGTAAAGTTGTACATTTGTAGGCTCTAGATCACTGGAATGATATATATGGCATAAATATATCTATATATATTCAATATTTGTCCAGAAATAAAATTCATGTACTTTAATTACTTTAAAGCTTACATTGTGTATAGCACGTATGCAAGTCCATTTTCATCATGTTGTAATTTTGTAGCAGTGGTTTGATACTAATAAATGGCAGTTGATGATGGAATTGTAGATTGTGTTTATGTTGTGAATTAACTGGCACTTTAACAGCAGCAATGCATACAACAATGTACCCACAGTGGAATCAAATCATTTATTCATATTCATTCATATTCATGTTACAGACTAAAAATAACCAAGCTGTCCATTTAATGAGATGATACAGCAAAACATAGAGTTCCTTATGTAGATAAAAACCACTCCTCGAAATTAATAGCACTTACTAAATATGTAGGCACTTCTTGTTGTGATTTAGAATAAAAGTTTCCAGACTGCACAGCTTTCAGCTAACACTCTAACAGTGATGTTTAAAAAGGGGTTCCTTCACAGTTAGAACATTGGCACTGACCATATTGTGTTAGGTCTGAAATGACTCCACATATTCTTTCCACCATTTTTCTTTAATTGTCTTATTTAATTGCTTACTGTTAAATAAACCACTGACTATTCATCATCAGAGATTAGTAAATGTGATTTCAGACAAAGGTGTCAGTTGTTTTACAGGTACATATGAAGCAACTCATAATGTAACAATGGCTTGTAATGTAATAACTTAAATGTAATAAAAGTTCATAATGTATTAATCGGCTCATATTGTAATAAAATCATGAGCACATAATGTAATAACATCTTTGCGCATAATGTAATAACTTACTACATTATGAGACTTACTGATGCTCTGGTCCATAATAGTTGTAAACAAAGTGACAAAGGGCAGCCCGGCAGAGTCCAACTCTCAACTAGTTCCTGTCCACCCCATACTCCCGGAGCACTCCTACAAGATTCCTCTGGGAACACGGTTTTAAGCCTTCTCCAAATCCACAAAACACATGTGGACCAGTTGGGTAAACCCCTCCAGCATCCTAGCGAGGGTAAAGAGCTGGTCCATGGTACCATGTCCAGGACAAAAATCGCATTGTTCCTCCTCGATCTGAGGTTCAAAGGTTATAAAGCCATTCCTTCCTCCATCGCAGCTCCCCGTCCCCTCCAAAAATGGTGTGCTCCCTACCACCCCTGAGGCGCCAGATGGTTTGCCAGAATCTTTTCGGCAATGACCATCTTCTTCCACAGCCTCCCCGAACTCCTCCCACACTCAGGCTTTTCCCTCAGTGACTGCCCTGGCCATGGTACACTTAGCCATATGGTGCCCATCAGCTGACATAGATGTATGTTGGTAGACCAACATACCAACCATGCCCCGTAGGTCTCCTCCTTCAGCCTGATGGCTCTCTTCACCTTTGGGGCCCACCAGTAGGTTCAGGGTTTATCGCCTTGAGTTGTACCACCGATCTTGCAGCCACAACTCACAACAGCCTCTTGTGCCCCCCACCGCTCCTGGGAAGCAGTTGAAGCTCTGTCGGAGGTGGAAGTTGAAGACCATCTTGACAGTTTCATCCACCAGGTGTTCTCAGCAGATCCTCACTATCCATTCAGCATCCATCCTGGGGTGGTTACTTTGAACTGCTGTTGGGTGCATAAGCACAAACAAGATTCAGGACCCGTTCCCTCAACTCAAGATGTAGGGAAGCAACCCTTTTGTCCACCTGGGAGAACCCCAACATAAAGGCCAAAGTCTGAGGGCAACCAAAAAGCCCACTCTGGCCCTCCACCTCTCAAGTAGCGCAAGGGTCCTCTTAATGACTTGGGATCTATGTGTCAAGGTGAGGCTAGCTATATCTTGTCATGCCCTCTGTCCTTGCTCCCTATTTTGTGTGTACAAATCCTGATTACAGATGCGAGACTGCTGTGCTGAAGCCAAGGCCTCTCAGCTGCTGCTCATCTGGTCATCAACTTGGCTATTTAAGATCCTGGGCCACAGCTCGCTACACTATCTGTCTGAATTCTTGTTGTTAGCTTTTCCTGTAAACTAATCTGATCTCTCTTCTGCACACCAGCTACACTCTCCACCCGGACTCCAGCCTGCATCTCCAGCCTGAACTCATTCTTCACCAGCCTGCCCGTCCGCCTTCATCTGCTGACGCCAGTCTCCCTGCCACACCACTCTGCTCAATAAACACTTTTTTCACCTAACCTCTGCTTCTGCCTCCTTCCCTGCTCCTGGGTCTGCCTACCCGGTTTCGACAATATCTAGTCAATAGCACTCAACCTTTTCCACAAACTCCGACTCCTTCCCCACCAGAGAGGTCACATTCCATGTTCCAAGAGCCAGCTTCCATAACTCAGGATCAGACCGCCAAGGCTTCTGCCTTGGCGTGCTGGGTTCCATGTTTGGTCTTACAGTGCACCAGACCCTTCATGCTCCTCCTGCGAGTGGTGGGCCCAAAGGGTGGTGAGCCCATGCATCCAGTTCAGGTTGTGCCCAGCCGGACCCCATGGGCAAAGGCCCGGCCACCAGACACTCATCCATGAGCGCCAGTCCCAGACTCCAGGGTGGGGCCCTGGTAACTCTCCAGGGAGGGTCCACCATGGTAAAATGGTGGTTCAAGGAGGAGAGAAGTCTCATCATCTTGCTGGGTTGCTGCAGCTTACCTAACTTGTCTTTGGATGAAAGGACTAACACACAGAGGCTAACCATTTAGAATCAAACTAACAAGCATGTCTTGGTAGGTGGGAGGAAACCAGTGGGAGGAAACCTGAGTACCTGGGGAAGAGAAGTAAAAATAAATAAAAAAAAAAATTCCATTCAGTCATTGGACCTTGATCTGAGTGAACATTGACACAGTCATTGACAAATGGACCCCCCTAGAATTGGTATTTGTTGGCAGCCATAATGTATGGTCATGTATTATTTATGCATATTGTTTAGTTAAGTTTATTTGGACTTATGTTTTTACTTTACTGACAGCCTTTGTGTACTCACATGCCATACAGGTTGCTATCATGTATTTAAGTAATTAGTAGGAAAACAATGCTCAAAAATCTTTATTAGACTGGCATTAAGACAAGAATAAAATCAACAACTGAAAGGTCTTCATCAGGTGGTATGGAAGAAAATAGTGTTCATTTTTATTGTGTCCTGCATTTATTGTAGCCACAGTCAACAAAGAAAATGCTCTTTCTGAGCTAAATGAACTGCAGTCTCCCTTCTTCCCTAATTTGCCCTCTTCTCCTGCCAGCTTTTGAGTTGGTTACTGTCGCGCTACCTATGTAGATAGTCCAACACAGACCTCTTCCCTTAGTGCATTCTTGTTGTCAGCATGTGCAATTTTGCACAATTAATTGTTAATGATATGTATTGGGGGCAGAGATATATGGCATCTAAGATGGCCATTTCTCCACTATGTTTTGCAGAGATTGTGTGATCCTGCTGACAGACAGACAGAGAGACAGATGAAAGGATTTCCTTCCACCCCTACAGTATGAGCTATTATTACATTATGAGCGGCACCAATAAGGCTCATAATGTAATAAGTTATTACATTATCCACAAAGCTGTTATTACATTATATAGTCACATTATGAGCCAATTATTACATTATGAACTTTTATTACTTTTGAGTTATTACATAATGAGTTGCTACAGCATAGTTGGTCATAAGCCAAAAAAAAAAGCAAAAACTAAATAAAAAATTATGGAAATGGCGAAGTTAATACAAATAGTCCTGAGGGGGAAGTGAATTCATCAGATTCTTTTAGCCGTAGTCGTTGAGACATTAAATTTAAAATCAAGATTGCTTACCTAGACAGTGGAGGAAAATGTCAGGAAATGAAATGGAGTCAAATAAAAATAGACATGAAGAGACATTCTGCAAGAGTTAATCAAACGTTATCCTCCAGGGATTAAAAATAAAGTGCCAAAAACAAATGGCCACTAGAGACAAAACTTTAAAGTGTGTCAGTCCCCATAGATCCCCATTTTAAAGTACTCAACTTTTAGCAGCAACAATCATATTTCTTCGAAGGTTAAAAAGTGGAAGTTATCTAATCGCCACTACCTCAACTCCTAAATTATAATTTTAACATTTTATGGATTTAACTTTAATATCAAATGTAAATATTATGTTTGTGGTGGTAGGGAGTTACACACACACACATTGAATAAACTGAATCCTCAGATTAAAGAGGATTAATAAAATGGGAATTTACACAACCAAATTTACTGTGCATTTTTATATCAGGCAGCAGTTGCAACATGCACCCACAGTCACAGCAAATGTCATACTTACCTTTACTTTATAAGATGATATATGATTATGATATATAATATCAACTTACCTGACAGGAAGGCCACAGTTTATCAGGTTGGGGAACTGTGTTGTCTGAGTCACCTCTTTTTCTTAAGGAAGATCACATCAGAATTGTAGTAAGATGCTGCAGATGTTTTATCAGGATATGGTGGCAAGTGTGTAATTTTATGCTGCTGTCTGCTGGGGAGGAAGGAAAATTGTTGTAGATTCCTAGTGTATTAATCTGCCTTTGCAGCAAATATCACAAATAACGCTGCACAGACACGGCTCCCCACACATGGTTTGTTCAACGGCAGAGAAGAGCAGCTTAGCAAAATAACTTCAATCCTGTTGGTCATATTTTCATCCACCAGGGAACTTCAGGGACAAGTGGGGGCATCATGGGCAATAAACTGGCTCCAGACATTTGTTACTGCAACAGAACAGGCATTTCCTGGGTCTAGAAATGTGTTCATTATCAGGTTTAGTTATTAAATCAATGCATTGATTATCTTCCTATTATCAGTCCTCTGTTAATTCTATCTTGTTTCTGGAATCCAATAAAACAAAATATTACATTATTATACTGGCAATAATAACTAGATTTGGAGTTGTATTTTTGTAGACAACGTCTTTACTCGTCTTTAATTTTTAAATAAAAAGCACAAAACAGAGACAAACAGATAAATGAACAAACAACAATGAAAAAAACTGCTCCCACTGGCCATCTGATCTCATGGGGTAGGTGGTGGGGGCCATCTTGTACTCCTTTTACATTGAAAATCCTGGGTCGACACCATTGACTATATGGTCAACACAGGATTTTCACACCTGGGTCGACTCACGTTTAGTGTGCTTTCACATCATCATTACACATTTAAGTACACTACACAGCGAGATAAACAATGGACAGCATTGTTAATTCTTTTAGTGCTTTCAGTTTGTTGATGAGCTGAAGAATGGTTTGGTCAAATCCCCACTCTTTCATTTCATTAACGATCATGAAACAACACATCACATGAACAAAAATCTCTGCCCTTCAGAGATCAGTCTTTATGGGAGTAGACCAAAACTTTGCTCTATTTTTGACCTGGAGCTTCTATAATGATTCAATTCAATTCAATTCAATTCAGTTTTATTTATATAGCACCAATAACAATACAATTTGTCTCAAGACGCTTCACAAAAACCAGCCTGCAACCTCCAGAGCAAGCCTGAGGGCGACAGTGGCAAGGACAGACTCCCTTTAAACAGGAAGAAACCTCATGAAAGGGGCTTTAGACAATCAGCAATACATCATAAATTCACACAAGTTCAAAATAAACATATTTACATTACAAACAGTGACTGGTTTTGAACACATTACATACATTTCTGCATGTAGATGTGGAAATATTGATATTTTGTTGATGTTTTGGAGGCACTGAGAAATTAATTACTCTACAGATTCAACTGGAACTACAGCATGAGGCCTGTGCACAGGGTCAGAAACTTCACACAGTTGTGACACTCACTCTTAATAAGTACATGTAAACTTCTTTCGTGCTCTTACTGCGATGGCATACCCCGTTTTTGATTTGACAATGCTATCAACTGTGGGATATTTCCATAAAAGTCAGCATTGATGCTGACTTACGGTTATGGGGCATTAAGTTCTCATTCTGACTCACTGACTTGATGATCTGTCAATGGAACAGGCCCCACACACGGACTTCCCGTGAGCACGCCTCTAAGTCAGTGGGTCCGTTAGTGGTCGGATTGGAATTAGGCCATAGGAAGACAGAAGATAGAAATGTTTAGCATTATTTGCATGCTCGTAGATCTAACAAACTTGTAGATGTAACAGTGGCAGTTCTAAGTGTGCCATAAGCGGTTGCTACAGCAACAGACCGTTCAACTGAAACAAGCAGCTGGTGACAAAGAGCAGCTATTGTAACATCCACAGCACACGGGAAAGGTACAGACACACCAAACGAACTTCAAAGAAGCAATGGACGCCAACAGCCACATCACATTGCATGTGTCTGCACCAGAAAGTTTCACTTGAACACACTGTGCTCTTCAGCTTATGCATATGGTCTACTCCTTTGTGACAGGAAACCAGAAGAACTACTATTAGCCCGGAGGCAAGGAAGAGCAACGAACCGTACTACTAGTACAGTTTGGCACTAAATCACGCTGATGAGTTGATGTACATTTTATTTTTTTTGGTTGTTGTGAACATTTGTGTATCTGTTCAGATTGGATGAAGATGTAAAATGAGAAGAGCCTTCTGCTTGCGCGCTCCTCTCTTCCACTGCACCACTTCACTAAGCTCAGCAGCTAAACAGAGTGATCACTCTCGTTGATTCGTTCCACTGATTCAATGTGCTGAATTGGCTAAAAAGCAGGAATTCAGGAATTTAGTCATTTTTCTTAACACAAAGCAGTCATTCCCTGTCATAGATTAAGTTGTTTCTGAACCATAGTCATTGTGTTCCCAGACTGTAATTTCATTGTTATGACATTAATTCTTACTAGACTTGAGATCAAAACACAGAAAAATGTTTGATTTGTGTAAAATGTTGGAAGAGCAGCTTTAATATAATTTCTTTAACTAACTGAGCAAGTACTCAAGAGCCAGTCACACTGGCAACGGGGAGTTTGATATGATGACAAATGGTTAAATCCAGCAGATGAATTATTGACTGGAACCAAAATGTGAGGACAGAATTCCTGTGGGATGAGAGTTGAGTGGAAGCTGCTCTCCGCTCTAATTGCCCTCCCCACACTCACCAACTCATTTCTTTCTTGGCAGCCCTGTGTTGAGTGTTGCAGAGCGCTGATGAACTCCACAACACACTTAAAGTGTTCCAATAATTAAAGCCCACAGAGATTTTCAAGATAATGCACAACACAACAATAAGCTGCGTAAATTCAAGAGACTTAAACAGCATGTGTGGCCATGATGCTTAATTCCAGTGTCTTTGTAGTTGACATATCCTGAGTTTTTTTTTTTTTAATGACAGTCTCCCCTCTCACCTGGTGAGACAGCAGAGGCAAGAGCAGACTTTGTAGCTCTGAAGAGAATATGCAAATGTGAGGAGATGGAGTCTATCATCCAGAACTATTCTACTCAGAGATGGAACAATAAGTGACAGTAGTTGAAGTCAGGAAGAAAGAATTTGCAAAGTATTTGAGAAATGAAAGTCAGAATAATGAGACCTATGTCTCAGGCGGCTCTCCGCTTTAACACAGCAATTAGGACAGCTGGGAAAAGCTGGATGGTGATTTACATGGCGTTATTCACTCAACGAGACAGCGAGAGAGCAAATCTGTGTTTGTTTGCATTTATTTCAAATATCTCTGCTGATGACACTCAAACAAAAATGTTAAAAGAGCTGGTCTGCCCGTATATAATTTTAAACAGTAAATATGTTTTGTCATAATTCTTCCAGGAATAAATTTCTGTCTGGTCACATAATAAGAAAATGTCACCAATGGACATTTGCCAAGTCACATAATTTTAATAACCTCAGTCAAATCTCTTGCTCCTGATATCAAGCAAGAGATGAGAGTTCAGTCAGCAGATTTTGCTGTTGAAATATGGCGGCCACACCTATAGATTCTCCAAAATGAATAAAGCACTAACACATTAAATGTTCCAGTAGTTGTTCCCTGCGGTCGCATGTTAAGAAGTTGTTATTGTTATTTGGAAACAAACCTTCAAGCATGCTCAGTCAGAGCAGCTCATTAAAATACTCTATACTGACTGTGATCAAAACAATGGCATGTTTTTTTTTTTTTGTTTTGTTTTTTTTTTAAATGCAGTCTAGTTCTCCCAGACTTTCTGGTCAAGCCATAAGCAAATTTTACCTTAACTTAATGTGGTCAACACATGTAATTATTCAAATGAAACTAAAACTATCTGAAGGTCACTCAACAGAAACTGCTTCACTGTTTGTATCTACACATGAAGCTTAGGCATAAGTTCAATAAAAATTACACTTACACTCTGTAAGTGTAATTGTGCACTCTGTTCCCCTGTGGTGAATGTGGGCTGTCGCTCTATTTTCTTAACTCTTTCATTTTCCCATGCTATCAAAAATTCATCCCCCCTGAACTGGCACGTCACTACTTCTATCAAATTGACTGTTTGCCCCCCTTCTCCCAGCCAATTATTCTCTTGTCCCTGTGCTTTGAAGTTACTATCATTCTGTCACTCCATTCGCAGGTTGTCAGTTGCCCAGTCCTCCTCCTCCCCATCCTAACCTCTCCATGGTCAACCTAGCAGTCTTCATCAGAGGTCTTCTTTAGCCACCTGCCAACTTCATCTTCTTCTCCACCACCACCAGTGTCTAGACTCTGGGGGATCTTGTCCCTATCTACATCATCATCTGAGGGTCAGTTCTATGACACCATCACTCTTAGAGTCTAACTGCCAAACTATTTCCATTATTATTACCATATTCATGTTCATGTTTCCCTTGTAAATTCTCCAACTACATATCTCTACTTATTGAAATGGTGGAGTTAGGCCTTACAAAGATATAATATAAAGATGAACAAACCCTCCATTATGCCCACGCCCACGGGATTCCTGAAATTTAGTGTAGTGGCTCTGGCTGTCACAATCTTGGAATCACCTGACTCCTCCTAATTCCAGTGACAGACAACTAGTGGCCGGCAATGATATTCACCTGTCGCTCAGGTCAGCCAAGGCGTTAATTCATGTAGCAACTATGATCACCATCAAAACGTACAATATAAACATATATGAATGGCATATAAAAAATTATTTGTAGTCAGTTGAAAGGGCATAGATAGTATAAACTTCCTCATCTTTAGCATGAGTGTGTACATGAACACATCTCGCATTCTTTTGCAGGTCAATGCATCTTATTTTAATGCCAATTATATGGTTACCGTGGGCATTCTAACACAGAAAAAGCACATATGTATTGCTCTGTTTTAACCTGCAATAAACACACAATTATCATGCACAATTTATAGTTTTATCAAGAACTACAAAATATTCATGCACACAGAGTCAGGGCATCTTACATAACAATAAAGTGAGCCTGGAGCTTGCTGTCATCAAAAGTGTGCTTGCAGCCGCCTTCCTGAGATGAAAAACAAATGAAACACTTTGAGGCTGAGCTGATTCCCCTCCCGTTCTGCAACTCCATCTGTCACTCCCAGCGACTAATTCTGAGCAAGAGCGCTTTCCCGCATGACCCCCATCACAGGGCGCAAGATGAACGAGGTGGGTCTGGTCTCTGTCCTCTGTCTTCTCTGTGCCAAAGCAGCAGGAGCACCGAAGCATCGAGAACACCTGCAAACTGAGAGTAATGAGGCAGCAGGCCACACGGCCGCCCATCTTCCCTGCACTAATCAATCCCGCTGGCCATTAAGGAAACCAAGGAGGACTGCAGCTAGTTAGACAAAGTTGCAGCTTCATGCCTACAGTACATAAAGCATCGCCTGCTGACCATAAATGTGCATCTTTTAGTTTCTTCAAGATGGTCACAGATTTCTTGCACATCCAATTAGCCACATCTGTGATAATTGGATGTTCTGCCCATTAAGTATAAACCATAATTTTTCCACATTACAGCTAAAGCTGACTTATTGTTTTATTTTTAGGCCGAAAAAACAGAAGAGGAACCACAGATCTCTACATGGCCAGAGGACTGAGTTTTTACTGGGCTTAAAGGGGAAAAGAAGCACTCAATCAAGTAAACCACATTTTATAGACAGACAGTTGAGCTCTTAGCTAATGTTAGTATTTAGGAAGAAAATTCAGAGGCCATTATATGCTTTTTAGCATGGGTGCAGTCATCTTGCCATACTGTGGCCTGTGAGGGTTGGTGACTCCCATAGGGTAGACAGTGAAAGAGAGAAGAGAGACGGACAGTGAAACATAGTGGAACATAGATTGCTTTAGTCAGATAAACACAGTGTGTACTTATATTGCATTTTAACTTGTGGTTCCATCTAGCTTGGCTTACCTGCTAGAAACCGTAGTGCAGTGTTTCCGCTCGGACGTCTTTCAGTGAAAGCACTGCCACTTCTAACATGTCCACCTCCTGGTATATAATGTGAAAAGTACACATAGTGGTGATACGGGACAGAACACAGATTAAATTGTCCAGTGCAAAAGTGGTATCAGTGTACAATAGCCACACTGATACCAGGTAGTGTTGCCAACACCATTGGTTCAAAAGTATAACCAACGTCCATTTCATCCTCGTCCATTTCCAAATGCATTCAGAGGGATCTAACCAATCTACTTTAAAATGGCAACTGCCTAGCAGGCGAGCCATGTTAAATCTTTGATTTTAGCAACTTTTTAATATTTGTCTTTAGCAAAGGTGTTATTTCAGATATTGTTCAAGAACAAGAACCAATACATGTACGTTTACCCTTTAAGGAATAAAACTAAAATACAGTACAATAATTATGTTACTGTACTGTATGTAAATAGGGCCTTAGCATTACTTAGTGACAGATTATTTTTCTGGTTTTCATTTTATTACATGAATAGTGCAGCATAAATCAGTTTTCATTTTAAATTGGAACGGCCGTCTTTCCTGTGTTCCACCCCTTCAATCTTGCAGAGTCTCCTCCTTTGCATTTTTCATTCTCTTCCTGACAGTCTGCAAGTAAGGAGGCAGAAATGCAATGAAAAAGAGTCGCTCTCACAACATGTACCCCCACACCCCAAAAAGAAAGATGCCACCATGTCATTACCAAACCTCAACTCTCTCAGAGCAATCACATCCAAAGAGCATTTTCAGGAGCTCCCTCCCCAGCACAACAAGCAAGCATGGCTAATGGAAATTTAATCAGCAACAAGAGAGGGCAGCAGGCATAATGTAACAGATAATAAATAGAAGAACGATGCAAATGGTATTTATTTTAGACAGGCTGTGCTGACAAGCCTGATAATGCCTCCTCATGCAGTTTCTCCCTGAAGCTTCCTTTTGATGGCTCCGAAGTGGCGCACACCGTATTTCGCAGCCTATCATTTATGGAATACATTGTGTTATTCACAGAAATGTTTTCATTTTTTTTCAAATGTCTCTTGCCAGTGGTGCCGCACGGCAGCAGCACGGCAGTGGGCCTAAATTAATAAAGAGCAAGGTAAATTGCTGCAGTCATTACAAACCAGCAGTACTTTTCAAGCTAGAAGACTCAAGATTTTCAGCATGTGCACACATATTTAGTTAAACTTTTATCCTTTTGTGACCTTTAGTATTAACAAAATTGATACTTTAAGTCAAAAGATGAATGTTTAATAACTAGTGCCACCTAGAAAAAAACTATTCATGCGATTTTGTCAAAAACATGACCACTCACTGTAATTTCTGTGCAATTTCCACATGCTGCAATAATAAAGTTGACAACATGATTTATACTTTTCAACGTACATATGACTGTGTTAAATATTTATTCAAAGCTTTAACTTGTATCCTCTGTGACATTTACAGTTTAATTACACACATTTGGAGGTGATGCAGATGCCAAAAGTATGAATGTCATTTTTTATTTTAGTACCAAATGTTCATTGCTACCGGAGCACCCAAAATGAATATTTGATAAAGGAGCTGAAAGCAACAAGATGAGATTAAACATTCCTGACCTTGGAAACATCAGTTGACAAACCAATCTTCTTTTCCTGAGTTGAAATTTGCCCAGTTGTCATGTGTTTATAGGTTTTTTACATCCAGGATCATTCACCATATCCTTTAAGTTTAACGCCCATGACACACTGAGTCAGCTATTTTCCAGTGTCTGTGGCCATCATTTTTTTCAGTGTTTTCAGAAAGAGTTAGGTCCTTTCATACAGGAGCAGACAGCATATGTGCCAATAGGCCACTGGAAGTAGCTTTTTGCTCGATGTGAAAAGGGTGAATAACAGTCTTCCTTTGTCATTAAAAAAAATTAAAATCACTCAATAAAAACAGTCTACATATCTAGACTGGAGCCCAAGGTGTGATATTTTCACATCTCTGCTAAGAGCCCAAAAGTGGTACATCCGCATGCATTCTCGGGCTCCTGCAGTACAGTAAGGATATGCCTGACTACCCCTGCTTACGCCTGAATATCTGAGAAATGTGTGGCCGTATGCGGGGCTGGATACGGGTCTTTTCATGCAGTCGGTTTCTCTTGCCTTTACTGCTTCATTGAGTTTTCAAGGTGCATCCAACACACCCAAACCAATCGTTCGGTCAATGGTGTAAATCCAAAGCCAGGAATGCCCATATGAACAAAAACAAAACAATAACTGTATTAAAATCAACAAATTAAGCCCAAACTCTGACAATTTGAGGCACAGTTATTGGCAGAAATGTTGGATTAAACTGATTCGTCAACTTGGTAAACTATTTTCAAACTGCATCAAGTTACATATTAAATTGAGGTTATCATGAGCTGTTGATCATGCAAAGGTGTGAAAAGGCCAGATATCCAACTCTTAAAATTTTGCACCAAAGCCAAGTTTTATTCAATGTTGCATTAAAAATTATTTTGCAGTCTTGCACTGCTGTTAGATTAGGAGGAGACAAAGAATTCAAATCATTTATAATAAGGACATATAAAATATCTTTAAAAGAATCAGAGGTGTAGATATCTTTAAAAACAGTTATACGAGTGCAAATAATATGCAAAAATCAAAGGAGGAAATTATTTTTGAAATAACTCACAACAGATTGTTTTAAGTTTTGGTGAAACCAAAGGTAGCAACATCACCAAAAAGTCAAAAGAAAAACATAGAATATC
Source organism: Mugil cephalus (assembly GCF_022458985.1). Classification (NCBI taxonomy): domain Eukaryota; kingdom Metazoa; phylum Chordata; class Actinopteri; order Mugiliformes; family Mugilidae; genus Mugil; species Mugil cephalus. The sequence goes on along the minus strand of NC_061775.1, from coordinate 1,477,292 downwards.
TCAAAATGGGCTGATTTTTTACAGCCCCAGCTCCTCTTGTTCTGCTTCCATTCATTTAATTTTTTTAAGTGATTGACAGATGTTATGTCACGTCCCCATCATTCACTTATCATTTGGGCTAAATCCAGTCAGCCCTCAGGCCGCTGGTCATTGGTCAAATGTGCTGCTGGTGCCAGAGTGGGAGGAGGGTGAAGGTTCAGCTATGGCAGTGTTAGCATGAATGAGGTGGATTACTTGATTTCTAATCCATTTTCCTCAAAGTCTTTGGGGGAAAGTTGTAAGTTAACAGACTGCGATCACATCGGCCAAATGATGTTCAAATAAGTCAAAGTGTGTTTTCACACAAAGTCAAGTTTTGTGTTTCTTGGTTTGAAAGAAAGGACTGGCTAGTAAGTTAGATCAGATGGTTGTCGTCAGTGATGCTGGCCTCAATGGGATACGGGAGGTCGGGGTTCAAGTCCTGTTCAGGACAGAATATGATATTTTTCCATAGTGCACTATCGATTGCCATACATCCAGTAGATGAGAATTCTCAACTAAACCTGCATAACATGAGGGTTTTTAATATTCATCAGTAATTGCACATTTTTTATTTCATGTATTTTAGATAAAACCCTAACTGAGTGTTAATTCAATTATTGCCCTCAATAAATTTCATCTCATCTTCTACTGCTTATCCTCAGTAGGGTCGTGGGGGTTGCTGGAGCCTATCCCAGCTGTCACTGGGCGAGAGGTGGGGTACACAATGGACAGGTTGCCAGTCTATCGCAGTACCAACACAGAGACAATTTGGACTCACACCAAGGGTCAATTTAGAGTCAAAAGTCAACCTAACAAGCATGTCTTTGGAGATGGGAGGAAACCAGAGTACCCAGAGAAAACCCACACGGACACAGGGAGAAAATTTTCTTACATTTGAGTCTTGTCATTAAGGGGTGATGGTGGGTATTGTATGTGATGTTTTTTTGCTGCTGTGTTAACTATTCAGTATGACATTACATTGGTAGGTGGGGCAACAAGGTAGTGAGTTGTGCTAATTCAAGTAGAAAAGGCAGAGCGTTCAGTGAAGTGTAGTGACAGTGAGTGTTGTGTCACCACATAGGGGCAGTTAGTGAAGGTGTATGAGTCAGGAGGCTGGTTTACAGTCTTGACATGTTTGTCCTGACACTCACATGATAACACATGATAGACCGCACGTGTTACATTTGTACTGTCAATAACAGTACAAATTGTCTCAAGACAAAATCCAACATGAAAAGCACAAAGGTGTCAGAAAGAAAAAAATATATATTTTAGGAAGAAAACTTGAGCAGAACCCAGCTTGTATGGAGGGATCCATCTGCTTGAGTCCAGCCAAGTAGAGACAGAAAGAGAGACATAAGAGCAGCAGGATAAATGAAATAAATATACATCATATGTCATGTATACATATTTCTGAATAAAGCCTGTATGTGGAGGGAGGGAAGAAGACATGAGACAGGGACACACAGCTATTAACATACTCAACAGTAATACCACAGAAATACATGAGTTGTAACAGAGAAGAAATAGATAAGAAATTAGAGGATATGAGCTCAGCAGACTAGGTTTATAGCAGCATAACTAAGGGATGGTTCAGTCCAGCCCTAGTTGTAAGCTTTATCAAAAAGGAAAGTCTCAATCCTAACCTTAGAAGTATGTCTCTGGCTCCCAAACCGGGAGCTGGTTCTACAGGAGAGGAGTCTAATAGCTGAAGGCTCTACCACCCATATTTCTTTTTGAAACTCCAGGAACTACAAATATGTTTGCACTTTGAAAGTGAAGTGATCACTTCAATTTCAAAGTGAAATGTTGGATGATATGGTACAATGACAATATAAGATGGAGCTAGGCTTTTAATGGCCTTGTATGTAAGGAGAAGGATTTTAAATTCTATTATGGATTTTACAGAGAACCAATGAAGGAAGATAAAACTGGAGTAATATGAGTAATATTGCTAATTCCTCTCAGTGCTGCAAGGTATTTTTCAAGAGCCATTTCTACAGCCAGACAGTAATGAATTACAGTAATCCAGCCTGGAAGACATAAATGCATGAACTAGTTTTTCAGCATCACTCTGGGTATTATCTAGGGTATACTCATATCCATCAACGATGTACTCACATGTAGGATTTGCTCCTCAGTGTTCTTGGTCACTAGATCCTCACAACAAGGCTGTCCTTTAAGCCCTTTGCTTTTTGTGCTGTCGATCGAACCACTGGCCTAAATGATTCGATAATCCGATATTATTAGACCTATATCCATTGACAATACGCAGCAACATCTAGGACTTTACGCAGATGATATTTGAGCTTTTGTGGAACACTCATCACAATTTGTTCCCCAAATTGTATCTGTGATTGAGGACCTTGGGGATCTCTCAGGGCTGGAGATCAACTTATCTGCCTTTTTACTGTTGAATGAAGCTTGCAGAGTTCCCAGTAGTGCAGCAATTGAGATATTTTCATCCTTAAGCAAAATAACCAATATAATTAGAATGGTGCATTAAATAAGGTTATGAATGACATAGACAAATGGTCATCCATCGCAAATTCACTTCAGGGTCTTATATCAATTATTAATGTAGCGCCTTTAACCTTAACAGAAGAAAGCAAGCCACATTTCCCCTAGGTTCAGAAAGCTGGACTTTGACTGGAAGTTGAACTGTGATCTTTTATTGTCTCACAACCAGTTACTATTTTGCAGAGCATGGAATTAGAAAAACACAAATTAGAGCTCTTTCATGAAATAAAAATTTTATATTAAATTTTATATTTAAATTTAAATTTTATATATTATTATATATATATATATATATATATTACTAATTTTAGGTCACGTATCTCCTGTTGTGGAATTAACACATCACCTACTTTTATTGTGATGCCCCACTAGATGTATTCCACAAATTAACACTGTGTATAAAAAATAAGGACACTGCTTCAACTTATGGAAAAGTGTCATATGTTTTAACATTTTGTCTCAAACAACAGGTTGGATCATCACACTCTTCATGATCGCATGCCGGTAAATGTCTCATGACCCCCACAAGCAGCAGCAGGAGCGCGCAGCAGCACAACAACAAAACTGCTATCTGTTTTCATTATCGGTGGTAAAACCGATAATGATATGATTACATTACATTACATTATGATTACAAAAATAGGCTAATATCGGCCGATATTATCGGTTGGCTGATATTATCGGTTGGCTGATATTATCGGAAGTCCCAATTTAAAACATTACAAAACATTTCTTTAACTCCAATTGGTTTTACGAAAGTATCTCAATAAGCAACATGTTCAAATGAGCTAACACCAACAAGTTAATAACAAGGCTTAGCCTCTTAGGAAGTAGCAATGCTCTTACCGGAGTCTAACAGAGGACTTACATAGTTGAGGCAGCTCCACCCTGTCTCTCATCAACTCACAAGGCTCTCTCCTAATAACAAGAAATTTATCAATACACTACGCAGGGATTAATGACTGATTTATGAGGTTTATGTCAAGTTTCATACCCAGGTTCGTCAGCTTGCTCAACGAACAGCACTCAGCTTGCTCGACAAATGTCACTCACAGTCTCAGGATGGGCACACGCCATGTAGTTGCGACCATGAATACAGGGCTGTGCGCCATCTTGTGGTGGGGCACAGTAAACTTTCTCTTAAATAACAAATGGGTCCGGTACCCATGTGGGTTACACCCTCATGAGCTGGTCTCTGGTTCATATGGGGGCTATCATAGTTACTAATGGTGCCTAGTGCTTAGTTAAAGCTTTGTAAAACACTCTGGACTAAAGACATTAAAAGTTTCCCCAACTGGATGTAGGGACAGGGGGTTGTGGTGACCTTTCTAACCTCCGAGTGGAGTCATTTGTTTCCATCTGTCACAGTTTCACTTTCAGTTTGTTTGTCAGACCTTTCAGATATCCAAGTTCAGTTTGGCTCAGCACCGTTGAGAACCTCCACAGCTCCTCCACGTGCAGAGTTCTCCCCCTCATCGGTTTCATTTGTCATGTTCAGTTCCTTTCCATTTGCCATATCCGTGTCATATGTCATATCCAGTTTGTTGGTCACATCCGTTTCGTTTGTCATGTCCAGTTGATTGTTCACATCCGTTTGTGTACTATCCTCTCCTGCAGAGGGCCCCTCAACCATGACCTCAGGCTTATCCTTCTATCAACTCAGGAGGTGTTTCAACAGGTTCAGCCAGGGGATCGCTGTCGCAAAGACCATCCCGAGGGTGGGAGGTAAAGGGACCCGATGGCATGGCCAGCAAGTCTCCATCTTCTGGATTTGCATCAGGTTGATCCCTCCTCAAAATTTAACACACCTGCGTGAACTTTTCTTCAGGAGCAAAAGAGAACTGGGCAGGATAGATGAACATGTCGTCCTCAGATTTGGAGAGTTCCTCTAAGAGTTAAGGGTGACTCTGTCTAGTTCTTGGCCCACGGACCTTGTACATAGTGGACTCCCACTTGTTCGCAAGCTTGTGTTTACTCCAGAACTCCAGAACCTCAGATTTTCCACTAACACTTGATCTCCTTTCTCCAGTGTTGACTCTCGCACTACCTTGTTGAACCGGTGTTTGTTTTGGTCAGCAACCTTTTAAGTAAGTCACATCATCTCCTGATTGACATGCTCTGTAGAAAAGACCATTTCTCATGTCCAACCTTTTCCTTTTCTTGAGCATCAGCTTGAGCTCTAGGGAGTCAGGAATGAGGTTGGTCTCATCTCCGCCCTCCAATACTTGGACACTTGCCTAACAGTCAGGTGGGATCTTTGATGTTCTCTGTTCTTCCAGACTGAAGGTAGGTATGGTAGAACCTAACAAATCATTGTTTCCATAGGTGGAACTCTGGAAGAAGAGTGAGAGTCTCAGGCCATTCTCTCTCAGCTGCTGGAGGACATGCCTAAGCTGGATTCCGTGCTCCTCTAACATGATGGAAAACACAATGATGTCATCTATAAACACAGATACTTCCTTCAGATTGATGCTACCGATGACACTCTCCATCAATCGGGCATGCGATTGAATTCGTAAAACTCCAATGGGCCCACGAAAGCGGTCTTGGCCTTATCACATTCCTCCATCTCTATTTGGCAATATCCGGATTTTAGATCTATTACTGAAAACCATCTGGAACTGGCAAAAACTGAAAAGGCTTCAAGGCTCAAGATTGGGCATTACGTATGTGTGTCTGATTGTCAGCAAATTCAATTTGCGATAGTCAATGCAAAGACAGACCTCTCCAGTTTTTGACGAACTACCACAAGTGTAAGGGGACTCTGACTCACAATAACCCTTGCATCTAGCAGTGTTTGCAAATGCTTCTGCACAGCTTCTTAGTCATTTGGGTGGATTGGTCGAGGTCTTTGCTTAAATGGTGCATCATCTTTCAACTTTATATGGTGTTTCACTCTGGTTGCATGGCCAAAATCAGTCTCATTGCAGGAAAAAACATTGCAATACTCATGGAAACTACTTGTTACTCTGTCTTTACACTCTTTTGAAAGAGGCGAGTCACCAAAGTCAGTGGTGAAGGCTGACTGGTCTGGTCCCTTGGCTGGTTTGGGAATGACAGCACAACACTTCACAGTGTCATCAGGTTTGTCTGATTTTGTCAGGTAAGTTGTCATAGATCTCTTTGGGAGTATGAAGCTCAGCAATGAGTGACGAGGCAGCACTCCACAAACATCCCACCGGGTAAGGCGGAGGTTTGAGGCTCCTCAACTATAGCACAGTCACTGGGGGTGTCAACCTTTACATACCCTTCTAAACAGACTCTTGTTTGCGCAGGTATGACCTGCTGCACCTTACCTTTTTGGAGATTCTAACCCCTGTTCCTAAGCTTGAATACACCAATAAGCTGTCTATACCCATACACAGAGGACAAGTCATTTGGGTTTTTATCAGTACCATGTTCTGCATATAAAATGTCTAGTGCATTCGTGCCAATGAGTACAGGTAAGTAGTATTTACTATGGCGGTCTGATACTGTTAGGGCTGAGGTCAAAATTTCAGGCTCAGTATCAACAAACTCTTTTTGGAACTTGAGAGTGATGGGTACATAGCCTAAATAGGCAACATTTTGACCATCTCAACGTTGCTGCGCCACGTGTCATAATCAGACTCTGAACTGGGACAGGGGATTCTCCCTGACAAGGGTCTGAGTCGGGTGTTACTGTGATAGTGGAGAGGAAGATCACTGTTCTTGGTGACATGCTCAACCACTACTTTTTGTATCTCTGGAGTGGAGAGTTGCTCAGAAGGTAAGTATTGGGTCCTAGATGGGGATGTCACCACTACACCTACCTCAAGTGGTGGTGAATCACGTTCATAAGAGTGGGTCCGAGGGTGTGTTGAGATTCCTCTTTAATTCTTGATGCATCTAGTTCAGTTGTCCTAGGTTTGGTGGATTCTTGTATCCTAGCTAGTTCATCTAGCAAAACCTTTTCAAAATCTGCTCCGCTTAGCTGAGCAACATCCTTCAGTTCACTTAAGTAAGTCTGAGTTACGGTGGAACCTCTGTCTGCTGTGTACAGTTCAGACAGGAGCTGAATGTGATAAACAATGTTTGGATTACTGGTAGGTCTATTAAGAGGTAAGGAATCTTTAAGGTACTCAATAGCGCCACCTGAACTAGGTGCTGGGCGGTATACTGGTTCATACCGAATACCAGTATTTTTTTTCCGTCATATTATGAATTTTTAATAAACCTGGTATACCGGTGTATTTGACTACACAGCGCTTGGAACGCTGCGCCGTGAGACACTGTTTCCGACCACAAAATTTTGAGTGAAGCACTTCTAAACACACATGGTGCAACTCCGTCACTGTGAGACGTGGTGAAGAAGTAAATTTGGGGGCAGAACGAGAAGACCGTGGAAACATGGAAGAACTAGAAGACTAGAAGACTAGAAGTCCACATTTTGTGGGGACAGGCCCCGTTTTGGACAATCCGTCACAATCGTACGTTTTGGACAAAACTGTCCCCGAATTTAGCGTTTTATGAAGGAGAAAAAATGCTGCGCACAGACTACAGCGATAGTTATTATGGTACCCGGTCACACTGCATACATACATACCAGTTTAAACGTGTTTAAGCAGGACTCTTAAGTCTCACGCAGGATGAGACATGCACATTTCAATACGTTCACCCACTCTCACGCCACACATCACATTTCTCACGCCAAAGACACACTCGCTAAACATAGACTTAAAAAGATAATAAGTAATGTATAAGTAGACGGGTGAGGGCAGGCTTCACCATCGATCAATCAGAAAAAATCCTGGACCAATCAGCCAATCAGAAAATATCCTTAACCAATCAGAAAATATTTGTTGTTATCAGGTGAAATAAAACTGCCTTAACCACGCCTTCCACAAATGCATGAAAATGTGCACTCGTCAAAGAAGAATCTGGTAAACACGCCATCACTTAATTTATTATTATTATCATGGTTGGTTATCTTTAAACAGCCACCTCCCATGCCCAGTAAAAATCTCACTCCAAACTAAATTCAAAACTTGGGAGCCCTGGTTTAAATATGAATATATGTCAATATAAATGAAACCATAATTGTCCCTGTTTCTTCAGTTCATCTTGGTAACATTTGATGACATTTAATTATTTTTTCTCCAAGCTGTAAATGTCCCCAGATTTCATCTTAGAACATATTGAGAACTTGTAATTATTCATGAAAAATAAAAAATAAAAAAATACCATATTATACCGTGATACCATCAGAATTTTGAAAAATATCATGATATAAATTTTTGGTCATATTGCCCAGGCCCAACCTGAACTGTATTCCACTATAGCTGTGTGTTGGAATTTAGCTTTACTGCTGGTACCTTAAATAACATAAATGGGTCTGGTACCCATGTAGGTTACATTAAGATGAATATAGCTCCTAGAATAAACTTTGTTAGCTCAATGATCCCTCTGTCTCCCCCTGCCAGATACCTGAACAAACTTCACTTAATAATCGCCAAATTCATTTGAAATGGGAAATATCCATGTGTTAAATATTCAGCACAGCAGTGAAAATTACATGCTAACTTTGCAGTCCCCAATTTTACTTCTGGTCCTTTATTCTTAGACCATTGACCAACTGGTTTGGTGGAGCGGAGGTAAAGAGTGAAGGTCTCTTGGCATGCACTACAGGAAAAAATAGTATCTCCCTGCAATTTACGAAGATATCCTTTTTTCAAAAGTCTCTATTAACAAATTGTGTCCCTACTTATTGAAATCTTTCGGGCAGCTGAAAAATTTGGTAATATTTCCTGCTGACGGTGCCTTCATTCACCTATATTTAATAATAAGAGCCTGCTTAAGGGGGCAATAAGGGGTGGAACTCCATAACTTCTAGAAGAGTCATTGGTGACCTGGACAAACTGGAATCTGTCTGATAGGATTCAAACTAGAAATCTGGGGTTGTTCTCATTTTCTTCGATTAATGTTGAATAATATGCTGTTCTAATATTATGGAATGTTTTTTTTTTAATAATAAGCCACCTTGTTCTTATACTCTTGTGGCCTACAGTGACCAGGCCATTGGCACAATTGTACTCTCATGGGAAGACACATAGTCTTGTAAGAATTCATATAGAGTAAAGGTCTCAGCACAGAACACTATGAGGGCATCCAGTGTTCATGATAAATGACTTTTTTAGTTAAAAAGTCTATGATCTACTTACAAAGGGAGAGGGGAAATCATTATTTGGGACTGGTTGTATTTTTACAATACATTCACATATGAAATGGTTTTATTGTGTAAGTGGTATCTACATGTCTCTGCATACGTAGGTCCAGCAGTTATTCCGTCTTTCAGCCCAAGTGTACCTGTGTCAGCCTGTCATTAGCACTAATATAGCTGTCACTGCAGAATGCTTTCCTGCACTTGAGTACTGCTGTATTGGTTGTGCAAGCCCCTCTCTTAAGCTTCTTGTTTTTCCTCAGCTGCTCCTATCAGGCCGATACCTTGCTGTCAGTGCAACTGTCCAGCTGTACAGCGAAGCATCCCTGCTGTGGCATCCCTAATCAAGTCTTGTTTTGGTCTTCAACAGCTAGCAGTTGGACTTTGCTGAATAGCTTCAGAACTGTCGATACTGTCACACACTTCCACAAACAGGCTGCTCATGACAGGAAGTCATTAGATGAAGCCTAGCGCTACATGCATACAGCTTCCATGCTTCATATAATATCATTTTACACAGTAAAAGCACTGCTAGAGCCACATGAAATTGAAAAACATAACAAACATCAAAAATACATAATGATTTTAGGTGTGTTGTGTACTTTCACAGCACTCTCCACAAAATGGAAGCATTCATTTAGCAACAGCTTCCAGCTCTATGCAGATATAGATTTCTTCAACACGATGAATAATCTCTCATCAGATTTAAAAAAACAAAAAAACAAAAAACAAAAAAAACTCTTTTTGCTTTGTCTGAAGTTGAAGCTAGTGAGCATATTGGTCTGGGAACAAAGATGACAGAGAGGGAAACTGCTGCACGATGTCCTGCTGAGATAACACAAGTTTCCCTGCCATGATTTTTTTTCTTCTTTCATAACAGCAACGCGGCAAAAACAAAACAACCACAGGGCCGTATTGTCTCCGACAGACAAATGCAAATGAACATATGAAACAAATTCTTACATTGATCAACTAAGCTGTCACGCATCATGTGAGCTCTTTGTTCAGATGAATCTTTCAATGTCTTACTTTAAATGAATGTAAAAAAAAAAAAAAAAAGGCCAAACTACGTGGACCAGGCCTGACTCACACGAAAGCAGTGGTGATAATTGTGTTTGTTGGATGATTAAGGAGATTTCAGGAAACAACTTGTGCCTCTGAGCTTTGGTAGCTTCCTGTTGATTAAAAAGCCATCCATTTTAATGGCTTTGCTTCTCCCTTTGTTAACTAAACACATCTCTGTATAAGAAAATGGCACCCAAATGAATGGTACTATATTAAAGGGGAAATAGCAGCTCAAAGTGGTAAGACAAAGGAAGGGAAAACACATGAGTACACAGAAATGTCTGGGATATGGAGATTTGCAATCTTCTCAGTATGCCGCTCACAGTAAGTATGTTTTCCAAAACAAGTCAAAGCCAGTGTTGTATTAGCTAGAAGTTGGTTAATTCGTTTTGACAGCTATTGTGTTGTATTGTTACAACAGGCCTTTTTTTGGTGAAATGTTTAGTTGGTTTAATTTCTTTCTGTAATACAATCCTTAAAGGCAATATTCACTAGCAGTGTCGAGAGTGCATTTCTGTGCTGTAATTCTGCTATTTTTAATTTACTGAAGGCTTGACTATCCAGAAAATGTTGCTGTTCATGAATTTTTTATTTCTTTAAATAGGAATAGGTGCTGTTGCTTTTGCTTTTGTGAGATGTACCGCAGCACTTCATCCCCTCCATGTTAGACATGTCATTAATCATGTCAGTACTTCTAACTGGTTTTAGACACTCTTCGTCAACATTCATAGTCATACTCGTAAAATAAACACATTATTATTGAGTAACATATACATGACAAAATGACGTAATCAAATGCACATTTTTAATTGCTATCTATTAATTGTTAAATAATATCATTTTTTATTTTCATATTCATATTTTTCAAAGAAAATATGACAAAATACTTGGACATACTGGCCTTGAAAGCTATGTCTGTTTGTTTTATTCTAGCGAAGCTACAGACATGCCAGCCCTTTCTGAACAAATCCATTATCTGCTCTTATCAGATAAAGACCACAAAATGGCTCTCTCAACATAAGAGCTGTCCTTGTGACTTCCTGAATATCCAGGAAAACTATTTGATATACAGATGTAAAAGAAGGTGAGGTGTGCAAATGGAATGTTTGATCTGAAAGATCCAAAAACAGAATCTCTCTCTTTTTTTTTTCTTTTTTTTTTGTGCGGTAATATAAATGTAAATGTGGCATTTGGCAGGCTAATTTTGTGGGTGACAATAATGATGTTGTTTTAACCGCTGATATTTGTGTTGGATTATGATTTACTCCACAACTACACCTACCACTTGAAACGCTCTTGAGGAGGTGCTTGTGGTATTTTCACAGCTTTGATCAGTGGTGTATTTTATCTTAACATGAAGCCTGGAAATAAGGGAAACAACCAAACAACAACCTCCGAGGCTAAAAATGAAGCCATAACTACTGTGTTTGAGATGTGAAGGACATCACAGAGATGGCCAACTGTGATGCCCTTCACATCTCCAAAACCAGACTTACTCCTGCCCTGCCAACAATCCTTTAGTCCAAAGTGCAGAATTGCTGTTCCCACTGAGTACAATACTGTTATAAGTAACAATGAGTTAAAAATATATTCTACAGTGGCCCTCAGTGGAAAGAATTCTGACACCTATGCCTTAAATGATCACTTGAGACTGACTGTAAAAGCCAGTCCCTGTAGACCTCTATTTTATGGTAAATGGTCTTCTATTTATATAGCACTTTTCTACTTGTTGTTATTCAAAGAGCTTTATAGTCACAATGTCACATTTATGCACTCATTCCCACAAGCACACAAACATTCACACACAAGTTCTATGCACTGGAAGCATATTGGTGTTCAGTGTCTTGCTCGAGAAAGCTGTTTTGTATTTTAGGTGGGTGGCTAGGTTGCTAGCTGTCTGCCTTGGTGTCATGACGGAGGCACCAACAAGCCTTTAAAGGCTGGAAGCCATCGCAATGAGCTTCAAAACCACTCTTCAGTATACTTATGCTTGATATCATGGAGGGTTTATCCATGCTGACTAGCAGTCCATGAAAACCACTAGTCTGGCTCTGTCCAGCAGCAACAAAATATACCTATCAGCATGGCTAAAGGTCATTAATTAAAACATTATCATAAAAATGTTACACGCCATTTGTTTTTCATGGGATTACAAGGCTACTCATCCAATAAATAACAAAGTAAATGTGTTAATTTAGTAAGCTTTACAGTTGTTGGCACATTGTTTCAAATTGTTACACAGTTGGATTCCACTTTCCGTAATAAGATAACCAGGTGCCAGTTAAATCTTTATATTTAAAGACAGATATGACAGTTTTGAACTCAAATCTTGAAACAAATGATGGAAATATTCCTAAAAATTGTGCATTAAAAATTATTTTAGAATTTTTTATGCAAGAAATTCAGACCCAAAGCTAAAATGGACACGTTATAGTTGCTTTTTAAATGATCCTGCAAATGTCATGCTATAAATCTCTTTTCATCTTGAAGCTCAGTGTTTTTCAAACACACCGACTCCACTCTGTTTTGTTTCTCTTTGTTAAAGCGGATTGCTTTTCTGAGAATGCTAACAGGCGTTTTGTGGGCAGCATTTGATCCTGTGGAAAGTGTGCAGAGCTAAAAGGTTCGTTGCTACCTTTACGGAGATAGAATGATCCCTCGTGGGAATAGTGTGTCCTCCCCCTCTGTTGCTTCCATATCAGAACTCAGCAACAGAAAAACAAGGTGATTAGAGAAGCAACCATACAAACTGTGTGGTTTACCTCCAGACGCTTTTATACGAGTTGTAACACTGTGCCATCTCCAACACGTACATTTGCTATCTTTGTCACACAACTTGAAATTTCCCAGTAATTACAGGTGTTTCTCATTACGAGGTGTTCGAATCAAGGTTATTTTCTCTTTGCGCTGGCGGATGTTTAAAGATAAAGAATCATTTAATTACTTTGAAGCTTTCATGCAAGGTCTGCGTGGGCAAGCTTGTGTTTTTAACTTTTTACCTGTACATATGGATTGTCCATGTGAAATGTTAATAGCATCCATGTCTCACAAAACTGAGAGCACTTTTCAACAAGCACATCTCGCCGTTGCAAATTAGGCACGGTGAATTACAGATCAAACTATCTCTTTTCTGATCTCTGCCCAGGAAACAAACTGCCACTGTTTCATGTTTTGATCTATCCTCTTAAGATAGACTGATAACACAGAGACACGGCTGAAATATAAGAAGATACCACAGCAACTGAGGGTGTAAAACTCCCTCAGAACACCTCCCCAACCCCCAAAGTTCATATCTTCAGCATCACCGCATCAAGTGTCTTTGCTGAAATGTCACAGATATGACAGGTGATAATTTACAATGGCAGCTTCAGGGTAGAGGACGGAGTGTTGGCACAATCTCCATCCATTACATCCCAGTATGTGTGCATCTCTTTATGGCATAGATAAGCAAGCGGTTGTTGGTTTTAGTGCTGTCTTGTTGCATTGCGTGCATCTCATCTCTGCTTGACGGCCTGTTATGAACTCTCCTCAAACACGTCATTGACAAGTGTCTTCAGCTGCCTTGTGTCTCCTTGAAGTGAGGATAAATTACTGTGTCCGCTTGAAAGCGTAACAATATAAATGATTTATGCCACCCAAAAGTCCTCTCACAGATTCATGAACTGCTGCATATATAGCTGTAGCTGGCATTAAATGCATAAACAGATGAGCTAACGCTGTGAAGCTCACTGTGAGACCATGCGTGAATGCACCTGCCTGTCGAGGGGATGAAGAGCTCTTTCTGGCATAAAGGTTGTGAAGTTTCTGTGGCCAGAGGTTATACACTATGTGGTCATACGTGGTCCTGCTGTCAACTTTTATAACACAAACACTACTTGAAATCTGTATTGTACAAATGCACATTTGCATAGAGAAATTGTTCAGGTTGATATTTTTCTGTCACTATGGCAGCACTATAAGACACAAACAAATACTGACAGAGCAACAAATATTACGTCAGTTGTGGTCTATTCATGCAGTTTATTTGCCATGAAATGAGAAAGAAAAAAAATGGCTCTGATATGACTGGATGGCAGAAGTTGGAGGTGGAGGTGAAGAGAAGCTCTACATTTAACAAACTCACTAACCTATAGTCACAAGCTACTGATCCCCATTCTGGTGTTATTTTTAAATAAAATAAGATTTTAAGGTCAACTCAATTAGCCTGCATCCCGTTCCCAAATTGAAAACGTATTTGCATTTGCTTTTCAATACTCTGCAGTCAGTCAGCTGTGGAGAATTTGTAATGCGGTCGTAGGTGCCAAAGCTTAGATATTTCTTAATTACAACATAATTGACGGCTAATGTTTGTAGCAGGCAGGAGAGTTATTGGTGGTGCAGCAGCATAGATAGCAGAAGTAAGACTTGACTATGGTTGAGCAGCTAAGTTATTATTTCATTAGACCTTGGGATACACGCGGGGAGCTCTGATATGGGCACACGGCTATCAGTTTGGAAAATCACACAGAGGTTATGTTTACATGGTAATCGGCATTCAAAGTGCACGGGTCATGATCAGGAGAATTAATCTAATTACCATTATCATTATTTTATTATTTGATAAATTGGCTGTCTTGAACAAATGCTCCCTGAGGACATACACTTGGAAGAAATCTCAGAGTGAAAGTGGTTCTGCGTAACAACTTGCCAATCATGGCTATATTAAGAATATAAAGTCTGGGGACCATGGTGATGCTACAGCACTTTGTCAGATAATAAGACGTGTTGTTTCTTATGCCTTTCGCTTTAAAAGGGATGTCAGTAAAAGTGTAATAAAAAGACAGATTTAAAAAAGGACCCTGACATTCAGTCAAAGCTCTGCTGGTGAGCATTTCATTAAAAATCGCAATCTATGAAGCAGCTCACTTCCTGCAGCTGTTGACATTAACAAACACTGAAACAGGAAATGCACTTGGACCTATTTAGACTGCAGTGTTTAAGATCTAGCCTGCTAGAGCACACTCAAGTAGATCAGAGTGTATGTGTGTGTCTGTGCACCTGTAATATTGATACAGTGCTGTATATGTGACTCAGAAGCAAGGGAGGGTACAAAAGTAAATTGAATGAGGTATTGTGATCAAAGTCCTGTATTATTAGTAGTGCATTGATATTTCGTTCTGTGACAGTATCTGTGATGTTTATTACCTAATGACAATAAAAAACAAGTCTAAGTGTATTATCAAATGGCAAAAACTGTTATCACTCATGATTAAATAAAGAGCTTGCGTTTTTGCACAGTCTTCAAATTGAGTATTTTTTAAACAAGCAATGTTCTCACAGAATATATTTCACGTAAATCTGACAGCAGTTTATAGTTCAAGTAGATCTCAGGTCAGTTTTTAGTTCAGTGACCTGATATTAGTTTGAACTATGAATTGACCTGAAATTGGAACTATAAACTGACCTGTAAACTTGACGTCAGTTTACAGTTCAAAGTGACCTCAGGTCATTTTACAGTTTTGATGGATATTAGGTCAGAGATCAGAGATAAGCAACAAGATAACCTCTGTGCAATTCTTTGTCTTCTTTTCAATAACTCTACATATCTTAGCTGTAGGTGGGCAAGAGGAAGGGTACAGATTGAGCAGGTCATTGGTCTATCACAGGGATAAAACAAATACACACCTACGGCCAATTTCATCACCAATTAGCCTAACAACAAGAACCCCATCTTTGGACTGTAGGAAGAAGCCAGAGAACCCAGAGAAAACCCATGTAGACACAGTACAGATCATGTACAGAAAAGACCCACCCACAGGTTGGTACCCAAAACCCTCTTACTATGAGGCATCAACAAAAGATCCACCTCATTGGAGAATATTTTTCAGCAGTACAATCAACAAATTACAAGTCTGTTCGGCAGAGTATTGTTCTTTAAATTTGCTAATTTAATGTGATCAGTCTGTTGCCATCGACACAGTACAAAGACATGCTGTTGAGAGGCTGTTCTGAATGACATATTTCCAGTCTGATGCATTGTTGGATATATGAATCACTATTAACAGTGATGTTTGTTGAAGGAAACAAACCAATCATCCACATATTTGGAAGTTGGACATTAATGATAACTGTTAACAAGTAATTTCTGATGGGGACATTTACCAGAATACCAGAATTTACCAGAGAATAACCAGTCTTCTATAAAAGAGAAAATTCCATGTGAAACCCAAAGCACAACAGTTTTGGGTTTATGGAGTAATAATGAACCCTTGAATAACAGCACAATTAAATGGACACCGAGCTTGCTGCTGCTACGCACATTTCATGTTTTGTGTTATTTTTTTTGTTTGTTTTGGTGCCTGTGGAGTCAGGAGCTCGTTAAGGATTTTCATATAAACGTGAAAAATAAATGATGACATCTTGGCCTCACCTTGGCTCCTTCACAGTTCTTTGATATAATAAGCAGTTAGTTGCACCTGAGCCCTCTTTTTTCATTCACTCCCCTCAACTGTATTTTAACCCTGGGATGGGATGACCTGTAGCACCTGGCTGAAAGCTGCTGACTGACAGCATAATTCATAGTTGTTCATAATGATCGGTTTAACTCTGGCCTGTGTAACACACACAGGACAATGGCTAATGTCCTTCAGTGTGACTGGAAATAATAACAGTGCACACTCAAATGGACCACACAGTGTGGCATTTTGCACAACTGTCTAGATGGATTTCCCAGATGTTTACATGAGAGACATCAAGGCAGGTAACAAGCCAAATGTGTTACACACTTATTATTTCAAAGCTGTCTCGTAGAGCATTGTATGCATGTGTTGGCACATGGCTAACTGAATCAGACGTACCACGTGAATCTACCTTTCTCATACTGTACTGGTTCTATACAATCTTAATTTAGGTTGACTGTTGTAGCAGTATTGTCCTTCTCGCTTACCTCCTGTGATGCAATCAAAATACTCATTCCATCTTCATTTGCACAATGCAAATTAATGGGATACATGGTAGATTGCTTATTCCAGGAGGACCCTGGTATCCTGGGTGTACACTACATATGCCCCTCTTTGCTCTTTCATAATAAGAGAGGGAATTGCTACTAATAGTCTGGTGGACCCTGGTGCTTCTGCTTTTTTGTTTGCCGTGGGACCTCAGACAGTAAATAATCAGAATGAGTTATACATAATGGTCTGCTCGGCGTATCCTAATACAAATGGAAAGCTGAAACAATGCAGCCTAATGAATGAGAAATTTAATGTATCTGCGTGCACAGTTTGCTCTATACATGAATGCTGTACATGACACTTTATATCCTCTGTATGTGTGAAAAATGGAAAATTATACAATATGCATACTATAGTCATAATGCACCATTTCAGGACTGGTACACTGCATCAGCTTTATTGCTAAGAAGGTGTTTACATGGGAGACTGGTTTAAAGGATGTAAGCATGATACACATTACAACAAAACTCAAGATTACAGATTGAAGTTGTGTTTATAATCATTTCTACACTGTTATAAATAACATACAGAGGTGTAAAATACAGTTTCTCTTAGTCACATGCCGATTTTCAACCTAGTCCTGACAGTAGACAAAGAGAACCCAATCAAACAAATGAAACAGAAATATATAAAAGCTTTTGTGTTTGTTAATTCAAGGAAATTATACATGTGCTCATACATGTCTGTGAGGCGCAAAAGTAAGTGAACCCTTGATACCGAAGATACTGAGCCCTCCTCAGTATCTGGTGTGACCCCCTCGTGCAATAGTAACAATAATGATCAGTTGTCTACAACAAATGGGAGGAATTTAAGCCATTCCTCAATAAGAACTGCTTCAGATGTTGGTGGGTTTCCTCACATGAACTGCTTGCTTCAGGTCCTTCTATGTTATGTTCATTTGTTTGTTTTCTGTAACTGACAGGACAGGTCTCCAGAGAGACAGACAACCATTCAGACTCACATGGACACTTGAAACTGGAACCTTCTTGCTGTGTGGCATCCGTGCCACCACACCACTGGGCTGCCCTACTTGGCTAAAACTTAAATTTTGTTCTTCTTAAACATTTCAACCAGTGTAGAACGACTTGTGTGCTTGGGCTCTTTGTCTTTCTACATGACATGATATAATTCAGAATTCATCTACAGCAATGACACTGGGATGTCATTCGGAGTGTGTGGCCAGATGGTCTCAAGGAGAGGCAAGATGATCAGAACTGAAGAGGTCGACCTACCAGAGGGCAACATAGACGACATCCAAGTTAGCTACAAGTACCTTGGAATCTCACAGGCTAACTGAAACCATGAGGAGGCCACAAGGAAGTTAACCACAACCAAATACCTCCATAGAGTAAGGTGTAGAAGAACATTTTATTTCTCCCCTGACCCACCAGGAGGGGTCACTTAGTCGGAAAGTCCATGATGGATAGGACTGCTGTTGTTTCGTTTGCAGATTTCTGAGACCATAAAACAAAACCATAAAACAAGCTTTTAAGCACATTCCCATGCCAAAAAACAAGGATTTAATACTTTTCACCAACAGGCACCAGAGATAAGAATGACCAGACTTCTCAGTGCCTGGACCTCCTGGAGATAAAGATCGAAAATAAATTAAGAACTGCAAGATCTTTCTCTGACTAGAACTACAAACTACTAAATGTACACTTGTAACCAAAATTACAATGTTTAATCTATACTCAGCTTGTGATTTTTGTCAGTTTACAGTTTTGTTCGTTTTTCTATCTTGAAATTAGACAATGTTAGATGAAAGTATTTTTAATCATAAGTCTCTGCCATGGAGTCATACTGCCATCCAGAGGCTAGTTAAAGAAATGTCTTTGGAATGTAATTTTAACAAGTAAACTGTTATAGCGTTTTAATACATCTGTATTCTACAAAGCAAGACTTGTTAGCCTAGCCAAATATAGTCTTCCTTTCCTTCTGGTTGATATTAGGTTTTAGCTATTAGCTATTGTTTAGTTATATGAATTAGGATTTTGAGGAAAGTCGTAGAAATTAATGAATGTTTCTGATAAGGTGTTTTCATGTTGACATGATGTTTCATTGAAAGTGTTTGATTTCATGTCTCTCTCTCATCCTATTTCTGAGTTTAACATTGTGAAAAGTACAACCATTATTTAATACTCTCTTATGAAAGCACTGATATGTAAATCATCAAAAGGCGCGAAGACCAGTGTCATAACAAAGAGACACACCCTGGAGAGTTGATAACCAGAGGCTGGTCAGCCTCAGTTTTCAGTTTTAGTTTTTCACCACATTTAATGCACAATTTTTCAAAGTACAAGCTGAATTTTATTTTTACTGTCAAGACAGTCACACATTAATAATATTTTTGAAGATATTTACGATCGGCCATTGGAAGTATTTTTTTTCAATTTCATCACTGACAACCAGTTTTTAACACACATCATCAGACTCTCTTTGTCTACATAATGCTGAGGAAGACTCCAGCTGTAACCCACTGTAACTGAGGTCCAGAACTACATTACTGTCCATCAGTCTGCTCTCAACACTTTAGTACTGCTGGTTATTCCCGACGATACCGCTGGGGAAGATCGAGCTCACCAGGACACCATTTGGTCCCGAGTTGTTTGGAGCAGCATCCAAGGAGTTTCCATAAGTAGACCATCAGCTTCGTATTTGAGCAGAGTTGATGATCGTGTTATAACTAAAGAAACCTTAAACAAATCTAAACAATTATAATTTAAGAAATTAGGTTCCGTTTGTGTTCTCAGTTTCGTTCATACTTCTCACCTTCATTAAATTCATTTATTTCTATATTCTCATCATTTTCCATTACTTTGTTATATTGTTCATCATCTTGTTTATTATTCTCTATTCACCTTTGCAAATAAACCACATATTTCACTAAAGTCGTTGTCAGAATTGATTAATTCTTACAGTGTACAATGTACTCTGTAGGTGGTGCCCCCTATCGACAAGTGCAGTTATTACACTTAATTGTGTAATAATTTGATTCCCCTGCAAAGGCAAGTCCTGAAAATGGAATGGTAAGAACAAGATCCAAGCCATCAACATGTATGCATTATCAGTCATTAGATACCCTGCTGGGATCTAAAGCTGTCCAAAGCAGGAGATAGAAGCCACAGATATCAAGACAAGAAAGCTCCTCACCATGCATGGAGGGTTTGACCCCAAGTCTGACAAACTGTATGCTAAGGGGAAAGAGGGAGGCTGAGGACTAGTGTGCATGAAGTCCACGGTCCAGGATGAAACATCGAAAATCCAAGAATACATCAAGAAAATGGCCCCAAATAATGAACTGCCAAGAGAATGTGTCAGACAACAGAAACCCAAAGAGAGTGCAGAGGAAGAGGAGCAGACAACCTGGAGGGACAAGCCCCTATCCCCATGTACCACTGTCAAATTGAAGAAGTGGCTGATATTGAGAAAACCTGCAGACTGTGCAAAGATGCCCCTGAGACAGTCCAGCACATAGTAGCAGGGTGTAAGACACTATCCAGATCAGTGTACATGGAGAGGCACAACCAAGTAGCTGGGATAGGGTACAGGAACATCTGTACCCAATATGGAATATAAGCACCCAAGTTCCAATGGACCACACCATAGAAGGTGGTCAAGAACAACGGGCAAAGGTTCTTTGGAACTTCAGTTTCCAGACTGGGTAACCGACTGGACATAGTTGTGGTGGACAAAGAACAGAAGAAGGTGATGGTGATAGATGTGGCAATACCAGCTGAGGTTGAAGGAGCAGCTGGCACGGTTGTGGAAGGTTAAGGTAAGCGTGGTCCCCATATTAGTAGGAGCACTCAGGGCAGTGACACCCAAACTGGTAGAGTGGCAGATCCCAGGAGCAAACACCTGAAGCCTCAGTCAAGAAGAGCACAGTCTTAGGTAAAGGTAATACTGCTTTCACGTCGAAAATCCCAGGTTGATTCAGCATTTTCAGACTCGGGTCGACTCGCCTTTGGTGCGCTTTCACAATATCAGAAGTCCCTTGTCAGACCTGCTGCTGTGAGACCTGCGTGCCGGTTTTTTCCTCCCTCATATGTCATCGTCACGTACATTGCAGATAAACGATCGGCGACATGGTGTATTTTTTTTAACGCTTTCAGTTTGTTGATGACCTGAAGAATGCAGCGGTCACACCCCTGCTCCTTCAAAAGTCTGCTGATATTTGTATAAATCACTCTGTCTCGCACAGTTAAAAAAAATGTGGGATATCTCTATACAAGCTGTATATAAACACAGTCAAATATACATTCCCTGATCGGTCCAGTTTCCCAAACAAGACGTAGCCTATGCGCTTCCGTTAACGATCGTGTAACAACACATTTGATTTGTTTGATTAAAAAAAGTGAACAAAAATCTCTGCCCTTCAGAGATTGGTCTTTATGGGAGTAGACTAAATTTGTTTTTGAGCTGAAGCTTCTATAGTGATACAGTCTGTCAGGCCGAGTGACAAAATCAGCATGTAACTGGCAGATACATCAACATCAGAGCGAAAAACCCAGTCAAACTACCCAGGTTTTTGGTGAAAGGGGCTTAAGATATTGCGTAGGACCCTCCAACTCCCGGGGGACCCAAGCTTGAGGATGACACAGATACCACCCCATGTGAGTGAGAGGGACGTTTTACATATTATATATACTGTATATATATACCCATTAATTTCCACAAAATTCATCAGAAGTCATCAGCTAAAACACATACATACCTGCACACATTTTCTTTAAAAAGGTTGATACCCCTTGATATTATCAAACTGTCATAGTTAATAATGCTATTAAGTAGCCTACAGTTAGCTATAATCAGTTAACTTGGAGTACACTCTCAATAATGTTATATCCTCTTCCACTAAATATATAAGATTGTACATGCAAAAATTTTAACAAAATTAACGGAAGAAAATTAATCAGTAATTACATCTGTACAAGCAAGACTGATATGCAAGACATAAAGAATATAGAAAAGAAGAATAACACAAAAACACTATATCTAGGGGAGTAGGGAGTAATCACTCTCCATGGAAGAAAGAAGCCCGGATAAAAAAACAACCCACACACTCTCTAGAAATCATCTTAAATGTTTTAATACAGAATTTGTGACAACTGAAGGGTATTCAGTTGGTTATAACTCACAACCTCACCATTAGATGCTATTAAATATTACACACAGGTCCTTTAAGGGCACAGACACACCAAATTGCCATCAAAGAACTCTAAGACTGACTGTGAAGTTTTGCACTTGCATGAAAGGAAGTAACTTTCCATCCCAACAGGTGTCTGTGTTGGTGTCAGTAGAATTCGTCATTTAATAGTTAAAAAACCTTCAAGCTGCTATTAGCTGGAAGACCACAAACAGCTAGCCTCCTAGCTATAGTCTATTCATTTCAGATTACCATTCAGTGAAAACATTTCAGATGAACAGTCTGTATGTGCCCTCTCACCTTTGCTCAGCCAATCAGATTAATTTCTATCACCGACATGCTCAATTTAACAAGCCGAATAAACTGAAAAGCAACTGTCAGAGGTCAGGCTTGTGGCTACAGTGTGGCACACACCACAAAATCTAGAGTGACAGATGCCTGACCACCAAACACTAGACTGTAGACAAGTAAACCATGAGGATAGGAAAAACACACTGTAAGATTCCTCCATGAGGGCTAGGTATGCTGCACATCATTACCTTCACCTCACATTGCTTAAACAAGATGATGTCACTACCATTCCCCTCCATCTATCACTACTGCATGATTTTAAAATACAAGAAGAAGAAGACCAAGAAAAAAAGAGAAGCTGAGCTGAAAAGTGCCGGCACACTATGAAATTAGTCCCAAATGTATGTGCAGAGGACAGATACCTCCACTAACAAGATTGGGGTAATCATTGTATTCATAAAATCACAATAGAGCAGCAATAGAAGCAGTCTCATGTAGAAGTAGATGTGGAGTTCAGCTCCTTAATTTTGGAGGACAAAGCACCCATTTATTCCTTGTTCCACAGAGGGAGAATCTGACTTAAGCAATGAGACACTGCATGAATTGAATTTTGGGTATTGTGGTCCGAATTACGTTAAATAATAAGAATTTTTAAAAAGTCTGTTCATTGTGTTTAGTATACTTAATCTGTGTATGTTAGTTTAAGTCAAACTATAGTGGATGATATCATGAGACATTTAGGTTTTTAATGAGCGTTATTGGAGGAAAGCAGTGGTAAGGAATAACTGGAGGGCTTATAAGGCGCTATGAGGGGAGGAAATTGCAGCAAAAATGTCAGGTTATGGTGACAGCTCTGGCTTTTGATCAGCACATATCAGTGTGGCATGTTGTGGCCAGTGGATGATGAGGGGCTGGAGGACAGAAGAAGATCTGTGCATACAGGAACAGCAATGAAAGGCTTTGTCACATCTGTTAGTCACAGCCCTCCTGTCAAGATACATACTGGCTGGACACTGATGTATGAATACATTGTAAACATCACATCATGCACATTGTATGCTTACATACACTATTTCGCCAATAGCTTTCACTCACCTGCCTGTACATGCATATGAATTCAACTGACATCCCATTCTTAATCCATAGGGTTTAGTATGACATTGGTCCACCCTTTGCAAGTATAACGGCTTCAACTCTTCTGGGAAGGTTTTCCAAAATTTTGAACATTTTTCCAGAAATGCATTTTTCTATACAGTCTTCGCTTTATTTCATCCCAAAGGTGAATTGTGGCTGAGTTGCTGTCGTTTCCAATCACTTCCACTTTGTTATAAAAACACTGACAGTTGACTGTTGACCAGTAGGGAGGAAATTTCATGACTGGACTTGTTGCACAAGTGGCATCCAATTTCAGTGCTCTTGTGATCCATTGTCATTTTAATTTATACACCTGTGGCCATGGAATTGATTGGAACACCTGAATTTAGTTATTTGGCAATATAGTGTATTTATGGCAAAAATCTGTGTAACTGTGTTGGATAGCTGTGTCCAATAATTACAGCAAAATGAGGACATTTACAATTGAAATCTATAGTTAAGTCACAAAAACTGAAAAGACTGAGCATGTTTGAAGTAAAATATAATCTCTTCATATACAACCCATTAAATGTCCAAAGCTGTCCAGCCTAGGTGTGTGATGTTCAGCTGTCAAACTGTAAAGGTGGATTTTTTGTGTGTTCCATCGCAGCCCACAAACAAAGTTTTCCCACAGGTTGTAGGCAAAACCTTCACTGTCACAAACACACGTTTTTCAGTAAATGCTAGAAACACCATCACTTCACTTCAACATTAAGTCGTTTGATAACACTGCATCATGTAACGTTTTTATTTACCAAACATTACAGACATTTTATTTGTAACAAAGAGCAGAGCATCACATGATTCCCAATAACGACCACTACTTTCTAGCTGTGAAAAAATGTTTTGATAAAGTGAGTCCCTGTTTGTTTGTACTTAAAAAAAAAATGTGTGCTGTGTAATATTGGTCTTGTATTGTACAGTGTGACACCAATAGCTGATTAAACCTTTGGTGACTATAGACTGACTACTTTGAAATATTGACAGTGTAAGAAACAATGTGACTGCTACTACAAACAATAATCATGTTGCCCGGAATAAACCAAAAATGATTTAGTTCAAGCTCCTATTCCCTCTTTTCACTGTCTCAGTGCTCAATCATTTTCATGTTGTTGTGCTGGTTTTCATTTTTTTTTCTTTTTTTATTGATCTAATCTTGTGTGTGTGTTTATTGGTAATACGGCTAGCTGACTCTCAGTGAGACGCCTTCATGTTCTACCATTCAAAAAGTCACACATTAGTATTAGTATACAACATTAGTATTGTTACTGCAGTGCCTTAACATATTCTGAATTGTGAAATGAATTCTTGTTTTACTTTTTAAAATAAACTTTAAGTCAATTGTCCACAAACTACAGATAGCCATTAGTTCCCCACTGGACCACATGCCGAAGTGTCCTCGTGCTAGAACCCAGAATTGCTCCCAATACCTGAAACTGGTGTGTGAATGTGTGTGTGCCCAAATCATCGCCAAAGCCTGTTTAATTGCCAAGATTAAATGGACATTAGTATTGCACTGTTACTCAATATAATAGCCCATACTGAAAAACACAAAAGCATTCTGTCTTTGCATATTTGCCCAAAGCTGGATAATCATCAAGTGATATGATGAGTTTAAGGGAAGGACAAGAAGTCTTGTGCGGATCTATAGAATAAATTTTGTAGCATCAAAGTTTAGAGAAATGTTCTTCTAATGTTCTATTTCCAACAGATCCTACACTCTGCACTGGGCAGAACCACTCTATTTAATGTCTGTGTAATTGGTTAAGTTGGAATCCTGGAATCTGTAGTTTTAGAATTTGTAACAAAAGCTTTATTAGAGTCATCTCACGAGAAGTAACATAAAGGAATTGTATTTGACCAAAACCTTCAACAAAAGATGGGGATGAAAAACATCAATGTATGTTTGTTAGCAACATCTGAGTTTAAACAAATAATTTTAAACAATGGTTTCATAAATAAGAAAATGTTGAATGAATACTGAGACAATATGTTGTGGTGAGAACAGCTAAAACTGCTAATTTAAACATATTTGGCATCATATTAATTGAAATGCTACAATCCAGTGTCACAATTGGATGGAAAACTCATTAATGTTTTGCATGCCCAGCTGCAAAGAAATGTACAACACTTGTCACGCTATCGTATAGCTTCATTCAATCTCTGACAGCCACAGGCATCTAATTGTTGTAAATGTCAAACATGTTTAATTGTTTTCCTCATCTAAAAGCAAAGTGATGTCTTTTGTAACAAAAAGAAAGCACAAAGGAGACATGTCAGCTCATGAACGGACAGTTGCTTGTGGCTTCACACTTAAAATGTGTTGTTGGTCAAAGCAACCAGAGATAACGCACAAAAAATAAAAAAGCACTGACACAGTGTAACTGTGTGGCAGAGATTTAACAACACGTTGTTTGGGCTCTTTTCCCCTACTGGGACATAAATCACTCGTATGAATAATTAATAAATCCCGAGAGGACAAAAAGAAGAGATGCAAACTATAAGACAGTTCCCATCTCATATTTGTTTCTCTGTGAACAATTTGTGCCATGACTGCAAATATTTTGTCACTCAACTCTTGAGTTTTTGTACTGTTCCTTTTCCTTTGTGCATCCTCGTCCATCCAAGGAACAATAAAAGAAGACCAAAAAGGACTGCAAGTTCAGAGCTTGAGGAAACCAACCACACAGAATCACTGGATTTTACCAAAGGGAACAGATACAAATTTATGAAGCAAATGTAATTTGTGAAAACCCAATATAATTAATGTTGTGGAAACAAAAATACAATGTAATGACTTTATATGTATCTGATTTTGTCTAGTTTGTAAAAGCATGTGGTTGGCAGTGAGTAAATTAAAGGATACGTATAGGCAATAAAGCACACAGTGAGAATACATATTTTAGGTTGGAGACGCGTAGGCACACCCAGAAGACTTATTATATTTGAGCTACTTGTAGGCAAAAACATAATGACGAGATAAAGGCAGCTGAGGATCAAAGTATAACCTTTACGTTTTCAGGTGAAATATCCTCATGAGTATAAAACCCTTATGCATCCTGAATGAAAGAAATGGAGGAAAAACAGCATTGTCTGGTGTGACAGGATAAAAAATCGTCCTCTCCCACTGGCCTGGTAATCCTCAGGCGGATAATTAAAAAGTGTGTGCCACAGTCGAAAAGGAAAAAGAAAGATTAAAATAAATAAATAAGTGAGGAGAAGGGAAGAGGCTCTGTGCAGATCCCAGGGGGATCCATTAAAGAATGTTTTCTTGAATTGAGGTTAGGTGCATTGATCTCTGTCGAAGCTGGCACAGCTGAGAGTTAACACTCCCTGCCTGCGACTCTGACTCATTTCATACATTATTCCAATTAAATCACTGCAGCCTGCCTGGCTGACTGCCTTTCTGTTTTCGAGGAAAGATGGAAATGGCACCTGCCACACAAAATCCAGTGTCATCTAATATGACTAAAGGAGAGGTGTGTTCCCGTCAAAGATGGAAGACCAAAAAGAGGAAAAGGATGGCTGACAAAGATGATGTTTTGTCTACAACAACAGGAAACAATTGAAAGTCCATCATGATATATTATACACATTAGGTACACGTTAATAGGCATGCTGTCCTATATAGTAGGCCTACATGAGACTGCATGATATTTCCTCCTGAGGCCCAAGCATTTGTTTTGAGTGGATCTTAACTTCTTTAAGATAAGACTAAGATTTTTAGGTATTTGGGATTAGTAGGACCTAAGAAGTATATAAATTATAAGCATCATCTTTGAACTGGAAGTAGGTTTTTTTCAGTGTATATTACCATTTAAGTCCCCAATGTGCATGTCATATCAAACTAGAAAAGTTAATTAGCAATTACATAAACAAGTGTATTGACCCTTTGCTACCAGGACATGTGTCTCCTAAACTAAACGAAGCAAAATAAGTTGTTGCATACCTAAAACATAATGTCCCCATATGAGGACACAGGGTCTCAGGAGGATATTGAGTGGTGGAGGTTTGAGCGCTACCGCTGTTTTTGTTGCTGTTTGAAATGAAGGTGAACTGAAGTACCATTGGGTGAGTTTGGGGCGTTCATTTGTATGTATTAGCTTATGGGGCCATACTTATCTGTATCAGGCAACTCAACATTTAAATGATGTTCACTAAAAACTTTGACACTATTTCCAAAATGTGTACCCCTATTGCTGAGTTACAGTGCACTACACACAAATTGCTGGGATGTTTCTGTAAACACATTACTGGATTTGTTCATGGTCATATGTCTGGTTTATTTGAGGTACTACAAACACATTGGTAGGTTGTTTTGTGTTGGGTCAGTGATATTGAAAGGGCTTCATTTCTAGCTGAACGCTAGGGTTAATTTGACCCAACTCCTGGTTCATTCATTTCCCTACTCATTTATTGTTGAAATCCTGTTTTATCTGGATCTGAGTGACTGGACAGAAGGAGAGTCTCAGACACAAGATTTTACCAGTGGGTTAAATTGAATATTTTACCTACATTTTTAATAGTTTCTAACTTAATATAATTCACAGTCATGGTTCATAAGTGGGTTTAATGTTAGTAATAAGTAATCGCATACCATATGGGTCTGTGTGCAGTACAGTTCACGTTAGCTAGTGCTAGCTATCATATTACATTTGTCATATCATTTCAATAGAAATGATGGATAAGAGATGACAAGTATAAATGCTGGAGTGGAGGAGGAGGAGGAACAAGGAGGAGGAGAAGAAGGAGGAAGATTACAAATCACTAAAACAAAAAAAGAATCTGGAATTGTTGTTATTTTTCTTAACATCTTTTTTTATCTTAAGATGTGTGAGTGAATGTTTTGTCAAAGACAAAAATTGTGTATGCCTTTTAATTTTCCTCACTAATGGTGACTTCAAATGGGTTTACATTTACTGTGTTCACAAGAATGAAAATGATAAGGGGAAATTTTCTGAAAGATCTGACATGTGTTGTTCTTTTCTGTTGTATAAATGTTCATTTAGTAATGTAACGTAGTAATGTAGCGAACTGCATCCCTACCTCTACAGATGCTGCAGCGACCTGTGAGGTCTTCTTACATTGTAGTGTCACAGCTGCAAACATTACTCCCCCACTCTTTTTGTCTTATCTCAGGGAACTTTAATCATGCCTCTGCCCTCGCTGATTTCACACAGTATGTTACATGCCACACTGGGAGAGGTAGCTCTTTGGACTTATATGCAAACATGAAGATTGCCTACAGACGACTCAGGGACTCTGCAGACCAACTCTGTCAGGCGGTCATGTACGCTATGTACAGGACCCTAAATCTGGAGAAAGTTTCTGTTCTGTGGAAAACATCCTCTGTGGTTCCAGTACCAAAGACTGCACACCCCAGGGAGCCCAACCACTTCAGACCTGTGGCTTTAACTTCTCATTTGTTGATGACAATGGAAGATCTGATACTGAACCACCTTCAATCCCTGGTGAGGCGAAAGCTGGATTCACTTCAGTGTGAATATAAAACAGGCTTTGGGGTGGATGATGCTATCATCTACCTGCTGAACAGATCCCTCTGGCACCTTGAGGAGCCCATGTTTGTTGACTTTTTCTGCGTCTTTGACACTATACAACTGTTGCCGCTCAAGGGGAAGAGGGAGCAAGGATCAACAGCCAGCTGACTGCATGGACAATCGATTACCTCACTAACAGACCACTGTATGTGAGGCTTTCATGACTGTGTGTCTGGTGAGGTGCGCTGCTGCACTGGGGCTCCACAGGAGGCTCTACTCTCTCCATTCCTCTTCATCATGTACACATGGCACAACACAAAGTGCTGCCATATCCAGATGTTCTGGACCATATATTCTTTGTTGAATGTATTAAGTGATGGAAGCAATTTGGACTACAGGAAGGTGGTCTTTGTCAGCTGCTGTGAACTTAATCACCTTCACATTAACTCCTCCAAGACAAATGAGGTTGATATACTTAAGCAGGAAGGCCTCACAGACTGCAGATGGAAACAAATACCTGTATTTTCACTTGAACTATAAAATGCACTGGTTGACAAGAGGGACCAAACTTGTCCTTTGTGATATGATGTACAAGAAACTACTCAAAGCTTGTTATGACATGGTGGACATGAACAAACTGAACAAAGTGATTAGGAACACCAGCTTCTTCCTAGGCTGACCTCTGGACTCAGTGGAGCAGGTGGTCGAAACAGGATGTTGACCAAACTGTCAAACATCCTGAACAAATCCTCCCACCCCCTGTGTGAGACTGCTGGAACCTTACATGACTGCTTCACCGAGAGACTGCTGCACCTATAGAGCAAAGAGGAGTGCTTTTTGAGGTCCTTTGTCCCTAAAGCAATCAGACTGTTTGACATCAGCATTTGTTGCTAGTGATTCTGAGTTTCCCAAAGGGAACACCCTCTGCACAATACATATGTCTAGTTCTCAGGAAATATACTTATACCCTCAACAAACACTTGAATTTTATGTTACAATATATATATATATATGTATATAAATAATAACAGTATACAATATTTGTTGCACACGAAGCAATTATTAATTTTCAGGTTTTATAACTGACAAAAATAAAACAAATAATAGCAAATAAAAAGAAGAAAAAAAAGGCTACGCTGCAATTTTTAATGTTCTAATAATAATTTATAAATTATACCCTATAACCCTTCCAGTGCTGACAAAATGCTAACCAACAAACTGGTATAGCTAGCTATACTATATACTATATTTTGTAGCTCCTCTGACTGATGGGTTGTTATGTTTAGTTTAGGATTAGTCCAACCAAATCCACTGGAGATTTCAAATTAGTCTAGGGATGACAGAAGGTTATTTGAGGTGAGGGTCTCCTGCAGCCTATGCTGTCAACTCATAAGTAAGGAAAGTCGCTATTGGCTGTTGGAGAGGAATACAGTTGTGGGTGAGAGATAATGTTAGTGAAAAACACCCAAACACCCAACAAATTAACTTTCTTTTTACAATTTTTGTTTTAACGTCATAATATTGACCTTTGCCCTTTTTCTGGGCTTGGGACTGACAAAGAGACCCAACAGAGACCTTATGAACCAATTATGAACTTACATCACAGTAAAATATAACGATCAAATATGACCAATTTTAAATCAATATACATTAACATTAATGTAATAACCAGTTTTTTAATCAGCCTTTGAATTCAGGGTATGTGACAGAGAAGCACACACACGAGGTGAGGGAGGTGTGTGAGCCAAATGGCCAAATGCAGAAACAGTGAGATTTATTTTTGTGCAGTGATTTATTTTAGAGAGAGTCTGGGGGAAGTGTGGGTGGGTAAGTGATAACGTGGCCGTACTGATCAGACTCTGGCTCTAAAATCACAAGATGACGCTGCCCATATTCCTAGGAAAATAGTGTCAGTTTGCATATTTACAAACAGTCTATGGTTGACAAGAGTAATGAAACAATGAAACAAATGAGTTCCCACAAAGGGCTGCACACTAGAAAGCACTGGCCCACATTTGATTGAAATAATAAATGTTCAGAGAAGGAATATCAGTGAAACACTGAAATCAAGATACCTTATACTTGAGTGAAAATACTCTGCCACAGACTTATCTGATATGTGACATTTTTCCTATTTCTGAGCCTACTGAAATTATTTGTAGGCACTAGCGAAAGACAGAGAGGGAGACACAAAGACAAGACTGAATCAGCTGGAAAGAGCAGCAGAGTGGAACATTTGGCTAACAAGCAGTTTCTGAATGCTCTTTGCTGTTGTCTCAGTGGAAACACAGCACTTTGTGGTCCCATGCATGTATTGATCCTCAAGGGCTGTTGCAGCAAACACCCCAAGGGGACAAGTTATAAAGATGGACACAGACAAAATGGGAGGACAGAGGGGAATGATAAAGCGACATTGAGGGTGAAGAGATGCTGCTGTTTTCTGTACCATATCCATCCACACAGTAAACTTTAGATAGAAGTCATGGCTGTAATGAGTACACACAAACACAAGGCTAACTGCAGCAACCACTGAAGGAGAACACAACTCAGCTCATCATTGTTTCCTAATGGGAGAAGGTTGCATTGCTTCCCCAGCACTTCAATGTGTGTGTGTGTGTGTGAGAGAGAGAAAGAGAGAGGAAATAAATAAACAATGCACTTGGCAAAGGGAAAGGAGTAAACATTCATTATTGTAAGGTTTGAACATGTTTAGTTGTCACATGTAATTTGCATGTTTCTATTTATGGCCAAGCAAGCTTAGTCCTAATTAATGTGTGAACAGTACTCTTAGCATTCTTTATATTATAAATATGTAAATGAGTCTGTCTTTTGACGCTTCTTGTTTTAACTGTGCATCTTGGCTTTCACAGCATACATAGAAAACAACAGCCCACAGCTTCTGTGACATGCATTTGATAACATAATTTTTCTTTCATGGATGTTTATCCTCCATTGATTCAACTGTAATCACATTACAGGCAATCTAGTGAGTCATTTGACCTTCTCTGTATCCACAATAGGCACCAAGCTGTAATCTAATGTAATCTAATGTATGATATAATTACATCTATTGCTCTAGACAACATAAAGCCTAGAATGATCATATCTCTTAATAGAGGCCTAATACAATATTGGATACATGTGAAAAATTACATAGGGCGTTCACGGACAGTTTTTTTACCAAGCAAAAAAATTACATTGCAGAATACAGTATAAACACTGCATGATAAACAGCTTATAGCTGCATGCACTGCTGTCTCCCTAACAAGCATTTTGAATATTCATAAAGATGAAAAAGACTAATCCAAGATTTTCCTTGCGTCCCTACTTTCGGCCTGCATCTGCAAACTTTCTGCTTGTAAAAACTAATGGAAAATGCATGCAGGATTTCAGCAGAGGCTCCAATCCATTTTAATCCTGAAGGCAATTACGGCGTGGGGTTTTAGGGTCAGAAGTGCTGTTGATTGATGGGAAGAAAAAGTCACTTTAACAAAGTGCTGTGAACTTCAGCCACCTGGCTGCTGCACAAAGGGTGTTGTGTGATGCACCGAGACAAAGCTTTAATGCTTTATTAATGCATTGGATGAAAGAATACAAAATGGAGAATTAATGATTGTGTGTCTGGTAGGCCCTGTGTGTCAATATCTCTGCTGCCTTTTGAATCATGAATTAATTCCTTAATTTCAGTGGATCATTTGTTTCTCTTGCCTAAGATGAATCTGGTAACACCATCACCTGCAGCAGCACTTAAGACACACCTTTTAACAGTGATGGTGTCATTGATCAGTGACATATTTGCAATGCCTGAAAAGCCAGGCTTGTTTGTGGGGAGAATCATCTGCTTCACTGTTTTCTTCTTGCTCCCTTTTAAAAGCCACGATCTGTATCCTAGCAACAGGACTGACTCGCCCCCATCTCTCTGTATAGTCGGTGGCAGAGAGCAAGGGCGAGAGCGTAGGACCCCTACTGTCTCCTGTTGCTGTCAACACATACTGGCCAGATTCAGCTATGGACCAAGCTCCATATAGACAAATTCATGCAATGTGAAAATCATGAATTTGTTGTCTCACCTTGTCTGATACTATGCTATACTATATACTATATGCAGAGGGAGAAAGTGTATATGCGACCATACTCATGTATTGTGTGCTGCATTGTATGTATTGTTTAAGATTTATATGCATTTGTTTAAGGTAACTTTGAGAGCTGTGGATTCATTTGTGTTTTATTTGTGGGGGATGTGGTTTGTAGTACTAGTACTGTGTTATACTGACACGTTTCTATTCTATTTAGTGGGGCAGGCTAAATAGCAGAATCTCTTTAAGTGTTTTTATTGCAGGTGTATAATTTGTATATTTAAAAGAAAGCCATAGAATAAACCAGTAACTAAATATTTGCCTCAGTTCACTGAAGAGGTGTTAGGATGGGGGAGAGGTAGTAGGAGGTGAGGACCCAAACGCAGGACAATAGATGAGGCAGGAACTCCAAACAAAAAGGTATTTAATAATTAACCAAAGGTGCTGCCTACGGCAGGAAAACCAAAATACAAAAATCAAAAAGGAATCATGGACATGGAACAAGACATGGAAACATGGAACCTGGTTTGGAAACATGGAACCTAGCATGGAGAACGACGCAACAAGGAACAAATGGAAAGGCAGGGCTATACATACACAAGAGGGCTGAAGGCTGACAAAACACAGGTGAGACGCATGAGTACAATCAGCGCAGGTGAGACACATTAACAATCAAGAGACAAAGCGGCACAAGACAGGAAATCTGGAACTTAACAAAATAAAACAGGAAACACAACATGACGCAGACAAACATGACAAAACCACAAGGAACACAATAGACAGGAAACTAGGTAACATGACAAGATAAAAAAGGAAACTTCAAAACATGATCACAAAATAAAAGACAGACATAGAACCTTGACAAGAGGTTATAAAGCAGGAAACTCCAACTTGATTTCCTCTGACTAATTTTACTAAGTAAAACAACTTTTACTGATTTGTCTCTTTATTTCTCTGTAGCATATCAGACATTCAGTCTTTCCTACAGTTAATGCAGTGGCTGGAGCTGCAAGGAGTCAACAAAGCCCCTTTCACATTGACGAAAACTGCTTTTTGCTCGATGTCACTCGCCAAACGACCTGGGATTTTATCGGCTCGGCTTGACGCAGCTTTGATGTGAACAGGAATGCTGTGTCGACCCGGCTTTTCACTCTGATGCTAATATATTTGCCTGTTACATTCTGACTCGACGTCCTGACAGACTGTATCAATGCAGAAGCTTCAGCTCAAAAATAAGTTTTGGTCTACTCCCATCTGATCTCTGAAGGGCAGATATTTTTGTTCATTTTTTTCAATCAAACAAATCAAATGTCTTGTTACACGATCCTTAATGGAAGGGCATAGTTGAACGCCGACTGTGTGCGACTGTGTTTATATGCAGTTTGTATAGCAATATCCCACACTTTTTCAACGAAGCGCTCTGCATTCAAGGAAAAGAGGAGATTCGGTGTTAGATACAGTGATTTATTCTAATATCAGCAGCTTTTTGAAGGAGCGGGGGTTTGAGCTTTTACATTGTTATCAATGTATGTGATGACTTATGAGGGAGGAAAAAAACGACACGCAGCTCTCACAGCGGGACGTCTGACCTGGGACCGATGTGAAAGCACACCAAAGGTGACTCGACCCGGGTCTGAAATTGTTGTGTTGACCCGGGATTTTTGATGTGAAAGCGGTATTATACTAGAGTGTTTCCACTTAAGCCCCTTTCACATTGAGTGATGTGAAAGGGGCTTATGATTACGTGACAGTTTGGTAGACAGATGTTCAAAAAGTACCAATAACAGTATCATTTGTCCAGAATCTTATCGGTACAGAATCTTACCGGTACAGGTAAGATTTTGGACTGGTACCAAACAATACCGGTACTCCGTATACATCCCTAATCATGACCACATAACATAAAACACTGAAAAAAATACAAAATGTGGTGAGCGTTAAATGATACCAGATGGATCAGTCTTGTTCTGAAGTTAGATTTCAAATGCATGTCAGGAGGTTTTGCAATCTCCATCTCCACAAGACACTGAACAGACATTTGTCAAATCTACTAGTTCATTGTACTCAATTGCTAAACATTTAACACTTGATCATTTCCTTTTCTAACTGAAGGTATGACAGACTTTATTGTTGCCACAACTCACAACTTTCTTTATGTTGTGTCCATTAATTGAAAAATCCACTCTGTCTGTATTCAGTGAAGGGCTCCATGGGCTTTGTTAAGATGTGTGCCGTTTTAAGCAATGCCTCCAGTGACCTTTGTAGGTTCGGTGAAGTGGAAATGTTATCTTGTTAGCATGCTGTCCAGCTTGCTCATGTTTTACGTTCATTTACTCCTGTTTAAAGAGGACCAATGCAAATCTTCAGTAGACTTAAGTGCTATCTTATCTCTCTGGCTGCTAACATCCCTTCCTGTGCCTGCATTTAAAATCATTTGATTGACAACTGACTGACATGCTGCAATATTAGAGTGAATTGTAATTGGAGCAGGCTTCCTGCATTTGCTGTGTACTGTATTTTCTGAACCATTAAGGCTCAAACAGGTTGTAAAACACTGGTAACTCCCAGTAGACATGTTGGTAAAATGTATTTGTGTAAGAAACACTTCTCCGTAACAAACACAGTCCATCATTATAGCATACAAATTTTCCTATTCCCCTATAAGAGTAACAA
The DNA here is from genome assembly GCF_022458985.1 of Mugil cephalus. NCBI lineage: Eukaryota > Metazoa > Chordata > Actinopteri > Mugiliformes > Mugilidae > Mugil > Mugil cephalus. Next base: position 1,441,698 of record NC_061775.1, on the reverse strand, counting down.
TTTGACAGCCCCAGGAGAAGTCACAAATTGCACCTTATCAGGAATTAAGTGGCATCAAATTGGAAGTAAAAGAGAAAAGATATCTTTAAGGCCAAACGATGGCTAAAAAAGGATGTAAGCCTTTGTTCGTCCTGAATAAGTATTTTCAGCAGTCTTTCAATCCCATGCTCAACCTCCAGTCCTGGGACACATGAATGTCAACAAATAAAGAAAAGCAATGGGATGACCATCAGCCAAGTTCAAGCACAAAGTCAGTGTTGTTTCCTGGAATGTATCACAGCACATTGCATGTGTGCTTTCTTTGCAAAAACACTGTAGCCTTGTAGCTCAACTTTTTCCTTTTAAATGCGTACATTGACGAAGTTGCTGCAAAGCAGGTGCAACAAAAGTGCAAAAGAAAAATGGGAAAGAAGAGAATGGTTCTGAATGTTTTCCTACCAGTGTGGGATACTGTTGAAGAAATGTTCGAGAGTGCAAAGTTTCCATGATGGCCTAGTAAATGAATGGTTCTTCCAGAAAGTGGGTTTCATCAGGCCATGATGCCCTCTCCTGTTGAGAGTCATCAGCTGAGTTGCTGATTTGCCCTTGTTTCCTGACTCCTCAAGACTGGGCATGCAGTGACCAGGCTGCAGCACACCATAAAGGGAGGAACCATAGTACTTCCCCAAGGGTATATGAGAAAGAAAAACCTGATAGTAATTGCAGTTCTCGCCAAGACAATCAAATGTACTGTAATGGAAAGAACTTTGATTCCTGTTTATTTCTTTGGGTCAGATGATTACAAGACGTCCATAGTACTTGAAAGCTTTCTATGCCTCAAATGCAGGAAAATCAAGATGGGGGCGTTCAGCGTTTCAGTACTCACAGACGTGTCATTTAAATTCATTAACTATGAATAAGTCACAAAAGATATTTGTATACTCAGTGGGCAAATGGCTTAATAAATTCAACAAACAAACAGCACTGCACTCAAAGTAAAAAATGTGAAAGAATATGCAAAAGAGCAAACTCCAGCCGGTCATATAAAGTGAATTATCTTGATTAAGACACAAAAGACATAAAAAAAAACTTGAACAAGAGCTAAATTTTGCAACCTTAAAATACCTATAGATGAATATGATTTTAAAGGATTTTGTTTTGAAAAACACCAAATAGTTTTTATGCTTTGTAATTTATTACAGTGAAAAAGCTTTCCTCACCAAATAATCACATATGCCTACAAACCACAGCCACAATCACAAGTTATTATATTGTCCTGTCTATCAGAGATTACAGGTTAGCTGGCGCTTGACTACAGTCCTCACCTATCATAAAGGACAACTAAAAGCTTAACATAATTTAATCATCACATGCAGAGAGCATGCTGTATGCTGACAGTAGAAATTTTTCTTTTAAGTGTGTTTACATCAAATAATGCTCGCTATGTCTTAAGGTGTCTGACGATGTAACATAGGAGAAGCATTTTTCTGTGCCCACTGATGAACAATAAAAATAGTCACATGACAAGTTCATTTGAATGATTTAAAAACAGCTTTGCACAAGCCTTTCATTGCCTGCTTTGTCCTATAGGGTCATGGGGATCTGGAGCCTATTCCTACTGGTGGGGGAACAACCAGAAAAAGCACCCAAAAAGGACCCATATTGAGAGGGAAACAATCATTTATGAAAACCTTTCTTTAAAATTCATTAATTAACGTAAGGAAACCAGAGCACCTGAAAGATCACACAGAAAAGCACTGGTTATAATTAAAAAATGTGACTGTACCTGGCTATCACTCAAATTGAAAGGTTTAAATAATTTAAACAGATAAGTTCTAAAAAAACAAAACCAAAAACAAAACAACCACTCTTGCGGTACCACTGCTTGGTAACATAAACATGCCCTTCAATTTCATATTCATCAGGGATGCTTCATTGTCTTCAGTAGTTGTAGGATCAAATTCTTGACAATGACATAACTTCAAAAGGTGCTAGATAGAAATTACAAAAAAATAAACCTTTTAAATCTTTTAGGAAATTTTAGGAACTTTCTAATATTTAACCTTATTTGGTACTTTTTCTAATATAGTTCACAGTGCCGGGACCAACACATGTAAGTTTTATTTCCCCTTTAAGACTGGAGTTTATTGTTTCATCTTGCTTTTGGAGGCAGTTTGAAATTTGAAGAACTACAGTTTTTGAAACTTGCTCCCTGGCTTCATTGAACCATATCACCTACCAGACTTTTCCTCCTTTTAAAATGCAAATATGTATATTTAATTTCTTTAAATTAAGAGTAAATATGGACTGCAAATGTAGAGGCTTCATAAATTACGTAAGGGATTCTTTTGATGATTTCATGTGTGGCATTTTGCATTAAAGAGGTCACAGAACAGATGCAGATATGAAACAGTGGGAACAGAACAGGGGACATTTATAATTTATGTATCTCAACCACAAGCCCATCAAATGACTGCTCAGCCACATTTTCGGTCATAAAATGGGTCACTCAAAATGTTCAGGTCCTGATGACCAACATCTGCTTCTGTCATCTTGGAGTCACAGCCAACTTTAAGTACAACAGAAGAGAGAGAAAGGAAATAAGAAATAAGTGTAATCTTTGTGTGATGTTATACAAAAATGTTATATAAAGCTTTTTAAAATAGAAAGGGTGTCATTTTGAGCCTTTTCTTTTAAATGTCAGCTCTTAGCCTGTTGTATTTACTCTGTGCTCTTGTCTCAAACATTTTTCTATTTCACCATCCATGCGCAACATAAGCTGCAGATAAACTCTCCCTAGACCCACATCCACATGTTGTTTCCACTTGCTTTGCATTCACGAGACAGTCCACATTCTGACTTCCCTTCCTTTGCTCCCCCACAAACCTCCCTGCTACTCACAGCCCTTATTATTTTTTTAATAGAAGATAGTTGTTATCAGTTCAGTGAAAGAGGACATAATCAACATAAACACAGTCAGCATTAAGCAATAAAACTTTCACTTTATTTGCATGCAACATTAATACAGTCTATGATCTATTGAGGAATTGGATGTGCTCTGACTACACAGCTACACTACTAAAAATACACACATGCTGTCCAGGTACAGGCTCTATAACCAATGTTCATCTACTATTGGGGACTTAATAACATAATAAAATACTTATTTGTGTGCTACATTGAGTACACCAAGTTAATCATTAAAGTAATAGGCCTCAATTCTAATTGGTCATGTATCAAATGTAATCTATGGTATAGTATGGAAATATTTTAGCAGCAAATTAGAATTGAAAAAGAAAAATACATACATAGAACTAATAGAGCAAGTTTTCATTTTAAGATTTCCTCCAACAGATTCAACAACACTGCACTACTTTTAATCACAAACAGAAATACTAACATACTACGGACCAATGGACAATCAATAATGTAATTACAAGTCTCAGAGTCAATTACAAGCTTTAAATTGCATGCAATGGGTATAGGCCATGTCATACTAGTTTTTAATAAGATGTTGCTGAAACCATCTATAGAATGCACGCAACAAGTTTCTTGAGCTGTGAAACAAGTAAACAAAATAGGGTGTGAAAAAATGTACGCCACAAAACCAGTTAATTTATTTGTTGTGCTTTGCAATCACATGGCTTTCCCTTATTCATCTGATCAGTTATAAAAGGCCTTCACAAGTTCCAACTCCGACAATATAATGCGACAAATAATGAAAAGAAGTCAAAGTGAAGTATTTTTTAGAAGACTTTATTTGGGAAATAAAGGGAAAATGCATAATAATGAACAGTACAGTGTACATGTAAATGTACTAGTAATTATAGCCCGCCAAAGGCTAGTTTCCATCTGCAGTCCCATTGGCAGGTTCATTGTGCAGTTATATTTAAATGTTGTTTTACACCTCGCCAAAAAGTCAGACATTTTTCTGATTAAGTATTAAAGACGTTAATGAACAATTAATCATATTGTCTTTTCAAACAGGCCTCCAACACGTGGTGCATCTCTCACCACTTGTGTTATCTTGTTTCTGATAGGCGTCGTCCCTGTGGAATAGCTGCACATGCTGTTTTTCAGATCTTGGTTTGTTTCCATAGACCTCAAATCAAACCAATTAATTGCCCTATATCTATGACCTAGAATTTATGGTAATAATGTCACATAAAAAAAAAACAGTTACATAGTAGACAGTGCTCTGAAAACATGCACTGACAAGCTGCTGGAGGTATTTTATTTTCATTTGCACAATTTGGTATCAGGGCTGCCAGTTTGTGTACTTGTTTAATGAAAACACTTTTCTAACCATGATAGTGCACCTACCTTATTGGAACTCTTTGACACTTTTTTCCTTTGTTTTTGTCCTTGGTCTGTTAAGGACCGAGGGCTGTACAGTGCCTCTCTGCTCGGCCCTAATTCCCATGATCTCTGGTTTGCTGCTATGTTGCTGTTGTCATGTGACCTTCGGGCAAAATTAAAATTTTATCCTCTCACTGTCCCTCAGAGGATGTATTCACACCACCATTCCTATTATATCAAGTAAAATCAGGTCACTCAGACTTTTCCCAGTGATGTATTTCGGTTGTCAAAAATTACTGCTGACAGACATCTGTGCCGGATAAACAAGAGCAACCCACCACTGTAATAATCATGTAAACATTTGATCTGATTGCTTTACTCTGGCAGGAATAAAAACATTCTTGCTCCATGTTCAGTGAACAACAGGTGACAGAATGAGTTTCCAGGAGGGACATAAATATGGATGTAGCCAAACCAACTGGTGTTTCAATTAGTAGGTCATTAAAAGAGTTAATTCTATTGTTGAATGCCTTGATTGTCCAAAGGCTCTATACCAGTGTTTGATGGATGAAAACGCAGCCTTGTCTTTGCCTGTGTTATTGAATGAATTCAATGTTGTCGATAAAGTTCTGGCAGATTAGATGCTCCCAAAGATGGCAGAACAACTTTGCTGATGGCAAGAATGCTATTTTCTGACTGTTTTGGAACATCTAAACATACAGTATACAGTATCTTATTGGATCATTTTATTTAGCACCAATGTAAACAGTTAAATTGGAATATCTAATTTAAATTATTTTACTTGCATTAAAGAAATACACTATCTGGGCCCCAAAAAAGTCACCACCTGGATTTAACTAAGCAAATATGTACAAGCCTCCTATTGGATAATTACTGCATGGGTGATTATCAGCTGGCAACAAGATTTTTAACCCCAGCTGATGCAATGGTAGCTTTTCAGTTCTTAAACAACCACGTGGAAAGACACATCCCATGGTCATGGAAAAGATGTTAAGCCTGTTTGACAAGGGTCAAATCATCATGCATCAAGCAGAGAAAACTTCTAAAGAGACATGCGCATTAAGTTGGTGATTATAAATTGGCTCTACGTGTGCGTGTGAGTCTGAATGGTTGTCTGTCTTTCTGCTTTTGCCCTGCGATAGACTGGCGACCTGACCAGGGTGGAGGCTGGAGTCCTCCACAGCCCTCTAGAGCAGTGCTCCCCAACCCCCGGGCCATGGACCGGTACTGGTCTGTGGGTCAATTGGTACCAGGCCGCACGGAAAGAATACATGACTTACATTATTTCCGTTTTATTTAGTACCTGATTCTAAACGATGTTTTATTTTGGAAAATTACCAGATTCTCTCCACCACATCTGTCTATGACTCACTCTTGACGCAGGTCAAGACGCTTGCCTCAGTCAAATGGCTGCCTTCTTAAAGGGACAGCTCCTGCCAGTAACACATAATCCATTACTGCTTAATTGAAACCCCCAAGCTGGCAAAATGAACAAAAAACAAGCATCTCTGGAAAGTTTCTTTGCGCAGGGTAATGTCTCCCATTACCCCTAGATGGGAACGTCTCGTAGAGAAACAAGCATAGGGTTCCCAATGATTTAGCATTATGGTGAGTTGTATTTGTTATGCAATTTATATTTGTTTTTGTGGTGTATCTTATGTTGAAGGCATGTTTAACCTTTATTATTACGACCTGAGAGTTTGGGGCTGAGAGGCCGTTACTTATGTTACGATGTTGGTGCGATGTTACGAGGAAGCTGCTAATAAAGTTGCATATGTGGAGGGGCTATGGTTATTTTGATAAAAGGTGTATTAAAAACAACTGTATGATTTGGAAATCAGGCGAGAGAGCAGTAAAACCAACCAACAAAACCCACAGTTACTGAGCAAAAACATTGATATCAGGTAAAAACACAGGTAAAACACTAAAAATGGTACGGCCAGGGGCTGGCAAAAGAGTGCTAAAAGGAGGGAGGCTAAAAACTGAGGGGCAAGGGAGTCCAGTAAAACAGTCTTATCTGTGGAGACAGGGGAGCACACTCTCGGGCGCCAGTAGACGTGGCTCTGTCGCTGTAAAAAGTGTAGGTTGAATCCGTGCTCGGTCCTTTGGCCTCTCGACGCCGCTGCACCACCATCGTCTCCTCAGGGTGCTGACCTCAAGCTGAATGGGGAGCAAGACAACAGTCACTGCACTTTTACACCAGGTGTATAACAGGTCATGTTGGGTTGGGTGGATCGTTACTCATGCATGAGGGCAGAGCCTCACTCTGCCCGCTTCTTCGTGTGGCCTTCTAGCGATCGGTCACTGGTATCTCCAGCATGGTTGCTACAATCAGTCCCCGCTGTTTCCGCTTCAATCCAACCTGCTCCATTTCCCCTCCGATCCTACCTGCTCCTGTTTCCTTTCCCGCTTATTTAAAATTTTATGCTCCACAGGTGCAGGCAATTATGCCGTGGGAAAACACGTCGGCATGGGTAGGAACCCATAAACCAATGGTTAGGGCAACCTTTGAGTCTCTACAAGTCTCTGACAGTCTGTTTCGGGTTCACTGGATGGTAGTAAAACATCTGCAGGGGGTGCTGTACACAACTTTAATGCATCCCTATGCACAGTCTGCTCACGGCCACCTTCCTCTGGTTGTAGCCAGTACACCACCTATGTGCCGCACACTTTGTCCAAGATCACATATTGCTTAGCACTCCACCATGTACACAATTTCCCTCTGCCTTGCCTGTTTCTCTCCCGTACCCATACTCTCTCTCCTGGCAGCAGTGGCATAGCTTTGCACTTTTCGTCATAATGCCATTTATGCTGAGAAGATGCTTCACCCATCCTCTGCCTCGCCATACTGTAGGCTAAGGAAAGTTGGTGATCTTTCACCCACCCCCCTAGCTCGTGATGAGATTGCTGGGGGCCCACCCCTAACAAACACCGCAGGTGTCTGCCAAACATAAGGAAAGAGGGAGCATAACTTGTTGAGCTATGTGTTTTGTTGTTTTAAGCGTGTACTAAGTCAGGAATATGGCCAACGATTCTGCTTAGCTGTTTCCAGTGAGCGAAGCATGTTCAACAATGTCTGGTTAAAACGCTCTGCACTGCCATTCCCTGCCAGGTGTGACTTTTGGCTATACCATAGGTGTCACAGAGCTGCATCATCAAGGCTGACTCAAAATTAGGGCTACAGTCAGAGTGAAACCGAGCCGGACAGCCAAAAGGTTGGATTACATGTGTCTGCAGTGCTCTCACTGTGGTCTGAGCTGAGCTGTCTGGTTGTGTGTGGGAATGGCTCAGGCAAAACGAGTGAATAGATCTGTAGCAACTAAGATGTTTTGGTAAGCATCCGTGGGCCAACCGAGGGACAGAAAATCTTAACCTATCACTTCCAAAGGATAGGACACAGTAATGGGGTTTAGGCGGGCCCTGGGCACTACCTTCTCTCTTTGCAAGCTGCAGGCCACACAACCTTGATGCAAACAACGTACCTCCCCCTCTTGCTCTGGCCAATAGAATCTTCACCAGATCCAGGTCCGGTCCCCACCAGCATGGGCAGCTGCCTCGTGGGTCTTTCTCCAGACTTTTTAGCATTTAGAACTGTAACACACAATTTGGAAATGCTCTTCATTAGAATTTGGGTTGATCACCCTCCAACACAGTAAATTACCCTTGCTCTGGAGCATCTTCCACTGTTGTAGTATCTTCTGGGCTCTCAGGGACATAGCATGTCGTTCAGATCCTGAGGGTTTTACTTGTCTCTCCACATACCCGTTAACCACTTGGATATCAGGGTCACTTGCTTGAGCTGTCTCTCATTCACCATCAGCCCACTCCTCACTCTCTCTCCTAGGGGCTAGCTCCACGGCTGCCGAAAACGCAGCCTCTGCATAGGTGGGTTCTGCATCTGGGGTCTTCTCTGGAAACCTAGACAAGGCATCAGCATTCACATTGCTTTTACCTGAACAATACTAGAAGGAGGCAAGCTGGACAACCCAGCGCTGTTCTACTGTGCCTAGGCGTAGTGTCTGCAAATGGGCAACAGGGTTATTATCAGTGTATGCTGTAAATTGCACACCAGTCAGATAATCCTTGAACTTTTCAGTTACTTGGGCTAACACTGCTCCTAAACCCTAGTTACTGGTATCCGTGTACAGCAGACCTGGGCATTTTACGGCCCGCGGGCCGCATACGGCCCTTTGGGCATTCCCGTCTGGCCCGCGGTATGTCAGTCATAAGCACAAATGAACAAGTATTTATACTGTGCATGTAATACGACTGTGTTGCTTTTATTTTGAGCCATGATGTGTTATTTACGTCATGGCACTGTTAGTTCGTTAATTCTTCATAAATTAAGATTGAAACAGCTTCTTGCATCTATTAACCCTCAAAAGCCTGAACGGATCGCTGGCGTCCGTCAAAGCGGCTGATTTTGAATTACCGTAAGTCACAGTGGTTTGCGCTATTTACAGTATTCATTGTGACTGAACACTGGTTAGTTGTGCTTTTGCCTGGAAGACCTTTATGACATCTCAAGGGTATAACTAACTTTGTTTTTACCAACAAATTCCTCCAAACAACTCTCTCTTACCGGGGCTCAGTGATCGTTGCTCTCCAACCTGCAGCCGACAGCAGCGGTGCGTCATCATTACCGTAATGGCAGCGTCTTTTCTAGAAAACTTGAATGTTGTCCATCTGGGAGTTACGGTAATTCAAATACAGCAAGCTTCTCTTGGTGGGCAGACGGACATTCAGGTCTTAAAGGGTTAAACATTTATTGAGATTTATTGAGATACAGGAAATAATTCATGTAGCTACATGGTCCCTCCTTGGTTCACTGACGTTTTCCAAAGAGGACAAAGTTTCCAACATTCCAATGCGTTTTATCCAAAACTACAGATCGATTGTGTTTCATTTTCCTCTTCAACCTGCACCAAAACTCTATTTACAGAATATTCTTATGTTTCTGATTACCAGTAGCAGCTTATCAACATATATAAGTTACTGCTTTTTACAATGGGAGAATATTAATATTGAGCAGAATAATGTTCAAGTTATCGTTTGGTTTGGCCTCCAACACAGTTCAGATTTTTCATGTGGCCCCCTGTAGAAATTAATTGCCCAGCCCTGGTGTACAGGATGAACGGGAGGGAGTAGTCAGCATATGCTAAGACAGGGCCTGTGTGAGTGCTGCCTTTAATGATTCGAAGGATGCTTGGCACTCAGGGGACCACTGTTCTGACCAAGTCTCTGTCCGTTTGTCAGTAGAGGCGCCTGCCAACAGTGCATTCAGGAGACGTGCAATTTTTGCAAACCCAAATAGAAAGCATCTGTAATAGCCAGTTATTCCCAAAAAGGCTCGCAACTGTTTCACAGTAGAGGGGTCGGCCAGTCCTGTACTGCAGAGATCTTATCTGGGTCAGGTCTTACCCCTTGCTGGTCTACTACATGGCCCAAGAATTCACCTTGCATTGCAGGAGTTTACACTTATCCAGCCGCAGCTTCAGCCCATGCCACCACAGCCTTTGAAACACCTCATCCAGATGCTGTAGGTGAGAGGAGAAATCAGGTGAGTAGTGAGTAGATGATGATGTCATCCAAATACACTAGCAGCGACTCTGTCATCTGACCATTTAAACACTGTTGCATAAGCCATTGGAAAAAGGTGAAAAAAAAAAGGTGAAAAAAAAAAAGGTGAAGGTTGCTGGGGCGTTACACAATCCAAATGGCATGTGTACTTGAACAAGCCAAGTGGAGTGGTGAAAACAGTCTTCTCCCTGTCCTGGGGGTCCATCTCAACCTGCCAGTAGCCACTGGCCAGGTCAAGGGTAGAAAACCACTCCACTCTGTTCAGATTGGTCAGTGTCTCCTCTATCCTAGGCAAAAGAAAGGCATCTTTATGGGTCACTGCATTCAATTTTCTGTAATCTCTTTTTTCTTTACCAAGACTATGGGTGCAGTCCAAGGGCTACAGCTCTCTCTAATCACTCCTTTCTCAAGCATTCCTGACAACAGGGATTTCACTTCTTTGTACATCAGAGGGGGAAGGGGTCGAAATCTCTCCCTGATGGGCGCTGCATAGCCAGTGTGGATCTGGTGTTGCACAACGCCTGTCTGGCCAAAGTCCTCATCATGCTTAGCAAAAACTTTTTCCCACTTGAACAGCAGGGCAGGCAACTCTTCCTGTTGATTTTCAGACAGATCTGGTCTGTTAGTTAAATCTCTCACCTCCTGTGGGAGCTTACTCTATCCAGGGTTCACTGCTGCATCTGCCAAGGCCACTTTAATAGCTTCATCCTCCTTCAGGGAAAAGCTCAGATTACGAGGTCCGTGCACATCAGTTTCATCTATTTGGTACAACTTCCCCAGTTTCGTACTGACCTATAGACAGACTGTAGGGGTGTGGGTTACAGATACGCACAGGGACTTGCCATTCCTTTCCACTGTTAGTGTCCCGGCCATGCCGATGTTACTGGAATCTGGTAGTGCTTCCAGCAGGGCGCAATAGTCTGCTCCTCGTGGGCCCATCCGAGCCACACTAGCTACTCATTCTTTGGGGGGACACTTATGTTACTCCGGCGAGCTGGCCGCACATATCCGAGCAACCCATCCTCTGCCGTAGTGACCTCATGGGCAGGTAGCGAAGGTGTCTCTCCATACCCTCTGATTCTTCAGCTGTGATGGGGAGGAAACAGACTCTGCGGGCCATTTGAACAGGGAATTCCAACAGGCATTCACAACATTCATGCCTATAATGAGCGGGTGTGTGCAGTGTTCATCCTTCACAACAACAACTCCCCGACTAGGTATGTTAATTCCCTCCACCTCAAAGTCTAACACTGCGTAGCCATGTAGGGGATTTCTAAATCATTAACTGCTCTCAATCGAAAAAAAATACAGGGGTCTTCCCAAGTTTAACTTCACTGAAGTGTCCTTCCAGAAAACTCTCTTGCATTAAGGTAACTTTCGACCCTGTGTCTAGTAACCCTTGCAGCTTAACTCCCTCAATGGTTACACCTGTGGTGGGACTTTGGCCAATAAATGTTTAATCAATGGCCCCTTTTTCTTCTGGTGGTGAATCAGCAACCCCTGCCCCCGGACCTCAGCAGCAGGGATGGTTAGTTTAAAGCTGCCTGTGATGCATTTGACTCCCTAAAAAACCTGGCTATATGTCCTGCATGTCTACATCTATGGCAAATAGGTCTACATTGTTCATCCTGGTCATTTGCATATGACGTTGGCCGCCACCTCTCTCTCTCTCAGGCCTTCTGGAGAGCTGTGGGGCAACTGTGGCTGGTTGGAGAAGTGGTTTGATCTCCCTCATCATTTCCTGGGTGATTCCTCTCTTTGTTCTTCGCTGTAAAAAGTGTAGGTTGAATCCGTGCTTGGTCTTGTGGCCTCTCAATGCCACTGCACAGCCGTCGTCTCCTCAGGGCGCTGACCTCAAGCTGAATTCGGAGCAAGACAGCAGTCACTGCACTTTTACACCAGGTGTATAGCAAGTCACGTTGGGTCGTGGATCGTTACTCACGCATGAGGGCAGAGCCTCACTCTGCCTGCTTCTTCATGTGGCCTTCTAGTGATCGGTCAATCAATTCAATTCAACCCACTCCATTTCCTCTCCAATCCGACCTGCTCCCGTTTCCTCTCCAATTCTACCTGCTCCCATTTCCTCTCCCGCTTATTTAAAATCCGCCCATTTTATGCTCCACAGGTGCAATTACGTCGTGGGAATACACGTCCGCATGGGTTTTTCCAGAATAAATGCAGAATACACTCCCAGTGTGCAATACATGCATTATAAACACAAATAAAAAAATACACACTAAAATCCTAAATATTCTAAATTAAAAACTCTGGGAGCTAAAAAGACCCACAAATAAATCTTTCTTTACCCATGTGACACAAACACAGTGGATTTACGTTTATTATTATATTTAGAAAATACCATTTTTGTGCCAGTCGTATGCTGGGGGGCATATACACAACAGCGATTGTGCGACTGTGTTTATATACAGCTTGTATAGATATCCCATACTTTTTTTAACGATCATGGCAGCGCTCTGCATCCAAGGAAAAGAGGAGATTTTGCAGCAGATATCGGCACTGTGCAGGACATAGTGATTTATTCTAATATTAGCAGCCTTTTGAAGGAGCAGGGATTTGACCGGTCCATTCTTCCGGTCATCAATAAACTGTAATGTTATCTGCAATGTACGCAATGAGGGAGGAATAAGCAGGACTTTTGCAGATGTGAAAGCGCACCAAAGGCGGGTCAACCAGTGTCATGAAAGCGGTAAACATAAGTATTATCCCCCCTCTGACGTCGCCTCCGATGGCCCCAACACACTGCTGACTCCGCTGAGTGCACACACACACATACACACACACTGCATGTTGGGGTTGTCGATGAGTTTCTCTCCCTTGATCAATGAAGTCGGCAGTGATCAGAGTAATTTGTGGTTATTATCGCTACAAGCAGCGCAAATCACAACTTTGTGCGGTTCAGTTTGACATTATTGTCTGTCCGTTAGATAAACATTACATTTTATTAAAATCGAAAATGAATATTTAGAGCCTGTGGGCTATAAAAATAACAGTCATTAAAGTAGCCAACTGGACTTAATTGTGTAGTGGGCTATATGGCCGGTAGACGGCGCTTGTGGAAAGCCCTGTATTTATCCGCCACATCTTAAAGGCCGATCCGCGAAAATATTGTCTGACATTAAACCAGTCCGTGGTGCAAAAAAGGTTGGGCACCGCTGCTCTAGAGGTCAAGCGATTATAGAAGATGAGAATAAGAATAAGTTAGAGCATTTTCACATGTACAAGGGAACTCAAGGGACTGGGACTGAACAGCTGTGTAGCCTTAACAAAACCACTAATCAGTGAGACTTACCAGAAAAAAAAAAAAAAAAACACTTCAATTTGTTAGGGAGCAATGGAAGAAGGTCATGTGGTCTCTGTTCCAGAGTGATGGTAGTATCAGGGTAGGAAGAGAGTCAGATGAAGTAATGCACCCATCATGCCCAGTGTCTACTGTACAAGCCTGTGGGGGCAGTGCTATGATCTGGTGTTGCTGCAGTTGCTTGGGTCTAGGTGAAACAACTTTATGCCCAAAGTGTGTCATATATATCTGTGAGCATGTTTATAAGTGTGCGTGTGTGTGTGTGTGTGTGTGTGTGTGGTTCAGGGAGCATGAGACCTCACTTTCACACATGGGATGACCACCACAGAATGCAGACTTTAACCCACTGAGAATCTTTGGGATGAGGAGAAGGCTTCGAGCAGTGGTCAGACTCTCCCGTCATCAATACAAGGTCTAGTAAAAAATGAATGCAAAACTGGATGAAAATAAATCTTGTGACAATGTAGAAGCTTATGCCATAGCCACAGTGAATGTGTACTGTAATCAAAGCTAAATGATGTCCAAAGAAATATTAGAGTGTGTGAATTTTTTTTCTGGTGGCGACTTTTAAGGAAAGATCATGATTTTGGTCATGTTTGGGCAATTTTTGGTTTTAGGTTTGAATATGCACATTTTCCATAACAGTATGTGACCTTTGTCAAGATCAACCACTTGGATGAAATAAAAGATTTACAATTTAGAAAAATATTCACTGTCAATTAGGAATTGAAAATAAACAGCAACCCTCTGTGTTGAGGTTTGATTTCATGTTGACCTGTCTATCCACGCCAACCATTTTGAGTTTGTTGAATTGAACTGAATTGAATTGTTGCACTGTTACCTGACTGCCTTCCCTGCTTTGTCATAGTTACTACAACCTCCAGATCTCTTTCTAAATGTAAACATTTCGAGGGATTTGGTGAAATGGTTGATCCTTTTTACAAGAATGGTCTCCACAAGGTTTGAAAAGGCATCTGTGGCTGTGGGTGAGACGTCGGTTTGGCATCAGCATCCTGTTTGCCATTTTTACATCCAATAAAAGACTATCAGTCCAAAACAAGGGCTGCTTCTTGGGTCACAAAAGGCAAAAGCTCTGATGTACGAGGAAAGCAAATAGAAGATCTTTTGGTTGCCCTCTAAACAGTTTTGGCGAAAGCTATGATGACTCAGGGGAACCAGTGTTGGCAGACACACAGGAGAGTGATAAATCCAGAGGAAAAACATCCAACATGCAGAACATAATTAAAATACTTAAGACCTTCAGAAGAACTTTCCTCAGAATAATTGTCAGACAGTTATTGTAACTGTAGTTTATTAACAGAAACAAGCTGTTTACATGAATTATAAACTCAGAGCTTTGCTCTTACTTGTGTGTGTGCAGTCATTGTGTGTCCTCCTTTGGTGAGAAGACTTTGATGACATACACAACAAGGGAGCTGTACTGCTTGCTGCTTAAATCCTCCTATATACCCAGCTTTCTTACAGCAGCGTTAAATGATCAGTTTTATGTTATTCAGACGCACAACTATTTGTTCTTCTAACAACAGTCAGCCATGTTGACTGTTCACTAAGACTGAGTCCTTCATCAACATCTGACATCTGACATCTCTCAGCATACAGACAATGGACAAACAACATAAAATTAGAACATGCTGCAAATGCAACAAATCATGTGATTTTTTTTTTTTTTTTTTAAGAAGTGTTTTCCTGTACTTCCACTATTTTCTATACGTGTATAGGTGTGATGTGTGGTTGCAGATGGTTTAAATGCCTGAAAAAAAAAAAATGTATATATTTTCAGTTGCTGAAGTCTTAAAATTTTGGCCTAAGGGGAAGCATCTTGAAAAAACAGTGGAGAAGATGTGATGATCCTCAGAGGATGTTATCTGCCAGCCCCACTAACTGCCTCCAGGAGGAGGCTGCCAGGAAGATATCTTGGCAGTGGTCCTGCAATTTTGTTCTCTGAGTCATTTTTGACTGTGAGGTGAATGAATGAAAAGATGAACTCAATTCAAAAGAGACTGTAAAACTTAAATTAAACCAGGGGTATCAAACATAAGGCCCGGGGCCCAGAACTGGTCCGCCAGAGGGTCCAATCCAGCCCATGGGATGAATTTGTCTAAAAAAAAAACTACTACTAGTAACTGCAATTTTTTCAGTAAAAGTAACTTATTTTCTTATTTTTAGTCAGACTTGTAGATACAACAACAATACTGAAACCAAGAACTAAAGAGCAGATGGAAGCAATGTGCTTGTGGTCCGGCCCGCTTGATATCAAATTGGCCCCTGAACTAAAATGAGTTTGACACCCCTGAATTAGACTGTTTTTAAGCTATTGATCATTACAGTAAAGACCGTAGGCAGTAAAGACAGTAAAGAATGTTTTCATGTGAGCTAAGTCTGTTAATACCTGATTATACCCGAGTTAATAATATAATGAATCAGGTTCAGTTATGTAAGGTACATTTGCATTTGTCAATATTTTGAATTCCAGCATGACTTTATTATTAAAACATACTCTGATACTTGTCTGGTGGTCGATGCCTGAAACTATTTTTGCTGAAGTCAGGGAGCTGTGTCCATTTCCACTTCTTTCTGAAACTGTCAGTCTGACATTTACACATACCTCATGCAGCGGCTCAGTTAGTGTGTGCAGGAGGAAAGTAAGGATGGTTTGAACTTCTCGCTCTGTGCACTCAAGTACAGTACATCTGTCATTTTCATTGTGACTCTGAAAATGTGCATTTCATCCTCATATTATACCTGTACATATTACCCTGTGTAAGACATGTTTGCCCTTAAGCATGGTTGACACCAGTAGAAGCTACACTGTTAAAATGAAAAGGCCACCAAAACTCAAAAAAATTAAGGCAACTGTCTGCAATAGATTTTTAAGCTTTGAAGGCTTCTCAAAATCTTAAGTTTTGAAGAAAACTACGTATAATTCTTCCAACTAATTATGTTGTGTCCAGATAACTTGATTTTCTTGTAAGTAACAACTTAATTGTTGAGTTGTACATACTAATACTTTGCATTGTAATTATATTTTGTTCAGCTGATTTTCTTGTAAGAAACAAGCATGAGTAAGAGGTAGCACAGGGAAAGTCAGAGCGACTGTTTTCACGCTTGTGTTCAATACTTTTTGTGTTGCTTGTGTGAGCTTGTTTTGATATTTATTTAATACTTTGGACAAATGCCTTCAAGTCGCCTCCCTCCTGTATGTACAGCAGGTTACTGTGTTGTCTGTACTTGTTACAAATCCAGATCTTGCTTGTGTGAGACTGGTAATGATCATCAGTGTTTCGTTTGGTGTAAAACAATCACAAGTGCCAGATAGTACTTGTACATGCAATAATGTGATATGTAAAATGAATGTATGCATGTACCTTTAGGCCAGATGCACCCCGATAAGTGCTTGTAGCTAGCAGCTGTCCCTGGAAAAAAAAAAAAAAAAAAAAAAAAAACCTGCCTGAAGCAGAATGCTCTTTTGCAGGTCAAAAATGTTTTTAAGCCAGCACGATGAACATGCCCAGTTCTCAGAGCTGTCAATGCTGCATCCCATTCCACTCCTTAGTAAACATTGAGAGGAAAAAATCCTGCTCAGTAACAAGAGGTCCCAGCAGGCATGCAGCCTTACAGCTGAGTGAGTTAGCCAACAGTTGAGCTGACTCAATCTATTTGACTTTCTGTGTAGAGCTCACGGAGCCCTGGACAGGCGACAAGGTCCTTGGGCTTGGCCCACATTGATCTAAAAATTCAGAGTCCGACTGCTGGCTAACTCTTAAATATTTGGTTTTAATTACTGCCACAACCTTTACTCTGGCAGGTTATTGTTGAAACATAATCCCCAAGGGGCTACACTACAAGGGCACTGCACCATTATTCAGCCATAGGATGGCAGCCATTCCCACAGCCAGGCATTTTTTATCTGAGAAATGGGACACAGCCACGCAGACTATATAGGCTGCCTCTGACAAAGAGCAATAGAAAATCGTGAGATGAGAGACACTCCATAACCCTTAATTATACAGCAGCTAAATTCAACCGAGGAGCCCAGCTTATCTCTCTGGTGGGGTTGGTGGATTTTTGAACTTCTCATTTGATTACTTGCCCTGTTCACCTGTCTACCTCGACAGCTCAAAGCTGCACTAATGAAGGTGCACACGGTTCTTCTCACAAATCCAGCGATGATTTTATAATTTGCCTTCTATTGTCCATGGTAAGCTGGGAAAGGAGAGAGAAATCCCACTGTAGATCACTCGCCTTAGGGTAACATCTGCCTGTGTGTAAGGCTTCTCTTCTGCAGGGTCCAGATAATGACTTTATAGGACATTTCTCCTGTTCACCCATACATTAATTATCCCTTAGCATTGCTGAGGTAGAAAAATAAAAGCATTTTGCATTTGGAGTTTATTTAGAATACCCTACTCAAGAGATGCTTTGTTATTTTTCCCGAGGCTGAATCATCCCATGATGCAAGAGAAATGTTTTATTGTGTGGTCAAGGAGATTTGCCTTTGGCACACATTTCTAAAAACTGCCAGTGGGATCCAACAGACATTTTGGCACTGATAGATACAGTATGTTAGGTAAGAGAATGTGTCTTATCAACCCTCCAACTAGACTCTTTAGTACTTGCAAGAATAAAGTTGGAGCCTGATCAAATTAAAAATCTACCATATTTCTGTTAAAAGCACTAATATTTTGTGTTTGTTGCACTACTTTAACAGCATTACCCATTAACAACCTCTCTTTTTTGCTGTGAGGAAATCATTATCCCCCTTGGTGTGAGACTAAGAAAGCATGAAAGAGTGGGAAAGTGCACAGTGTGTTTTACATACTGGCTTTTAATCCCCACACTCCAATAATTGGACTCTGTCACATGTATTCTTTGATGTATTTCTGCCTGAGTAACCACAAAGCTGCGTCTACCCCAACGGACCGTGCAGAGACAAAAAGCTTTCAGATGGGAACACGGCTCCTGTTTTTGTTAGCTCTCTCCAAAACCAGTGTGTACCACTTTCACAATGATGATTCTCACAAATCGCACTCCCAGGTAAGCCTTGAGTATGGGGAGTGCTTTTTGCTAAAGGGGTAAATATCGTCTACCTGTGATCCTATCCCTCTCTGATTAAAAATGTCAGCAAGGCCCTAGAGGTGACAGATTGCAGGGTTGTTGGCATCCCTGGGTATTTTTGGTGCAGGGACAGGTGCAGTATGCCTGGGAGACATGGAAGTAGAGAGGGAGGTAGGAAAAAAGGAAAGGAGGGAAGTGGGAGCAAAAGCTGCTCATCGAGGGCCCGTGGCTAGCCTACATCATCTACTACATGGGCCAGGCTCCAGACCTCAGCTGTGTCTGGCAGAGAGGCCTGGTGCTCTCAGTGTGATTGTAAAAGGCCCATCACAAACAGGTTCTTGAGAGGCAGCAGACAACACCAATCACTCTGACAGAACCAATACAGGTCAGCCATATAGTCTTGTAGGGAATCAGGTGGAATTACATCGACATCAGTTTTTAATCCGCAGATGACACAGGGTGAGCAAACCCCACAACATAATGCTGTGAGGGACAAGGATGCTGCTAGAGTTCATGAAGGCCCCCTCTAAACCCAATCCATCTGTTCCCACTGGTCACTTGACTCTGAGTTGTCATTCTAGGGGCAGCATGACCAGTTGTACCGTCTGTCTGTACTTATTATACCACTTGGAATGAGAGAGAGATTCTAAACAGAAAAATAGTTGTTTTTTTTGTCCCATCTTTTATGTCTTGGCCTACTAAAAATTGTAACATTACGAATCTTATTTAAAGTGTGGGGTGCAACTAGCATATATTAGAAGTGATTTTCACACAGCTCAGAGTGATAGCATTTTTTTCCATGGAAATTACAGACTTTTTGAGGTGAAGGATCCCTCAAGCTCTGGCAGCTTCACACTTAACTCCCATCGCTCTGTGCTTAATCAAATTTGCGTGTTCCTTATGTGTGTTTTTCACTAATGTCTCTACCTTAATGCTTTGTTATTATGCCGATGCAATTCTCTTCTCTCTCTTCCCCTCCATACAATGTTATGCACACAGCAAAAACTGTGTCTACAGACATTAACAATGAGGTATATTGATGATGTTTCAGTCTATTAGCCTTAATGTTCTGCTTTGGGTTGTGGAAATCAAAATAAAACACAGAAAGAAAATCAAGTGACAGTTATGTATAAGTCATTTAACTCATCATATTTTGTGTTGATGCTTTGAGAAACTTTGTGTATTTGTTTTACTTCCATGAATATGTGGGTGCATTTTGTACCAAAGAGAAGATTATCATGAATACTGCTCTAAAAATTGTGACGGAAATACTTTTAAAATAAAATTTAAAAATTATTTTATGTTTTACACATACAGGCTTGGAACCCCAAGCAGAAAGGAGTGTGTAACACTCCTTGAGCCCTGCAACAACACGGGATCTGACTGGCAATGTTTGCCATGGTCCAGTGCCTGAGCTGAGGCTGGCAGAAGTTGAATTTGTGTTTGGGCTTTATGATTAAGATACCCACCATCCGCAATGTGTGCCCTTTTGGCAGACAGCTCTCTAAGGTCTCACACATGGACATAATGATATGCCAGGGTGACTGGCCCAGTGCCACTGCCCATTGCCTCTGGTCATGAAAGACAGCAAACTCACAAGGGGCCATACTGGCATAAACCAGTCCTCCGGGATCTCACTCTCACATATGGACCAAAATGGCATCACAGATGACAGGAGCTGCAGTCTGTGCAGTTTGGGGCCATGTGCTTGTTGATGTCTTGGGGAAATCCATTTCAGAGATGTGGAAGGATAAGCAATGCAACGAGATAATCCGGGATTATTTCCATGGGGATTGCTTGGTGTATAGCAATGAAGTGCCCCAGATTGAAATGTGTTAAAGTGAACTAACCACCTCTCTCGACTAATGCTGACCTGCCTTTCAAGACAGACGCACTTAATATATTTCAGATTAAAACAAAACCATCTAAAATTGGTTAGTGCGATGGATAATATCTGATAACTAACATAGTTGAAAGGAATAGAAACAGCATAACGATGACATGAGACAGAAAAAGCAAGGAAAAAATAGATACAAATAACATGAGGCAGGAATAAAGAGGCACGACAGTGAAGACACACAGCAGAAATTAGAAGGTAGTTTAAAGACACCAGAGCAATCACAGCAGCTGATGTGAGTGAAACTAAATTATTGATCCATTTGAGATTGATTGGCTCATAACAAAGAATGTGTTTGACGTGGCTTTTCTATTTGCAGAGCTGTCAACTCCAAACAAGGCTACGGTGCATGTAAGGCATCACCACAGAGAGTTCACAGGCTTTTGTTGCTGTCAGCAAGCCCTGAGCATAGCAGACACTCACATTTCAAATGCATTAGCCAACCCTGATGTGATGAACTCATCAAAGGCATTGCAAGGAGGGGGATGTGTGAGGAACTGAAGCACTCTCACATTTAGGGTTTCCTGCTCTTCCCCTCCGTATAACCAACTCGATTAGGAGTTAGCCTATAATGTAATCAGCATTAATTGTGAGCATGTATTTCAAAATGTAAGTATGTCAGGATTGCCACAGAGGTGTGTTCCAACAGCTGTGAATACTTGGAAGTAGCTTCCTGGGGATGAGCCAAGCTGACAGCCATGTCATTTGCTTTGTGCTGAACACACTCATACCCACACTCTCACACACAAATGCAAACTCTTTTAAATCACGCAAGCAAAATCAAAAGCCCAGGAGAAACACACACATTGTACTAACTCTCATCAGCCATGTTTTGCACAATCAATTGCATTTGGAAACACACAGGAGTTATGGGGTTCCAATACCAATAGTATATATGGTGAACTTATTGGCCTACAGCAAATTCAGAGAAGACTGATGTACGCCTATGATATGATTGTGGTGAGGATGTAGTATGGTGATATAGCCATCATATTAAAGGGGCTTAGTCTGCAGAAAATGGTTTTAGCCTGTGTCCAAAATCAAGTAAAATCAGTCTTACCCAGCTCAAATTCATAATGGCTTAGGGCCATTACACACTGATGGTCAGCCATTTTCCAGTGTGGTCAGCTAGCTCTGTGATCGTAGTGTTCCTGGTGTGTTTCACATGATTGACTCAAGTTGGACCCATGCTGGCGCTTTTCAGCATGAGCTATCGGTAGTGGAATTTATTGCTGCAAGAGGTTGCTCTGTTTGGCTTTGCAGCTTGTCATGTTTTACATCTTCATCTTATCTGAATACTTAATGCACTGATATTTTCATGACAGTATGATTATCTAGAATTAATAAACTGCAACTGATCAACATGACTTAGGAGAGGCCAGCTTTGCCAGAATTGTTGGAAACTCTTCCTAGTTTACCAGCCTCCTAGCTAATAGTCTAATCGTATGATTTCCTTGAGAAATTATTACTTTTCCCTCAGGAACGGAATGTTGCGCCAGCTGAACACTGATCATAGTTGGTTTGACGTGTCCATAACTTTAGACCCTTCATCTCGATAACAGAAATGTCCATGAACTATACTGAACAGAAAACATAAACATGGATGAGCAAGAGTGTCAGGCAACTTCCAGGCTCCAACAAAATGTCTCAGATTTACTATAAAATGCGCTGCTGTGCAGATGAGGATTATCAGTTTTTTATCAGTTTTCCTGTGTCAAAAATGTTGTTGCGCATAAGTTAATAAATAGAAAACTTTGTCCCCAATGAAATGTCTGCAGAATTCATTCCCTCTGTTGACACTTGTTGTAGTGTAGTTGTGTGTGAATAGTTCGTTGTTCCTGATGCTCTGTCTCTGCTTCCACTTGGTGGGGCACAGCTGAGATGGCCCTGGACTGTAGTGTTGTGGACTGAGTAACTGCTGCATGTGCGTGCACATGTACAGTGCACACTTCAGTTTGGGCAGTGGGGCATGAAGTTCAGGGCCCCAGAGCACTTCTTCCTGGCTGATTTGAAGCAAAGGGCGGGGACTGCACAGGCCTCACTAGGGCTAGCCTGGGTAATGTACTAAAGTAACATACCATGTTGTGTTTTTGTTGTTGTCACTTAATAGTTTCGATCTTGATTATTTGATATAGTGAGGTCTTGAACACTGCCGTTCGGTGGTACTATTGATTGATATGATATTGTCAGATTGTCATTGTTTGGCATTATTAGCTGCAATTTTGTCATCAGGTGCAATTTTATCTCATCTGTTTGTTGTCAGGTGCTATAGTCCCCTCTGTCACTTTCTACTGTGTTGTTTTTTGTGAGGGTATTGATTATGATATTTCTGGATTGCAAAATCGGCACTGGTCCTTAGTCTATGATTTATCGGGTGTCCCTATCTCCTTTCTTTTTCATTTGTTTTTACGTAGTTCCTATGTTCGTCACATAAGTAAGCGTATTGCTTCACTTCCTGTTTCTACGGTGCTGCTGCTGTTTTCAGTCTATTCAACTTGTCTTCTATAAGTCTTCTGCCTCTGCTTCTTCTTCTCTCTCCTACTCGTCTTATCATATGTTTTGTTACTCCTCTGCCTCCTTTAGTGGTAATGGTACTTGTAATAAATATAGTTTATTTGTAGCTTTGGAGGCGAGGCTTTCTGAACTGGAAGCACAGCTCTGTACCACGGAAAAAACAGTAGCTAGCCAGCGCCCTGCAAGTGCAGCTCTCATTATCGTAGATCGTGCTATCTGTCCCCCTACAGCTCCCGAGCAGTCAGGAAACCAAGGCGGCTGGGTTACAGTATGAAGGAAGCATAGTCCTACCAAGCCCACAAGGCACCACCAAACCCTTAATGTTTTTAAACTAATTTTCCCCATTCAGCGACACACTCACTGAGTGAGAAACCAACTGTGGTAAGTGGCAACTCTATTTTGCGGAACGTGCGACCATAGGTAGATGCATTCCAGGGGCCAGAGTGGGACCTGAAACTGCTGGATAAGGCTAAGGCTGACTGCTGCACACAGAGAGTTTTCTGCACACCCAAAACTCTCCAAACTCCATAGATGTTCTCTCCTAGATTTTTTAAATCGAAAAACAACAAAAGAGGAGTTATTCATAGGAATTGTGTTCAAATCAATACAAATTCACTGCTGATTTATTTTGGTAATAATATTGTTTGATAACATGACGAATACAGCTTAACACCCATGCCTGTGTTTTATAGGACTGGCCTTGGGTGCAGTGGTTGTTACTGTTTTTTCCTTTCCCAACGGTTTCTTTCTTCTGCCTCTGCCTCTGCACCAGGCCCATTTTAGGTGGGCCTGGTGCAATATTTAGCAGGCTGTGTGCAATTCAGGGGTGGTAGCTGTTTCTTTTTACTTCCACAACAGCATGGAATATGTGTGATTTTTTTGGAATGTAGTAGTCCTAAATGTCTTGATTCTATATACCCTCTCTTATACCTGTTACGGCCGGGTAAAGGGGGTATGAGGACATAACATAAAAACCGAGGTTGTTAAATCAAGGTGTTTTATTAAATGAAAATTCAGATGGTTGTAACAAAAGGAGGTGAGGCAGAAGGGAACAAAGGGCGCTCGGATGCTGTTTAAAACACACAAACAAACAAATATAACAAAAGTAGAACTCTAAACAGAGCCTATGCTATCTTATATAAAATAAAACGGGAAGCAAAAACCTCACTATCTACATTGTTTGTTAATTACAAAAAACACATGAAAAACAGCACCCCTAAGACTAATGAAACTAACAAAAATATCCTGCGTGTGTGTAATCAGTAGAACCAACTAAACCCTGCCCCAGTCCCAAAACAAACGAAACAACCTCCATACTCACAGATCAAGTTAACCACGGTTAACATACACGATTTGAACACACAGGGCGAGCTCACACAAAATACAATAAGCTGCCTAGAGGCTTCGGTGCTCCCTGATTTAAATGCCAGTGATGCTGACAATTGGGGCCTTCTCATTGGTGGTGCATCCTGATGCTGTGCTGCTGACGTGACCCCACCTCCACCAATTGGGCCAAACAGGCTCCAGCCACCACCTCGGTCCTACATACGGGGAGTAGAGCACAAAAACACACACACACAGCCTGCCTGGACGTAGTCCACACGGTGGTGGCCGTAACACCCCTTTCCTTAAGACAAAACCTGAATGATTTTGTTAACCATTTCTTTTCTTACCATACCTTCCTTTTTGCCTCCCACGACCCACAACCTAATCCCGCTTAAACCCTCAACAACTTATCGGCCAAAATGTTGTCTGGCCCCTTTTTGTGTCGAATCTCAATGTTGAACTCCTTTATAATCAACGCCCACCTCATTAAACGATGGTTGTGGTCATACATGCGGGACAGGAAGACAAGGGGATTGTGGTCAGTGAAGACCAACACAGGCAAAGGGCTGGAGCCAACATAGACCTCGAAATGCTGGAGAGCCATCAACAAAGCAAGTGTTTCACATCATTTCAAAAAAAATAAAAATCTCTTCAGAGATCAGTCTTTATGGCAGTAGACCAAAACTTTGCTCAGTTTTTGAGCTGGAGCTCCTACAATGATACAGTCTGACAGGTCGTCGAGTGCCAAAATCAGAATGTGACAGGCAGAGAAATCAACGCATTCCTGTTTACATTGAAGCCGAGTACATAGTCCCAGGTTGATTGCCAGGTTGTCGACCTGGTTCGACACACATTGTTGTGTCAAATCACAGTTCAGTGAGCAGCCAGAGAACCATGCTCA
Source organism: Mugil cephalus (assembly GCF_022458985.1). Taxonomy (NCBI): domain Eukaryota; kingdom Metazoa; phylum Chordata; class Actinopteri; order Mugiliformes; family Mugilidae; genus Mugil; species Mugil cephalus. Next base: position 1,416,786 of record NC_061775.1, on the reverse strand, counting down.
AGACCTGCAGGAAAAAGAGTTCAGTGGAACATAGAGCCCAATGTGTTTCTAGAGGGACCATATTAACTGGCACACCTAGCTCTCTCACCTGCTCCTGGAAAAGACAAGTTAGTTCTCACACATTCTCTTGGGAAAAAAACAAGATATTACCACAGCTCCTGATCAGCCATGAAGAGGCAACTGGTAGGCAAAGGACTGATTGTGATTGTGTTATGTTTCTTTCTGGAGAAGTGCATTATAGGCTGAATAATTATGATTTGGGTTTTGAGCTTTGTTTGAAACTTTAAAGTAAATTTGGAGAAGGAGAAGAAGAATATGAGTTATGGTGTTACTTGTAATGACTTATTCTTGAAATATATTTTGAAATTAATTAAAGGATTTTCATGAAAGTAAATGTCAAAATGTGATGGCTAAAGATTTTTTTCTGTTTATTTTATCAGATTACCAACCTGTTCTATTATTCAAGCGACGAGAAGGCAATAAAAGACGAACTGAGTCATTATTTCCATTTTTCAAAGCTGATTAAGAAGTTTTTCAAGTTTGCGCAGACAGAACTTGACACACATTAAGCAAAAAACCCAGGTCGACGCAGGGGCTTAGAGTTCCCTTGTTCAGTGACTGCTCGTACCTGGTCTAACGTATTGCACTTTGGTACCATTGCTTGTTTGCTTTTTTTTGTTTTGTTTGTTTGTATTCTCGTTGGTAATAAACTTTTAGATTTTGTAAGTGGTCAGCCTCCTGTCCTGGTTATTATGGACACTTTCCCGTCTGAAGTGACACAAAATTGTAAAGTCTGGACTAGCTCACCAGTAAAAAGCCATTTCAATCACTAGATAAGCAAAGCTTTAATTTGTTCGAAAGCCTTACACTTGGTTTTGGACTCATCCAGACTGGAAAACACAAAAAACAATTATTTTTGTTATGGTATATTGTCCACCTGCTCTGAATTTTTTGCTGAATTCTGAGTTTCTATGTGATATAGTGCTTACAACAGAAAGTCATTACAGTAGGTGAGTTTAACATCCATGCTGATATTAGCAGTGGCAGTCTTAGCTCTTCATTTATATCATTATTAGATTCAATTGGCTTTTCTCAGAATGTAAATGATCAACTCACTGTTTTAATCACACCTTGGATCGTGTCCTAACATATGGCATAGAAATCGAAGGTTTGACACTATTTACTCATAACCCTCTTTTGTCTGATCATTTCCTCATAACTTTTGAATTTACAATAATAGATTACACTGATATTGGACAGAAGACACTTAGTTATGATAGACTGCTGTAACTAGCTAGTACAACATTAAATTTAGTTGCTCCTTTAAAACAGAAGGTCATAAATCAGAGGGTAGCTCCATGGTATAATTCACAGTTGCGCAATTCGAGGCAGGCAGTTCGAAAGCTGACTAAATCTGAAGATTAGAACAACAAATTATTCATCATTAGCAAACAAGAACACCCCCAGATTTCTTTTTAGCAGCAGGTGTGTTAAATTTGGTGTTACCGCTGTTTTTTAATACACCTACTGCTAAAAAGAAATCTGGAGTTATATTTAGTGTTACAGCTCTCACACTCTCCTCCTTTAACCGTCACCTTAACATGGTGCAGGAGTTTGAGCGCCCTAATACCCATAGGGGCTACACTGTCCAGGACATTATGCCTCTGGAAGGGTCTCCCAAGGCAGATTGGTCCTAGGTAAAGGGTCAGACGAACAACGATTATGAAGATCCTGAATTATGAGTAAGAAGAAGAGAACGGTGGTCAGGTCTTTCCCAAACCGGTTACCTGGGCTTGCCTCCCTATGGGCCCACCACCCACAGGAGTTGCAGGAAGGGTCCTGTGCAGTGTGGATCGGGCCTTGGCAGTCTGATACTTGGTTATGGAAACTGGCTCTTGGAACATGGAACGTCACCTCTCTGGCGGGGCAGGAGCCGGGACTTGTGGAAGAGGTTTAGTATATATAGTCGACCTCACTCCTACCAAGTCCTTGAGAGGGGTTGGACTGTCTTCTTTGCTGGAGTTGCTCTGGGTGAGAGGCAGCTGGTGGGCTTTTTGATTGCCCCAGGACTTTCTGCCTGCATTTTAGGGTTCTTCCGGATGGACAAAAGGGTGCTTCCCTGTGCCTTCAGGTCAGATAACGGGCCCTGACTGTTGTTTGGTCTTATGCGCCAAACAGTAGTTCAGAGTACCCACCCCTGGAAGAAGAACCTGTCAAGATGGTCTTTAACTCCCACCTCCGACAACACTGGTATCCTGTGGTGGGTGCTCCGGGAGTATGGGATGGATGGCCCCTTGCTAAGGGCCATTCAGTCCCTGTACCAAAGGAGCTTGAGTTCCATGTAGTCGGCTGTAAGTTGGACTCGTTCCCTGTGAGGCATGGTTCTCAAAAGGTTCTCACCTGCCTCAAGTGGAGGAATTCAAGTACCTCAGGAAGTTGTTCACAGCATCTACAGTGATGCTGGGGCTTAACCGGTCCATTGTGGTGAAGAGAGAGCTAAGCCAAAAGGCAAAGCTCTCAATTTACAGGTCGATCTACGTTCCAACTCTCACCTATGGTCATCAACTTTGGGTGATGACCGAAAGAACAAGATGTGGATACAAGCAGCCGAAATGAGTTTCCTCCATAGGGGGGCTGGGCTCAGCCTTAGAGATAGGGTTAGGAGCTCAGACACTCGGGAGGAGCTCAGAGTAGAATCGCTATTCCTCCACGTCAAGAGGAGTCAGTTGAGGTGGTTCAGGAAGCCTCCCTTTAGAGGTGTTCCGAGCATGTCCCACCTAGAGGCCTCGGGGTAGGCCAAGGACACTATGGAGGGATTACATCTTCCATCTGGCCTGGGAGCATGTGGGGATTCCTCCAGAGGAACTGGGGAAGTGGCCAGGGAGAGGGCCATCTGACTCTCTCTCCTGAAGCTGCTGCCTCCGCAACCCAGATAAGCAGATGGTGATGAGACAAGATGCTCTCACACTCTCTCATACTGGTCACTCGAAGTTCAATATGACACCTCATGGCAAAGAACTCTGAAAGAATCTGAAAAAAGGATTGTTTCTCTACATAAGGATGGCCTAGGCTATAAGAAGATTGTCAACATCCTGAAACTGAGCCTCAACACGGTGGCCAACACCATACAGTGGTTTAACAGGACAGATTCCACTCAGAACAGGCCTCACCATGGTTGACCAAAGTGCACGTGCACATGCCGAGGGTCATATCCAGAGGATGTCTTTTGAAATTAGACGTATGGGTTCTGCCAGTATTGCTGCAAAGGTCAAAGGGGTGGGGGGTCAGCCTGTCAGTGCTCAAACCGTACACCGCACACTGCGTCAAATTGATCTGCATGGCTGTCATCCCAGGGTCGGCTGTGGCAATAGGCAGAGCAGGCTTTCCATGAAGTGCACATCCCTGGAATGTGTCACAAGCCAATGTATCCTTGAGCAAGACACTGAACCTCCAGTTGCTCCCAGTACATGGCACCGGTGTGTGTGTGTGTGTGTGTGTGTGTGTGTGTGTGTGTGTGTGTGTGTGTGTGTGTGTGTGTGTGTGTGTGTGTGTGTGTGTGTGTGTGTGTGTGTGTCAGCAAATGGGTAGATGCATTTCTGACTATAAAAGCGCATTGAATACCAATAGGTAGAAAAGTGCTATATAAAACCAAGACCATTTACCATTTACCATCCCAGAACGAAGCCTCTTCTAAAGACGATGCTCAAGAAAGCCCGCAAACTGTTTGCTGAAGACAAGCAGACTAAGGACATGGATTACTGTAACATGTCCTGTGGTCTGATTAGACCAAGATAAAAATATTTGGTTCAGATGGTGTCAACCAGGTGAGGAGTACAAAGACAAGTGTGTTTTGCAGTAAAGCATGATTTGGGGCTGCATGAGTGCTGCTGGCACTGGGAAGCTACAGTTCATTGAGGGAACCATGAATGTCAACATGTGCTGTGACATACTGAAGCAGAGCATGATCCTCTCCCTTTGAGAATTTGGCTGCAAGGCAGTATTCCAACATGATAACGACTCAATCACATCTCCAAGACAACCACTGCCTTGCTGAAGAAACTGAGGGTAAAGGTGATGGACTGGCCATACCGCTTAATCCTCTCTAGGGTCGCGGGGGGGTTGCTGCAGCCTATCCCAGCAGGCAAGAGACGGGATACACCCTGGACAGGTCACCAGCCTATCTCAGAGACAAACAGCCATTCGCACTCACACGCACCTAGCGTCAATTTAGACTCACCAATTAGCCTAACAAGCATGTCTTTGGAGGTGGGAGAAAACCCATGTGTCCAGGGAGAACATGCAAACTCCACCCAGAAAGGCCCGAGCTGGACTTGAACCCTGACCTTCTCGCTGGGAGGCATCAGTGCTAATCACCGAGCCTGGCCAAGCTTGTGTCCAGACCTAAACCCTATTGAGCATATGTGAGACATCAAACGGAAGGTGGAGGAGCGCAAGGTCTCAGACAGCCACCAGTTCCATAATGTTGTCATAGAGGAGTGGAAGAGGATTTCAGTGACAACCTGTTAATCTGTAGTGAACTCCATGCCAAAGAGAGTTAAGTTGGTGCTGGAAAACAATGGTGGCCATGCAAAATATTGACACTTTTGACACAATTTGAACATTTTTACATATATTTTTACATATTTTTACATGTATCTAAGTGTCATATCTTCAGTGTTATCCCATGAAAAGATATTACAAAAATGGGAGGGGTACTCACTTTTGTGACATATTGTATATGCCCCAGTCCTTTAAAACTACTGTAATTAAACCTTTACTAATAAAATCTACTCTTGACCCAGATGTTTTAGCCAGCTATACACCAATTTCCAACCTTCCTTTTATTTCTGTAGGTTGTGGCCAATCACTTGTGTGACCGTTTAAACTGGAATAGTTTGCTTGAAGAATTTCAGTCAGGTTTGAGAGTCCATCATAGTACAGAAACGACTGGTTGAAGTTACCAACAATCTCGTCATGGCTTCAGACAATGGACTTGTCTCTATACTATTGTCCTGCTAGGTCTTAGTGCTGTATTTGACAATATTGATCGCAGTATTCTACTACAGAGACTTGAAAGTGCAACTGAGATTACCTGAACTGCATTAGACTGGTTTGAATCCTATCTGTCAGGTAGATTTTGTCCAGTTTGTCCATGTAAACAATTATTCTTCTATATATGCCAAAGTAAGCTGTGGAGTTCCTCAGGGTTCTGTTCCTCAGGGTTCTGTGCAATCCAATATTATTCACATTATACATGCTTCCCTTAGGCAATATTATTAGAAAGCATAAGCTTCTATTACTACGCAGATGATATATTTATCCACAAAACCAGATGAAACTAATCAGCTGGTTAAACTCCAAGCATGCCTTAAAGACATAAAGGCTTGGATGACCTGTAATTTTCTACCTTTAAACTCAGACAAAACAGAAGTCATTGTGTTTGGCCCTAAACGAGATTCATTATCTAATCACTCAGTTTCTTTGGCATTACCTTGGCCTCCAGTACTGCTGTGAAAAACCCTGGTGTTATATTTGATGAGGATATGTCCTTTAATTCTCATATAAAGTCAGTGACCAAGGCTGCTTTCTTTCAGCTGCATAATATTGTCAAAATTAGGAACATCCAATGTCAGAGCGATGCTGAAAAACTAGTTTATGCATTTGTGTCTTCTAGGCTGGATTATTGTAACTCATTACTGTCTGGCTGTCCAAATAGCTCTTTAAAAAGCATTTAGCTGATTCAAAACAGCAGAGCAAGAGCACTGACAGGAATTAGCAAGAGAAATCATATTACACCAGTTTTAGCTTCTCTTCATTGGCTCCCTTTAAAATCTAGAATTGAATTTAAAATCCTCCTCCTTACATACAAGGCACTGAAATGCCTAGCTCCGTCATATCTGAAAGACCTTATAGTACCATATTGTCCCAACAGATCACTACAATCTCAAAGTGCAGAACTACTTGTGGTTCCAGAATTTCAAAAAGTAGAACGGGAGGTAGAGCCTTCAGCTATCAGGCTCCTCTCCTGTGGAACCAGCTCCCCCTTTGGGTTCGGGAGGCAGACACAGTCTCTACGTTTAAGGTCAGGCTTAAGACTTTCCTTTTTGACAAAGCTTATAGTGAGGGCTGGTCTTAACCATCCCTTAGTTATGCTACTATAGGCCTAGTCTGCTGGGGGACGATACACTGAGGACATGTCCTCTACTTTCTATGCTCTGGCATCAAACTTCTGAAAATTAAAAAATAGAAAATTTCTTTTCTATTACTATCTGCTGCATCTCCCTTTTCCCCCTCCCCTCCCCTCCCCCTCCATCTTCTTGTGAGGTTATCTGGCCTGGAGTGCTGTATATCTGACCTGCGGAGTTCCAAGCTACATCTGCTGTTGGGGTCTCATCAACCGGCCCAGTCTTGATGGCCTCCTGCAGTTATCCACTCCTACCTGGATGAACAATTCTCTAACCTGCCCATTATTCCTCTGTCACAAAAAATCATCAGCTATATCTTGTATTATTAGATTCTACGTGTTTCCTTCAGCCCAATGTATGTATCTATGACAGAAGTTTGTTTATCTTGTTTCTCCTGCTCTTCTTTTCTCTCTCTTCTCCTTTTCTACATGGCTGGCCATCAGCAGATTGGTCTCTCCATATAAGCTGGTTTCTGCTCGAGGTTTCTTCCTGTTAAAAGGGAGTTTTTTCTTTCCACAGTCACCTTTAGGCTGCTCTGGAGGTTTCAGGACAGTTTTTGTCAAGCATCTTGAGACAATTTGTATTGTTATTGACGCTATATAGATAAAACTGAATTGAACTGAAGATGTGAACCAGTGTTAGGAGAAATATTGAATGACTTAACACGACAGTGATTTAGAGAATAAATGTGTGGATGTAGCTGTGAATAGTTTTAATATACAGTCTTATTCTCTAAGGAAAACCTAAGTGGGAACAACTATTATATGTACTGGACTCTCTCAAGTAACAACATCAGTACTTAATTTTCTCTTAACCCACTCAACTGACGCTGTGTTAATTACATTCTCTTTCTTCTTTGCAAATAGACTAATGAAAGGAAATGAACAAACAATATGTAACATTTGGGTGTTCATAACAGGAACACAAATGCCATCACAGTCAGTTTAAAAATATCACCGTCATAAATCAACCTTCTGAAAGTCTTTAAAAAAAAAATCAACATTCGTTGTGTGCTTTGCTGGCCTGACTGCTGCACATAAGCCAATACAACACACACAGTTATGTTTCCATCAATTCAGAAGACACTGACATACATGCATTTGCTCAACACCGCTCTAACTGCTTTATAATTGCTGTTTTCTCATTCTAAACCAAGTCTGCACCGTAACAAAGTGTTTTGTCTTGTAGTGTGTCAACAGTTTTATGTTTAATGTCCTCTATGCTGTGGATACATTCATGGTCAGTATGCTATCACTGGGAACTGGTCTGTGATAAAGAGAAGAGAGGCACTATGGGAACCTCTGTACATTATGGAGTAATGTTTAGAGGTTGTTGGAATGTAAGGGATGTCATTGGAATTTTCAAATGAGAAGCCATTGTTAAAGTAATTACTGACCCTGTTTCCACTGGATGCTAAAAACTTTTGAGTTCACATTGGAAAACTGTGAGTGTAAAGGCAGTACTCTGCATTGACTCCGCCACAGAGGAGGCTCTGACTGGACAAAACACGACATAACTGCATCACTATTTTTGTCTCCATACTAATGTAACGTATAATGGAATAATCTCCTGGTCAAACTTCGCTTGACAAAAGCTATATGCTGCGTACGCAAACCACTTAATGTAAAAAACAAAACAAAAAAAAAACTATTTGACAAAAATAGTTATGCAGTTAAGTCGTATTTCGTCCAGTCAGAGCCTCCTCTGTTTTGGAGTCGATCAGCCTGTATCAGACATTTCACTCACTTTCACGCACTTTCACGCACTTTCACGCACAAATATTCACTGCGGTCACATGAGGAAAGACAGATTTTTGATGTGATGTTTTTCCTGTTCTCAGACACAAATAATTTGAAAACTATTTGTTTGAAATAAGTATTTGTAAAAAAACATCACAACATTGGCCATTTGCCAAAGTGAATCGGCCAGTGCTTCCAATGTTATCTCCAACTGAACTCGCTGAATTTCATTAAAATTTCACAGTTTCTTGTTCCACTGCACAAAGCCTTCTCCAGCACATCCCAAAGATTCTCAGTGGGTTCAGATCTGGACTCTGTGGTGGCCAACCCACGTATGAAAATTACGTTTCATGCTCCCCGAACTCTTTCACAATTTGATCCCAATTAATCCTGGCACTGTGATCTTGGAATCATAGAAAAAATCATAGCACTGCCCCCCTGCTTGTAGGCATGATGAGTGCATCACTTCTTCTGCCTCTCTTCTTACCTGAATGCCCCATCACTAGAACAGGGTAAATCTGGACACATTAGACCACATGACCTTCTTTCATTGCTCCAGAGTTAAATCTTTACGCTTCCTTGCAAATTGAAGCCTTTTTTTCCCAGTTAGCCTCTCTGATTAGTGGTTATCTTAGGGCTACACAGCTGTTCAGCCCCAATCCATTGAGTTCCCTTGTACATGTGAAGATGCGCTTACTTTCACTATTAAACATAGCCTTGAGTTATACTGCTGTTTTTCTTCAATTTCATTTCACCAAACATTTAACTTTTCACTGATCATGATTAATTAGAATTTTTTTCCCACCACATTTCTTCTTGGAGGACAGTGATTCCCTACTGTTCTTCCAGTTTTTAATAATGTGTTGGACAGTTTTTAATCCAATTTTAGTGGTCTCTGCTTCAGTCTCCTTAGATGCTTTTTCTGCTTGATGCAGCTTATGATTTGACCCTTTTCAAACAGACTAACATGTTTTCCATGACCACGGCATGTGTCTTTCCACATGATTGATTAAGAAATGAGAAGCTACTCATTGCATCGGCTGGGGTTAAATAACTTGTTGCCAGATGAACGATCACCCATGCAGTAATTATCCAATAGGAGCCTCATACCTACTTGTTTAGTTAAATCTAGGTGATGACTCTTTTGGGGTCCAGACAGTGTATATTTGTGTATCAAAAATATTTTTTTTTATTTGGTTTGATGTATGAACCTTTAAAAGACTTCCAGCCTCAAAAACATCACAAAATCTGTTTCAATATCACTGTGAAAAATATATAAAAGCAATGAGAGAAAAGTCTAAACTGATGCTTCACCTTACCCACAAATATCCAATAAAACTGTGTCTGCATTAATATAAGTGTAAGTAAACGAGACTGCCAGGAAAAACACTGTACTGGAGTGTCCACATTGATAAACCTCCGCAGTCACAGCCATCCACTAAACCTAATTTTGTATCAGCATCATAGGGTGCTTATGGAAATATGAGGAATAAAGCACTGCTTGTCATTGGCATATGAAATAAAGCATACTTCTGTCGATTTGAGGTGAACATGGAGAGGCAGTGTGTTTACATAAATACTGAGTAGAAAAGTTTTAAAACAGAAAAAGAGCAGTCTGTACTTGTTCTTTCTTTCAGTGACACTCATGGACTCACACGGACATGCATGCCTGAGTTTGAATAAGTTGAATAAGACTGGGTGTTTATGGGAACGAGAGAATAAGGCACTGCAACCTAATAGTGTTTGCTTGGTGCATCCGTATTCATAATTTCTCACACCATGGACTCCAACTAAACCTGTATCTGTATCAACATGACAGGAAGTCATTTGGGAATCAGCAGAGGATATCTATTGTGTCGGCTGTTACAGTATAAAAAGAACTGGGCTTGACTCAATGAATAGGTTTTCATATTCATAATTGGCTATGCCCTGTGTCTCTGTGTAGTTTTCTTTGCATGCTTATCACAATAACGCAGAGTGATAATCGTTTGTTATCTCAATCCCCAAAACTCTCATTTCAACAGAGGTTATTAGAGAGTGAAATAGCTAGCCATATAGCCTCTCACTATATTCCACACACAAACACACACGCATACACACACGCACGCACACACACACACACATACACTCTCAGAGTATGAAATAAGAGGCCTCTCACCTATTTAATAACCCAATTTACGGATGATGATGAAAACATATTCCCACTTACCTTTTCATCTAAAACGTGTTATGTTAAACTCAAGTAGTCTGAAATCATAAAAAAGGTGGGGACATCAATATTAATAAACAAGCCCCTGGCCTGATACATCAACAGTGTCCTCTTGTGGTGGCATGCATTTAGCAGATATCCTGTTTGTTGAGTCCAACTGTCCTAGAATCATGTTGCTTAGCCGGGATGCCTTGACACCTGCCGGAGACAATTGTGCCCAGCTGTCTCAAAAGGAGGCAACAATGTGGTATGATTTGCAAAGAATTTGCGGTTGGGGAAGTGGTGGAAGAAAATCTTATTCCCAACAATTGGAAGGCTCACTATTAGGTCATATTTATTTTTATGTCTTTCAAGAAAACAAGCATGCCACGTTTATTTTGCACAACCTTTACCAGTTGTATTATAAAACAATGAAATACTGAATATTTCTCCCTCTGAGGCAATGCTTGTACTCACTCCACTGCCGTCCAAACTCTTACTCAACAACTCAATTCATGCTGACCTTTTGTTAAACAGAGATAAACAGTTGCTAAGCAGTCAAGTCACCGTGTTTCCACAGATTTCAGGTGTGACTATGTCAAATGTCAGTCATAATTCAGCACTTTTTATTTGACTGTATACTCTCTGCATCTACCTCTAGGAAATATCAAGCTCTATATCCATCTGTTTCATTCTTAATACCACCTGAACACACATCTCTTTGACTTACTCCCTCCTAATCTAAGCATTTCTCAAGATCTTCTGTTGTGATTTCAGAGATGTTTCACACTGTGTGTGTGTGTGTGTGTGTGTGGGCTGGTACCCAAGTCATCCCAAATGACCTTGCATCCTCGTTATTCTTTGCAGCCAGGCACTTCAAAGAAAGCTGTGGGACAGCAAAGCAGAAATGACGAAGTGCTGTCTGATCTCCCACTGATTCCCGCTCAGAATGGAACATACATACATGCCACTTGTTCTCACCCGTATCGTCAACATTATTATCAGGGTAGGGAGACGAGAGGCTTTAAAGTCATCCTCAAAAGAGGCTGCTGTGTTTCCAGCAATGTAAATAATTCATAACATCTTGCAACACATTGCCATTATCACTCAATAGTAATTCAGCGGACTACCCCATGTTTTCCCCACCATGACTCCAGCAGGCTCTTAAAGTGAAGGAACAAGATTCTGCTTGAAACACTTCAAGCAATGTTAGATTGATTCATAGATGTGAGAAATGTTAATGGCTTATAGGGTGCTTCTGGTTCTGACTGGTGCAAGACATGTGGACACATTTTTCATTTAGCAAATCCTCATTCTGCTCTCTTTAATAGTGGCATTTCCCCTGGTATCCAGCGGATATGATTTCATGAGGTGAGGTTTTTATTCATAAAACTTGTATCCCCCATCTCCACCCACATTCCCTTTCTCACAAATTTCCAGGTTACCCTCTCTCTCATTCTGACAGGAATGACATGCAAGTGGTAAGCCCCACTTCTGTGCACTAGCTGGTTGTGGGCTGTGCAGCTGAGTGCCTAGCACATCACAGCATGTCTGCCTCAGGAGATAAAGCCATTTGAATAGTATTCCTCGGCTGATGGAGACCTACACTGGATATTATCATCAAATGGGCAGGAGTATGGAGAGTCTGACACACCAGTTAAGCTTGACATCTAATGTAAATTGAAGAGTCAACATTTTTGCAGTTTTAACATGTGATGAGTGTGTCTTGTTTGTGTGTTGAGAGTTTGAGTGGGGGGTAGTTCTGCTACTGAGTGTATCCATGTTGCAATGCAAGAGGTCTGTATTCAAGAAGTAACACAGAAATAGGCCAATCTCCTTTGTTTCCTGCGGTTCTTATCAGGTAATTACCGATTCACCCATGAAATACCAACATGTTGATGGTGGAAAGGCAACATAGGTCATCTTGTAATTATGGCTCCCTTTCTTTCTGCCTTTATTGTCTCTGCATAATCAGCTCCATCAGGGGTGAAATAATTGATTCCCCGTTAATGCTAATGGTATGGATCTGGAGCGAAGAGGAGCAAATACTCAGCCATGTTGTCTTTTGGGCTTGACATTTAAAATGAAATGAGGAAAGTGTTAGATTCAAGTCAGATAGCGGGATCTTTTTGCTCTGGCCTTGGTGACAGTCTGGAGTAGAGGCACAAGGTTTCACTTATGCTAACCAAACCAGACAGTGAAAGGGAAGAAGACCTTCAGATGTATTTCATCACTGCCTGTTTAGGGACCTTTACTATTGTGTATCAACTGATGGAGGTAAATTAGATCTCACTCATGCATGCAGAGCCTTACCAATTAATCCCCTCCCCATCAACCAGGCTGCATGAGGCTTGAAACACAGACTCACATAGACAAAACAGATCCAAACAGGCTGGCATGCCCTACCACAGAGACACATATGGGTAGATTTGAAGAGAGGCACATTTGCATCCACACCTACAGTCCAAACAACCACTTGCATGGTCAGACAAACACAAGCTGTCTGTGCAAAAGGGTTAGGATTAGGGGAGATGAGTAGAGATGTAACTTTAACCAACTTTTCTTTGAGGCTTATATTTACTGCCTACTGACAGTGATCATAAATGCACCATACTTCATACTAAAATATACCACATTTTGTTCCTATTTTCTTCTTTCTGTCTGTCTGTTGGGAGAGCAATTTATTTGTAAATATTTTTAATTAACCTGCACTCGGTTTGGTCTATCTGAGAAACTGCCAATCAAAATGCCAATTTACATTCCTCAGACCCCTTTTCATCTAACAGCTGTGTCACAAAAATGTCTGACAAAAGCTTCATAAGGACACATCAGATCATTGCCTCACAACTACCTCACTGAATCCCTTAGTTCTTTAATGTCAATCACCTGTCAGGTCATGGCTGATAGGCTGCCAGCAGCCCAGCAGGCAGCCTGTGGCAGGAAAAGGTAGCACTCGCTCATGGGAATTAAAGTTTTCTAGTTACTATTCATGACATGAGTAAATCACTTCTAGGCCTGGTGCCCTCTCCACTCTCTCTGAGAGCTGTTGTAGTGAAAATGTAATAAATGTGGAAAGATCTTTTTGTATCAAACTGATAAGAAGAAAGAGGATTGCGTGAATTGTCTTGTGTGAGTCCATCTTAGTGGTGTGCTGGGTTTATACAATATACTGCCGCCTACTGTGGCAAATGGCTGGTTAACAAAACCCGCACACCAGGGAGCGTCTGCCATATCCTCTGGACAGCACTATACCCCAGAGAAAATCCCTTAAACAAAGGTAACATGGTGGAGAGGAGGGCCATGATGGCTCTATCTCGTTCTTCTCTGCCACTCACAGAGCACACACATCAATCACAGTCCGTTGGCCTCAGATCCAAGCCATTCCTCGGATGCAATTTGTCACAGGTCCTTAGGCGCTGACATGCTTCTAAAAAGCTCAACTAATCTGCCTAAGATAACAGTCTTAGATTTCCTTGGTAGGCGTTAATCAAAACGATCTGCTCTGTGTCCAAGGAATGACCAATGGTCACAATGAAGATGGAGATAATTAAGCACAATGTCAAGCTAATGTGAACAGATGAGCACAGGGGCTAGAATTCTTTTTAAATTTTTTTTATTTTTTTTTAATAACGTACACATTTTTTTTTAAAAAAGAATAAAATAAAATACAGTTTTCTTTCAGGGGAATAATTAATGAGAGCTCTATTTTTGTCTCAAAGCAGGTAATACAAGGCACAATAAGACAACAACGCAAAGGTGGAAAAAATGTGATTTTACTCTACTTTAAATAATGTCTCTCACTCTTGGACTCACCTTTAGCACAGACTTTTTTTAGTAACAGATCACTCATGAGTAAAATCTTACATTATTCAGTGACTGTATTCACAAGCCAAATGCTTCTACCTACATGGTGAAAGGATACTCCAGCATGGAGGATGCAAATCCCCCCTTCAAGAGCAATTGCCATTCTCAGTGAGCCCTCCATGGGAGCAAGCTGCTGAGAGGTGGGTGTGATGGGCCCAATTTAATGCTCCATTATGCAAATTGATCATCTCATTTGACCATCACTCTGGTAATAGGACAGGCTCTCTCTGTGCTAGGAAATGTAAGGAGGGTGTGTCATTTAAAATCTTTAGAAAAACATTGCACTAAAGTCATGGGTGCTAAAAAATAAATAAATAAATAAATAAACAAATGAATAATAATGATAAAGCTAGCGGTTAAGGAACGCATCAGAGCTTTCACCAGTGAGGTATGACGGAGATGAGTGACAGGAATTTAATAGTGACCTCCTTAATGACAAGTCACATTTAAAAGTCAGCTATTTATACACAGAACAGCCACAACATTAAAACCACTGGCAGGAGAAGTAAATAACATTGATAATCTTAAGACAGTGTTCCGGTTGGGAAACATTTGGATCTTGGACTTTGGACTTTTCGACTTAGACATCAGATAGCACCCCACCCTATAGCAATGCACTCCTTAGTGCCAGCAGCCATCCCCAGCAGAATGAAGCCTGACACAGACACACACACAGAAATTCTTTTGAGAACAACTCAAAAAACACAGAGGTCACAAGGTATTGACCTAACCTCCAAATTCTATAGATCCAAATAACAGCATTCTGTTTCCAGACACCACAGGACACCCTCAGAAGGCCCATGTCCATCCTGTGACGAGTTACAGCTGTTTTGGAGGCACAAGGGAGACCACAATATTAGGAAGGTGGTCATGATGTTATGACTGATCCATGTATTTCCTCTGAGAAAAAAAAGGGTGTAGGAATGAAATGCAATGTTTACATGACGAGTTTCAGTTGATACTTTCACCCTCTTTTTTTATATGGTCGACACTGACTCCCTTGTTGCTAATTCCATGATTCCAGTTAGATTAAAGAAGCAACGTAGGGATATTTGTTTCCACTTCAATCTTACTAGGAGTTGATAAACCACAAATCACACACTGTAGTGAGCACAATTGAGTTAGATTTTCTCCATTTAATGGGTAGATTTTCGGCACGCTTATCCCCTTGTGACACTGCAAAGAATCCCACACTTGAGTTTCTCTCAGAATGGACAAGCCACGAGAAAGTCAGAGTATCAGAGAATTAATTTTGTCAGTGCCTAATTGCATTTATTGGCCGTGCCTGGAACCTCCTAATCCTGGATTATGATGATGCCTTAACAGCTGTGACTTGCTGTTTACAAGGCATTTATTAGGCGGTGTCAACATAACGAGACAAATTCCACCTATCACATTAATCACCCCACTGGCAGGACTATGTCACTGCCAAGAGTAGAGCTGGAAGACGCAAAGGCCACGGCTTTGCTGGAGCTGCTTCGCATTTCCCTGCATTAGCCATTGTTACACACCAATCAGATTACCTCCACAATAGGTGACAGCAGTGAGGTAGCGATGTGAAACTTGAAGTGAACAAAGAGGAATGTGGATTGACTGGTTCAAAATAATGGGGAATAACTGTGGGGTTAAATACATGGTTCAGTGCGTCAAACCACAAAAACAATTTTCCCCCACACGATGCTTCTAATTGAAGACAGGTCACTTAATTACAGCTGGAGTATTGTTTACAGTGAAGTCATCTCTTATTCCGTTTATTCAGTCCACCTGTCAGCTTCATGTCACTCTACTTTTCTCATTTTCTTTCCTGCCTCAGCAATATGCAACATCCCAAAAGTACAATGAGGGCCAAAATATAACAGTGAAGATCATAAATTATGTTTCATATTTAATTACTTTATGATTCAGCATCCTCAACATTCTGTTGTCATCCGAACAACATTGGTAGGGAACATTTTACAGTATCTTTAATTACACTAATTATGTGTTAACAAGAGTTATGTGTGGTGCTCATGTGTGAAGGACATTGGCTTTTTTCTTCCTTTGTTATTGCCCAAAAGTGAGGAACAGCAATTAAACAAGTGTCTGCACAACAGACTTGACAAGCAGTTTGAGAAATGACACCGGTAGAGTGTCCCGCTGGCATTGCCTTGATGGAAGCAGGGGTTTAGATATTGCATTTTGTTCAGCCACACAGGTATTATCAAGTGAGATCGCCTCTCGCCCTGTAAACATGTTATCCGTGGAAATTCTCTGATTCCATTTGAAGAACAATGTCGGGTCTCAGACTTTGCGCCAGCATCACTCCTCCAATTGTCTGGCCTGTCATGATGTGTGGGACTTGACGCATTGATACTGTCAGCGATGAATGCTGAAGATCACCTACAAAGTATTGGAGCTGTCTCTCCTCAAATTCATGCCTATCTTACAAGGGCATCATTTGTTATCCTACAGAGTGGGTAAAATGAGAAATTCAAAAACAATTAAAGAAATCTCAAAACAAATCAAATTAGCCACACTAATGGATAGTTGCTTGATATAACATGCTTCAATATACAACCAAAAATGATGATCAGTAGGAACCTGTTCCAACTCGCATTTTATCATTCCTAAATACTGGATTTATTGTTTTCACATTTTACACATCATATTACGTTTTTTAGATCGCTTTTAAGGGAAGTGTTGGGGCTACATTGTGAAATGCATGCTTTCTGGCTCCCACAATGAATGTTCTCTGGTGATAAGGACTGGATGAGAGGACAGGAGATATGGCACAATGCAGTGGCACATCTCACAGCATGAGCTGTTTCACTGTGCAGTAGTCTGTGTTATATAATTCTGACGAGGTCCTGTATCATTTTACATTTCACCTGCTGAACACAGGGCCACCTCTCTCGCTGTGTTAGATGGTCCTAGAAAAAAACAGGCGTAAATGGCATCCAGTTAACAAACAGTCTCACAGCTGACTTTTGTTTGGCAGGTGTTAAATACATGTCACCCCCTGATTAATGCTGAATCATCATACTGAGAACGATTGTGCCAAGGTCCAGCAGCCTCCAACTCTTCACCCTTTTCTATGGAACAGTTCCCTGCCATCTGTCAGTACTGGAAAGCCCTGGCGGCTTACAGCAGTTTTTTTTTCAAGCCTACATACATGGCTGCTTTTCCCTGTCAGAAACCATGCTGTGAATGAACCCATAGCCGTGACCAGCAATTGGACAAGAAAACGGTAAAGTCAAGGTCTCATTGACACCCGTGAAAATTTCTCTTTGTTGTGTTATTGACCTGGGACATAATCAGATGGTAGGCTTTTTGGCAAGAAAAAGACACAATAAACTTAAGAAAGCCTTACTGCCAATGAGGCCAATTTAGTGTAATTGAATGCTGTTTACCTAAGTGCTATTTAATTGCCTGACTCCTCTCTGAATCTTTCATGCAACTCTGTGCTGCAAATAAACAACAGCACTGGCACTGTCTCCTTATTAGTTATTCATGCTTTCATTTGCTTCATATCTCCCCTCATTCTTTCTGGGCATGAAAGCTAGCAAAAAGAACATCCTCAGCTAAAACATGTGTGCTGCAATGGCTCCAGAAAGAAGACAAGGAAAACTTCCTTCATGAAAAAATGATTGTAATGAAGTAAACAGAACCTGAATAGCACAGTGAACAAATAACAGTGTGTCTAGTGTCTTTTTTCATGCAATACCAAACTTCTGGCTCTGCTATATTATGTTATGAATTATATTGATGAAAGACCAAGAATAATTTCCTTTAACAACAAGAGGCTAAATCAAAAAATGTGCCTCCCTCGCCTCTGGAACCTTATCTTTACTGGCCCCTTGTCCTAATAAACCTTGTGTGGGGTTCATAAATCAAGAGCACGTCTGCCTAACAGCTACATGATGATTAAAACAAAGTATGATTAAAAAGATCTTGTTCAGTTCATCTCCAGTGTACTCAATTAAATAACCTCATCTCATCCGAGACATAAGGGACATGCCTCAGCAGTGTCATTTCACACCTGCCAAAAACAGGCAAAAGGGAACTGAGACCAAAGAAATAAAGCAAAAGTCTGAAATACTGAAAAGGCTTTAGGGTCATTTTCCAGCTGCGATAACAACCTCCAAGGATCATTTGGACCGAGAGGTTGGACAAAGGGAATTCGAGAGCTGCCTAAGCTGTTGCAGTTACAGAATTTTATCACTTGAGAAATAAATACAAAATAAAGCCCTTGCTTCATTGTAATTAATAGTATTTCTCTGGCAGCAACATACAGCCTTCTGCTTTCTGCGTGCTAACTAGTCTGATGTTTAGACTATAATGATTTGGTGTCAGTATTAGTTGACTTAGTTTTTTTTTTTTGTTTGTTTTTTTTTTACATTTCATCATCTATACAAATATAAGCTTGATGTTTACCCTGAATAGCAGACATAGACATATTTTACCCTGTTTTTTGCTGTTAAATTAATCTGAGACACACCGGGTAGACACCCCCAACTTGGGGATACTAAACCATAACTTTTGCAGGACATTTGATTAATGACACACAAACCTTTTGCGGGAACTTTTTCCCCCACATTACCTTATGCTGACCTGATCTGGATGAACAAGCAAAATCACTGTAAATCAGGGAGCAGGCAGGAAAATACAAAACAGGAGGTGTGTGGAGATCCGCAGCAATAAATGCTGGTATCAATTGCCATCTAGTGGTCAATAATTACACTGCAAGAAAACGTAGTCCACACAGGATCTGTGCTATCTGAAACAGGATCTGAATTGGGAATTTTTAAACAAGGAAGCGTACAGTCAGTAGAACACACACTGCCACTGTCTAAATATTTTAATTACCCTTCACTCTCTGTGAAACTTTACTGACACTTCTTATCCAATTGCATGAATATTGGGATATTAAGCGTTATGGTATTCAATAGTAGGGTTATTGTCCTATTGTACTCTATATTACTGGAATATTCCTGAAAACTGGTATGTTAAGTGAGATATTTGCATTACTTACTCTTTACTGGCTGAGTAAACACAACTGACTGAGCCCTGTGAGTATATAACCTAACCATTACATTTGCAGAAAAGTATTATAATAAGACTTTATTTGCATGGTGTAACGTTTCTTTAAAGTCCTTTCTCAATGTTTCATTCAAGGATTTTCTACTCTACTCTTTCTAAATACTACTCTTCAGAATAGAAAACGTAATATATTACTGCTATTGTTATTAAATTGCTGTGTCGTTTTATAAGGTAATAGTGTAGTTGGTGGAATTATATTTTTTCATTCTAATCTTTTAGAACTATGAAATATGCTGCTCCGAAGACAATGACTCAACGGAGTGAGTGGCATTCAACGAGTGTTTTTACGGAACAAAGCTACACGCCTCAATAAATGTAAGCATTTAAATAAAATATTGTCCCAACATATAGCTTGCACGATGTTGGGTTCATTCTAACCATGTAAAGTGGTACACATGTCCAAGTTGCGTGCAAAAAGGAGGCGAGTTTCAAGAGCTACATGGAAGCACATGAAGGCAGCAGTGAAAGGAGGTGGAGGGAGGGAAGGAGGGCCGTCGAGCTAACCGCTGCTGCTGCATGAATACCGCGAGAGTAGGAAGCACACCCTGACCTGCCACCAGTGCCAGCGAGCCAGTCTGCGTGGACAGACACAAACATGTCGGGGAAGAGTTTTCGAGTCAGCGACGGTGACTGGATATGTCCAGACAAAAAGTAAGAGCTCCAAACACACTGAATGAGTCTGCACTCTTTTTACCGAGGGTTAAATCTAGCATCAGGCGGCTAAGGAGCTAAGTAACTTAGGCCTTTTAGCACTTGGCTCGTGCTAACGCCGACCAGCTACGAAACTAGCCAACATTTACATGTATGATCTACATCGTTTGCAGCGTTATAAGTATGCTGAATATGAGCACGGCAATTGTGCTTGGAGTGCACGTAACCCTATCGTGTTTAGGTGTCACAGACACGGCCACTAACAACGCAGACCCATGCGTTGTTAGTGGCCGCAGACTCCCACGTTAGCAAGCTAGCTGTCTTTAGCTAGGGTAAGCAGACGTCCCTAATTTCTGGGGACAGTCGCCGTTTTGGATGATCTGTCCCTCGGCCAATGGTGTCCACGAAAATATCCCCAATTTTAGCGTTATATTATGGAGAAAGAAAAATGTTGCTCGCCGACTACAACAACGGTTATTACAGTAGCCGGAAAGGAAGCGCTAGTGAGCGCATGTTGCGCTCAGACTGCAACTATCATGATCGGGCTGCTATTGACATTACAGATATAGCAGTTTAAATATGAATAAATATGTCAAAATAAATGAAATCGTAATTGCCCCTCTTTCTTCATTTCATATTGATAACACTTTTTTTTTTTTTTTTTTAATCCGAGTTGAAATACATGTCCCCGGATTTCATTTCAGAAATCCGGTCACCTTTAGCTCATATGGGTTGCGGTCTCATCGCTGTCTATTGTGGATGGTGTTTTCATTGTTTTGGGACACAAATCATGAGTCGTTGTCCAGAGGCATATTATGAAGGAGGGGACGAGGGAATTCCATTAAAATTGTGACAAGGATGCCAACTTTAGCTATCCGTTAGTAGGCCCTCCATGTGGAGTGCACGACGAAATAACAAACTGCGGGTGGATCAGTTCAGTTCATATATGAGTGATTAAGCAAGAAATGCAAGCCATGTCTGCATGAACATTGAATTCGTTTATTGTGTTTCTGTAGATGTGGAAACGTGAACTTTGCAAGAAGAACGAGTTGTAACAGATGTGGAAGAGGTGAGTCTTTTTTTTTTTTCTAAAGCTGTATGTAAAAAAATATTTGGACTTGCAGAAGGTTTGCATATTCTTCCAGACAGCTACTGTATTGAAACCATTGTTTCCACAGAGAAAACCACAGAGGCCAAGATGATGAAAGCAGGAGGAACGGAGATTGGGAAGACTCTTGCGGAGAAGAGTAGAGGCCTTTTCAGTGCAAATGACTGGCAATGCAAAACGTATGCGATTATTTTAAAATAATAACATGACCATCAAGCTTGTATGCTTTCAGCTTCACCCATGTCATAAAGAAGTGTTAAATGCGCCTGTCATGGAATGAAATGTGTAACTAAGCATCCTGTGACAACGTAAACTTTTTTACATGTGAAAACACATTAATCTTCTTGTTTTTGTAAAGATGTGGCAATGTGAACTGGGCTCGAAGATCAGAGTGCAACATGTGTAACACACCGAAATATGCCAAGCTTGAAGAAAGAACGGGTAACCTGGTGATTTATATAAGTTCTCATTTTGCTGGTGTGTCCTTGATCAGTAGTTATTGATCTTATTTTTTTTTTTTTAATATATATACTTTCAGGTTATGGTGGAGGCTTCAATGAGAGGGAGAATGTGGAATATATTGAACGGGAGGAATCGGACGGGGAATATGATGAGGTGAGCATTAAGAGTTCAGCCTATCTACAGTACTACATGTACTGTCAAGTAAAGTGGGCACATCTAAGGAAATGTTCTTTCCATAGTTTGGTAGGAAAAAGAAAAAGTACCGTGGGAAGAGTAACAGCACATCTTCCTCAAAAGAAGTTGAAAAGAAAGAGGTGCCAAAAGTTGAAGCTGAAGTTGAAGATGAGGAGGAAGAGGAAGACGAGGAGGAGGAAGAGGGTGACCTGTCTAAATACAAACTGGATGTAAGATTGTTAAATGAAACTAGAGATTCATTTTATAACATATTGTTATGCTATCAGATAGGAAATAAAAAGCAATTTCTCTCTAGGATGATGATGAAGAGGATGATGGTGACCTGTCAAAGTACGATCTTGATGCCAGTGACGAGGACGACAAGCCAGCTAAGAGAAAGGAGAGCCGCTCTGGTTCTTCACGCTCCCGCTCTTCTTCCCGCTCCTCCAGCTCCAGTTCTCGGTCGAGGTCCAGGTAAAAGGGTACAGGTCAAGGGTAACTCCGGGCAAAATGTCAGTATCAGCTCAATCTTCTTTCTGGTTCACTGATCAACTTCAATAAATGTCTTGTTTTGCTGATCTCTTGTTTTCCCCTTTTCTGAAACCCCTCTCTCTCTGCAATGTAAGAAACTTGACGTGCGATCTGAGTGATTATTCTTGCTGAGTTTTTAAATGTCTTTGATATTTTTGAAGACAAACAGGAGTGCACTTATTAAACTGTAGTATTTTTGCTCTTGCCATTTAGTGCCTCACATACTCCATTTATACGGGATTGATGTGTTTAGGATTTTGTTCTGTAGATACAGTATGTGCCAAATTGTTCTAATGATACTGGTAGGCAGACGTAGATTTCTGAGATATTTCTAAACATTGGCATGTTGCTAAATATTATGACTCTGCGTTTTCACATTAACCAATCTCGTAGCCAATGGCCTTCTTTTGAAAATATTGGAAAGGTTTTGTTTCTGTCTTTCAGGTCCCGTTCTAGAAGCTCATCCAGTTCCAGGTCTGGATCTCGCTCAAGGTCTCACTCCAGGTGAATGAGGTGACATGCACTCTCTCTCTTTAGAGAGTGTATGTGTGGGGCAGAAAACTCCAGAACAGTCCTATTCCCTAACTCATGTTTTACCAGAGACGGTATAAATTATTGTACTCCGTCTCCTGATTAGCATTTTGGTCAGAAATCATAACGCAAGTGCGCTCGGTGCAGTTTTATTTCAAGTCTCTTTTGCCCTGAGATGATACATAGTACAAAGTTTGACTTTTAAGTTATTGCCGCTCTGATGTCTATAAAGACATTAAGCTTCTGTCCGGAGTGAGGCTGCCTTTGAGTTACTATATTTAAACAAAGCTAAATATTTCCTCGACTTGGGTAACATCCAATTCGTTCATAATTAAGTGCTCTTAATCAGAGAAGCTTTGAATGAATGAATACCCACACTGGTGAGGCCCTGCCTCGATCTTACTGACCTCAATGCTTGGTTTATTCCTCCAAAAGATCAAGCTCCAGGTCTGGAAAGGGCTCCTCTCCCCAGAAGAGGTCCCACTCACCCTCCTCCTCACCTGATAGGGGACAGAAGCGCAGTCGCTCCAGGTCCTCATCTGGAGGGAGGAAACGGAGGCGCTCTAGATCACGTTCGTCCGAAAGGTTTGGGTTTCTGTGGAATACCACCATGGCACTGATGATGATGATTATAGTTGTTGTTATTATTATACTATATAGCATCTGTTGCATCTCTTATGGGAATTCAGATTTACAGAGTCACTCTTCGCCATGTATTAATTATTTTATATCTGATGACCTTGTACTTTCTTTATGTATACATGCATGTCAGTGTTTGACTGTGCTGACTTTCTCCTTCTTCCCATGGTCTTTGTGTGATTTCAGGCGCCGCCACCACTCTTCTGGATCCTCCCATTCTGGCTCCAGTTCAAAAAAGAAATAACTTTATTATGGCCTTTAAACCAAGAAAAGGAATCTTAGTAGAAGTGCATGTTGTGTTGCAAAAAAAACAACCACCAGATTCATTCTCAAACAATTTCCTAAGTCTTACTTCCGTCAGAAAACACAGTGGCAACATGACTTCACTTTGCCGTATCCCACATTCACCCTTTTTAAAACATACATACTTCCCAATCTGTGACAAGTGTTTGTAACTATAGGTGTCCAATAAACATTAATGTTTGGTCCTATAAGATAATCAGATATACTGTATTCCATTTTAAACCCGTTCTGTTGAAAACCTTCCTTGCAAGTAAATTTAGTTGTACCCATTTCTTGGGAAATTGGAACAACACTTATAAAGTATATGTTTGGCCATAGCAAACACCATAGATTTTCCTTTTTTTTTTTTTAATAAATAACTTTTTCTTTTTTAATAAGAAATTGGAATACTTATGCACCGATTTAAAAGACGTCATGTAGCCATGAATTTGGGTGTATTTGTTTTATTAGAAAATATATATTTTCTGTTTTCAAGGTAAGTATTTTACTTTTTAATATTGCTTGTTCTAAGGAAACAGTAAGTTGAAGATTATTTGGTTTAGATTTAAATGTACTTTTCTTTGGCCTGTTTTGACAATATTGTATCAAGTTATTTCTCTTCATTTTTCATTTGGGTGGTGAGGGGGGTTAATGAACTGAAAGGGTTTTTAAATTTGCTCCAGTTTAGGGTAATGACAGTAACATACATTCATGGTAAAATCTGGCAATACAGTCTAAGTCTACTATTGGTCAAGCAACTAAAATGTACACGTGTAAATAAAATCCTGTCAACATTGCTTCTTGGTAATTCCTGTGTGTTTAATTTGAGGATTTTGCACAGTGAATAGAATGGAATATTAATTGTAACATAATTAAGTCTAGGAGTGTTTAGCTAGAGAAAAACTAGTACATTGCAGCGAATTAACAATTATGTAAAAATGGTTATGATGCTGGCATCTAAAAAGTAGGCGTAGATTTTGGTAAACAATACTATTTAAAAATATTGTTTGTAAAATGTACTTTCAAGAATTAATTGGTTCTGTACACATCATTGTTAACAGTATATTGTCATAAGAATCAAACCAAATTTATTGCATTACAAGTCATTGTAGTTTATATTATAGTTGTTCAAACTCTAATATAGGGGTGTAAAAAGTGTCAAATTTAAAAATAATCAAATAGAAGTACAATGACGGTTTATGCCGCTAAATTGTAGCAGTTAAAAAATCGTGCAGGTTTTTACACAATGTTATCTTTGTATTTAAATAGAATTTGGTAAATGGTAAATTTTCAGATAGTTTTCTGCATTGTATATTTAATGCTACTGTTAATATGAACTAACCTATACACTATGGTTCAAAGATTACTAATCTTTTTATGAAACCTTTGGGCTTTTACTAGTTATTTGGTTGAGGAAGTACAGATGTGATTTTATTTAAATAGGCCTGTTGTGCAATAGCCAAAACTAACTCTTAAAGGACCTCTTCCATGGTTGACATTTTGACCTCACCTCCTTCAAGGAGGCGCAGGCGTGTTGATGATGAATCAGTTCCATGTAGTGTCCCACTACTTTACCAGCACAAAAGTATGATCTCTCCTAAGTAGAATGCAGCCAGCATTATTACGGCTGTTCCTGACTATGAAGTGATGTCTGCTGTCTTTCTCATTCTGGTCAACAGGTGGCAGATGTTGAGCTGCAGTGATGCTAAATGCCGTGGACTGTGTTTTAATAGGGTCAAATTAATAGTTAACAAAAAAAGTTTGAAGTTTGTAAAATTCAATCAAAACACGATCAATATATTAAAGTAATAATGTCTCATGTAATCTACCCATTTATCCCATTATGTAATTGACTTTACTGAATTATAAAGCTCATTTGTAAAAGAAGTAATACGTATAAATCATGGACGCAAAAATTAGTACCGATGAGAAATGCATAACTTAATTTCCATAAATGCGACTTTTCTCCTAATGATGATCAGTCGGAGTCTAATGATTTAATACAGACCTCTTACGCTCTAGTTCTGCTTTCAGATGCTTTAAGACCATTATTAGTCTGCAATCACTTCCTAAAACAGGTCAGTTCATTTCTCCGTCTCGTCCGGTGAGTCCGTCTGACAGTGACTTGTGGCGTCCGAAAGGACCGCTGAGATATTGTTCCATACTTAAAATATCACAGCTTTTACTTTTAAACATACATTTACAAAACACCACATGCATGATTTCATACATCATTCACAAATGATTTCAAAGAGTCTTTGCGGTTCGGTTAATATGAAATATTTAGCCTCGTATGCTTTTCCTTTCGAAGTGGTCCCGCCTCCTTAAAGGACCTGACGCGCTTTTACGCACAGCAGTTAGTTAGGAGCGCCAGAGGACGCTGAGCAGATATAAATGGAGTGATTCGTATATAAGGCTATCCTTCCCTGAAGTATGACTATAGACAACTGTGATTTTCTGGGGGACTTGCAAACCACTATTGGAGAGATGCTGGGTTCCAACGTCTCCAAGACATTGCGTGAAAGTAATGTCACCAAGAATTCTAGTTGTGGATACGCATCAGTTGGATTTCCTATAGCTATGATGATCACTGGCATGGTGGGAAACTCGTTAGCCCTTATCCTGGTGTATATCTCTTACAGGAAGAAAGAAAACAAAAGGAAAAGGTCGTTCTTGCTTTGTATTGGATCACTGGCATTGACTGACCTGTTCGGACAGCTTCTGACGAGTCCAATTGTAATATCAGTTTACCGGGCCGGTAAGAAATGGGACTATATCGACCCGTCTGGGAATTTGTGCGCTTTTTTTGGCGTGTGCATGACAACTTTTGGCTTGTGTGCTCTCTTCTTGGCCAGTGCCATGGCAATTGAAAGGGCCATGGCAATAACAAATCCCCACTGGTACTCAAATTACATGAAGACAAGTGTGACAAAGCAGACGCTGGCTGTCATATGGTGCCTTGTGTTGCTCTTCGCGCTGCTGCCTATCGCAGGGGTCGGGAAGTACACGCGCCAGTGGCCGGGCACCTGGTGCTTCATCAGTACGGGGGACAATGCGACCCCGGGCAACACATTTTTCGCCATCACTTTCGCCGCACTTGGGATTTTCTCTTTGCTTGTAACGCTTTCCTGCAACGTTGTGACAATCCGGGGATTAATTATCCGGTGTAAAACCAAATCTGGCACGTCTCAGTCTTCAAAACAGTGGGAAAGGCTCACCACGGAGACAGTCATTCAACTACTGGGGATTATGTGTGTCCTGCTTATATGCTGGTCTCCTCTGCTGGTATGTCCTCATAAGAGCCTCTACGTTTATTATAGAATATATCTCAACTCTTCTCTGCTTATTTATGTCACTAAGAACAGAATTGGGTTATTTAAAGTTATAGTCCCATGCATTATAATAATCTTATTAAATAATTTTTGTTTTGTTCTTCTTTTTATTGTGGCCTGCCTGTCACAAACCTCCCAAATATCTTTCTAGATGCACCATATCCTATTCGCAGGAGTGCATGACAAGCACTTTTCTTTTTCCCTAATCGCTCATTCACTCAAACTCACATATTGCTTCATTTTTCTTTTCTCTGACAACATCCATACTTTGCTACAGATATATGGTGTCACGTATGATTCATTTGAAATGCTCCTGCCATTTTCCATTAAGAGGTAATCCACTTACTTAGGCTTCTGTTTGGGGGGTCTGTTCAGTGTGCTGTGAGGTCAGTCACATGTTTGATTGTCCCACCAGGATATTAATAGAAGCCACAGCAGTGTGTTAACAGACAAAATGAGTACCCACAGTGTGAACAGAATGGTTTGGCTCTGTTTTGATAGCTGCTCAGGGTTGTTGTTGGGTTACAATTACATTATATTAAAATCTGAACCTGTGTTCAATAAATCTGTTTCTGGGAGGCTTTCTTAATGTGATGTGATTTCACAAAGTAACACCATTTCCCCTCAATCTCTTCCCTACAGGTGCTGATGCTGAGGATGATCTCCACCCACGTATCCTCCCATGAATGTAACTCAACATCAATGGTCTCCAATCACACCTCTAGCCAGGATGTACAACTGGACTGTAACTTTTTTCTGACAGCGATACGCCTGGCCTCCCTCAACCAGATCCTGGATCCGTGGGTCTATCTGCTCCTCCGGGAGATCCTCCTGCGCAAGTTCTGTATCATGGCTAATGCTGTCTCCAACTGCTCTGTAGAGGAACAGAAGGAGAACCAGACGGCACTGGATGCCCTTAACAAACAGAACCAAGACAGCAACAACCTTTGTAAATCGCAGAGCAGCTAAACCTTCAACAGCAACCGCTACCTCATGAGATAGCACAGGATGTTTGGAGGGATGCGGAAATGGTTGTAAATAAAAGTGGAATAGATTTCCCTCCACAATAGGATGCTGTGCTAAGAGAGACACCAAAGCCTCTGTGTCATTGTCAGTGAAATCCCACCATGTCCACTCTTAGCATTTGCTTTACTTACAAGACATTCCATTCAAAGTCACCTAATCAGCACGTGGAAGCATGGCCAATTCACCTCTTGGATTTGGCTGCTGTGCGGCTGCCAGGTACTCTCTCATTGCCAATTTACTGTTTTCATATGGTTTTTATGAGATCTGAATATGAGTGACTTCAAACTGACTGATATGAAAGTGGTGCATCTCATGCTCATTGCATTTTGTAACATGAAGCCATAGGCCAACTAAATGACAAACGTCGCCTGTGATTGTTGTTAAAGAAAATGTAAAAAGTTTAATTTTAATTGTAAATATCTTACATGAAATGTAACCACTTTGCTTCAAAAAGGAAGAGAGGCCATCCAGAAGGGAAAAACGCTAATTTAAACTGGAACTGTTTTTAAGGTTATTTATTAATGTCTGTAATAATAATACCTGCTGCATAGCAGTTGTAAATTTTGCAATGTTCCTTGGCCAGCAGCCAGAACTATGAAATGTGAAGGCTTTATTTTGTTGGGAGCTTCCCTGCTGAATATGAAATGTATCAGTAAATAGTTATGTAGTATGTTTCTCAGTAATTTCCTCTTAAAAATATCTTTTGTGAATCCCAATATTTGAGAGAAAGGACATTAAATTGTAGAAGAGTAATTAAAGATGCTCATGTTCAAAATTGAGATGACATGTAACTTAGTTTTGCTTCTGACAGTCTGTGGGTGACAGTGTTCATTCTTCTTAGTATCAGCTAAAATTCATCCTTGATGTTACCCCTAAGCAGAATAAATTATTCATTTCTTTAACAGTGCCAGTTTTCAGAGTTCTCAGATGCAATCAGTGTATTTTCTAAAAGTCTGCACTTCTGACTAAATGTCATTGTTGAAGCAATGGATGGCAAATGTCACTGGAAGCTGATGGCCATCCATTCCTTTTTACATGGTGTAAATATGACGTTTTGTGGCTTGACTTGGCTTTAAATATTCTCATCTCATTGTTGCAAATATTTTCATCAAGAGCATTCAAAGACACTAGACAAGGGTTTGGTGTCATGGTAACCTTCAGGTTTCAGGACAATTTCTCATCACCACAAAGCAACATGTGCCTTCTCAGCACATCAGTCAGCAAGGTTATTGGCTGATGCGCACGCTGCCATGCCTGGTCTTGCCTTTGCCTTTCAGAACGAGCCTGCTGGAAATTGCTGTCTACAAAAACCCACGTTAAAGATGAGTGTTTTCTGTTGCCATATATATGGTCATCAGCCAACGGAGGGTTCTGTTATGTTGATTGTGAAGCTGTCTGCCTCATTGGTCCCCTCAGAATTAACAGTGTTTGTTGAATGAAAACAAAAGGGAAACAAAACATTCATCAAGTGTTGCTCAGAAACAGGTCTGTTTTCATTACCGGTGATCATTGTCGGCCATGAATGTGCAACGCTGGTGGAAAAAGAAACAAATGTACTCCTCAACAAACAATCAATTGTATTAACATCTAAGTGGTGCCACATCTACATGAGCAGTTTTTATTCTAATGAATGCTTCACTAATTGACTTTGTGGCCGTGTTAAGAACATCTATTCTGAGCATGTGTTTCACATTGTGCAGCAGTTAAAGTGCACTTCAACCAGCCACCTCTGTGATTTTATTGAAAACAATGGTTGCATTTATTCACAAGTTGCTGCGGGATATGGCAGCTTTACTCTGTCTTTTAAAATTGCTTGAATCTGCGTCATGCACCTTTTTCTGTCTGGTGTCCAGAAGACGCTTCAAGCTCTTAAGCAGAGGAAAAATTATTATGCAAAGTAACATTAAACCTGACTAGCCCTACATGTAGTTATGGATTTTCCAGGGTGTTGCATGGCACCCATGCCCCAAAATGTGAAGGAAAATGGAAGAAGAAGAATTCATTCAGACATGATACATTTCAACAATCCTTAATGGACCCAGTAAAAGCCGACACAATATTTACAGAGAGTGCTTTCTGCTTTTCCGAAGCACAGTTTTTTTTCTTATGAAATATGAATGTTCATTAAATCCAAGGGCATTACAGAGTAACATGAGACAGAATTATCTTAAAGCCTTAGTTTATTGATCCACAAGGTGCAATTTTTGTGTGTGTTTTTTTGCACCAAGCACATTATTAGAATAGAATGTCAAAGTTACACAGGAGCCTCTTTAGGGTCGTTTTGATCTAATTCTAATGGTGTTAATTTGTGCCAGGACCAGGCCTATTCGGCCGGGAATGCACATGTGAGTCCTGCACCAGTGCTGAAAGGAGGGTTTAATCACATAATGATTTTACATAGGCTTTGAGAATGCCAGCTGCCTCAGTCTTTCTAACTCAAGTCACTAATGCATGGAAGTGATTTACTAATCGCCTGAACTGATGCTTGATGTATAGAGATTTGAAGATAAAGAGAGACATTAGTAAAGAAATGTTTGCTTGTTTGACATTGTGCACTTGAACACTTTTAAACCTGAGCATTTTACGAATTTCTGCTTGTTTCTGACGCTGTGTAAAAGTATATATTGGTTTGGATATGTCTCTTGGTATATAGCTCAAACACTGCTGTCTGTCAGCTTTAAGTGTCTTATTTCTACTTCCACTTCCACTGGTTTTAACAGGTGTCAGAAAGGTATGAACATAGTTTGAATGACAGACTGTCATGCTTTGTGGAACAATGATTATGTGTCCTTTCGAGAACTAGATAATATATTTCTTTTGTTTGTAGTATCAAGATATCTCAGGCTGGCAAACATGTTGCTACACAAAATCCTTTCTTGCCATTTAAAGCTGCAGCCAAGCAAAGTTGGCATTAATGATTTAAAACCAAAATGAAGGAAAAACAGGAAAAATGTTAAAATAGAGAAACAAACAGTCACAAGAAAAAAACTTGTCTATTTCTAGTATGCGCGTTGGCGTCACATGGGCAAACAGGTTTGACTTCACTGATAAAATACCTGGCGTCCAGTCAGATGTACATCTCTTTATCTCTTGTACTTAGTACCTGCGCTTTTCAATGCTGAACAAGAACTGTGCGCTCCAACTGAAGTCTCTCCAAATTATCAAAACTCTTAGACACGATTCTCAGACGAGGGCTAACTACATCCTTTAACACAGCTAATGTTTCTTATAGTTGTTTCCATGTAAGGAATGCTTTTGTATTTTGTCCCTCTGATATTCTTGGCATACCTTTTAGAGATAGACATAACAAGTTGCTGAGATAAAATCTAATTATCTGCCTAGTTCCTAACAATACGTCATTTTGATGCTTGTGTTTTTTGTCCTCTATCTGACTTGTGTCAGCGCAACATGCACTTCTGAGTCACTTTGCTGTAGTGTTTTTATGTGTTGGTGTAATGTTATAATTCTATTAAAGGTTATGTACATATTTTTCCATTATGCATTGGACGTTTGTGGCTGCTGAAGCACATTTCCTAATTAAATATTAACATATTTCACTACCACATAAATAAGGTCTGTTACAAGCATTGTTCACTAGTAGCATGTCCCCTGAATGAACTTCAGGTTATGCTGAGGAAGCTGAGGAATCAGGGCGTTCTGCTGTGGTATAAGAATACCATGCAACCCCTGCAATCTGAGCCTGGGAAAAGATGTTTGTTGCATATAATTCGTCCTTATTTTTAAGTTTCAGTGTAATAAAATTCTAGTGTAATAAAAAATAAAAAAAATAAAGAACTAGAATGATTGTGATGACTTCTATTTTTATATAGAAAATCTTGAAATTATTAATAACAAATTACAAACGTAATCATGCTCATTACACACAATGAGAATCAAAAAATAATCCAAACAACAGAGGTTTTAAATGCTTTGTTTAGAATTGTTATTGTACATCCTGTCTAGTCAGACTTTTTTTACTGTCAAAAACTGCCAGACCAAACCTGTGACTGGGCTACCATGACTAAACTCAGGTAACCCTTGCTGAGTGAATTTTAAGTTGTGTTTGATCTGTGCAAGCTTCTCGGTAGTGTCAATATGTAAATATACAGTGGTGGAAAAATTTTTTGACACCCCATGCATTTGTGAAATATTGCATTAAAAATCCATTTTAGGTCTTCAAGTGCAATTTCTATTAGTACACAGACAAAATACTAACAAAACTTAAATCAGCCATTAGAAACTTAAAATTGATTGGTTCCATTAAGATACATAAGAAATTTTGAGCATTTGGTCATTTTGGTACAGGTGATCCACTAATGAAGGGCGTGCTTTTTATTAAAAGACACATTTTCCTGTTGCTGTGCTTTGTGTCTATATAAAGTCAGTACATTTGAAAAAAATGGCTGAAACAAATAACCTAATAGAGGAAACACATCTGAAGATACAGATTCTCAGCCAGGAAGGTATAGCTGCTGCGAGATTGGCAGGAAGTGCAGATGCAGTCCTTCAGATCAGTCCTTCAGTCCAGACCCTAAGAACACAAGAAGTGGACAGTTAGGAACTGGAAGAAGATTCTGTGGTCAGATGAGTCCAGTTTCCAGCTTTATCTTCCTCCTGTTAATGTGAGGGTACAGAAGGCCAGACCAAGCATGATCTCCAGCATGTATAGAACCTACTGTCAAAAACTGTGGAGGCAGTATCATGGTTTGGGGATGCATGAGTGCTGCTGGTGTTGGTCATCTCACTGTCTGTGATGGCACACTGAACTCTGACAAACACTGTCTCCAAACCCACATGCTCCCCTCTGCATGTGATAGTTCATTTAATTTTTGTTCAGTTTTGAACACATTCTCTGTTGTCTGTTGACGCCGACAATGTTGAGAACTGACATATTAAAACTGTCAAGAATTTAGTTTTCATTTGTATTTGTTTGTGTCTGTCTAGTGCAGCCACACCTTTTGAAACACAAAAAAGGCTTATCCACAAATATTCCTTGATGATATTTGGGATTGTGTAAAAATTTAAGGTGTCTGAAAACTTTTTTCCAACACTGTACCTTAATGGTAAACATTTGAAACTGGTGACGTGGAAAAGAACCTGGTTCAAAACTATTTATATTTATAAAGGTTAAGGTAACACCTTATAATAACTGCACTATGAAGCATGACTAAGCCTGAATGAGCTGAGCGAGCTTCCCTGCCTGACTATGGTGTCATGTAGAGGGTGATGGACTGAGTGGTTGTTCATAATGGTCCAGAGTTTGTTCAAGGTTTTTGCCTCTGTCACAGATACAGACCACCACATAGAAGAGGGCACTGGCAATGATAGTCTGGTAGAACATGCCCAGCAGCTTCTGGTAGGTATTAAACAACCTTAGCCTCCTGGGGAAACAGAGACGGCTTTTTTGTACACCAAGTTCATGTTAGCTGACCAGTCCAGTTTGTGATCCAGATTGAGACCCAGGTACTTACAGGTCTGAATCCACTGATGGTTATGCTACATGCATTCTGTTAAGTGATGTGAAGTATTTTAAGTTTGTTTACTGGTGCACATTACAGATGATAGCTGGTAAGCTAGCATAGCATCCTGATGCCGGTCATGGGCAGTAGGATGGGAGCGCTACAATGCACCACACTGTCTGGCAGAGGCCTATCTGCCACTGACTCTAGATGTCAAGCAACAATCCAATTCAGTTCAATTCAGTTTTATTTATATAGCGTCAATAACAATACAAATTGTCTCAAGATGCTTTACAAAAACCAGCCTGCAACCCCCAGAGCAGCCTGAGGGCGACGGTGGCAAGGAAAGACTCCCTTTAAACAGGAAGTAACCTTGAACCCAGCTCATATGGAGGGACCCATCTGCCGAAGGCCAGCCAGGTAGAAATAGAGAAGATATAGAGAGAAAAGAAGAACAGGTGACATTTGTAATGACATATTTGACTCTCCTTACAGGGAGGGGGAGGGACAGGGACAGGATGAGTGCTTGCTTAGATAGTAATAAAGCTAATTGAATGTTCTCAGATCATTCAGTAAAATGTAATAAAATAATATTTACACACAGCTGTTTTATAATGAGGTGGATATATTTAAGGGCTAATTTGACTATCCATGAAGTATAACAAACTTTAAGTGTGTGGATTGTGTTGTACTGTAGATTGAAACAATATGTGAGTAAAAGGGTGCACAGAAATGATAAAAATCACACAGAAACACTAATTCTATTTTTTCTTAATTACAGCTTAAAATCTGTAGCAGTTGATGGCCTGATCTTTGGCTCTTCAGTAGAGGAGAGAAGGTCCATATCAAATGTTTTTAATGTGGTGGACCAGATCCAGATTTCACACAAGAAGCTAACATGCTTTTCTCTAACATTTGAAATTCTGTATAGAGCCAATTGAATTTTGACAGTGAAATATTTTATAATAATATTAATGTTTTGTAGACTTCAGACTTAAGTTGTTCAATTTTGGCACTTCTTTTATCTGGTGTTTACACTGGCAAATTTTACACTCAACAGAAATAAATAAATGTAGTTTTATATCAGATTGTATGGAGCCCCTAAAGGGACATGGGGGAAAAAATAAATAATAAGAGCTAATAAGAACTATCTCGTACATATGCTCACGAGATATTATCTCGTGCTCACAAGATAAGTATCTCGTGCTCACAAGATAAGTATCTCGTGCTCTAGCTTCCTCTAGGGGGTGCACGAGATGAGAAATGTATTTCCATGTGACTAGTTTCACCTGAGACGTCCTTCGTGTGTGATTCATATTACCCTCCCACATCTGGTTTCATGTGGGCCATTCGCATGGCCTGATCTCTGCTAATTTCCACCTCACTCCACTGCGTGTCAGAGGGCAATTTACACTTTTAACAGCTTCAGTTACTTTGTAAATTATAAGGGGTAATACAAAATATATTTTTGATCCTATTTATCCCAGGGAAAAAATACATTTCTCATCTCGTGCACCCCCTAGAGTAAGCTCGAGCACAAGATAGTTTCTCATGAGCACAAGATAGTTATTATTTATTCTTCCCCATGTCCCTTTAGGGGCTCTGTAATAGGTTTAGTGTAATTTTACTGCAGTTATAAAGACTACAGAAAAAAAAAAAATTTATGAGATTGCAGATGTTTCTGCAAGAATACATCTTTGTTAGTAGTATATGTGTAAATAAGATGTATACATTTACATTTAAATGGGTAATTAAGTGGAGTGGACAGATGAGTTTAATCTCAGCTCTGGAGATGAAGGCTGGAGGTGGAGGAGAGCGATTTCTAACTAAAATGACAGCAGGCAGTAGCAGAGTAGAATATATTTAAGGTTCGGCAGCAAAGGCATGATGGCTGATGGAATTGTGGTAAGATGTACCATGCTTTCTTGATGGATAGTACTTTTGAGACATGGACACAATGAGAACAGGGAGAGAAAATGAAAGATTAATTACATCAACATCAGATTTCTGCTGGTGGACAGCCTGTACAGTAAATTGATAGGATATTAGGTGGTGTAATCCCTAGCTGTGCTGCTTGTTAGCCTTCAGGTTAGCATGCATAGCTTGACGTTACTTTCCCACATTAAGGCAGCAACGTCACACTAACAATACCAGGGAAGATGAAGATGATAAATACTACACATGAAATGACACGAGTTTCGTTGAACACTGTCTTACGTTTCTGCATCTGCAGACTCAAATCGGACATAGTGTCTGACGTCACTGTGAAAAGGGTTTCATTTTCAGATAATGAGATAATTAACTCGAGATCTTGAGAAAATGGAAATCGTTCTCCCGAGATAACTAAATAAATAACTCGAGGAAATTAACTCATTATCACGGGAAAACAGAAAAAAATAATGGGTGGACCCATGGCCGCTTTGGGCTTCCGTATAAAAGTACATGTAACAAGGACTATATTAATAAACTTTATTAATGCTTATTAATGTATGAGTAATGTTTTATAATAGGTAAATTTAGTATTTACTAATGGTTTATTAATGCTTCAACGTGCTGTTTTTATAAAGTGTTACCAAAGTTAAAGATCAACCCATGGACTTACACTGCCTTAATCAGCATCTATGAGTAATTTGGAGGCTTTAAGTCATGGGTCATGTAAATCACCTGGCTCCGTCTTCGTTCTCAGTACGCCATATAGTCATTTTATTGCTGAGTAAGATCACTGTCTGCATCTGATAAATTCTAGAGGGCCATTAAAGCCTTCAGCATCCATTATTCATCACTGTTAAACTCAGCAGATTGAATATGTAAATGTTTTAGGAGAGAAGCACATGGTTGAATTTTATTTATTTTCCCTCTTATTTTATTCTGAAGCAGAGAAGGTGTCTCTGTGACAATAAGGGCAAGGCGAATGTTACATAATGTTTCTCCAATTACTGCCAAAAGTGTTGTAAAAAGAAATTGGCCTGGGGAAATGGCCCTAAATTTAGAGAGAACACAAGATGTAGACCTCTATTGCTATTGTTCGTTAATGATCTCCTTCCATAGACCATTATGCTGAGAGAGATAAATGTCTGTTTACTCTAAATGACATAATTGCTCCTCCAGGGCCTCTCAAGGAGGAGCGGAGGCATGACTTTAATTGAATTAATCAGGGTGGTGATGGATGCCTGCGCTTTACCTTGCTTACGCTTTTAATGTTTAAATATATCGGTAAGGTTTTGTACAAGGATCAAGCAATGAGGTCAGATATCCCAGGGCCAGGTAAACAATCAGGATGACTCAAAAGCTTTCCCACTGGCTGCAGAGAGGATCTAAGAGTGGCCATGTCTCTGAACACAATTACTTAAATTGCTGTGGAAAAAGGGTTAGCTGTATGTCCTCAATGACCTTAAACAGATCTATTGATATGAAATGTCATTGTATGTTTGGAGATGCACTCACTGAATGACAATGAGGTGGAAATGGAAAGACAAGCTTGTTTACCTGGTATAAGAGATTGGAAGTGAGATTTAAACTCTGACCATTCCCTCAAATTTAAACAACATCCCAACACTCATATTAAGTAATTTCACAAGTGGACTTTAATTATATTAACAAATTATATTTTCTCAGTCCTTTCTCTGAGAACTGTGTTCAGTCTCTTCTCGACCCATCAGTCCCTTTCCTTTTAAAGATTGCTTTCTGCTGTCCAAACACGGTGAGGAAGTAAATCTATCCCACAGCTGCTTAGCCAGTCCAGTCTGCAGACTGCAGTTTTCTCCTTTTAGCAGTCTAGCTTGAAGCTTGTGTTATACAATGCAATGCTCACAATGATACTTAGTGGTAAGAATATTTGCCATTTTTGCATTTCAGAGAGCAAGCTAAGGAGAAACTGTTTAGAAATCTTTATAAAGTTGCTGTTTCTTCCTCCTCCACACTAGGTGACGACGTGTGTGTTTTCAGCGGGTTAATAAGGCTCCCTTTTCAGTTGACCTATACATAATAAACAAATGGAGTCGTTCACAGGATGTACTTTACTCCACTCCGCTTAAGGAAAATGTTTCCTAACTCATTCCCCAATGTCATCATTGTAAAACATGTATAGGGTCAGTTATGCATGTTTTTTCGGAATGCAGGGAATTAAAACATTTCTGGAAAGCGGTACATGATCTAACTGTTAAGGTTCTGGAAACCCAGTTGGACCTTAAACCAACATGATACCTCTTTGGTACAGAATTGGACAAGACATTGGACAACACATGCAGGAAGAGGATTATCATAATGTCCTATATAGCAAAGAAATGCATCTTGCTCAATTGGAATCAACAAAGACCCCCACCATATAATCTGTTTAAACAAATTTTAAATGAAACTTTAAGACTGGAACAACACACATATGCCCTAAAAGGGGGATGCCTTCCGGAGTATATGGGAACTGTTTATGGACCTCTGACACTACAAACAGGGTTTGGCATGCTTACATAATATTCACAAAGGTTGAACTGTAACTATGGACTAATCTGATTTAATTTGCTGTATTTTGTTGTTGTTATTGTTTGTTTGTTTGTTTTTATTCCCTTATTTCCTTGATTGTCTGTCATGTTACTGAAATGTTAAAAATAAATAAAAAGATAATTGAAAAAAATCACCACAACTCATTTTGTTAACCAATTTCAAGCTGTTTGGTTTATTATAAATATCAGACATATATTTATGATACGATATAGATTGTGCAACACCACTGAAAAGTCGTGTCATTTATCAGCTGGCCGTCCCGTCAGACCTGTCAGAGTCTGTCAGGCCAGCCGCGCAAGAGGGTGCAAGAGGGTGCAAGAGGGTGTATGTCCCCTCATCCCGGTTGATGGTCTTGGTTACCCGCTTCCTGATATCAGTGGCCTCTTTCCACCGTTTGAATTTATCAGTTTCCGATGTGACGATTTTGCTGTTATCCCAGTCCATAATATGATTATTTCTTCTGCAGTGATCTGTGATTGCTGATTTTAAATTTTATCATTTTAAATGTCATATGACACTGATTTAGGAATAACATGGCCTACTTAGTTTAAGAGATATATCAAATTCAACACGTTCATAACTTAAATAATATAAAACATCTTCTCACTTGTGAAATGGTATTCTCTGTTGCTCGGTTTTGGGGTTTCATTCATGGGAACATCTGTAAGCAGCACAAAAGTCTGGCATTTTAGTCAGTCACGGGGCTGCTTTTGAGTTCTCTTAGGGGAGGCTCACTATCCCACACTTTGAAAACCTCTGTTCTATAGCAATTATACAGGAAAGAGGTTTAGGTCAGTGACGTATTCATTATGTATGTACTGTAGAGTCGGTACACATAGCACTGATCTTCTGCTCTGTGAGTGATCTCTGTTTTGGTCAGTGTTTGCTTTAGTCTGTTTGCCTCAGGCTAACATTTATTATACAGTAGCACATTACATCTGACTTAATTTTCCTGTGGAGGCGTCTGATACATAGCGGTGTTTACCAAATCACACTGCTTATTCACTGCTCGGAAATTAACTTTAGCTCAGATACAGGTGGTCAAAGCTGCATGCAAATGTCCAAATGTGCCAGTGCTTATTTGAAACAGGACTTACAGAGAAACAAAATAAAATCCAGAATGCTGTATGAAAGGTAAGTAGTTATTTTTTCTGCTCACTAAACAATGTAATGCATTTTCAAAATCTGAGTGGATGAACAAATGCATTACAGGGCCACATGGTGTGATCTCATTAAAACTTTCACCATTCATTAGCCAGTGTAAACATATTTTATGTGTCTGTTCTAGTGACTCCAATACAAATCTTTTACTATGGAAAAAAAAACATAAAAAATAGGCTGTGAGTGATCAGAAGAAAAGTCTATTGTTTGATCATTTGATTTTTTTAGAATTTAATTTTAATGGAAAGCTAAAATGACAGTTGTTTGATTTGATGGATAAAAATTAAACCAGAATTCAAGATAACAAGTGTTAAATGGTAACCATGGATATACTTCCTCTTTGCAGAAAGTAAGAAATGTGTGAGTTCACTGGGTGTTATAAGAATGTACCTTCTAAGGTTATGCCAAAAAGGTTATGCTCTCTTTTTTTTTTTAAATCATTAAATCATCTTGTCCATAAAGCATTTACAACTTTGTATCATTTAATATTAAGCAACACCAAACAAACATGGAATGAAGGTGAGGATTGATTTACTCTGTATGTGCTATTTGTCAGAGGGCCATTTATTTGTATTAGCATAATGCAAACAGTCTCACTCAGCTGCTGTGGTCACAAAACACAACACGTAAGCATTGTATCCATTGCCCTGATTTACTGTCATGGTAACAGAACTCCTCCAGGCAAATTGAAGCTGTTTGTGGTGTTAATATTGAATCTGGAAGTATGAAAATTGACTTTTGACTGTGCCATTTAAAAACAAATAATGTTGGTCAGAGTATCAAGCAATTTATCTTCTCAAGAATGTTCAACAATTCTTTCAGTAGGGGTGGCACAGCGGGGTGGTGATTAGCACTGACCCCTCACAGCAAGAAGGGTCAAGACATGCTCGTTAGGTTAATTAGTGATTCTAAATTGGTTAAATTAGGTTTGAGTGTGAATGGTTGTCTGTCTGTGATAGACTAGAGACCTGTCCAGGGTGTAACCTGCCTCTCGTTCAATCACAGCTGGGATAGGCTCCAGTCAAGTGGTTACAAAAAATGAATGAATGAATTCTTCCAGGAGTTGTTGAGATATTTATGGTGGATTCACAAATCAACCAACACTGCCATCCATACAGTCATGCCACAAACATGGTAAAGTGTTCAGTTAAGTGTTCAAAAGCATAATTTGATGCATGTTATGTCTGTTTCTAGAGACTACTTGCCTACTGTAGATTACAGCACATTATGGCAAAGCCATCAATAATCTTTGATTGATCTTCAGAGTAAACACTGGTTGTGGTCCATAACTTTTCCTGTTGTTATTCAGCAATGAATGAGTACAAAACACAGCAGTGCAAAAATATTCAACCTGTACAACCTGAGGCTTCAGAGAAGCTGAACAAAATCACTTTTTACACAGGGGAAAAGCTTATTTAAATTCAATATAAAATGAGTGGAATTCTTATAAAGCATTCTGGGAGTTGCTCACTGATGACTATAAAACATACACACAGTAAAGGCTATCAAGACTGGATGTTACAGCCATAATCTCCAGGGAAACAGCTCTGCAATGAAGACAGAATTACAATAGCAAGACAAATATCTCTCTGTGCTACATAGCATCTATTACCTTTGGGAGTCTTTCACCATATGGGACGCTCCAGCTCAGCTCTTACATCAGATTTTTTCCAATATGTTTAAATTGCCTACCCTGCAAGAAATTCCTGACAATCTGACTTTTTTCTCCATGTGGCTGAGTACAGTTATGTTCCTTGGCAAAGGCCTTGAAACAATGAGTTAATCCCCTCCAGTCTGCTTGGCGCTGCCAGAGCACTAACAGGCCAAATCCAACCACATCCATCTTTATAATAGCACTCCGCACTGCATTCTCACTGTTTCCCAGCCATGCTGCACTTTCACTTTCTGCAGGAAAATTATGCAAAATTACTTTTTTAGTTGCCACAGCAACTAGATGGACAAATCTGATTAAAAGAAATTTATGATGAAACTAAAGTAACATGTCAATGAGTTCTATAAGCATATAAGCAAGTGTTAAGAAAATGACTGAAGCATTGAGTCGACAGCAGCAGCAGAAATATCCAGGCCTGGTACATTATTCTTGTAATACTCATTATTACAAAATAATGAGTTGTAAACACAACACTTGCACACAGATTGCCAACGGTGTTAGCCAAAGAAAAACAATTACAGTTGAAGAATAAAAGTAAAAAATACCATGGTTTAAGAATGATTAACAAATCGCATAATCTTATAATAAAACCACTTCAGTAATAAACAAGATGAACGAGTAGTAAGAACAACAACAACAATGGTGCAAATCAGTAAATACTTCAAAACTGTACTTCAATAAATGTTTTCTGTGTGTCATAATATGAACTATAAGTTAACTGCAAGTTAGTATGTTAGAAATGAAATACCATCATCATTTCGCTGTAGTTTGCAAAGGTTTGTTGATCTAAAACTCTGAGCCTGTGTGGTGGAAACCAGGAGAAGTCAATTGATTGATGAACATTTTCCAAGAAACTGTGCAGGGAGGTGACTGCACTTCAACTGCAAACACCAGAGAAACCAGAGGAGTAATAATATTCATGAAAAAAAAAAGTTATATATAATATCATTATATATTATTCCCAATATGCTAATAATAATCAATACTATGCTTTAGTCAGTTGTTGAATGATGAGAGTGACACAGTGAAAATAAAGACACGTGGACAGAGAAGAGTTGACTATTTTGCACTTATCACTGGAGACCTCCATGATGATTTCTTTTAACCCCTTATGGTTAGTGTCACCATGAAGAACAATGGTCTTCTTCAAATGCAGGTAAGAAAATGGCACACTACTTCTTCTGCCTCTCTGCTTGCTTGTTGATGTGATTATAAGGGTTGTAATTAATATATCTTGTTTACCTGAGTGAATCTTCATGTATTACATTATAGAGAAGGCAGGTGGTGTTTCTCAATTTGCACAAGGCGTTTGCCAGAGCTCCTGATCTCCTACCCCTCTTTGTGGCTTGGGCAGAGCTCCAGTCAGTGAGCTGATAGATTTTGATGTGATGCTTGAGATGTACAGTCCTGTCTAGAAATGTTATTGGGTCTTTAGAAAAGATTAGATATGATGGCATGACTCAAGAAAGTAAACTGTTTTCTAATTATATAGCCCCTTTCTACGTATTGGTAGGCAAAACACTTTACACTCACAAGTTTTAACTCTCTGGATCACAGACACACTGTATCTAATCTATCTAATTTAATAAATCGACCTTAGTTAAAAAAAAAAAAAAAAAAAAGCAAAATCACTGACTCAAAAATAGTTAATTAACATAGTTACTGGCAACAATAGTCTAGTAAAACATGTAAAGCAGCTTCTGGCAGATATTAAACGACCTTAGCCTCCTGATAGATGATTACAGACTGGATGGTGTTGAATGCACTGTAAAAGTCAAAAAACATGATCTCAGAGCAGCATTCCCCTTGTCCTAGTATGAGAGAGTTCGATGGAGCAAATTGCAGTGTGTCTAGAGCGTGGTGAACCGATCTGATGTGCTGGAGCAGCAGCCTCTCCATGGTCTTCATGATGCTGGATGTCAAGGTGACTGTCAACCATAGTTATTCAACACTCTCTGTGTGATTTGTAAGGACAGGGATGAAACAGGATGTCTTCCACTGCAGTGGAACCCTCCTAGGGTATAGGTCCAAGTTAAATACAAGCTGAAGGAGCTCCCTCAGCTTTCCACATACCCCTCCATGACACTCTTCTTCTTCTTCTTGGAACTACAGCCCATGATGGTCTTCATGCCATCCCACACCTCTTTAGTGCAGCCATCCCTCAACTTCTACTCCACCCTAGTTTTGTATTTCTCCTTTGCCTCCTTCACCCGGATCTTGAGTTCCTGCTGCATGTGCTTCAGCTCCTCCTGGTCACCATCCTTTAAAGCCCTCTATTTCTGGTTCAGAATGACCCTGACGTCGCTGGTGATACTATTGTTGGGGAAGCACAGTTCTGGTGGGAACAACAAGATCCATACAGAAGTTGATGTATAAAGTGGCACACCCAGTGAGTCCTCACTGCAAGCCTCCTGAAGCACTCTTCAGACTGTGGACTGGAAGCAGTCCTTCTGAGGTTCCTCTGCCTAAGACTACCATTTCCTGAAGGACCGTTTGTTGGTGGGTTGCCTTGCCTGTAGTGAGGTTTGAGTAGGATCAGACTGTGGTCTCAGTTCCCCAACAGTGGTAAAGGTGTAACCTTGTATGCATCCTTCACATTTGCATACAAAAGATCAGTAGTATTTGCCCTGGTAGGTCAATCCACATACTGGACGAAAGCACACTGTGATTTATATTCTGTAGCGTATACATTTTTGAAATAGTGTATTGACCCGGGTTTTTCTCTCAGTACTGACTTAGTACTCAGTTCTAGTTGTTTTACATAATATATCGACCACCCCGCATCTATAATTGAGTTTTCTTCGAGATGTATTGGGTTTTCCAATATGGCCTCACCAGAAAAAACAAACAAACAAACAAAAAAACATTCTTGTTGAGAA
Organism: Mugil cephalus; assembly: GCF_022458985.1. Lineage (NCBI taxonomy): Eukaryota > Metazoa > Chordata > Actinopteri > Mugiliformes > Mugilidae > Mugil > Mugil cephalus. Next base: position 1,373,327 of record NC_061775.1, on the reverse strand, counting down.
TGAACAGCAGCAACAGCACTCTTGTGTTTTCTCCCCCTTTGGGACTTTGTAGTTAATGATTTTTAATAGTAAATGAGATTTTCTCAGTGGTAAATGTGTTTTTGTTCTTCCTATATGTGTTTGAAGATGGAAGTGCAACAGGAGGTTCATTGTGATTAACTAAAAGGAAACAAACAACTGCCATAAAGATAAAGCCAATATCCTTGAAGCCCAGCAGCAGTGTTTCAGTTCATGTGGTGAAGTGGTAGGCAGAATAAATTGCACTAAAAGAGTATAATCAGGTTGAAGTAGAAAGTACAATTTTCCCACCGTCATCCTGCCCATTATTGTACCATACTGTAGCTGCTGACTTAAAAGGAGTATAAGAGGTCAGCTTGTAGTGTGAAGACACTAACCAGCCACTCAATTTCAATCAAACCACAGAACCACATAAAAAATCGCTTTTGGTCAAACTGAAGAGGGTGAAATAATTTGTTACTCTTTGTGAGAGGATAACCGAATAGAGCCAAGATCTGGAAGATAAGGGGATGGCTCAGAGGCATTTCTTGCTTGTCCAGCAGTTGTCATCAGCCTAAAACGTGAACAATAACGATATCACTGTGTCCACTGAACTTTTAATCTCTGGTGAAGTTCCTACAATTGGTCAGTTTTTAATTTTCTCTTGGATAGTTGACAGTGAATCTACTCGCAAGAAATCCTTCTCCTTCTCTCAAAACATTGCTAGCTAGCCGAGCCATCTCAGATAAGTACTCCTTTCTTTGAAGAAAACTCAACTCAAATCTTCTTTTAAAGTGCTCTGTTACAGTATGTTACTTTGATAGGTTGAAGTTGTTAGCTTGTTCCGTCTTTAACAAAATGTTTTATAAGTGGTTCAGATGTGAAACAAATTTGAAATATCTCAACCTTTACTCCAGGCACTAATACACTCAACAACTGCAACTCTGTGTTTAGTCTTCTTAATATATTTTTTATTTGGTGTATGTTACTGTAGATAACTAGCTCACAACATCTGCCATTCAATGCATATTTCCCTAAAATATTCTGTAGAACTTAAAATATCTCATCCTTCCCTTGAAACACTTCTCTCAGTAGTACCTAAATGTTTCGAGTGTACAGTACGTGCGTGTTTAGTTTTCCTGATATTTCTCATTCAGTTTTTATTAATAATTGCACATAACCTGCTCTAAAAACCTGCCAAAGACATGGATCTAATAGCGTTTCTTGAGCAAACCATAAATACAAGATGGCAGATTGCTGTATCTCACTGAGCATAGCTCTGAGCAGCTCTGAGTGCTTTCTTTAGTTGGTGATTGCTCTTAGAACTTAAGGTTGAATACCGGTAGTCTACCTCCTCATGCGGGCTGGTTTTGCCCCTGCTGACTCTGCTGCATCTTCAGTGTTGTCAGTATAAGTTAGCTTTGCCAGCTGTCTATTATTTGAGTTATTTGCTGATCATCTTGAATACCATGACAAAAAATATCTTTAATCACAGTGATCTTTAATAACCCTGATAATAGTTGACTTGAATTAATTCAGCGTGGTCAAAAAGTTGGGAAAACATTCCTTCATATATTTCTGACAAATTCAATGCTCCACAGTGGGCTCAAACATGTTGCACATGTCGAAAAGTTGTATTTGGATTTATGTTTTAAGCAAACATACAGTATCTTAACCGATCATTTTATTCATTCACTTATATTCTAATGGTCCAAACACATGTTTGCATATTTTACCACTTTACCATACACCATATATACACCATAAATGGTAACTTCACTGACCTTGATTGTCTACATGAAAATGAAATCCAGTCACTATTTCGTTGCTCTGTCTTTGGTTCCTGCAAACTCTGGAGGAATTTATCTGGCTCTTTAGCTGCTAAATGTTGCCTTACCAGCCAGTCTCTGTCTGTCTGGCTGCTTAGTGCTGAGCAGGCTGCATACAGTATATGTTTATGAGTATCAGAGAATTGCACAAATAGTTAGTTCATCATTTGATCCTAGAGCAGTGTGTGATGACCACACTTGACAACTAAAACAAACCATTATTCTATTATTCTTCTTTAAATACCTTATGTAATACCACTGTTGTATGGAGGCTCATTCACTTTGCATCCTTCCATGATGTTAATCAAAGGGTAGTTTCAAAGGGTAGTTTAGCCTGTAATTTTCCACATTTATTCACTCATAGGTGCAAGGCATTGTGCTAATCAGAACTGATTGTGTGTTAGTGAGTGCAGCTTAGGAGGAGAATTACAAGGATCAACATAACTTGTTAGAGTAGTTATCAGATCAGATACTATTTATGTGCTGTTCTTATTTAAGACCCAGACACACCAAACCAATGTCTAAGAACTAGTAGCAACAAAGGACACAATCACAATGCAGAGAAAAGAAAAACAAGGAGAGGTAGGACTAGACAGGAAGCTGTCATGCACACACAGTCTCTGCGATTAAGTGGCAGATTAGAGCGAACAACTCACAATAAGTAAGCTGGACAAAGAAAAACTAATTTGAATATGTCACCTTTGACTTTGTGATAATTTTTAGTGTCGCATAATTTTACACACTGGATCTATTGGTGTACGAAGCAGTGATTTAAAGTTCCTAGTCTTATCGATGCAAGACTGAAAATGTGAGCAACACATCACATGCTTTACTGACAATATTTGTTTAACTTAATATCACAAAATCAAGAATTCCTCTCATTTTAAAAGTTGGCAGAGTGGAAAGTGTTTTAGTATATCTGCTTGAAAAATCACTTACAACCATTTAGTGGTTTTGACTAATCAATTAATCTGCAAATACTTTCATCTCACGCTGCAAATGATTGAATGGAATTGCTAAGGGATGAAATATGAATATCTGTATTCCTCCTACACCCTACACCCGGTGCTCTGTTTAAAAGGCAACAAACATCTTGACACTTGAAGAAAAAGTGCAAACACTGTAAATGAGATTCACAGGATGTAAAAGAGGAAGCCTTAGAGGCAGCACAACCTCACCTGCAGACATACATTACGTAGCCAAACACCATCCCATTACTCACACACTGACATTCAGCACAGATCAACGCTGCTGCTGTTTTTGTTTTGGGTTCACAAAGGAAGAGAGTCTTTGTTTGCTTTGTCTTTAGAGCATGTAGAGCATGATTCATGGTGCATTTTCCATTTCACCCCTTTACCCTGAGGGAAATTATTTTCTCTATCATCGATCCATAACACTGGAGAATCAAATCTATTTCATCTGCATTTCTTTGTAACTATCTGTCATTTGTTATCTTCCCCACAGTGAACCTGATGTGAAGCCTGACATTTCCACTCTGCCTGCTATGACTTACTAGCAGGAGACTTTTTGTTCTCATGAAGTAATGAAGCTAATTTAGCTGGTATCATGCTTTGGAGCATTATCAGTTTCAGAGTAATTTGTGGTGACCGGCTTGTAGCAGCATGAGCCACAACAGGACTTAGAGACATAGAGATAATGTAAATACAAAGCATGAACATTTTGAATGATAAACAAAGACGTTTTGTTGTCTGACAAATCTGTGTGTGGTCATTAGTTTCTCAGCAGAGTTTTAATGGATGTGCCACATAACTTTCTCAACTGTGTTACTTGGTTCAGTTGTGCAATTCACTTGGTTACACTGTGCAATTTTGAAGTGACAGCATGTTTGAACATGCTGTCACTTCAAAATTAAGGAGTGCTGGCATAACCTTTTCAAAAAGCATGAATGAATGCTTTCAGCAGTGGGTGAAAATCAGTGTCTTCATGTCCTGCACTTGTGTATACGAATGACTGGATAAATGTGGATTACATTTAAATAATTGATCGTTAGCTTTTAAAAGGAATACGAAGCAGACAATAGGGTTCTGAGATTAATTCGACATTGATACCCAACAGACTTGTGAGTCGATGTTGCTACTGAGTGTGAAACGAACAGGAAGGGTGTCTATGTTCACTGCAAGACTGAGGAGAAAGTTCCATTTTAGTCCCAATGTTTTTGCTGCAGTGGTCTGTTTAAGGCACAGCTAAGTAGTGTTTATGCTCATGACAAATGTTGAGGTTTCAGTATTTCGCAAGTGCATCACTGTAGGTAATGCATGTTATTTATCTCAGGTCATCAAAAATGCCTTCCTAATGGAAATGGCCCCCAGGTAAAAGCCCAAATCAGAGCAGAAGGTATAACGAAAGCACAATATGAATGACGCCTCCACAGGTCCAGGTGCTGAAACCGAACTAGCTCTCTTATCTTGCCGATGTTGAGGTCACCGGACCAGAGCACTTCTGGTGTTCTGCTGCCAGAACAGAGTCGAGTGTGCCAAGGTTTCAGTCAGCTCAGTTCAACCGCTGCCGCCCTGGACTACTGGAGACAAACAAAAAATTATTTGTCCCTGAGGGGCAATTAAGAGGGCAAAGAGTGATACATAAAATTAAACAGCAAGAGAAGAAATACATAAAGTGAGTGGGCAAAAGCAGCATGTTGTGTGTAATGGCAGGCCTGCTGCCAGTAACAGAAAGAGTGAGATGAACTGTGGCAAATATGAAATAAATATAAAAAACTAAATGTAAAAAATGTAAAATAGCAGGTACAGCGATAAATAATGTAAAGCATGGATTAAATTAAGATTGACATTGTAATATTGCACATGAGGACATAGTGATATTGGACATGAGTTTTGGACAAGTGAAGTGTAAATCTGAAGTTATTGTAACTGCCTTACTCTTCAGGAGGAGAATAACATTGGCAACAAAGTCCAAAAAAGCGTTGAATAAGGTCAGCTGGACTTGTAGAAATTCTACAAGTCCAGCTGACCTTATTCAACGCTTTTTTGGATTACCATGACCTGGATGACTGAGAACCTTCACAGACACTGGCAACAAAAGTTGCTCTCTACCTCTGGGTCTTACAGGCTGGACAGTGGATCCTGCGACCAGATGGCAGCCTCTCAAATATAAGATGACTTTTCAACTGTCCACTTGGAGGTATTCATACTGTTGCCCTCAGTTGAAATATTGATTCGTTATGAATTTGGGTATTTTATTGACTGTGAAGAAAACCAAAAGTCGAATAGACAGCCTCACTGTGCAACCCTAACACACTGCACAAAAACAGTGTACAAATAAGGTAAAATCCAACGCAGGCCATTCACGAAGACCCTTAGTCTGCTGTTTGTGTATGTGTGTGTTGGGCGGTTTAATTTGACCTCGAGCACAGTGACCATTCAGTGAAACAGAGTGACATCTCAAACATCCTCTTGCATGTACATGGTGTTTTTTACAGGGGAGTCTGAGGATGTCCAAGCTTTGAGCTGATCCCCATCTGTGTTTTAATTTACATGTGAATTCTACACACTCAAGGTTTCAGAGTGTTAGACATCTGCTGCCAAATTGTGCCGTTCTTGAGTTTTTGCTTGAGTCTCATGCAGTCATGGTCAGCCAACCATTCCCATTTGTCATTCTCCTATAACTGAATGGATACTTTTTGAGTGTTGTAGGGTTAGGTCTGTGAAATTATAGCTTAAACTACAGCTGCTGCACTAGTGTAAAATCTTCAGAAAAGTGGCATCATAATCTGGTAAAGAATCTAATCTATCAATGACGTGACAAGGAACAAAGGGAAGGCAGGGCTATAAATACACAAGAGGACTCAGGAAAGGACAAGGCACAGATGAGACACATGAGGGCAATCAACCTGGTAAAACCAATGAACAATCAAGGGACAAGGAAGCACAAGACAGGAAAACCAGAACTTAAGAAAATGAAACAGGAAACAGAACACGTGACACAGACAGACATGACAAACCACAAGGACACAGGAAACTAAGAAACTTGGCAAAATAAAAACAGGAAACACAAAACATGACACAGACAATTATGGCAAAGCACAAGGAGACACGACAGGCAAGAAACTAGGAAACTTGACAAAACAGGAAACTTCAAAACATGAGCCCAAAATAAAAAACAAACAGACAAACCATGACACTCCTCAGATACTGTTGGTCAAGAGAAGGAAGTTGGTAACATTGGAGTCGGAGTCAGCACAGACACTAATTTGCAGCTCGCTCATTTCAATTTGCTGTCATCACAATGGGCACTGTATGCCAGGAGCAGTGGGTCTGCCGATGCAGATGGAGCAGTCAGAGACAAAGTTTGTGTTCTGCCTCCCTAACAGGTGTTTGATAAATTTTGAGCATCGTCTCCTACACTGATGGATGATAATGAGCTGGGCTGTTGTTGACTCGAGTCTGTTTCGCTTTCTTGAGTCTGTGTGTGTGCAGCTCTGTTAAGCTAAGATCACCAGAGATTTTTTTCCCTCATTTTCTTGCTTTGTAATTGAATATGGTTACTGATCAAACTCTCCAATACAGTATGAATTTACGTTTCCACAACATGAAATTCATCTTTCTTACATTCAGCTAACATAGACACAGTAGGGAGAGAGCAGAGAAGAATAGCTTTACACCACAACAAATTGATTATGGTAATGATTAAACCTCTTAATTTAATTCCCCTCATGGAGGCAGCATTATTTAGGTTCAGCAAATACAAGTGGAAAAGATTTAGAGAGAGAACAATGAACAAGAAAGAGAACAATGCTCTCACTTTATCTCTAAATTATAGACAGTCAGGGGTTACTTTCCCTTCAGTCCTTCACAAACAACAGGCTTCTTACAGTGTGAAGGGAATTGGCAGAGTGAAATGTAATGGTATTAAAGCATGTCCAGATTCAGAATATCCTCACGGCAGTTTTCAGTATTCTTCTGTGTTCATGGCTCTTTATGCAGTTTTGTGTTGCATTGTCTTGACTTTATGGTCTTACTTCTGTGAAAAAATCTGTTTGTTTTACAGCAAAACTATTTACTTGCTTATGATAACATGGGTTGTTTGGTGGCAAAAAGAGCAGTGACTGATAAAGACTTGCTTGTTGACCAGGGCCACACAAGAAAGGTCAAGTTAAGTTTGCATGCTTCTACAAACCTTCCAAGGTCACTGTGTGGGAGGAAAAGATGCAAGAAGCAATAGGGTTCACTCACTGGGAAAATATTCTTGACTTCTTGACAGCGGAAGGATATCTATCTATCTATCTATCTATCTATCTATCTATCTATCTATCTATCTATCTATCTATCTATCTATCTATCTATCTATCTATCTATCTATCTATCTATCTATCTATCTATCTATCTATCTATCTATCTATCTATCTATCTATCTATCTATCTATCTATCTATCTATCTATCTAACTTTGGAATCTACATAACATATTTCATCTCATCAGCCTGTTTGCTCAGACATCCTTAAACCTCATATCTCACATCAAAATTCACTGTCTGGTTACTGTCTGAGGATGGAGGTCTGCACTTGAGGTCACAAATCATTAGTTCGAGCTGTTTCAGAAGTTTTTGTGATGAGCTCTTTCTCATGCACCTTTTATAATGCCACGGAAATAATCATTTGCCACATTGTCGTCATAGTTCCAACCTTCATTTGATAACGGCCACTTTACACCTTGCAGCAGAAGAATCTAATGTTTTTCAGCCCAAGCAATTAATTGATATGAGTCATTCACCACTCTGCGTAATTTCCGTTTGCCTCTGTGTGTCGTTGCATCACACTGTGTAAAAGTGTCACGGTGCAGTTGGCTCCATCTCACCATCATGGCCAATGCAGGATTTTAAAAATGCAGAGAAATTAGTGAGCATCCCTCTTTCCCATCCACCCCTCCTACACATTTGTCCTTTAACATTTTTTATTGTTTATTGGATGCCCATTAGTTGTAACCATGGTGACGACTATTGGGGTCCCTAAAAAGCAAGACAAATACCAGTTCCTATACAGTGTTACCAAAATAGAACAACAGAACAGTGAAGTGCCAGTTGTGCAGCTCTATTCTGAGTGAGCTGGAATTTAGCAAGTTCTTTTTATGAGGTGCCAGACCATATTACAGGGCAGTAGTCAAGGTGGGACAAGACTAATGATTGAACAACAAGCTTGAGTTAAAAACATGCACATTTTCTAATGTTTGAAATACTTTTACTCATTTTACTGACTTTAATCTTCATATGGGGCGGCACAGCAGCTCGGTTAGCGCTGATGCCTCCCAACAAGAAGGTCCGGGAGAAGGTCCTCTCTAGGTGGAGTTTGCATGTTCTCCCTGTGTCTGCGTGGGTTTTCTCTGGGTACTCTGGTTTCCTCCCACCTCCAAAGACATGCTTGTTAGGCTGATTGGTGATTCTAAATTGACCCTAGGTGTGAGTGTGAGTGTGAATGTTTTTTTGTCTCCGAATTAGCCCTGCGATAGGCTTGTGACCTGGATCCCGCCTCTCATCCAATGCCAGCTGGGATAGGCTCCAGCAACCCCTGCGACCCTAGTGAGGCTTAAGCGGTAGCAGAAGATGAGATGAGATGAGATGAGATGAGATGAGATGAGATGAGATGAGATGAGATGAGATGAGATGAGATGAGATGAGATATTCTTTATATGTATAGACCAAGATAATGTTTCATCTATAGTAATGCCCAGCAATTTGGCTTTTCTAACTTGCTCATTAGCTACACCATGTAATGAGAGGACCAACTTCCAATCAGACTGAAGTGAGTAGTTAGACCCAGGTACCATACATTTTGTTTCACAAATATTCAACTTTAACCCAATCAGATATCAGTGTTAGCTCATACTGAAGTGTCTTAATAACTTGTTCAGTACTGCTAGCAGATGTAAAGATGGTTGTATCATCCATGTACATTACTATACCTGCATTTATCGATACATATAGCATATCATTTACAAAAGTAGAATAGAGGAGAGGTCCGAGGTAGCTCCCCTGGGGAACACCACACTGAAGCATCTCTATGTCTGAAAAATCACCATTAAACTTAACACACTGTCCCCTGTCAGTCATATAACTTCTCATAAAATTAATCACAGAGTTTTTAAAACCATAGTCTGAAAGCTTCAATAGTAACAGTTCATGGTCAATCACATCAAAAGCTGCACTGAAGTCCAAAAATACAACACCTACAACTGACTTCCTGTCTATTTGTGTAAGCAGGTCATCAGTGAGACATGCAAGAGCAGTGCTAGTGGAATAGAATTCCTTATATGCATGCTGGAAATTTAGAGTTCATATTATTTACTTCAAAGTAATGCTGAATTTGCTTAAACATGATTCCCTCTAACAGTTTGCTTAGTACAGGTAATGCACTTATTGGCCTCCTGTTATGCACTGTAAGTGGCTCTCAGAAGCTTTTTGGCAGAGGAGTGACTTTTGCAATCTTTCATAGATTTGGATGAATAGATTCTTTAAAACATAAATTGAAAATATGACATAGTGGTTTTGCTATTTTGCTGCAAGCTTTAGAAGTTTGCCATCTAAATGATACAATCCGCAAGGTTTGTCACACTTAATTGTAAGAAGAAGTCTTTCCACGTCTACTTTTGTAAGAGTTTCAAATTCAAAGCAACAATCTTTATAAACCATAATGTGATTTCTTATATTAGCAATAGATGGCCTGTAACATCCCGGCAACAGCTGACCTCTAATTGAATTCACTTTTTGTAAGAATTATTTGTTGAAATCATTAGCTGTATCATAGGGTCTTGTAATTAATATCCCATTATGTTCTATAAAAGAATGTGTTTTACCATTTTTACTTCTGCCCATAATTTTATTAAGTGTTCTCCATAGTTTTTTTTACTGTCACCATTGCACTCATCAAATTTGGATTCATAATAATGTTTTTTCTTCTGTCTATTTAATTTAGTTACCTTGTTTCTTAGGAAGCAATAAGCTTTCCAGTCTGCCAAACAACCAGAGGTAATCACATGCTTTTTCAGTTGATCCCTTCTTTCCATGCAATTTCATAATTCATCATCCAGCCATGATGCTTTTTTCAATCTTACAGAGAGCCTCTTAATTGGAGCATGTCGGTCAAATACTGTAGAAAACAACTTCATAAAGGACTCCAATGCAGGTTCTGCATGCAGCTTCAAATATACCATCCCATTCTATATTTTCCACACTAGAAACAAAGTCACTTTCAGAAAACGTTCTGTAAATTCTCTTGTAAATGACCTTAGGCCCTGCTTCGGGAGCCCTTGTTTTTACAGGCAAAGCAATAATATTGTGGTCACTGAAACACACAGGTAATGATACTGCTTTAGATGCATTTTTGCTTGCCCTTTTCAATGAACAATTATCAGAAAACCAGTCAATATTCATATCAGCAAGAAAAAAATGTCATTACTAGTACATTTTACATTATAAAGCATAGTGCATATATTATTCAAATATTCAATATTCAAACTTGGTGGTCTGTAGCAGCAGCATGCTAGTATAGGCCTCTGATGTGAAGTATAAACTTGGAGCCAAAGGGCTTTCACTCCTGTCATGCCAAGATCATTTCTAATTTTTACTGGAATATGATCTTGTATAAAGAAAGCAACCCTACCTTCAGACCTGTCTCTGTCTAACCTGAAAACATTGTATCCTGGAATTGATACAGCAGCAAAAATGTAAATGTGTCTCTGAGAAAGCCATTACCTGGATATTATATCCATGCACAACAGAGCAAAGATCGTAGACTTTATTTTTTAAGCTGGAAATACTTAAATGAGCACATATTAAACCTCTTTTTGGTAGGTTAATGGCCACAAAAAACAAAGTAGCTGCAAACATTTAAATTTAAAATGGGGATTATCAACCTTGTGACCTTGGCATATCCGTCTTTGGGGTGGATGTGAGGGGCACACTGCTCTCCCTTTGATTGTGACGCCCCTTCGGTGGATAGGTGATAAGGCGGTCATATTTAAGGTAGGCAATGTCCCCCCTGTCCCATGCCTCTCTTAGTTTGGACAGAAGTTCTTTTCTTTTTCGCCTCACCACCTCTGAGAAGTCTTCATTGATGTACACTCCTGGAGCAGTGGTTTTCAGCTCTTTCCTATTCCTCCAAACCAGTTCTCTGTCTTTAAAGTTTAAAAATTTGACCATAATTGGTCTAAGCCGCTGTCTTTCCTCCTTGTAGTCCAGCTTTCCCACACGAGGGGAAGACTCTCAATGGCCACAGCACTGGCATCTAGGTTCAGCTTCTCAGAGATAAGTTTCTGGACATGCTTCTCTGTATCCTTCCATTTCTCACGGAAAGATTCTTTCAAACCATCAAAAATGAGATTGTTCCTTCTGAATTGGTTCTCAAGGTAGTAGGCTTTAGACTCAAGTGTGACAACACAGTCACAAATCTTGCGAAAGCCATTCTCTAGAGTGTTGTGTTCCACTAAGTGCTTGGGCACTTTGATTTTAATTTCATCAACGTCCTTCCTATTCATAGCATTAAGTCTCTCATTAGTTGAATCCATAATCACTTTAACCAACTTGTTAAAAGTGCCGGCTTGTCTATCAAGCATTTCCACAAAATGGGATTTCTGTTGTTCTAGCAACTGGGAAATTAGGTTTTTGACAGCATCCATATTGATAATTTCAGACTCACTCTGGGTAGTTGGATGGCAGAATGAACTGTTTTTTCCAGGTACTTCGCAGTCACCTTTATCCTTCCTGCCTCCCCCACCGCGAGGCATCCTTCAATATCCAAGGGTTTGCACACTAGCTCAGTGGTGGTAGTCTGAGCCAGTGTCTGAACCTGGGCCTGGTGAAAAGGCTGCAGATGAGGCTCAGGTTGTAGGCCACAGCAGGAGAATCAGGCTAATAACTTCACAATTCCACTTCACAGTCACACTTTCACAGTCTTTGTGTTGCAAAAACACTAAATAACTACTGGTGAAACTTTGGTAGAGTAGATAATGACGATTGAACAGATTTCTGTTCTATGATTATTTTCTCAGATTCAGCAGCACAGCAGCTGTGAGATGTGACTGTGATGTTTGAAGAACACAAAATTGATAGCAATATCTTACAAAACATACTTCAGTTCATTTCTATGTGTTGTCTTCTACTCTTCAGTCTCTCTCTCCATCTGTATTTACTGCCTGTCCTGTTCTCTATGTCACTCACCCTTGTCTCTTGGAATTAATAATAGTTGTCAAGCTAGTTAGTTAATTCACTCAAATGAAACTACTCTGCATCACGGCTGACAACTCTTTACCATAGTTTGACCCCACACAAGCAATTCATTAGATTTCTGGTGCTGAATGCCACTGAACCACAAGTATTTAAAATGGGGCCTTGGTGGTGCGAAGACTCTGCGATATCCCATGTGGAATTCAAGACTTGAGAATTAGACATTTTTAGAAAGAAAAAGAGCTTGCAAGTTGTTACTTTTTTTTCTTCTTTTTTAATTTCTTTTCAGTGGATACCTATATGTTGTAACTTAGATGTACAGAGTTTTTGACACCAAAAACTCAGTGGCAAAAACACTGACAAAACTTATGAACTAAACATGAACCTCAGAAGACACCATGCAGTAGCCCTGCTCTTCACATCAGTCTGGACAGGATGGAGAGATTCTGCACCTTTATGTTCCGTACAAGCGAGGCTGAAGCCTTTTTTGTGAAGATTTTCACTGCTGTCTTTTTGTGTTAGCCCCATTACAGACTGGCGACCTGTCCATGGTCCTGTAGTCCAATGACCTCTTGGACAGGCTCCAGCCCCCTGTGACCCTCTGGGTGCCCAACACTTCGTGTACATCGTGTTCGAATAGGAGATTGCCAAAAGTTTTATTGCAACATGCACAACATCAGCAACTCAAGAGTACCATCGTCCTTAAAGGGAAAGTGCTACTTTTGTAATGGTACAGTGCGTTTCTCTTCTTAGAATATTAAAAACAAAGATAGATAGAGCTTTAAACACTGTAGCAACAATTAAAATGACTTAAGGGAGGGTATGTAAAGTAGAATTACCAGGTAATAAAAAAAAGAATAGTTTCAAAGTAAGTAAACTGATACTAAGTCTGAAATAAAGGGACTGCCATATTTTACAAGTTGTGACTAGTATACAGTATTTTTAGTATTTTATATAGTGTTTCTGAAAATTTCTGAAAATCAGCACAGTGTTAGGAGCATCATGTTGATAGGAAAAACAGAAGCCATTGTTTTATCACTGGACGCTGAGAAAGCCTTTGATAAAGTTAACCGGGCTTTCCTCTTTGCCACCCTTCAAAATTTCGGCCTTGGAGAGTCATTTATCCACTGGGTTGCTGCACTGTATGATTCACCTAAGGCCACAGTCACCACCAATGGTTTCACATCACAAAGCTTCACCTTACAGAGGGGAACCAGACAAGGATGCCCCCTGTCTCCCCTACTGTTTGCTATATTTATTGAACCGCTCGCATCAGCAATACGTCAGAACTCCAGTATCCAGGGTATCCACTCATCCATCTCTGAACACAAGATCAACCTATATGCTGACGATGTTTTACTTTACTTGCAACAACCTCAGGGATCACTACAGGAAGCTTATAATTGTATTTCAAATTTTTCAGCCCTCTCTGACTACTCAATCAACTGGTCTAAATCAACAATACTACCAATAACGGACAAAGCATGGGATCCTGCAGACCATAAACCCCAACTACCCTTTTCTATAGAAAATATCAAATACTTGGGCATAAACATCTCACCTAAATTGTCAGAGTTAGTGCAACTGAACTTCGATCCACTCCTGGATAAAATCTGTGATGACCTGAAGCGTTGGACCAATCTTCCTATCTCTCTGATGGGACACATAGCAACAGTTAAAATGAAAATTTTGCCACGAATTAATTACTTATTTTCCATGATCCCATTCAAACCCACAGCAAAATGGTTCCAGAACCTAGATTCTGCAGTCACCAAATTTTACTCAAAAAACAGACAAAAATTAGCCTCACCACCCTTCAAAAAAAATAAATCAGAAGGAGGACTTGATGCACCGAACTTTACAAACTACTACCTGGCAAATCAGCTACAATACATCACCAAATGGATAAACCCAGAGGCAGATTACAATTCGTGGTTAGAAATAGAACAGGCCGACTGCCACAACATATGCATTTCGGACCTGCCCTTCATTACAATCACCCTTAAGCGTCATAACTGCTTCCAAAACCCCATTATTGCCGCCACCCTGTCGGCTTGGTGGAAGAGTCTAGAGACCACAGGATCCCTGCTGGAACCTTGTGGGTTCTCCCCAATTTGGCACAACCCTGACTTTGTGAATAACAAAGTCCCTCTTCACCTCAGCACTTGGAAGCATAAAGGAATAACCCACCTCCATCACCTCTTCCAGGGGAACTTACTTATGAATCACACAGATTTATTTGATACGTTTGAAATAAGAAATGGAAACTTCCTCCAATACCTACAGGTGACCAAGACAATCAGAAAGAAAATCCCAGTGCTCCAGAACTGCATACAGCCACCACAATTCGTCACCAACATTAAAAAACTCACACCGAAAAAGAAGAAAACCCTCTCTTTAATATATAAGCTGCTATCAACCACACATTTAATACATGTACCAATATCAAAATGGGAAGCCGATTTTTCCCTGTCTACAGACTTTGATTTCTGGACTCAGATCTGCCAAAATATATTTAAAATGACCACTCGAATTTACAGCTGATCCAGTTTAAAATACTCCACAGATCACACACAACTCAATATGTATAGAATGGGCTTCTCCCAATCCGACAAATGTACGCAATGCACCCAAAACTATTCAGATTCTTATTTCCACGCTCTCTGGCTCTGTTCTCCGGTACAGCACTTCTGGTCACTTGTAACACAGAAACTCGCCTTAATTTTGGACTGCAGAATCCCATTAACCCCTAACTTGTGCCTCATTGGTGACCTGGAAACAATCAGTCTTCCTCACCATCTATCACAATCTGTCCTTGTAGCTCTCACCATCGCCAAGAAAACAATCCTTATGAACTGGAAGAACAAACAGTCACTAAACATTTCCCAGTGGTTGAACCTTCTTTCCGATTATATATCATTGGAGAAAATATCTGCTACCCGAAAAAATCAGTTGACTCTGTTTGCCAAAAAAAGGTCTGTATTCTGCGACTCCCTCAACCTTAATTTACATCTTTTCTTTGCCTGCTAGCTTTTGCCACTTCTGTTCCACTTACTGTAATGCTATAATAATATTTCTCTTACAGTGATGAATGTCGTTATGGAAAAGATTTTATTGCCCTCTTCATCCAGGTTCACTAAGGAGGATCCCCGGACCACAACACCTTGAGCATGCATTAGGGGTGCCCTACTCCTTCTCACCCCTGGGTTGACTTCCGGGCCCTGAGCGGTTTACCCGGCTGGCCTCCCTCTCCCCCACGTGGGGTGGCGCTGGAGACTTGCCTGGGGTTCCCTGTGGCTTCGGCGCTTGCTCACTTTCCTGGGGTCGTGGTGTATCGGTGGCCGACTCTCCCTGGATCTCCTGGTGGGCCTTGGCGGTCTGGGCTGGCGGGCTCCCTGTCCCCTCCTCTCCCTCCCCTCTGCGGCGCCCTCCTCCCTTCGCCCGGCTCCTCCTCTGGCCCCTCCTTCCTTCCGCTGGTGGCTGGGCCCTCGCTGGTCATGGGGGGCCTTCCTGGTGTCCGGGGGGCCCCGGGGGTCGGGGCCACGCCCGGCGCCTTGGGGTCGGAGCCTGGGCGTGTCCGGTCGCTCTGTCGCGCTGGGGCTGGGGGAGCTGCGGGGGGTGGGCTCGGCTGGTCGGTGTTGGTTCTTCTGGGTTTCCTGGGGGTCTGTCGCATCCTGGTTGCTGTACTGGGCTGGGGGCAGGGTCTGGTCGGGGGACTTCCTGAGTCCTGGGGGCCCTCGCCCCGTCTGTGGGTCCCATGGGCTGCTGTTGTGCCTTGGCCCTGCTGCCGGGGACTTGGCCCTCACTTGCCTGCCTCCTAAATTGCACTCACCTCACACTCCACCATACACTATGTCGCCCATTACAACCAAGGCTAGGTACACCACACACACCCATCCCAAGTTTTTAATGCACCTCACCTTAGGGGTCCACCCAGGATCGGTCAGGGTCAGGGCAGGCTGCAGGACAGTAGTGTGCTGCAGTCCTCTGACCCACCTGACCCTCCTGTTTGCCCCCTGTCTTAATGCACCACACCACATCCAGGGTCACAGGGTCACGATGTAGGGGCTTGCTTCCTCATCAGGGACTGAGGAAGCACAGTAATAGGGACACTGTCACTTTTCATTATCCCTTGGCACGGCTTGGGGGGCCTGGTCCTCCGCTAGCAGGGGCATCTTGGGCTGGCGGTCTGTGGCCCCAAGGCGGTTGGTAGGGGTACCTACCTAGGTTCTCTGGTGTCCTCTTGGCCTGGCTTTGTCTCCCGGTGCTGCGTGGCGACGGGTTCGTGGCGGCTCCCTTGGGTACCCGGTTGTTCCGGTATCGACTGGTTCGGGTGGTGGCTTGGTGCTTCCCCTCTCCCTTCGATGGGGGGCTGGGGTCTCTGCTCTGGCCTGCACCGACTTGTGCACGCTTGGTCGGTCTGGGGGTGTGGGTCGTCGCTCGTCCGTCCTTCTACATCTTTTCTCTCCTTTGTTCTCCCCCTCTATTCACTGAGATGTAGCACTGCCCTCCCTGCCACACAAGTTCACTACACTCAATAAAGATCAACAGGACAGTTCTCAGGGAGGGCTGGTGATGGTCACACTCACGCACTCAAGTAATAAAGCTTTCAGCTGCAAGAATATAACTGCATCAACCTCATATAATGTTGACACCCTGTGGTGTTAAACTATGCAGACAAATGCAGACAAATGGAAAAAAAAAAATTACAAGTTAAAAGCGAGTGTTAACAGCAATTTGATAAAAACTTATTTAAGTCAATTTACTATTTTTAATCAAATACCATGTTTGCATTTACAGTGCATGTCCCTCTACTCCCCTCACTCAAACAAACTACCAAAATGAAAAATATTCCTTCAAGTCTGAAGGCCCACAAATTGAATATAAATAAAAGTTAAGTTAAATTAAAGATGTGCAACCATCTAGCCTGGTAAGATCAGCAACTATCAGCAATACAATGAAAAAAGGAGTTCGAGTAATTTCAGTTAGCGTTCAAATTATGAGCACTTGGTTGTTGCTGAATGTTAGCACCTGAAAAGACAACACTTAAGCACATAGACATATAAAGAGTATACGCCGCATTGGCTGCTAAGCCGCAAGAAATACGGCCGCCATCTTGGACCGGTCACCTGCTCCACTCAAATCTGTCTGTCAGGAGAAATGAAGCATCAGCGCATTTAATCAATCATAACTCTGAACACAAAACTGATTTTCACTGGATTTTTTCCTGCAAACGTGATACCGGACACATGATTCAATGTATTTTAATATTCATAGTAATATTCATTGATATTTATGAATGCAGAATTATCTGTTTATCTTCTTTTCTTTGACTTCTTTGAAGTCTTGCCAGAATTCATTGGTGTGTGAACAATGCCAAAAAAAGTTGCAGCACTGTTTCTGTGTGGTCCTTAGAACAGTTTGTGTTTGTGTCTCTTTTGAATTTACCTATGTATTAGTAGGGTAATATTTGTGAATAATTCCAAATGACATTTCCTTCACCTTATTCACAAGGTGTTTATGTGGAATCTACCAGACTTTCCTCTAGTTGATGTCATTCACAAATCAATTCAAATTCTAATTGGAAAATTGTATACGAACTCTCCATAAGGGAGAAACAGCCCACCAGCAATCCTGTACCCATCACACCTGGCCATTCCCATTCTTCTTCTTCCTCCCCTTTTTCTCCAAATCAAATGGACTACACATAGCTGAATTGTCAACAATTTTTGGACTAAATTTGTACCACATTGAACACAACCCAATTTTCAACAACTATTTTTGGACTAAATTTAGACAAAATTGGACAGGCTAAACACAACCCAATTTTCAACGACTCTTTTTGGACTCAATTTGGACAAAATCGGATGGACCAAACACAGCAACTATTTCTGGACTAAATCAAGACTATGACGGACCGACCAGATTTAGCCCAAAAACCAACGTCCAAATGACGTCTGGTGTTTGGTGGGAAGGGAGATATACCTGACGTCACAACCAGGTTCTGAAATGCTTAGCAGCTGCAATTGAGGAAAAATAGATTGAAGTGAATTCCTCATCTGCTAGAAGGGAGAATAGGCATATTATGTTTGTTCGGGAGGGAGATAAGGCCAGACCAGTGAGAATCAGGCACAGCACGGGCACCTAAGTGTGAGCAGAGCCTGGGAGCTGAGGTACGATTTAGACGGCCGACTGTTCCACAACAGATAGCCCTGACCCTCAAAAGACCGGACTTTCTGTTGTGGTCCGAGATAGAAAGGAAAGTGTACCTTGTGGAATTAACTATCCCGTAGGAAGACAGAGATGAGGAGGCGAATGAGGGCAAGAGAGATAGATACGCAGAGTTGGCATTGGAAGCTGAGCAGCGAGGCTGGACCGCCCGTGTGCTCCCAGTGGAGGCCGGTTGCCGTGGATTTGTTGTGAAATCCACCATTGCTCTCCTGCACGAGTTGGGCATTTGCAGGAAAGAACAGAGGGTCGCTGTAAACAGTATGTCCCTGGCTGCGGAGCAAGTGAGTAAGTGGCTGTGGCTAAGAAGGAAACACGCTAGCTGGGGAGCACGCTGTAACTCACTGTTAAGCCTTCTTGAGGTGTCATGGGCCTAACTTAACGAAACATCGGTGAAGGGAGGTGCCTGCTCCAATGACATGCCACACACTGCCTACTGTTGCTGGCTAGGCTTGTTAGCTGGCGTTTTCTTGTGTGTTACTTCTGACCTTGGCAGAGGGGAAAGACGTTGATTGAAGTATAGTCACATGTCCCATCATTTCTTCCCTACTGCTTGTGGCTAGGCTAATTAGCTGGTGTTTTCTAGTGTTTTACTTCCGTGGTTAGGCTAATTAGCTGATGTCTGGTAGTGTTTTATTTCTGATCCTACCAGAAGGGAGCATGTTGGTTTAAGTGTAGTCGCACATCCCACCACCTGTCTGGTTGTATCTTATTTCAAGTGCTGGCAATGACAGCGTTAAAATAAATGGCGTTACTAATGCCACTATTTGTTTCAGTAACAGGTAATCTAACTAATTACTATTTTCATCATTATAATTCCGTTTCCGTTACTGAAAATTAACTGGGGCGTGTTACAAACTAAAGCTGTCTGTTGGTTCTCAGCAATGGGAGCTCCAAAACTGTTTTTTTTTTTTTTTTGGCATAGGTGATGATGACTGGCTAAGGTGGAGTAAGCTTTCATGATAAGCCAATCAGAGACAGTGCTCAGTTTAAACACAAATCACACACCCACACCAGCCGAATGTGGAGGAAAAGTTGCAAGCCGTCACTGGTCAACCCGGGTTTTTCACTCTGATGTGGATGTATCTGCCTGTTATATTCTGACTCAACGACCTGACAGACTGTATCATTGTAGAAGCTTCAGCTCAAAAACAAATTTTGGTCTACTCCCATAAAAACTGATCTCTGAAGGGCAGAGATTTTATTTCCCTTTTTTTCAATCAGACAAATCAAACATGTTACACGATCATTAATGGAAGCGCATAGGTAAACGGCAACTGTGTTTATATGTAGCTTGTATAGCAATCTCCCACACTTTTTTAATGATCACGGCAGTGCTCTACATTAGAGATTTGGCGGCAGTTATCGGGCTCTGTGCAGGATATAGTGATTTATTCTGATAACAGCAGCCTTTTGAAAGAGCGGGGGTTCGCTTTGCTGTATCTGCAATGTACACGGTGACGTATGAGGGAGGAAAAAACAGGCATACAGCTCTCACAGCGGGAGGTCCGACTCGGGACTTTTGCTAATGTGAAAGTGCACCAAAGGAGAGTCGATCTATGCAAGTGGCTTGTGAAACTTGTGAAAATAATCCAAATTATTAGACATATTTAAACTTAAAAAAAGAAGAGTAACGCAATAGTTACTTTCCCTGGTAACTAGTTACTTTTATAGTGGAGTAATTCAGTTACTAACTCAGTTACTTTTTTGGGAGAAGTAACTAGTAACTATAACTAATTACTTTTTAAAAGTAACGTGCCCAACACTGCGTATTTCTGATATTGGCAGAAGGGAGAGATATATGCTTGAAGTGTAGTCACATGTCCCATCATCTCTATTACCTGCTGCTGGTGGCTAGGCTAGTTGGTAGCTGACTGTTGGTCTGTTCTCCAGTTGGACTGGGCTTCTAAAGAAGTTTTACCTTAGATCATGGCACAAGGGATTGTAACATCTTGTCCTGTGTATTAATGAGTACTTACACAAGCATCTCTTATTTAGAAACTCAATAAAATTGCTGTTGTTCACACGAAACCACAAATGCCTACTCTTTCAAGACCAAAGATTCACAGGAGGAATTGATAAGTCGATAATGGCATTGGTATCAATAAAATCTTATTGATGCCCATCTCTACCTCTGAAGGTCGGAGGCTGTGTCCAAAATCGACCCCTAAATGCCATTTTGTAGGGATGTCCAAAATCTTAGTGATCAAAGTCTATGCCCTACATTGCGCACTCAAAAAATTCCCATAAAGCATTGCAAAAAGTAATGACCATCCAATGTTTCGTCACGAAAATATGAAACTTATTTTAAACCAAATTTTATTTTAATATTTCATGAACATAACACAGTCTGACATGTCTCTGTATGAGATACCCGTCTACGATGCAACATCCTATTTTATTGCATAGATATTCTAGATAACTAGCTAGCATAAGACTTGGTTCACTTCAAATTTAATTCATTTGTAAAGCAGTGTTGGGTGTTTTGACATCAAGGTACACATTCATGATGACTTTATTTTTTCTATATAAAATCTTAACAAACATCAAAGAGAGACATTGATATTTGCCTTACATAATAGGCAGAAATCAGCTGACATCCACTTCTTCCCTTTAATCTCCTGCTCCCTTAACTTCTTCCGTTTTTGTTCATTGTTCATAAAGTTTTCCCGATACTGTGCTGGAGCCGTAGGCTGACCACTTTGTCATATTTTAACTTTTAATCCAATTATTCTCTTTTATTGCCACTTCTCTATGGGTAAATATTGGTTAGACTAGGTATCAAGCATGGGCAGCACAGCGGCTGGGTGGTTGGCGATGATGCCTCCCAGCGAGAAGGTCCGGATTCGGGCCTTTCTGGGTAGATTTTGCATGTTCTCCCTGTGTCTGCATGGGTTTTCTCCAGGTGCTCCAGTTTCCTCCCATCTCCAAAGACATGCTCGTTAGGCTAATTGGTGACCCTAAATTGACCCTAGGTGTGCATGTGAGTGTGAATGGTTGTTTATCTCTGTGTTAGCCCTGTGCCAGTTGACGACCCGTACTGCCTGCGGTCTCCTGGTCACGAAGTCCAGTAGCCAGTTGCACAGTGAGGTGATACTCATACCCAGTTTGTAGATCAGCTGTTGGGGGATGATTGTGTTGAATGTTGAGCTACAGACTAAGAGGTGTGTGTTTGAGGGCTGAGTACAGGGCAGTGGAGATGGCATCGTCGGTTGGGACAGAGAGGAGCCACCGAATCTGCAAGCACCACCATCTTGCTTTTGTCTGGAAGACTTTCATGACATCTCAAGAGTATAACTAGTTTTACCAACAGATTCCTCCAAACTACTCTCTCTACCTGGGTCTCCTCAAGCTTTTTTTTTTATTATTATTTTTATCCACTGGCGGATATTTTGGTCTAAAAGTGTTAAAATGTCTTCTATATGGTTTTGAATGATGGTCTGTTTAGGTGGGAAGCAGCTGTCATATTTTGTGTTTGTAACACAATGCCAGCCGTTACTTAGACGATGACTCTCTGTCAGGTTTGACCAGTTTCAATAGCGTGTTTTGTTGTTTTCTGCGTCCCCAGATTTGCGCTGCCACTGCAATTGAATTTACCTCCAGGCTAAATAAATTGCCCGTCTATCATTTCAGACATTCTACCATATCAGCTTTAGCCCTGTTCTAAACTTATTCTTTCATTCATTTCATTTCTACTGTGTCCATTTTGGATGCCCTGGTGAAAACTGAAGCAGGAGAACAAAAATGGCTGGTAACAAAAACAAAGAGATTCTACTTTAAGTATTTGAAACATGTTTGGAGCTAAAGGTTTGTGGTGCTCGACTCTAAGTTCATCTCTGTTCTTTTTTCTTTTGCATGGTGTCAAACTATGAACATTGACATCAAGCAGTAACAATTCAAACAAAATATAACGTATTTGTGATGGTTTCTGTCTCAACCCTGGAAATGAGCTGGTCTTACCCTCCTAATGCTTAATAGTACAGAATCCAACAATCTAATCTTAGTCCTCAAACTTATCTCTCTGTCTGGCAGTCTGCAGCAAAGTTGGAAGCCCACTTGTCTTATTACATTTACCTCTGCCAAGAGCAAGTAATGGCTCCCTAGAGAATTTCCTCATGAAATTTCTCTAGGTTTCAATTAAGCAGAAGTAGTACAGTATGCTGACTCATTTTAAGGCCCAAATGAGTGATTGAATTTTAAATGTGTGTTTTAGTTTATTTGAAAGCAGCCTTGAGCAGCCTCGACTATGTCCTTGACACTGAAAATGTCAAGGAAACTATTTGCCCAAATGCCTGCTGATTACTTGATTGTATCCAACACGCTGAACAGCACAAGAAGTCCATTAACTTTTGACAGCTAAACTGAGGCTTGTGTGATCCCTCACTTCTAGTTTTCTATCAATTCTTTTAAATAATGTGTTAAATAGTCAGAGCTGATGTTCATAAGAAGCAAAAAACAACATTCAGCTACAGATGAAATGCATAAAAAACAGTTTGAGATAATAAGGGACAGTTTTAATGTCACATAACAAAAAGAACATTATTTATCTGCTAAGCTAAGACAGTATCATTGATCAAAACCAGTGACTCAGCAGATATCCATCATGCTCTATGAACATTCTCCATTACTGGGCAGTTTGATGAGTGTCTGATTTGAATGTACACCTCACAAGCAGTTTCTTATTTTTAAGTGTCTTAATAGCCTTTGGCTTTCTTATCTGTCTGAGCTGCCTTTACCTATCAGTCCCCATGGACCCTGAGGTCCTCCAGTTCTTGCCTTTTAACTGTTCCCAAGGTTAGAACACAAACCCATGGCGAAGTCTCACCTTGCAGCCACACCTTTGGAACAGCCTGCTGGAGGACCTCAGGCCTCTGAGGATGTTTTTTTTTTAAGGGCAGGCTCAATTACCTGGTTTCCGTGCTTGGGACATGCATGTGTGTAGTATGCTGTGTGTGTGTATGTATGGGGGGGGGGGTTAATGTAAAGCACTTTTATTGCATTTTTAATGTATGAAA
This sequence comes from Mugil cephalus, assembly GCF_022458985.1. Classification (NCBI taxonomy): domain Eukaryota; kingdom Metazoa; phylum Chordata; class Actinopteri; order Mugiliformes; family Mugilidae; genus Mugil; species Mugil cephalus. The sequence goes on along the minus strand of NC_061775.1, from coordinate 1,350,067 downwards.
AGTGCTATATAAATAAAGTTTGATTTGATTTGATGTATAAAAACATAGCGTTATGAAGGATGGTATTTTCAAACTTCCATCACTTTTGATGTATACGAATGTAGACAGGTAAGCCATGTATGCTTGTTTTTGCCCCCACATGTAAGCTGTGCAGGCTCTTTTGCCCTTTTTCTCCAGAACGAATAAGGTAAACCTCAATTGTTATGTAGGCAGTGCAGCAATGTAATATATCAAGTAATATGTGGCCATGATACCTACAATTTTAGCTTTGTTCTAAACTGGCTGTTTCAACGTCTGTAGCCATAAATTCAAATGATGTATGACTGTCTATGTCTCGTACCTTAAAGAGACTGTGCTTTTATTCTCAAAACTATGGGATACCTTGAGTGGATGAGGCAAGAGAACTAAAATGGTTGGTAATAAAGGCAGAGGAGTACAACCATAAATATAACTCTTATAACGTCATAAATGACCGCAAAATGACCGCAAAATGTCCGACTGTGATGTCACCTCACATATAAAATTGCGCTTGAACACATCACAAAGACATTCTTTGTTGAACAGCCAATCAGAGAAACCTCATCATTCTGCACAGATTCAGCATGCTCAGTTACTTTAAAAGCTTGTGACAGTGGTACAACTACTGCCAATGGTGCTGGACAAACAAAACAGGACAAAGGATGACCGCCATCTTCGTATGACTTGGCCTTAAAACTAAAACACTTTTTCTTTTCAGGTAATTTTAATGATTTACAACTCAAGCAATGTAACATGAGTCTTTTATCTATTGTACTCCTTTATCATGGAGGAGTACTTAATCTGTTATACTCCTTTTTATAAGTGCATAAGACAAATCTAACCTCTAAGATAATGCTAATATTGGCATCTTTTGAGTGCAAAATGAATGTCTACAGGTTCAGTTTAATATTGTTTGCCAAACTGAAAAGATATAGTAGAAGGCCTCCATTTGGCTTTGGGATTCAGATTTCATAAGCAATCGTTTCTGATTTTCAGCCTCAGACTTTTAAGTCACCCTACAAACTCTTTTGTAAAAGCCATTCTGTCGTGGTCTTTTATTTTGTGATAATGACTTTGAGTTTCCTGTTTTATTTGGTTTAGTTTCATAACTTCCTGTCTGTCGTGCCTTGCGTTTCTGTCTTGATGTCTGTCTGTGTCTTGTTTTGTGTTTCCTGTTTTATTTTGCTAAGTAGTGTGTGATTGCTTATTGGTCTCACCTGTGTTGATTTTCCTCATGCGTCTCACCGGTGTCTTGTCAGTCCTTAGCCCTCTTGTGTATATATAGCCCTGCCTTTTCCCTTGTTCTCTGTTGCGTCGTTAAGGTTTTCTGGTGTTACTTCCCTGCACATCGTCCATGTTCCTCCTGTGAGTTTCTGCTTTATTGAGTTCTGGATTACCTGCCTTGCCTGCAGCGCCTTGTGTTGGATTTTTGTTTGTTTTCAATAAAAAACCTTTTGTTTGAAAACTCGGCCTCATCTTAAGTCCTGCACTTGGGTCCTCAACTCAACACCTCCTTCTGTCTTTGTCACATTCAATATATTTACAAAACTAGAAAAGGAGCTGTTTTTCATGCATGAAAGTGATTTATAAAGGCACATTCAGCTATCACACAACCTAGAAGCCAGACTGTTTCTGTAATGGTCCATTGTATGTGGATTACGTATTTTTTTATACAAGTCAAATCAAGCAGTACAGACACATCAATCCGACAGTCAGGTCTGCCAGTATCAGACACAGAAAATAAGATTTAAAGAAGTATATGACAGAGGGGCTGTGCTTAGTCTTCTGTGGCACTGGAGATGAAAAACTGAAAGTGAATATCATTTTTGCCCATGAACTTTTTTTTGTGTTTGCACATACAGTGTAGATTCAAGCACAATGAAGTTTTACTTCAGTATTCATATGTATTGTCACATTATGGCATTTCATAATTAATTATTATGCTGCTCAACTGAAACATATGTCACATGGGTGTTTCATGGGAAAAGTCTTTTGTGTGACTAATAACAATTAGAAGAGGAACTTGCTTACATTATATTAACTCCCATTTCAGTTATCGTCAAAGCACACCAAAATGATTTAAACACATATGCTGAAAAACATAAAACTCAGTTTTTTTATTTGTCCTTGTTTGCAATTTATCACTGTCCACAACTGAATTCATGTAAAAGAATAGAACCGCAAACCTAATTTCCTTTTGGTTCAGGGAGCAGGAACTTGATCCCAGAGAACCAATCCAGCAGCTTTTCACAGCTGACCAAAGTAATATTGCACCATATATATTTCAGCAGTGGAGTATTGTGTGTGCCACTCAGTAGTGCATAACTGCTGGGAGAAAGTAATTAATCAAAAGGAGAACAGAGAGGGAGGATAGAATGAAACTTGCTTTGTTTCATTGCAGACAAAAGACAGTCCTCTAGTGGAGGAGTATTACTTCATTGTTTAATATTTTATTTTATTTTATTTTATTTTATTTTATTTTGTGTGCACCAGTGATTTAGCCTCCTTTTTGACTGAATAATGCATCAGGGAGCAGTAAGTGGCATATAAATGTATTGTAGATTTCCATTATCCAGTTTAAAGTGATTCATGTAGTACAGCTTAAGGTTAGGAAGGAACAGGCAGGACAGGAAAGGATCCATCAGCTACTTAGTATGGAGCAGCTTGACTTTCTTCCTGATGGGAATATTTTTTTTAAACAAAACTTTGCGTTCCTTTGTCTTTTTCATGTCTTCTTGGAAGGAATATTTTTGGTAAAGATGTCTAAAAAACCATGTTACAAGATTTCTTATATATTTAGTGTTTTAGTGTATGTTAGTTTTCAGTATTCACAGAGAGAGCCCACAAACAAACGTATATTTTAAATTCAATGCTCTAAAGCAAATATTGAATTACCTCTGATGATATTGCAGGCTTTGTGGTGCATTTCAGCATGATCAAAAATCTTGGGATTTATTAGGGCAGTGATGTGTTGCAGTGACGCTAATGAGGATTCATTTTCAGTCGCAAATCAGGAGGGTGATACAACCAAATAGCGTAGAGCCAACTTCGCTGCCGAAGTGTCCTTGGAGCCCTCGTCTTCAAAATCATTTGGATCTGCCATACCTGAAAGTACGAATTTGTCAGGATTCAGATGATCAAGCAATGAATAATGCAAAATGAGTGATTGTATTACAGGCAACCAATCATGACCAAAGAATCACATTAGCAGATTTAATTCTGGGTTTATTTCTGCAGCAAACATGAAATGAGAAATCAACTCTCTGGCTTTGAGCTGCTGTTCCTGACGTTTAAGAATTGTTGATGGTTGGAAGAGCTTTGCACTTGTTTATTTTACAACTTTCTTCCTGTCTGACAACCTATAAAAGGAGAGGAAAATTCTCTTTAGCAGGGATGACTCGCTGCATAAACCCCGTTTAATCACTCCACTGATGTCTTACCCAGAGCAGGTGAGATATTCAGAGAGAAATGGAGCAGCAAAGCCTCTGTCACAATCCACTATGTTATCATGTCAGCGGGCCCTTATGAGGTCCAATCTGCTGAAGTTCCAGCAGCTTGTTATCGCTACATGCTCAATGTGTGCTGGTGGTCAGTGAGCAGGGCCCAAAGATCCAAGAAGCTGTCAGCAAAGGTCAGTAGCAACACAAACCAGACACATAAATCATCCGTCTTGTTCAGCTTGTAGGCAGTTTGTTAAGTTTTTAGGAATACCTTTTCTCCTAATGGATGCAGTATGTACTATTACAGAAAATATCAGTGTCACTTTATGTGAGAAATAGGATTACTTGAAATAAAACTGTTAATGATCAAATATCAAATATTGTTTAAGTTACTTCATCACTGTGTTACATGCCTTGGGACTCTGTAGTCAAGAGAGAGGTATGAACATATAACACTGTGGCTTGTGCTACTATACAGTAGATAGAGGACCATTTTTAGCTTAATGTGTAAAATAAATAACTCAAAAGGTATCAAAAGTTCCCTGACTCCACTGTTTTGCCGTTGTGTCCTTCTCATCAGACCTCACATGATGACTTTTCAGTTATTTCAGCATGACGAATCTGCACTACAGGTGCATTAGTGAGTGGCTGTTCAGCTCAGCCAAGAGATCATAGAATGAGAAGTCTCCTCTTGTTTTTCAATCTTCATCTCTTCTGAACACTGATTTACACAGATATTTCATCTGCTAGAATGGATAAAGTGATCATAAGCTGATAGTAACTTTTTCTGTTTTCCCTTATGAATGATGAATACAGACTACTGACATCTGCTGGTATGAAGAGTGACTTCCTCTCAGCTACAACAGACTGCTCCAGTCGCCCTGTGTGACAGAGCATTACTGCAGGTTATTCCTTCCTGCTGCTGTGAGGCTGTAACAACCAAGGCTGCTCCAAGTAGACCACACATGGAGAACTAACGTTGTGTTTAATTTGCTATTTTTTTGTATTTAATGTTTACTTTGCCATCTCTTACGTGCACTGTCCTTTAAACTGTATGTTGTTGGAACACTGCGAATTTCCCTTATCTCATCTTCTCACATATATGTCAGCTGACCATTTTGTGCAGCCTTTGCGGTGGGCTCTACTGCAACCGTCACAGTTGGCCTTCATTGACGATTCTCTAATGTGGGTTTGGTGAGTCTGGACCTAGTGGATTTACTGGCATCATTAAGCTGCAGACTGCAACCAAATGAATCTTCCTCAATCTCTGTTTACAAGTGCGTACAAGTGTGACTCCAGAGGGGAAAGGACCTCTCTAGTCAGTGTTTGGTTTGTCCATACTTGTCTACTACTCCATGAAAGAAGAGCCACTACTACATATGAAGAAGTCACTCTAAGGTAAAGAAAGCACAAAAAATTGTATTTACTGTCAAACCATCTGTTTCAGAGTCAGGTTGGAGAAAAACCTTTAAAAAAGAATGAAAAACTTGGACAAACTAGACAAGCCCCAAACAACACTACTAGAATCAGTGCTCTGGAATAATCTTAGATACTTGAAAACCTAATCACTGGAAAAAGCACAGTGTATATCTTGTATAAAAACCACAAACAAGGCATTTCAGAGATTACCTTAAACTTCTTAGTAAGTGCAATTATTATTGCATAAATGAACCAGGGGCAGTACCTCGGACAGCTCCAATGACCTCAGCAGGGACCATGGAGAGCACATTACAGAGTTACACTTTCTGTCTCGCTGATCAATAACTAATAATTACAATGCGCATTCATTAAGAGTCATCATAAATCATTTAATAATAATCTCTGAAGAGAAGTAGATTTTTCTTTTCTACTAATGAAAAAAAGACACAGAAGCATGGTAATATAGACTGACTTCATGCTTGGATAGTCTGGAACAAAAAGGGGTTAACCTAAAGGGGCAAAAAAAAGCAGCCATGTTAAAAAAAAAATGTAAAGACAGTTCTGATTCAAGCTCGGAGAGCTTTCTTCAGTGAGGCAGATGTTTGCCAACATCATATTTTACTCTACTCCTCTTGGTGAAGGATGAACCCTTTACTCCCCTCCAAGCTGTCATGGAAAAATGTTGGCAATTGCTCTGTGATTTACCCCTGTGCATAGCTTGTCCTCCCCTGACAACCCACTGAAGACAGTTTGAAAAGTGGAAAGAAAATCCGTAATGTAATGCTCTCTGAACCAACACTTAAGAACGCCGGCACTGGAGAGGCAAAACACAAAGGAACAGGCTGTCTCAATCAAATACAACAAGACAGTCCAATAGTCCAATGTTTGTGACATGCAGAGGGTCATGTCAGAGAAAACAGCTCCACAAATATAACTTATCATACATGCAATACAAGCTTGTCATCATTTTAATTATTTTTTTTTTGGCATTTTAGTCTTTAATTGAAAGTGTAGTGGAGAGATGGACAGGAAACAGGGAAGAAGAGAGGGGGGAATGACACGCAAGAAAAGGCACCAGAAACAGGACTTGAACCAGGGCCGCCTGCAAAGGACTGCAGCCTCAACACACGGGGCGAGCATTTTACTGTACCTGCTACTAAACGATTACTCTGCTCATGCAGCTCTTTCTTTATGTTTTGATTTGTGTGACCGTTATCTGAGTCAAGGTGATTACATCTCAGCAGATTTCCTTGTTGCTCTTCAGTTTCATGAAGAGAACTTCAGGCTTTTAAGAGGAGGGACAAACACATGGGGAGGAGGAAACAGTATGACTTCCAGAATAATAGATATTTGTCATCATAAAGTATTCGTAGGGTAATTACAGAGTGACACTGTGGTGCTCTGTGCAACATAACATGCTCAAAAATGACTGAATGAAGTGAGATTACCACTTCTATGGAGTTTATGGTGTTTATGGAGTGAAAGGAAATGCTTCAGTGTTTTAAGAACAAGACCCAGATTTATTGCCATGCATGCTCACATTTACAGGGACTTTGAGTTTGGTGCAACAGACATAGAAATGAGAAACAATATATACTAAACATACCAATAATAAGTCTGGTTTTAAAGGGCAAATTAACTGTACGCATTTGTGGTTTTGTTTATGTAATGTACTATTTAAAATATGAATACATTTTCTCATTGAACAGCCTTTTTAGTCACTCATGCACTTTAAGCTAGCAAATTGTGGCTGACAAAACTGACCTCATGACCACTTGTTATTGTAGACACTAGATATTTGTGCAAACAACAACTAATCACTAGTGAAGTATTATCTTGTTTGGCACAACTTCTTTTACATTACTTTTACTTGCCAGCTGGCAAAAGAGCAAATCCGCAAAATAGGTTAACTGTGGCTGATATCTAAAGACAAGAATGAGGAGAATATCTATTCCTGGGAACTGGGATCCACAAAGGATCATATGATCATTGTTTTTCCATGAGACACTGTGTCCAAACCTTGTGCGTTGTTTCTCAGAAAGGCTGTAGTTCATATTGAAACAGCTACACACAGAGCCAGCCTGTCAGAGTCAATTGCCTTTGGTTTGACATAAATAACTGAGTGAGAAGTTGTTTAGCGGTAAGGAAGTGTTACTCATTCACTGTTATAGTCTGCGAATATTAGTGAAATCATTAATATTCTTGCATTGGACATACTGTTTATACATGTTAAAGCAAGACTGGGATTTTGTGTGTGTTTCATTCACAGTCACAAAAGAATTTGATGTCCCAGGGCAGATGGATCAATAAAGTAATTAAGTAAGTAATTTTTACGGCCTTAATCAATTTTTATGAGGCCAAGCTTCTCGTTGGACACGAAAATGCATAAATGCCTTCATGTCACAAATGCTATCTGATTTCTAATTTCTTCATAGGGAGAGACGTCATGATGGCCAGCAGGACCCTGGCATAAGCTCAATTCTTGTTAGCTAATGAGTTTGGTTAAATGACCAAGAGCCCTTCTCATGCAGCAGTTTCAATGGCAATCCTGTCAGAGAATCTTGTCTGCACACCCTGGGTGCTCCTGACTGAACAGCTGCAGTCCCAGTGTAGAGTTTTTCCTCATCTACACAATCTTATTTTCATGACCACTCTCAACAGATTGTTGTGAAAAGACCTTCCTTGTTTTGAAATTAAAATTTTAATCTTCCCATATTCAGATAAAAGGTATTATTCTAGTGTCATTTACTGCTATTCAACTACACATTCAACAGATATTGTCCAGAACAGAGCTTGACTAAAGGATGTTTATACTTTCTTGGACTCGAGCCCTGCTTAGCAACTCTGTTTGCCCTGGCAACAACTGTTATGAGACCACAGCCTTCGAGACACTGCAGCTTGTCTGTGCACACGGGGATGTGTGCTGGCTTTCAAGATGGAATTTGGATTTAATGGAGCAGCTGCAGTGATAAATCAATAACGGTTGGTATAGGAACTATGTGGCCAGCTTGTAATAAAATTGCGTTCACACATCAGAGGTGACTGCCATGCCAAGGAGCACAAAGGGTTTTCGACTACTGGGCGTAAGGTGTATGACTGTCAGTGAGTCATGTGTTTCAGTAAATCATAACCCAATTACCTTAAAATGGACGACTGGCTTGATGCAAGGAGGCCATTGGCTTTGATTATCGTGTTGCCATTAGTGGTGGACCACTGCTGTACCAGTAATCTCATCATGTCAGAGAATGTCAGTGCCGTTGTATGAAAACAAAAATCAATAGCAAGCAGGGCCACACTACTTAATAAAGGAAAAATAAATAACTAGGGCAATAATTACACTTTGTGACGTAGATTTATACAATGAGACTTTAGTGGCATTTGATACTAGAAGAGAAGATCTTACTTTAACAGTTTTTTGATTGGCCTTAGACATCTTATTTTCCACCTCTGTTTACTGTAACTTAGTAAAAGGTCTCATGCTTCAGACCTGAGAGGGGACTGAATTGTGATGAGCCCATACTACACCAAATGGAAGCTAATGTGTGTGTGCCAGCTTGGATCATTGCACAATATCCATTTTGATGCAAGGTAGCTATAATTGGTTAATATGGATTTAATTATCTCCAACAGGAGTGAAATGTTGAAGGCTGTGCAGAATGCATCGTTATGTGACTGCAGTTAGGAATACTTTAATTGTACACAGTTATTCTCCACGCTTTTCTAGAACCAGATGTCTGTGTTTAATACCATGAACAAGACTGTTTATACTTGCTCTGTTTACCGCATAATCCTCATGGTTTCCTTGGAGACTATGATAAATTGCTTTTATTTCCTTCTATTAAAAAAAAAAAAAAAAAAACAACAGAAAAACAAAAAACAAATTGACAATCTTTGGATTGTCATGTCCCAAGCTCACATAATTAGATTTCATCATGATGAATCATCATATTTGATGCTTTAGATAATGTCACCACAAAATGTGAAACATTTCAAAATAAGATGTTCATAAAATCTGAATGAAAAATGGCTTTCAGCCAGTTTCTCAGAGGATGGTTGCTTTCTTGTCGCCATAGATAGATAATTGATTTGACCAGAAAATCCTGCAGCCTACACATACATGTTTCATTAGATTAGCTGAAACTCATTGACTATACACAAATCACCTAACTTAATTATGTGACTAATCATTCTGGATCTGTGTTTGTAATACATTCAAAACATCAATCTGTCTGTTTCTGCTGAGCAGTGTCAAAAAAGATCTGGACTTTAATACAGTAAAACAATAAAACAAATAAAATTCCAGAATAGCTTTTGGTCTGTTGTTTGGACAAAACAAGACAACTGAAGACACCATCTTTAGCTGTAATGGACTTTTACTATTAATTTATTACTACTATTTATACTACTATTTATTACTATTACTATTATTTATTTGATGCAGTAACTGACTGATCTTAATATTATGATGATGATGATATATTGATAATAAATTAAGTGCATATTTACATACGGTATGTGCACACTATAGATGTGTGCAGTATTGTTGCTAGTGGATGAGTATACAATATTAGTAAGTGATCTTAAGAATCCTGCAGTAGTTAGCTGGTATTCAACACTGTTCAGAATATTCTCTAAATAAAAGGCCTTAATCTGATAGGAAGGGTTTTTTTCTGTGATGAAAACAAAAACTTAATTGGAAAATGATGTAGAAACCATTAAGTAATAATAACAACAAGACTCCCTGACTCTGTTACTGACAAAAACAACTGCAAAGTGCTATACATTGTATCCTATGAAGCGCTTGTCCTACTAAGTAATTTAAAACAATGATTGTTGAATGAGATGATGTCAGATATGTTGAGGGGTGTAAGTGGTGAGGACTCAAATGCAGGACAGAGGTGAGGCAGGCAGGAATCCAAGGGAAAAAAGGGTTTTTAATGAAAACGAACAAAGAGCGCTGCGTTGAGGCAAGGAGTTCAACAAAATGCAAAAATCAAAATGGAATCATGACATGGCATGAAGACAAGGAACATGGCATGGAGAAAACATTAACGAAGAGACAAGGAACAGAGGGTAGGCAGGGCTATAAATACATATGCGGGCTGAGGGATGACAAGACACAGGTCAGACAGATCAGAGCAATGACCAGGGGTGAAACCAATTAACAATCAAGGGACACACAAGGAAACACAGACAGGAAATCCAGAACTTAACAAAATAAAACAGGAAACACAACATGACACAGAGAGACATGCCAGAAACACGAGGCAAGACAGAGAAAGACGAAACTTGACAATGTAAATATTAGGAAACAAAAAACATGACTCAAAAATTAAGACACAGAACCATCACAGAAGATCAGGTCTACAGGAAATGTCCTGCTATTTGTGAAACACTGCTCTTGACACCTAGCAAGGTTTGACTAGTTATTACATATCAAATGCTTACGTTAAATAAACACACGACTCTATCCCATGGCCAAAGTTTTGTTAGGGGTTTCAGTGATATTTTCTTTTGCTAAAAAAAAAAAAAAAAAAAAATCTAATTGTCATCAACATATATTAGTTCATTCGTTTTCTATCCACTTATCTGATATCAGGTTGCAGTGGCTAGAGGCTAACCAAGGAACTCCAGATGTCCCCCCCACAGCAACACAGCTCTTTCTGGGGGATTCCAAGGTGTTTCCAGGCCAGATGGGACACATAATCCCACCAGTCCCGTCTCAGGGTCCTGATAAACGTCCAAAGAGAGAGGCCCAGTTGGCATCTGAACCAGATGAGTTTGCCCCTCTCAATGTGAAGGAGCGGCGACTCTACTCTGAGCTCCCCCCCAACCCCCGGATGTCTGAGCTCTTCACCTTGTCTCTAAGGCTGAGCCCAGCTAACGTTCCTCATTCAGCTGCTTGTAACCATAATTCCATCTGATGCTGTCACTACCCACAGTCCATGACCATAGGCGAGAGTTGGAAAAAAAAGATTGACTGGTAAATCAAAAGCTTGGTCTTACAGATAAGCTCCCTTTTTACAATGACTGTCCAACTCTGAACTGTGAACAACATCCCAAGTTACACCATTGCTTGGGGCAGGAGCACGATTCTGAGGTTCCCATACAGGATGCTGAGGACAAGGGGCAGCCCTCATGGAGTTCAGCAGAACTTGCTTGACTTTGCACCAAAGATACAGACACAGCTTGCACTTTGGATATACAGGGACCAGATGGCTAGTAACAATGACTCCTGTACCCCGTATTCCCTCATTACCCCCAGAATATTCCTGGCGGAACACATCATAGGCCTTCTCCAAGTCCACAAAACACATGTCTGAAGTATGTTTACAACACAATCTGAAATTTGACCATCTGTCACACTCTCCTTTTATTATATCAAGTAATAAACTTTACCTGAGAGGGTGAGCCGTGTGACACTCCAATAGGTGGAGCAGACAATCCAGTCTACATGGGGTTACATTAGGGTTAGGGGTTAGAAGATGAGTACTACCCTGTCTAATCTGTTTACTTTTGTCATTTGTCATCTAGTTTTCCTGTGATGCTTGACTTCCCTGTATCTTTTGCATTTTGTCATCCTTTGTGTTTTTGACTCTTTTTTATTTATCCTGCCTCAACACTCAAGCACTTTTTGTTTGTCTTATTAAACTGACCTTAATCATTTCATCTGGCTGCTCCCTTGTTTATGTCCTACAACTGTGTCCTTTCCCTTTCTGCACCTGACAATATGCTTGCATGACTTCAAATCTGTTACTGTAGAAACATAAACCCTCATGTTGAGGTGCACTAACGGTCAGTTAAATCCATGCCTTGCAAAAGTACATGCTCACAGCCATAATCAATCCTGGCTCTAATGACTGTGGATGTCGTGGTGATTAGTGCCTTCTCCCCAGACAAAACCTGCCCCCACAACAGATGGAGTTACTGCAGCCTGGGGAAGCTTGAGCTCTTGTTTAAACAAATTAGCCAAAGGCAAAACCTTGAATATTTTACTGTTCGCTGCACAGATGTGTTCATAAAATCATCCATATCAATGTTCCTGGGTCTGGCCTGCCGTTTCTACCAGATGGCTACCATCAGTCAAGGCAGGACCTGTTGAGTGCCGCTGGAGTTTTATTGGTTTAACTGATGGGGATAATGGGTGTTTTTGCTCAGTGAATGGTCCATGCTAATATCGTGGTTATTCCTAGAGCAGGGATTTCTATAAACTGGGGTGAGCAAACATGTTTTTATGCAGTGACCTTCCTGCTGTGAGCTGGTTTACACTGGCTACAGCTCTTTATTTGGACTGCTGTTTGATGCTGCCTCAGGTCCAAACAGGTCAGACACCTGCACTCAGTATGTTTACATATAACATTTAAGGTAAGGTTTTAAACAGAGTAAAAATCTGAAATGTATGAAATTAAATAAATGTAAAACACAAAAATATTAACATTGTGAAAATCAACAGCAAAGGCTAAGGTGTATTCACACCAGGCTCGTTTAGTTCACTTGTAATGGACCTTTTCTCTGGTCCGGGCTTTGGGTAGGTGTGAAAACAAATCACCGAACTCTAGTGGGGACCAAACAAGTGAACCGAGACCACCTCTGTAGCTGAGACTCGTTTGGTCCGCACCAGAGTCCGTAACGAACCCTGGTATGCTTCGTTTGTCCTGTGAATGCAATCCGAACCTTTTGCGAACCAAATGCAACATCTGAGCACCTTTTTGGATTAAACAGGCTTCCGTTGTAACAATTCACCATACTAACGAGGGGGATCTTTTCAGGACAACAGTACCTTTTAATGTAATTAATATCTTATGGAAAAACAGACCCCCCTTTGAAACCACCAAGACAACACACAAAAGCGTTGGGTGTCCCGCATTTAATTAACAGAAATAATGTCCTTTTTTACATTATGTAAATTCAGAATAATTCCAAATCTAATGAAAAAAATCAGAGTTGCTCCATTCAGCCCACTCTTAAATGTTTAATGTTTAAATTATATTAAGTTCGCTTAACTTCACGGCCGCTAATACGAACTTAATATAATCCATCCGCCGCAGGTGTCCAAAGGAAAAATAAGCTGCAGTTTCGTCCGTAAAAACAAGAATAAAACTAAAATGAGCCATTGATCGCTAACTGGTACACCAGGAACAAAAAAGTTACAAAAATGTTGTGGTCGGTCATTGGTAATTTCATTCATTCATTCATTCGTTTCTATTTTATACCCTCGATATATGGTCGGAGGTCAGCATATATCAGCTGCTTGATGCTCAAAATTGCCGACGTCTACGGCCAAATTGCCAAGAGAATGTGCAAGGCAGGCTTTACCCGGACTCCGACGCAGTGTCGGCTTAAAGTGAAAAAACTTAGGCAAAGATAAAGGCCAATAATTTTTATCCAGTGATTGAGTGGCTACGGGACACACGTGGGTTTGTTTATACGGTTGTCAAAAAATGCAATGTGAATACAAACTGAACCAAACTGAAACAAAAAAAAAAGGTCTGGACCAAAGCAAGTGAACTATTGGACTTTCCTGGTGTGAATATGCCAGTGTCAACAGAGGGGAAACGTATAATTGGAAGAAGCAGTTTAAAATCTAATTTGTGTGTGACAGGCAAGTGCGGCTAAGCTAGTACTGGTGTAATGTGTTTTGTTTTTCCAGTCATTTTGCACCAGTATTTTGCACCAGTGACAAATGAGACAATGAGAACTGGCCCATACCCAGCTAATAATAGTTGCAATAATCTAGTATAGAGGAGATTAGGTGGTAACAATCTACGTGTCATTGCCAGGGAGGAAGCACATCAGTTCTGAGAAGCAAACTTTCATTCTTTAATCAAAGAGTTGATGTTTAAAAGGGATACCAAGTCTTTAGGCATGGACTTGAAGGCTAGATATCAGAGGCCCTAATTTATCACTTTCATTGAGATTCTAGGAAGACCTGTAGTACTCTATAATGTAATAATTTCCTGAAAATGTAATAAAATTTGCATTTAACTCAATCGGAAATGTAATAAAACCCAATAATATAATAACTTCACCAATAATGTAATAAAATATCCTGACTGATATTGTAATAACATTTTTACCGATAATGTAATAAAGTGATAAAGTAAACTTGAAAGTGATATAATAACCATGTAAGAGTGGATATGTGGGCTTATGTTAATGTCAGGTGTCATGTAATGTGCAGGTGTTATGAATGCTTATGTATACTCTCTACAAATGTTACAAGTGTTACTGAAAGTTGTTCTGTTGGTTTGTGATTGTTTTCATGAGGTAGTGATTTGTTGGAAATCTATGGAGTGAAGAGGTTAGTTTAGGGACAAGTTACCTGGGGTCTCCAGTGCTGCTCAGAAGCTTATCTGAGCTGGAATTCTGGTCTAGTCAATCACCTACTCAGTAGAACCAGGATGTAGTTGCATGTCCCTGAGTATTTGCACATTTGCATATGGCATACGGTACTCAAGATCTGCAATTTAACCCAATGGTCATTCTGTTGTTTCAAATCCAGTCTAAATAACATTTTTAGATTCTCAAAACACAAAATGTAGAACTCTGGACTGAAAATGATATTGACAGATTGACAGATAATATATATTATCTGTCAAATATGACATTATCAGTTTTGAAAAGAAATAAAAATGTAATAAATTCCCAATAATGTAATAAGGAATTACATTATCGATAAATATGTTAATACAATATCAGTCAGGATATTTTATTACATTATTGATGAAGTTATTACATTATTGGGTTTTATTACATTTTCGATCGATTTAAGTGCAAATTTTATTACATTTTCTGGAAATTATTACATTATAGGGTGCTACAAGGACAGTGTTTCCAGCAGAATTGTACAATGGATACAATTCTTATTCTTGGTTTCTTCATCATTTTCTAGCGATAGGAGGAAAACTCTTCCTACCAGATTAATGTCCATTATTTGGAAAATATTCTGAAAACTGCTGAAGAACAGCAACTACTGCAGAACCCATAAGATTGCGTACTGCTATTGCTACTCATCCACTAGCAACCATACTGCACATATCTACAGTGTGCATGCATACAGTGTCATTACAGCTGTGGTAAAAGACATTGTGTATGTTAAAGTCTGAGCCAAAAACATAAAAAACAAAATAGGCCCTCAACTCGAACCTTGTGGTATTCCTCAATTAACAGTTTTATGAGATGAAAAGCTTGCTATGCTCCAGTACTCTTTCTAGATGGTTTGTAAAGGAGCATGAAACTCTTCACAGAAACATCAAAACAAAATGGTGTAATTAACTGCTTGGTTCATGTAGTTCAGTCTTGGGTGCACAGCTTGTGCTGGAAGAACATTTAGGGGTGTTCAAACATTGTCCCAGCACCCCTAAAATAAGAGTTGAAAAAAAAAAAAACAACAACAAAAAAAACATGTTAAGTTTGTTTGACCATCTCCTGTAAGTTAACGGTATTTACTTTATCACACAGCACCAACACATTACATTAGTAACCCTAACTTTTACTGTTGTTGTTATTGTTCAGTGGAAGTTTGCTAGCTGATGTGTTTTTTCTCTCTCTGGCAAACTAATAGTGCAGTTTGTCAATTAATCACTGTCCACAGTTTAGATTGGAGCTGCTGTGCTGTTGTTAAGCTTTTGGTAGGCATACGTGTTGATGTTACAGACTGGAGTCTGAAGGGTCTGTTCAGTGCAAAAGGAGAAACATATGATAGAATGATGCTGTCTGTTAGGTAGAGTTGCCTATCTTTATTGACCTTAATATCTTTAAGTCTTTAAATTGGGTGGGGGTGCTTTAGGGGGTGCTGCCTAAAGCTCTAACCCTCGAATTACCCCCAGTGCACAGCGTACTGACCTTACATATCACATGTCCTGACATATGGTCAGTTTACGACTTCATATGTAACACACTGTTGACAGCGTAGCATGTATCAGTGTGGTGACTGATGGTAATGGTGGCTAAAATGACTTTGTGGCTTGTGAGTCATTAATTTATTGGTTCAGGGGTCAACAGCAAGTGTCCATGTTACTGAGGCAGTGGCAGACGGTCTCTGAAAGGTCAAGGATGATGGAGAGGCATCAGTGAGTAAATAACTCATATTCTGTCACATTCATTTAAACCCTATTAACAATAAATGGATTTCAGCACTTTTGTTTACTTTCAGACAATTTGTGAATAAGAGCACCTTTTAAAAGGAAAACCTTATAAGACTAAAAACAACATTACATTTAAACAATGAATTTTAAGCCTGAAATAAACAGTATTGTTCTTTTCAAAATCTACCAATGATCAGCAGGTTATTTATCTGACTCCTCAGAAGCAACATTTTTATGAAATAAATGAAGTCACAGATGAGGATTACTAACCCACTGCCATTCATTGCAGTTGTTACAGGGTTGTGAGTTATTAAAATTCTATGTATACAAAGCGACTTCCGTATTCTTAAACGATTGTCAGCGCTGTGGAGGCTTCTATGGGTCTTAAGTCTGATTAAAAGTTTCATGAAACTATAAACTTGTCCAAGATAATCTCAAAGGACACTGGTTTATAAAATTCTGTAAATTTTCAACAAAGCAGAAATTGATTAAATGTTATTGAATGGATTAGTTGCTTTTTTTTATTATTATTATCTTTTTTATTGATTCCACATATCAATATTCTATCGAGATTTTACATACTGTACAAGTTTCCAACAGTATAGAAGTAAAGGTACAGTAGAATTAATGTGAAGTAAAATTAAACACTTTTTCACTCCTGTCCTTATATTCACACCTCTCTTGCATTGTCCCTTTTCTCCTGTTTGAGGGTAAACATATCAAATAAACATATGAACAATGAACAAGTTTGTAGCCTGAGCCAAGAGGGTCACTAATCTACAATATACAGCGCCCTCACTGCACAAAGTCTACTCTCAATGGAGACACAAAAGCAACAATGTTTTTCTAGTAGTTTTTAAAAGTATCTGTTTTTAGGCTAGTTGTGAAAGTCAGCTTATCCATTCTATATATATCAAGCATTACCCAATCCTCTATTGTTGGTGCTACTGTTTTTAGCCATTTTCTGGTGATGGCCTTTTTAGCTGCACCAACATTATTCGAAATGTGTATTTTTCTCCTGACCTTCTCTTTTCCCAAATATAAAACTTCAAATGTAAGTGCACTTTCAGATTTTCTTCCATACTCTTCTGTAATTCCTGCCAATAAGGTATAATACCAGGGCATCCCCAAAAGTTATGAAAATGATTGACCTTATTTTACCCACAGTCTCCAACATCGTGTGTCTCAAGATTTCTGTTGAGTTAGTGTGCTAAAGTATCTTACAACGTTCTTCCAACCATATTCTCTCAATGAGAGGGAGCATGTTGTTTTCCACTGTCCTTCATTTACCTTCTCCCATTCCTCCTCTGATAACACCCTCCCAGCCTCTTTTCCCCATTTTTCTTTTATATATAGGTTTGAGTCTAGATTGCATGTTCTCCCTATTCAATTCAATTCAATTCAATTCAGTTTTATTTATATAGCGCCAATAACAATACAAATCGTCTCAAGACGCTTCACAAAAACCAGCCTGCAACCTCCAGAGCAAGCCTGAGAGCGACGGTAGCAAGGAAAAACTCCCTTTTAACAGGAAGAAACCTTGAGCAGAACCCAGCTCATATGGAGGGACCCATCTGCCGAAGGCCAGCCGGTTAGAAACAGAGAAGATAAAGAGAAAAGAAGAGCAGGAGAAACAAGACAAGAAACAAACTTCTGTCATAGATACATACATCAAGCGGAAGGAAACTTGTAGGGTCTAGTAATATAACACATAGCTGATGATCTGTGACAGTTTGTGAGTATAACAGGAATTATGGGCAGGTTGGTGAATTGTTCATCTAGGTAGGAGTGGACAACTGGAGGAGGCCATGATGACTTGGGCAGATGTAGTTTATGGAGCTCCACAGGTCTGATACACAGCACTCCAGACCATGAAGACTGGGCTGGTTGATGAGGCCACGCCAGCAGATGTAGTTTAGAACTCCACAGGTCAGATATTCAGCACTCCAGACCAGAGACCCTCACAAAATGATGGAGGGGGAGGGGAGCGGAGGGGAGAGAGTAAGACACAGTGATTAGTAAATTATAGGAGATAGAAAATAAAATGATTAGATATTAGAGGACAGGAGCCAGAGAAGAAAGAGGAGAGGACATGTCCTCAGTGCATCATCCCCCTGCAGCCTAGGCCTATAGCAGCATCACTAAGGGATGGTTAAGTCCAGCCCTGGCTACAAGCTTTTTCAAAAAGGAAAGTCTTAAGCCTGACCTTAAACGTAGAGACTGTGTCTGCCTCCCGAACCCAAACTGGGAGCTGGTTCCATAGGAGAGGAGCCTGATAGCTGAAGGCTCTACCTCCCATTCTACTTTTAGAAACTCTAGGAACCACAAGCAGACCTGCACTTAGAGATCGTAGTGATCTGTTGGGACAGTATGGTACTATGAGGTCTTTCAAATATGATGGAGCTAGGCCTTTCAGGGCCTTGTATGTAAGGAGGAGGATTTTAAATTCAATTCTAGATTTTAAAGGGAGCCAATGAAGAGAAGCTAATACTGGAGTAATATGATCTCTCTTGCTAATTCCTGTCAGTGCTCTTGCTGCAGCGTTTTGAATCAATTGGAGGCTTTTTAAAGAGCTACTTGGACAGCCAGACAGGAACGAGTTACAATAATCCAGCCTGGAAGACACAAATGCATGAACTAGTTTTTCCGCATCACTCTGAGAAAGGATGCTCCTAATTTTGATGATATTACGAAGGTGGAAGAAAGCAGTCCTGGTCACCTGCTTTATGTGAGAATTAAAGGACATATCCTGGTCAAATATAACACCAAGGTTTTTCACAGTAGTACTGGAGGCCAAGGTAATGCCATCCAACAAAAGCAGGTGATTAGATAATGAATCTCTGACATGTTTAGAGCCAAATACGATAACTTCAGTTTTGTCTGAGTTTAAAAGTAGAAAATTACAGGTCATCCAAGCCTTTATGTCTTTAAGGCATGCTTGGAGTTTAACCAGCGGATTAGTTTCATCCGGTTTCATGGATAAATATAGCTGGGTATCATCTGCGTAGCAATGGAAGTTTATGCCGTGCTTTCTAATAATATTGCCTAAGGGAAGCATGTATAATGTGAATAATATTGGTCCTAGCACAGAACCCTGAGGAACCCCATAGCTTACTTTGGTATATATAGAAGAGTTGTTGTTTACATGGACAAACTGGAATCTGTCTGACAGATATGATTCAAACCAGTCTAGTGCAGTTCCTGTAATTTTGATCACATTTTCAAGTCTGTAGTAGTATATTGTGATCAATAGTGTCAAATGTCTGCATGGGTTCCCTCCCACCTCCAAGACATGCTCATTAGACTAAGTGGTGATCCTAAATTGACCCTAGGTGTGAGTGTGAATGGTGGTTTGTCTGTGAGATAGACTGCAGAGCTATAGAGTAAAACAGAGTTACGACACTTCCATTGACTTCCATCTTTTTTCTTGTACACACACACACACACACACACACACACACACACACACACACACACACACACACACACATTGTGTGCAACCCAAATTGTTCTTGTTTCAATACTTTTTTTAATAAAAATCTTGTTTATTTAACAACTTTTGTACCAGTCATATTTATTCCAGTCCATCAGCTCTAACATAAATTTCAAGTGTGAATAATTGCTTGTAGAGTTAGATCCTGACTGATCATATTCAAACATAATTAGTAGTTGTTTGATAGATCTGATACATGGCTCCATCTTGAAGTCTCCATGGTTCTGCTGCATGTCCTACAAAAATAACTAAATGCCCTTTAGTCTCCTACATGTCCTTTTAAAAAAAACTAAACTTGGTATTAAAGATAAAACATACTTTGGAAAAGCTGACATTTCACAAAACAGGTAAGTGCTAAGAGTGCAACAATAATAATAGCCCAATAATAGTAAAAAATTAAATAGTAACTTGTTTATCTAAGTGAAAATACAGAACAACCAACCTTGTAAAGTTAAGATCACTCATGTAAGCAACCTAGCCAAGCTAACACAAACTTTTTCCTCCAAAAGTTTATTATCAATGCAGTACTTTCAATTGTAAACCCCACAGCTCAAAAGCATAAGTGACACTAACATACATACAATAGTGCAAAAACGGTTAAAAAACGTGTGTGTTTTATTTTGATATTTACCATGCAATACCTCACTCTGTCCCATACAACACAATGTCCGCTATTACAGCTTGCGGATTTTTTGGAACAATTGAGGCTTACATGAACCACGTGACAGCCCTAGCGGCGACATCAAAGCGTGTCGCAACCATAGACATTAATACGGTCGCAACTCTGTTTTACTCTATAGCTCTGCCCCGTGTGTCTCTCCATTGAGCTGTTACGCTAGGAGCGCCCCCTTCAGGTTTGGAGAACTTCCGTTTGTAGTGACCGGTAATGCAGCGTTTTTCGTTTGCAGATCGTTTCTGTTTGCAGCGCGTGTCATGATGACGCATCTGTCTTTGTTTTTTGCAGTACGTTTTTTCGTTTGCACCACGTTCCTCTTTTTGTACTTAGTTAAGACTTGTGTTTGAGTTTGTGATTTTGCATCGTTTCTGTACTTGAAGCTGTTTTCTCGAATTGAGACGTATTTGGTCGTTTGGCCCGTGTCGGCCACCGTAGTAATTTTGTTGCTCATCTGATATTTTGAATCCGAACCATCTCCATATTACTGAGACACTACTTTTTCTTTTACAAACCAATTCTTCCTCGGCACGCTCCGCACACGTTGTTGCGTCCTCAATGTTTGTTGAAGAGTGCCGGAGTGTCTGCTCCAGCCCCTCCCCCCTCTGTGCATGATAAAGGAGGGGCGGGGGCGCGGGGAGCAGTGCAGAGAGCTCCGGCTCAGCAGCTTGACCGGAGCAAGAATCATAGCGCAAATTTGATCTACGTATATCGATATATGCGATATGGTCCAATTCCGTATCTCATTAAAAAATATATCGATATATTTTTTATATCGATACATATTTTCAGCTAGCCACCACTGAAAGAGACCCTGATCGTGCCCTCTAGTGGCCAGGATGCCCGCGTCCTATCAAAAGCAGAATTTTTCTATCGAAACTAATGGCTGTATAATAGTGGCATTCCCACCAGAGAAGCAACACATGTAGTACAGGAAAGACTGCAAAAGGACGACACCTTGACCTTGAGAACCAACCTCACCCCTGACCAAGTCTGTGTGTTACTCGACCTGTGCCTGACCACCACCTATTTCCAGTTTTATGGAGGTTTTTACAGGCAGAAAAACAGCTGTGCATAGGGTCACCTGTGTCACTGATTGTGGCCAGTCTCTACATGGTGTAAGTAGAAACCAGAGCCCTGAACACCTTTGCAGGTTCCCCCCTCACCCACTGGTACAGATATGTGGATGACACCTGGGTTAAAATCAAGACATAAGAGCACATCGATGCAGTTGGCAGCAAAATCAGTTTCACCCGGGAGGACATCAGTGGGGATAGTTTGGCTTTTTTGGACTGTTTGGTGCATGCTGAAGAAAACCAAAGCCTCAGCATTGAACACTGAAACCCACTCACACTGACCAGCATTTAATATCTGATTCCCACTACCCTTTTGAACACAAAGTAGGAGTCATCAGAATTTTTTTAGGCTTTTCCCATAAAGCATTTCAGTAAAATCAATCACAGACCTGACACTGTCTTCCGCTCCCTCCTTCACCCCATGAATCCTGATGTTTTCCCTCATCGGCCTTCCCTCCTGATCTACCAACCTGTTTTTGAACTGTTTCCGTAGCTCCAGGAGTTCAAGTGTGGTATCCTCAATGTGATGCAGATGCTCTTTGGTTTCCATTATCGGCGTCTCAGTGTTGTTGGTCTAACGACGGAGCTTACGTAGTTCTTGAAGTATTACCTCCATATTTGCCATTTCTTGAGTGGACTGTGCCACTTTTTTTCCATTGCGCGGGCTCAGCTCCCTCGATCGCGTAGCCGTCATTCTCTCTGCCCTTTCTGTTTGATATTTGTCATGTACTAATGATACTTTGCAGGGGGTCCCAAATTAAAAGTCGGGGAGCTCACTCTTTATGCTGCTGCCATGTTGGTGGTGAACCCGGAAGCCGGGACTAGTTGCTTTGGTTGCAGAAGACGCAGTTTAAGGAGAAAATATGTCAGAGGAAGGGGCAGAAAGGGAGATTTTTCTCTAAACTAACTGAGTGGTTTACATATTTGAGTCACTGACAAGAAGGAGGGGTGAGAGACCAATTTTTGTGGAAGATAAAGGAAATTCAGCGGCTCTGGTCCGGCAGCAAGGAGAGGATTGGCAACACTTCATGGTGGCTGGTGAGATGATGAAAGGTTAAGACCATAGCTCAAAACCCCTTAGTTAGAGAGATGTCAATTTGCATTGGATATGTTATATCAGGGGACCTCTGTGTTACGAGAATTATGGTAGGTAATTTGTAGTGTAATTTTTACTTTACAAATTGCGGCCATGAACGATTTGCACGGGATTACTCTCACAGACGTGCCCCGTGATTATTACAGATTACTAGAGTAATAGGTCTTTAAACGTTTGATCAGCTGATGAATGAACAGCCTGTTTTAATTAAATTGTTGTTTTCAATAAATTGCCTGATCAAAAATTTTGGTCTCTCTCTTGGTTTTGCATTTTTAAGCTCTACTACCTTCTTAGGATCCAACAGTGAAAAATGCCTGTTCCAATTCATTCATTCAAGACTCGTCCTTTTGAGTGCAGGTAAAACAGATGGTCGTGTCAGTGGTAAGTGATGGAAATGAACAAGGAATTTCACTCTGGTCATTTTGCTCAATGGTACAACAAAATAAAAACAACACTTGAATAAGTATAAAGTAAGAATGTATGAAAAACAAAAAACTGTACAACATAAATAGTCTTCCAGAATAAAAAATAGTATATACATCTGTACATAGTATATACAGCGAATATTAACAGAATATGAACAGTAATATGTACAAAAATATAATGAGGTTACTGGGAATGGTCACATGCTCTGTGACTACTCAGAGTTCATCAGAGCGACAGCCTGGGGAAAGAAACTGTTTTTGTGCCGGGCGATTTTGGCGTACAGTGCTCTGTAATGCCAGCCTGAGGGGAGGAGTCAGAACAGATAGTCTGGGGTGTGAGGGGTCAGTGGAGATTTTACCAGCCCACTTCCTGACCTTGGACTGGTCAGGTCCTGGATGGAGGGAAGGGCAGTGCCGATAATTCTCTCTGCAGACCTGATTGTCCTCTGTAGGGAACTGATCCAAACCAGATAGTGATGGATGCAGTAAGGACAGACTGGATTATAGCAGAGTAGAATATGATCAGCATGGGGCAGGTTGAACTTCCTGAGCTGACGCAGAAAGTACAACCTCTGCTGGGCCTTCTTCCTAACAGAGTCAATGTGGGAGGTCCATTTAGGGTCCTGTGAGATAGTGGACCGTAGGAACCTGAATGAGTCCACAGTAGGGGCGGTACTGTTAAAGATGGTAAGAAGAGAGGTAGGTGGGGGTCTCTTCCTGAAGTCCACTGACATCTCCACAGTCTTGACCGGGTTTAGCTCCAGGTTGTCCTGACTGCACCAGAGAACCAGCTGATCCACTTCCCCTCTGTATGCCTTCCTGGATGACAGTGTTGTCAGCTTCAATGTATATGTCGTTGCTCAGTGAGACTGCAAGCTCAGCCAACCATAGACATAGTATATGTACACTGCTCAAAAAAATAAAGGGAACACCTAAACAACACAATGTAACTCCAAGTCAATCACACTTCTGATAAATCAACCCATCCAGTTAAGAAGCAACACTGATTGTGAATCAATTTCACCTGCTGTTGTGCAAATGGAACAGACAACAGGTGGAAATGAGAGGCAAGACAAGTGGTTCTGCAGATGGTGACCACAGACCCCAGACCTGTTCTCATCCTTTCTGGCTTTTTTGTCAGTGATCTCAACCCTAGAGGTAGCATGATGTAAATGATCTTGCTTTTATGTAGCGCTTTTCTACCTATTGGTAGTCAAAGTGCTTTTACAGTCACAGACACATCCACCCATTCGCTCACACAAGCACACACATTCACACACCAGTGCCAGTTGCACTAAGAGCAACTGGTGGTTCAGTGTTTTGCTCAAGGACACTTCGGCATATGGCACATTCGAGGGATTGAACTGCTTCGGTTCGTGGACAACCTGCTCTACTTACTGAGCCTCTGTGGGTTGAGGCGGTGCCTTCAAGCAGTGCCAGAGCCCTGCAAAATGACCTCCAGAAGGCCACTAGTGTGCATGTTTCTGCTCAAACTGTCAGAAACAGACTCCATGAGGGTGGTGTGAAGACCCGACGTCCACAAGTGGGGCTTGTGCTTACAGCTCAGCACCGTGCAGGGCAACTGGCATTTGCCCGAGAACACCAAGACTGGCAGATTCGCCATTGGCCCCCTGTGCTTTTCACGGATGAAAGCAAGTTCACACTGAGCACATGTGACAAACATGACAGAGTCTGGAGACGGCGTGGAGAGCGTTCTGCTGCCTGCAACAACGTTTGGCAGTGAGTCAGTAATGGTGTGGGAAGGCATTTCTTTGGAGGGCCGTACAGCCCCCATGTGCTAGCCAGACGTTCCCTGACTGCTGAGATGAGATCCTCAGACCCACTGTGAGACCATATGCTGGTGCGGTGGGCCCTGGGTTCCTACTGATGCATGACAATGCTAGGCCTCATGTGGCTGGAGTGTATCTGCAGTCCCAGCATGGATGCCTTTGGATTGGCCTGCCCGTTCCCCAGACCTGAATCCAATCAAGCACATATAGGACATCATGTCTCATTCCATCCACCAACGCCACGTTGCACCACAGACTGTCCAGGAGTTGACTGATGCTTTAATCCAGGTCTGGGAGGAGATCCCTCAGGAGAACATCCGCCGCCTCTTCAGGAGCATGCCCAGGTGCTGTAGGGAGGTCATACTGGCACGTTGAGGCCACACACACTACTGAGCCTCATTTGACTTGTCTTGAGGAATTTCCACTGAAGTTGGATCAGCCACTTTTGTTTTTGAGTACAATTCCGAATCCAGACCTCCATGGAATAATAATTTTGATTTACGTTGATAATTTTTGTGTTATTTTGTTCTCAACGCATTCCACTATGTAATTAATAAAGATTTTCAACTGGAATATTTAATTCATTGAAATCTAGGATGTGTTATTTTAGTGTTCCCTTTATTTTTTTTTGAGCGATGTATGTATGTCTATGGAGTCAATCACTCCAGTGACATCACTTCTAGTGACACAACAGCAATGGTGGCACCCTGTGTTTTAACAGTGAACCTTAAATTGTAAGATTTTGAAATTCCTATTACCATCAGCGTTAAAACTTAAATAATACTTTAAGTATGAGACAGCTTCTTTAAATTACAATTCCGTTTAGTTTATCATGTCCCCTTTAATATTTTGCAGAGTTAGTTTTTCAGATATAATATCTGAGTTGTAAACAATTAAACTAAACAAACAAGTAAAACAGCAGTTCCAGCTTTTCAGAGGAAAAGTGAACTATGTAGATAAACCTGCCACAGGATAAAATATAGATTAAATGTACTTTCTGGAGCAAAGCTCCCAAATCTCGCAACAAATTCAGATGGAGTTCTTATGCAGGTGGGATGTTGTTTTAACTCTCGGAGGAGGAGAGACAGTGTTGCTGCTGCAGGTAATTGTGTTGAAAGAGCGTGGTGACGAGGTACTGAGTGCCATGGGAGTTAGACTGAGGAGTGGTGCTTCAAGAGATAACAAGCAGAGATTGACTTTTGAAGTGATTGAACAGATGGAAACCAATAAATGTGAAAGGAGGGTCTTGGTGCAATTCCTTAAAGAAGGCAATAAATGAAGGTGGTAAAAGCTCCATTATACTGATGGCAGGAACACCTAGGCTTTCCAGTGTTAGTTGTGTCTTATCTTAAGCTTGAGGGCTTCAGACTGTCATTTAGGTAAAATATTTAACCTCTCTCAATTATTATTTAATTATTGTCAGGAATCACTTAAACTGTTGGTAACATTTGTTTTAGTCAGTTGTGCAATGAACATCAAATACAACATCTTCTGATAGGACTGTACTTTTTAGCTTTTTAGTTGGCATTTGAGCTACAAATAAAAAGGTTCATCTAATAAAGGTTTTAGATGGAAAGACCAAAGAATAATACTATTCCTTAAACTAACTTCATAACCTCTGGTGCCGTCCGGTGATCCTCCGGTGATTATCTATAATGGATGGTCCATAAAACCAAACACATTTAGTCTTGAGAGACATAATAAAAAAATATTGATTTTAACAGTTTTGAAGCCATTTTATATCTTACTTCTAACTGTTTATTAGAACTAGTGGTTATATTTAACTCGGAGGGGGAAAACTATTACAGCACAAGTAGCAAACAGAAGTACAATCTGAGGGACTAGTATCAGCAGCAGAAAGCATGTAATCCTCATAGTCTATTCACGTATACGGATGCATAAAGTGTGTTTGACTATCTATCATTCAATGCAAACATCCCTTTTTGCTGTTGGCTAAATTTTCATGTTACTCAGACGTGAATATTTGGACATTATGGAAGCTCCTTCAAAGAGAAGCCTGAAAACTCAAAGGGATGTATTGAGTTGTTTGATGTCTTTACACACTGCACATCACAGTGACAACATTTTTATCTGGCTCTTCGTGGGACAAATTTCTTAATGATTTCAACACATCAAACAAGGAGCCCGGGAGTGGGAACATTTGCTACACCAGAGCAGGGTCAGACAAGTTTGCTCCAATGTGAATAAAGCAAGAGACTGTATCTCTAAGACACAAGAATGGCAGAAAAGCACAAGAGATAAGTGTGTTATTGTCAGGTATTTGAAGCCATGTCGTCTGCAGCAGAGAGCTGATGGTGATTTGAGGCCGTGAATTCCTCACCTGGTCTGAGTGACCGCCGGCTCCATAATGCAGTTTTCACCTGAACTGCTGGAACTGGGAATGCATTCAACCACAATAAATAGATTTCCTGCTTCAGAATGGTTACTTACATCACAATATCTACAGTATCTGTCTACATATATAATGCATTGCAAGCACAATCCTACCAAGAATATTTGTCTCATGGTAGTCAGAACAAATCTCTTTACTGTTAAAATAAGACACATCACCTAAAAGTAACTAGTTTTTAGACATTTTCCCTTTTTTGCTTTTTTTTGTCTGCGTTTGTCCACATAGGTAAACACCACATGGTGTCAAAGCTAAACATGAGCAGTTATATTCTTGCAGCTTTACTGTGTGTGTGACCATCTTAACTGAGTGGAGTGACCACAGGGAAGTCAGTGCTACACATCAGAGAATAGAGGGGAGAACAAAGGACAGAGAAGATGTGTAAAGATGCACAAGGAAAGGGAGGTATGTGGTGCTGGTAGGAACGGGCGGAGTGAAAGATCCTGTGCTTTCCATGTCACCTCACTCGGGATTGAGGGAGTCCAGAGGATTTCTTTGGAGATCTCCGGTGAGATGGGAGAGTCCAGGAGTCCACTTATTTGCTTTTTATATTAAGTGTTAAGAGATTGTTTCAACTAGGAATGGTCACACTGCAGTGAGGTCAAGTTGGGTTTTTGTCCTGTCTCCATGTTCTATCTCGTCACTTCCTGTTTTATTTTGAGTAACTCTCCTCGTTTCAGGTCGCTTGCACTTCCTCATGTGTCACTGGTCTGATGGTCTTCCCTGATTCTTGATTACTTCCACCTGTTCCCCATTACCATACCCCATGTCTTCAAATAGTCTGCGTTTCCCTTCGTCTTGTGCTAGAGTGTTTGTCTTTGTGCGTTCACCCCAGCTTTACCCACGATTGTTATTTGTATTTTGTTCTGATTCCTCCAAAGAGAGTTTTTCGTCCGTAAGTTTTTGCCATAGTGATATTCCTTTGTTTATGTCTTCACAGTCTTTTGTGTTTTTCCACCTTTAGTGGAGTGATTTTTTTTTTTATTATTATTATTTTTGTGGAAGAAATATATCAGAGGCTTTTTTTTTTTTTTTTTTTTTTTTTCCAAAGCCTGCTTTGCTTTAACTGTCTTAGATTTTTGAACCTGTGCTTTCTCAAAGACTTAAGGAAAAACAAACCTAACCCTTGCATCTGAGACCTAGCCTGGTCGTGACAGGAATAAGAAGTGTCCTCGGTAAGATTTTGAGTTTTTGCAGAGACCCTGTTCATTTAACATGGTTTACTATGTTAAAACACTCAGCAGCACTTTCTTTTATTCTGCTTCACTTGTCCGGAAATGAAGTTAATACTGATTTAGAGAAGGATATAGATGACAGTAGACCTGAGAAAGAAGAAAATGACATAGACATCAGGCAACGGATTGAAGAAACGGGTAGTAAAGCTATCAAAATTGGTGTTGTAGCATCACAAACACATACTTGGATCTGGGGGGTATTGCACAAAAGTTGAACATCCAGGATAAGTGAGTAAGCCTGGCTTGACTAAGTCTTGTTGGTGCTTTCTTGGATTAATCAGTTGCACGATTGCTGAGTCAGGATGAAAATACACGGCTTAATCAAGCCAGATGTGGATTGTTAGGATAAGTGCGTGTTCACGTTATTCTAAAGAAGACCACGAGATCGATCACAGAATCACCGATAGGAAAATGGAACACGGACACACGTCATACTTCACGGTCGCTGAACAAGAGCTGCTTGTTGGACAATATAAAGAACTAAAGAACATGGTAAACGGTAACACCAGAGCAATTAAAACGGAGAGAGCAAAGCCTCGTAGACAATAGTGGACCGCTTTAATGTGTAAGTAGCCCGAAAATGTACAACTGGAACTATTCTCCACTGGAACTGTCATATTTACAGTGAAAGGATGTGGAGCTGATTAGTCCATTAATGAATAGCTGTGTCTTAGCTTTTATATGGCACACAGAAGTACGACTATTTCTGTATGATTTTAATGGTCAAAAAAAAAGTCAGGAGCTGACCCCAGCAGAGGAGCTGGCAGTGTATCTTAATAAAGGGAGGCCAGTGATGGACTCAGTCCAAACAACATCAAGTAGCAGCTTCTTAAGGGGTTCAGTTCCACTACAGATTAAACACACTTTATAATATTATACTATCTGACTTAGAATTTTCTTGCAGCGTCTGGGGACATGGTTTTACTTTTGGAGCCACCAGAAGACGATCCAGTTCTGTTCATTTTATTGACATAACAGGCTTGGCATGTCCTGTAAATGTCCGTACAAGTTCTGTTAATTCATGTATGCATGTATGTGGCAGGAGGAGTGAACCTCTGCAGATGAAGAGACACTGTCACTGATCTCCAACTTATTTAGTCCAGAATGAATATAAAGAACTTCGACATGTAGTCTTTATTAGTATTGGAATATAACACTAGGCCTGACAGCAATAAAACCAAATTAATGAATAGAAAGATTGTTGAAGTTAAATACAAAAGTCAGTATGATATGGAACCCTTAGAATTGTCTTCTGCTTGTAATGTTTAAGTAGTGATATGTAATATTCTTTCATTTCTTCTCTTATGTTCCTTTTTTTGTGTTTTACATCTGTATTGTACTGTCTAATTTTTGTATCTTTTTAGAAGCTTTCAGTGTTGGTGTTATATTAATAAAGACCTGATTCCAAATAAACCGATTCCCAAAGGTCCTGTCATCATCGAACCTCAACCGACCTATCTACCTAGCACAATTTGTCCCCACAAAACTGTTGTGTCCTGTGCAGGCTCTGAGAGTCTATGTAGTCGTGACTGCAAGTATAAGACGGTCGGACCAGCTCTTCCTCTGCTATGGTGGTTCTAGGAAAGGCTGTGCTCTCTCCAAACAGTGATTGTCTCGTTGGGTTGTGGACGTCATCACCCATGCATATAAAAGAAGTGGTCACCCCCTGCCATCAGGGGTGAGGTGCCACTTTACTAGGGCTGTCTCAACATCACAGGTAGCCCTGCGTGGTGTGCCCCTGGAAGACATCTGTGATGCAGCATCATGGGCATCACCAAGTACCTTCTCCAGGTTCTATCGGTTAAATGTTGCCACTCCCCATCCGTTGGGTGTGGTCCTGTTGCCCGATTCTGCTGTTTTCTCTCAATGAGGTACGTATTGGAATTCTTTGTGACTTTGTTGTTATGGGTCATCCAATGCTTGAAGGACTGCCTCTGGTGGTCAGTAAGGATGAAATAGAACGAAAGTTACATATGTAACTACGGTTCTATGAGTCCGGGAAGACCGCCAGAGCATTCTGTCACTCAGAATCTTTGTGCTCTCTTGAGAAGATTCTGCAGGAACAGATCCTCTGATGTCACTGGAAGATATAGGTGACCAGGGTTATCAGGGGTCACAGATGACTTTGTTGGGATAAACACTCGACCTGTGCATGCGTGAGATGGATACATTCAGTGTTTGAAACACCGCCTCTGGCAGTCATCCAGGATTCCTAGAACCGTAGTTACATACGTAACTTTCGATTTATTTTGTTTATTGATTACAAGAAAAGCTAACGTAACTAAATTCTTGACAGTTTTAATATGTCAGTTCTCAACATTGTTGGTATCGAAGTCAACAAATAACAGAGAATGTGTTCAAAACTGAATGAAAGATAAATAAACCATCACATCATCAAATTAATTACTACTCCTGCCATTAACATGCAGTGGAGCTCTAATCCTGAAGTGTTTTGATATGTTGCCGTGCCATGTACAAAAATTAGGTTGGACAAAAATGTAGAAATGGTTTTCACCCATGACTCTGAAAACACTTCATTACACACATTATTTCACCTAGAGTGACAAAGTGGAAATAAAAAGGGAGAACAATTGGTTACAATTTAAATATGGTTTAGTGTATGTTTGGACTTGAAGCACAAGTGAGACGCTAACAAGAATTTACTCCACAATTTGACTTAATACACCCTCACTTTTACGATGTGTTGCAGCCTAAGGAGTTTTTGAACCATTACAGAAAGGAAGAGAAAAGAGCAGGGCATGGTGGTAATTTATTACTCTTTTGTTGTTTAGTGAAACAATTTGTGAAATAAATCATGAGCAATATGTTTCCTCTGGCCCATAACAGGCTTTCCCGTCTGCTCTGCTTGCACATGGTGCAGGAGAACAAGCAGCATTCTTAATGGCATAGTAAATTGGTGTTGTCAAATGCTGTCAAGAATGCAAATTCAGCATGGGATTTGTCTTCCATCATGGTAATGTGCTTCTTTTTCATCATTACGCCCATGCAGTAAATAGCTCCCTTGATCTTAAAAAAGTCACCAGGTTAATGTGGAGAAACTGTTAATCACTGATAAGATGAGGTCAGCCAACACCCCATCATGATATTAGTGTCGTCCTTTACTTAAGTATTCAATATTCAAATGGTGTTTTTATGTAGAGACCAGCCATGTGACAAAACATTGAGGTACAGGTTTACTGTTTCTTTACTGAAACATTGTTCATCCAGTTTAGCTCATTTCTTGTACATGTCATCTATTAAGATGACGTATTAATTCTTTTTAGATCTGATTTCTGCATGTGCAGCTCTGCAGTATATTTGATGTGATGCGAATAAGTCGATCGTTGCTTTTCGATTTTATGTCTTTTGATCTGAGGAGAGAGGGTACGCCATTGTAATAAAATTAACATAATCAATCATGGCATGCTAATTCATTACTTCAGGTTCTGTGTGACACCTTCAAACTATCTGGCTGTATCCTTTGTGAGGAATGTGTATGGACAGATTTGGTCAGATCAGACCGTGACTGCTGGCTGTCAAAATTACCTCAGTCTTTGTCAGATTGAAATGAGCATATTACTACTGCACTGAGAGTTGCTTAAAAGACAGAGATCAGATGTGAACAGTACTGTTTTCATGCAGCCATTTTGAAAACAAATTCAACACCACAGCAGATCTGCCTGTTTAGTAAAGGACCTTATAACTCAGTTTTGTCTTCTAGTCTTCTACTGCCTGATGCTGACTCAGGCCTTACAAGCTTAACCCACAGCCTGACACCTTCCCAGCTCTTCCAACAAATCACATATACAAGTAATAGACCAAGGTTTGACAGCTTGAAAGCTGTGTAAGGGAAAATATGCACAATGGGACAACTTGGAGAGATGAGCACAAGATTGCAGACATTGGACAACCAATGACAATCTTTTTGCAATATTTTCCAGTGGCAAAAACCTTCAACATGTGGATGTCACTGAGACAACACTGTTGGTGACCAGGCAACCCCACCGCGATTTCACTCTCTGAAAACAACAGCCATCCCCAGGAGGACATTAAAAATTAAATAAAGAAATGCTTGGGAAGAGCTAGAAAAATGTTAGTAACTCAGGGAGCTGACCCGGCCCATTTCCTGAGTCAGAACTGCTTTTTTGATATTGGACTGGTGGTTTTAATGTTGTGGCTATTCAATGACTATATAGTAGTCTGGCAAAGAAAGAAGCAAAAGTAAGAAATAAATGATTCATTAATAATAATATACATTAAATTTATATAGCGCCTTGCTACACACAGAAGGACACTTTACAATAAATTAGACAATTGAACAAGATTGACAGGATAAGCAGCACAGGGTGAGCTAACACAGAAAGTGAAGACTGGCCAAAAGCCTGGGCAAACAGATAAGTATGTGTGAGAAGATCCCCAATTTTCTAGACCAGTGCCTTAGGTGCCAAAACCATGAGCTCTGTTTTCTTGCTGTTGAGTTTATGTTGATTGGATGATATCCATGATTTTATGTCCTGTAGGCAATTAACCAGAGACCTGGGGGGAAGCTGAGTGGATGGTGTAGTGCTGACATAGAGTGTCATCAGTGTAACATTGTAAATTGGAGCTAGGACGAGTAAGTATGTATGAGTAAGTATATGACCAGAGTCAGCAGCGATGAGGAGGTCATTGTAATCACTACTTGCTTGTTATCACTACAGTTCACTGCACTACACAGTCACTAGATCTCAATCCAATAGAGCACCTTTAGGATGTGGTGGAATGGGAGATTTGCATCATAGATTCGACAAATCTGCAGCAACTGTGTGACTTGGCAGTCTGGCCCACAGCAACAACATCATTGTGAAATTTGCTGACGACACCACTGTGGTTGGACTCATCTCAAAGGGAGACAAGGCAGCCTAGAGAGAGGAGGTCCAGAAGTTAACGTCCTGGTGCTCAGACAACAACCTGACTCTGAACACTGCAAAGACGAATTAACTCATCATGGACTTCAGAAGGAATAGAACTGACCTGTCTCCCATCTACATCAACGGCAACCGTGTGGAGAGAGTCCACATCTTCAGGTTCCTGGGAGTCCAGATCTTCAACGAACTCTCCTCATCAGGAAGGCCCAGCAGCGTCTCTACTTCCTGAGAGTCCTCAGGAAGAACAACCTGGACAGGAAGCTGCTGCTGGCCTTCTACCACTCCGCTATAGAGAGCCTGCTGACGTACTGTGTGTCCACATGGTACGGGAGCTGCACTGAGGTGGACAGAGCAAGGCTTCAGAGGACAGTCAAGGAAGCCCAGAGGATTGTTGGCTGTCCTCTTCCCTCTCTGATGGACATCTACACCATATGGTGCCTCAGCATAACTCTCAACATCATTAAGGACAATTCACACCCCGGTTCTCATGGACAAACAGACTGAAAAACAGTTTCTTTCCCAGAGCCATCACCACCTGAACTCTCACATGCAACAATCCGCATAATGTGAAATACAAGACTTGAAACCACATTGACTCTAGCTGCTATCATGTCTCACGACCATTATAAAAACCTGTGCAATACATGTTTACACACTTGCACCTTACCATTGCTGCTTCACTTTTTCCATTGCTCCAACAAAACAACATATATTTTAATTTTTTTAATTATATTTTTTTAGTATTATATTCTAACATAGCTGTATATCTTGTAAATAGTAACTTTTTCCACTATTTTGTAAATACTTGTGTTTTTTTGCATTGAAAAGGAGAAGCTCTCCAATCTCATTGTACACTGTACAATGACAATAAAGGGCATTCTATTCTATTCTATTCTATTCTATTCTATTCTATTCTATTCTATTCTATTCTATTCTAAAGACATAAAGCTCATATCTCATCTCATCTCATCTTCCATATTGCTTAATCCTTCACTAGGGTGCGGGGGTTGCTGGAGTCTATCCCAGCTGGAATCGGGCAAGAGGAGGAGTACACCCTGGACAGGTCGCAAGCCTATTGCAGGGCTAACA
This sequence comes from Mugil cephalus, assembly GCF_022458985.1. Classification (NCBI taxonomy): domain Eukaryota; kingdom Metazoa; phylum Chordata; class Actinopteri; order Mugiliformes; family Mugilidae; genus Mugil; species Mugil cephalus. Next base: position 1,315,909 of record NC_061775.1, on the reverse strand, counting down.
CATAGATGAACAACCATTCACACTCACACTCACACCTAGAGTCAATTTAGAGTTAACAATTAGCCTAACAAGCTTGTCTTTGGAAGTGGGAGGAAACCGAAGAACCCGGAGAAAACCCATGCGGACACAGGGAGAACATCCAAACTCCACCCAGAAAGGCCGGAGCTGGACTCGAACCCAGACCATAAATCTCATATCAGTAGATAAAATATTTAAGCAAGAAAAAGAATCAGGAAGAAGGTTTATTTGGAATATTTTCCTCATTAATACAACACTAACATTGAAAACTTCAAAACAATACAAGAAAGTCAGACAGTACAATACAATACAGATATAAAAATACACTGTAAAGAAAAAGAAAAAAGTGATATAAAAATAATTATATATCACTACTTAAATATTTAGTCTATAATGCAACTGAAAGAAGACATGGTTTTAATAGGCAAAGAAAGTGATGACTTTACTGTTGGATCTAAAGGGTTCCACATCATTCTGTCTTTTCTTTTTAACTTCAATAATCTTTCTACTCATTCATTTGGCTCTACAGTCAGGCCTAGCGTTATATTGCAATTCTAATAAAGGCTGCTTGTTGAAGTTTGATTAATATGTGTATCATTGCAGTTTATTAGGTTTTTGCTTTTAAAGATTGCTGGTGTTGTAAAGACGGTCTCAATTATGGCTGACGGAGCAACATAGTATATAGGTCTAATTCCCCAGTCACCCATTTCCTCTTTATGATGTCATGCCCTTTTTTAGTAGGTTGCATCATATCTTTTCAGATGATCTGTGATGTTTCCTGCCTTGTTAGCACCTTGGATATTATGAGTGTGTAACAATATAGGTTAAGAAATTATGCATCATTATTAGATACATGCTCTGGTGTGCTGCTTCCCAGACAACATTGTCAAGTTTCTTTCCTAAACGTAAGTACTGATTTTAGAATATTTGCCAATAAATGATGTTTTGTGATCATTTTTTCTGTATATGTGCATTTTGTCTAGTATTGATAGCACACTGTGTAGTCAAAATTTCACCTCTCCAAATCAATTGTATACCCCACATTCATAGAAGAAAAAAACGACAGATGTATTTTCTAGATAAAATTCTATTTTATAAGCACAGCTTTGAGGCTGGAGTATAGAGAGCAAAAGTCAAAAGAAATAATACACTCTATCACAAATATGGTTACAGTGTGCACTGGAATACTCTCCCCCTTTTCAGTTTCTGGATTACTAGGTCCAGTTTTCTCAGTGTGTTTCCTTTTACTTTCCATTTACATTTCTGAATCAAGTAGATGAATTTCACCATATACTCTGAATGTTACCAGTTTGCTTTTGAGGCTGTGTAGTCTCTAGGTCTTGTAAAACTTTATATTCATCTTTTTGGCCTAAATAAGCAGGTTGACGCTTTGTGCAGTGTGAAGCCCCTTTTCAGTCAACTGTAAAATCACCTTATTCGTTATTTAATCAGTATCGATCTGTACCTCTGAAAGTGAAAGTTGTCTCAACCTCATATCTCAGATTTTCTTTTCCCCACCGCTTCTGAATTCACTTTGATGCGTGGTTTCATTTTATACCCTTTGATGTTTTTCCTGCCTGACTCTTTCTCTCTCAAATATCAAACATTTTGATTGTCTTGGACTTAAATTATGTTGATGCATGTCTTTACACATACACACTTTATGGAGCAGTTACTCATCTGTGTGGACTGTGGAGGACACAAGACCACTAAATCTGCACCTTCACTCATGAGCTGATGGAAATGGGACAGGTCTGAGAGTGTGTGAGGAGGGTTGTGTCTGATGTCATCAAGTCTGCTGCCTACACAAATGCTTGATTTAATCTCCAAATCACACTAACACTGCAAATATTATACAGATCTAATTTGCAACAGATTCTGAAAAAATATCAGGGAAGAAAATCAATAAATATTATGTAAAATAAATGTTGAACTGTTTCTGCAGGCAGTGAAGTGCTCCAGCAAAGATATGATTTCACTGGCTTTGAGTCAGTTTCATTACTCTAAGTGTGCAAAATTAAAGATGGTTAAAATGGCTTGTCCTCAAGACTAAAGACCTGTATCATTGTTTTAAACTTTCAGTGACACTATTTTCTGAAGTGCTTTGATTTTTTCAGAGGACATTAATGGATTCACATTTCTTCTTATAATCACTGGCCAAAGCACAGCAGGATAAATAGCCTGAACTCCTGAAACAGCATCAACCCAGAGCCACGGCTGTTCTGACTTCAAAGTAAAACGTGCTGTAGTCTGTCTCTCAGTCACATAGAGAGGTACACTACATTGTCAAAAGTATTCACTCACCCATCCAAATCAATTCAGGTGTTCCAATCACTTCCATGGCCATAGGTATATCATCAAGCACGTAGGCGTGCAGACTGCTTCCAGCATGGTACTGTGATACCAGTTGTAACTAGGGCTGTCATGACATCAGATTTTCACTTCACGATGTTCAAGTGGAAATATTGGTTTACGTCTTCCATTGAGTGAATTCAGTAACGGACCCATCTGCCAAAATATCTGCTATAATACCTGAATATAAGAGGTACCATAGGCCCATCATTGGAGAATGATGATGCATAGCATACCGGTAGGAGAGGATAACTGCCAGTCATGAAGATGGGAGCAGGTTGATGAGACCAAGACCACAGATGGGTAGTATGGAGATGGAGAGAGGGACACACACCTATTAACATGCTATACAGTAGTAGCACAAAAAAACAGACTAGTAATAAAGAAGAAATTAGAGGAGAGCTTGGTGCCAGGAAAAACAAAACAAATAAATAAATTAAAAAATAGAGGATAGTAGCTCAGTGCCAGAAAGAACAGAATAGAGGATAGGTGCTCAGTGCAACATTCCCTAGCAACGCAGGTCTATAGCAGCATAACTAAGGCATAATTAGGTGTCTCCTGAGCCAGCCCTAACTATAAGCTTGAAATAAGCTTTAAAACTTGGAATATACTATCAGCCAGAAATTCAAACCACTAACAGGTAAAGTAAATAACATTGACCATCTTGAGACAATTCAATGTTCTGCTAGGAAAATTTTGGACCTGGCATTCATGTGGATTTTACTTGGACACATATCACCCACCTGACTCAGACACACATGCAGAAACAGTTTATAAAAACTCAAAAAAACATGAAAAAGCTGCTGCAAGGCTGGCCTCCAAATTCTCAAGATCCCAAACTCATCAACTATCTGAGGGAAGATCCAGAGGCCCCCACTAACAATATCCTGTTAACACTGCAGGACACCCTCAGAACGTCCATGTCCATTCTCTGATGACTCACACGGGAGACTTAGACAGTATTAAGAAGGTGGTCATAGTGTTTTGCCTGACTGGTGTATGATACAATCTTTGCAAGGCAAATAATTTAATTTTACCATATAATTAAGTGTTAAATTTAGGGGAGGAGTCTTTAAGTCTGTTCAGCATTGTCAGAGGAAACAAGTATGGACCAGTGAAATATCAGAAATGTTATCAGACCTGCCCTTTTGATATTGAAAACTTGAATGTCAAAGTGGAATGTTGGCTTGGCTGAAAATTTAATAAACACAATTAAAAAATCATTTGAGGGTGAAAAATCTGTCTCTTGCATCAGTCCATCCTGACCATCTTCAGGATGGACTGATGCAAGAGATAAAATATCAGGCTTAACTGTTCAGTGAACTTAGTCACTGTCAAAATGCATCAAAACTGTGGTATACAGAGGCTATAGATAAGAACTAAACTACAAGAAAGATTTGCAGTTTGTTTTTGCACAAATTTGTTTTTGTTTTTTTTGATTTTTTTTAGTCCTCTTCAGAGTAGATACTCTACTAAAGACATTAACAGTTTCATCCCACTCTCGTGTTCAACCAGGTTGAGTTTTAACAACTGCAAAAGCCATAACATCTGATTCACTCCTTTTTTATACTCATAAAACCTCATCCTGATGTCCTGTGCTCTTTATAAAAGCATTGACAGTTACTATATACAGTATATGTCTCAACGTTTCTTCATTTTTTTTTCAGGAACACTTAACTTGAGTACTCAAGTGATTATCTATTTTTCACTATAAGGCTTCCATGAGTAGGCCTACCACATAAGTGCAGGATGACGTACTGCTGCACTGTTCAGATGTGGCATGTATGATTTCATAGTACAATGACAATAAAACATTAAAAAATTCAAATTAGATACAGATAATAAATGATAAAGCATGATGTACAAAAACATATCAAATGTAGGGTGTTATAAATAATGTATGATTTGCTGTGAATTTCCATCAGTTGGAGTAAAAGCAGGATTCTTCTTTTTCAGTAAATTCACAACATTTTTCGTGTAATACAGTTGCAGTACAGTACTAATGAGCCAATAGTTTTTAATGTTAATGAAGGGAAAAGGAAGAGGAAGCTGCAGGTAGAAAGTGTGCATGTCAAACTGTGCTGTTTGGTAGACTGGATATTCAGCCTGCATTTAGAGTTCCTGCTGTGTGGTAACCATAGTAACCAGAGAAATGTTGGAAATGTGAAGGAGCATTTCCAGATCTGGCGCTAACAGGCTTTATCTTCATATGTGCTTATTTGATCTTTTTAAATCATAAAATGGGTTGTCATTTTATGACGATTAACTTATTTGCTGATCTATACAGTGTTGCGATAATATCCACGTACTGTATAAGCTGTTATCTTGACTGGAAAAATTCATGTTAAGGGCTCACAATGTCTGAACAAAGTTAGTACTCAACTAGGAAAGTTGAAAGGGAGAATTTTAAAATGCAACTTGTGATGTTGTTGACAACATATATGAAGAAATGTGGCAGATATAAGTAATTGTAACCCAAACTTTTATTAATTGCAAGCTTCACCCTACTTTACACTAGACATTTTTCAGATGTTTGAAATCACATGTTATTGTTCCCCTGATCCACTTCTTTTACTTTTTGCTGTCACATAACTACTGGGAATAGCTATCAATGTGTTGTTTAAATGCTTCAATCAAAAAATGATGACAGAACCACATTCATGAACACAACAAAGTCATAAAAAATGACTTCCCAGCTTAGAAACTAAGATCACCGGAGGAGCACTTGAACACAATATTAAACACACAATAATGTTTGTAATTCAGGCCACTAGGGGTTTGTTGGTATCTTCAAATAGGATTGTGTTCAGGAGAAGGATTCATGAATGGCTTCCTCTTGTGACAGTCCTATGCAAGTGTTTGCTGATGTTTTCAAAAATAGTATTAGCTGATAAAACTTATATTTTGTAGGTCAGCATTTTCTTTGTGATCCCAAAACTTAATAGGGGAAACTTTTTGCTTTTACTATTCTTTTTTATTTCCTATATTAAGTTAGATGCATGTTATCTAACTGATAGCCTGTGCTAGTGCCTAAGATTGCAATAGTTGCTTAGCAGTCGTGTTCCCTCAATTTAATGGCTAATGTTACCATGTTGAAAATATGGGAGGACACCATTTCAAATTAGTAGAACAGAACTTTACAAAAACAAGAATTCATGATGTCGTCAAGTTGCATATTTAATTCACATTGTCATTTTATTCTAACTAAATAATGTTAAGTAACATTAGTCAACATAATGTTAAGTGCTAACCTGGATGAGTTGACTACAGCTACCATAGCTATCATCTTGTGGAGAATCCATGGATAACCCTAACCCTAACCCTAACCCGATCAGATCTGCTCTCTCTCTCTCTCTCTCTGTCTCTACTTGGGTTCTTCCATTTTAATTGTTCTTTCCCATTTTAAGGTTTTCTCAGGTTATGGTTATGATTGGTTATGATAGGTTATGATTGTTTTGTAATCATAATAAAAATAACATTATGGGCATGTTGACCATCATTGTGATGTTGTAATATTACCACGTTAGTTTCACTGGAAGGTATAGCACCTAGAGGGGATGAAGAGGAATTAACATTATTGACAGCAAATTACAGAATTTCTGTAATTGTGTTGCATTTGGCATAATGTAAGTACATAAATTAACAAAATTATAGTGGTTCGGTAATTTGAACATATTATAACATGTCACACACACTCATACTATTTGTTATCATTAGTGCTGGTTGTTGTTGTACCGCAGACTGGGTCCTCTTGCAATCAAGTGCTGTAAAAATTAATTTTTTGGTTGTACATGCAACATTTCAAGCTGCCAGAGTTCTCCTGTTAATTTGCGTGGGATAATCCACACCTTTTTCAGAATGCTTTCAGCCTAAGTGAGGCTATCAGTCGGGACAGTGATAAATGTGTAAGCAGCAGGTAACACCCACACTTAGATAACATCTGCTGCATTAATTTGATATAAGGTTCCAGATGTTGCAATGCGCTCCCACAGAAAAATATCCATCATTGTGAGATGCCTTGTTTTTCTGTTTCTGTTACTGTTACTAAACTGTGATAAAAGTCCAGTGATTTGCTAAATTGATGAATGCTGTTTTAGTTATATGTAATGTATTACTGTTAAATACAGACACGACCACTATATTCAGTTAATAATAAATGCTGTATTTGTTACTATTATAATATACTTATTAATATGCCGAGCTAAACTCATTGGTGACTCACATTTATATAATATTTTTTAGCTGAACTCATTCTTTCCCAAGCATTATCAACTGTCTTAAACAGTCATCCATGTTCCCCTTTGAAGACAGTCAGAGCTGTCATCTTCAGACAAACATACTATTTGTACCGGGACAATTTGCTTACACCCTGCTTTGTTGGTTGTGAGTCACAATACTTGAATGCCAGACTCATGTTTGAGGACAAGGTTTTTTTCTAATTTGCAGGATGAATTCTCTGAAACAAATAAAACATCAGATTGAGGCAGATCCAGAGGAAAGAACCTGAAAAACACAACACACCTTCGGGTGTGAATAATTGATCTGATGCCTCTGCTGGACAGGGTCAGGAGCAGGGAAAATAATCCCTCCAGGCAACTGACAACCTATTCCCTTATTCAGGAGTTACTTTACTCTCTAATGCAATGGGGTCCTGTTGGATCTGGTTCTCTTCAGAGAGGCTGCTATGGGAAACTCATAGATCTTCTAAGAGCGGCAGATGGAGGGTAGTAATTAGAAACAAGAATCAATTTTCTGCTTGATCTATTACTATGTGTATAACCAGATGACAGCATGTCATTCCATGCTGGTACAGATTTTAGCCCCAAGTAAAATGCATATAGAAGTGCATATTTTCTTACCTTACATTGGCATGGCCACACCTCAACATCAGCTGTACCGACAGGGAAATTTCACTGCATGTAAAGTATAACCCTAACATGTAGGTCAGTAATGCATTAATTAAAATGCATCTGTCTTTCATGGGTTTTCAGCACGGTCGAGTGTTACCGTAGATTCTTCTTTTCCGCTGCTGTGAGGCTGTTCAACCAAGCCTGCCTATATTACAATGTAGTCACTCAAGTGGTCCTAAACTACTGTAAATGCGCTAGTAATAGAGGGGTTTTAGTTGGTCGCAAACCTCAGTCTCATCACTAAATGGTAAATGGTCTCGTTTCATATAGAGCTTTTCTACCTATTGGTACGCAAAGCGCTTTTACAGTCACAGACACATCCACTGATTTCTCTCACACAAGCACACACACATTCACACACCAGTGGCAGTTGCACTGGGAGCAACTGGGGGTTCAGTGTCTTGCTCAAAGACACTGAAAAGGCACATTCATCTCTGTCACTCTGTCTTGAAGTCATTCAAAATAAAAAAATAAAAAACTCTTACGAATGCTAAACAATAACAGCATCTTCATGATACACAGTACTTGTTTTATCCTATGTCAGTACTCTTAATATTTGCATATACGACCACCACTAAATATGGAATGTTTCCTCTATAATATCTATTCCATGTCTAGCACGTACGTGTGCATACACAGGGACTGAGGCCTATCTCTGAACTTAATGGATGTACTGTAGTTTGCTTAGTTTTGGCTTTGCCTGTTATGTTGGTTTAGCTATGTGTAGGTTAGACAGTTGATTCTTACCAGTCTTATTTAGTTCTTATTTAGTTCCAATGCATCTTGGTTTTATTTGTCTGCTGCTGGCTGTTCATGCCAAACAATTACAAACTCTGTGCATAGTATGGACAGAGGTTTCCACGAAATGGTGCATGCATAAATGTAATTCTATCATTCTCCAGCATCCATTTGGCCATCAGTCCATACTACTGCTCAGATCAATATTAGCTGTAACAAGGATGAGGATATCCAATGACTGGTTGTAATACATACATACATGACAGTAGTGTGTATACGTGTTGAGTTGAAGATAATAATAATAAAGCTCGGAGCTAAGTTGAGAAGATGCTTCATTTTGAAGATAAAGTGCAGGTGAAAATGTCACAGAGTTGGAGTTGGCACCAAATTTTAGTGATTATGTTTATGACCTTATGTGACCTTATGTTACCTGTTGCTTATCTGTTACCCCATTTGATTTTACTGTCTGTCCTGTAGGTGCTTTAATGGTTTTTCTCTTCTGGGCTTCACATCATTATTTATAATGGCATCCGTGTTTCAGCAAACGTCCCTTGACTCCTTAAAAATGTCCATGTTCACTGACCTCCACTGAGGTTCAGTTGTGGGTTAAATTATCCAACCGTTTACAAGATCAGCAACTGCTGCATCTGATTTTTCCCAGAACAGGAGCGTGATTGACATTATCCAAAATCAATGTGGACATGATTATATTCCTTCCCTGCCAAACAGAATGGTCGAGAGAAGAATGGTGACTGAAAACCTACTGACATTTAATTATCGTTTTCTATGCACCTGACACTTTCAATATCACTACAATTAGGCTTCTGTGTTGTCTCATACCTACAAATAGATGTACCCTTAGCAAAGAGTAGTGGCTGTCACTTTATTATCTTTCTTTAATGTGGCTCTCAACTTCCTGGCAGGATGGTGTTCTGAATCATCCTTTATTAAAACTTTCTACGGTGCAATAATTCTTGTTCAAGCTGCTTAATACATGAAAATGCAGCATTTACTGCCATTTTTAAAGTGAAAGCTGACAAGATAATTTATAGCCAACAAAGATGGACAGCCATGCTTTAAAATGACACATTTCATTATAAGCTATATGAAATTGCACTGGATGTTCTCCCTGTCTCTGCGTAGGTTTTCTCCGGGTACTCCAGTTTCCTCCCACCTCCAAAGACATGCTTGTTAGGCTGACTGGTGATTCTAAATTGACCCTAGGTGTGAGTGTGAGTGTGAATGGTTGTTTGTCTCTGTGTTAGCCCTATGATAGGCTGGTGATCTGCCCAGGGTGTACTCCACCTTTTGCCCGATGACAGCTGGGATAGGCTCCAGCAACCCCCACAACCCTAGTGAGGATTAAGCGGTATGGAAGATGAGATGAGATGAGATGAGATGAGATGAGATGAGATGAGATGAGATGAGATGAGATGAGATGAGATGAGATGAGATGGCACTGTGCATTAGGTGTAATAATGCATTATGCATTAGGTCAGTTGTACTGGATGTTAAGTTTCAATTACCTGAAATTTATGACAAAGGTATGACTCCAGTTAGTGCAGCTCTTTACTGGTTTTGAGGACAGGGCCACACACACATTTTGTTAGTTTTCTAATTTTCTCCACATTAATGTAAACAGATGGAAGAAAATGGAAGATAAAACACAGACGAAGTGGTCAACATGGAGTTCTGACATGATATTTTAAAAGATAAAGATTCACTTTACCTAACAGCTACCAGGACATAAGGTGTTTTGTTGTTCAATTGTTGGTCTTGTGCTGTGGAGAGAAATATGAGAAACCACATAATCAGGCATAGCAGCACTGCCTGAATCTTATCAACAACAAATATTGCAGGTTAAATACTGCCTTGGGTAAAACTGGGTGGTTAAGCTTCATCAGTGGATAGACTTGGTCGTCTGAGACTATATTCATGTGTAATTACAACCCGCTTGACAGTGAAATCTAATCAAAACAGTGATGTTGAAATAATGATTGCATGTAACCAGTCAGCGCTTAATGCATTTTTTGGCACGTTCATTCAAATATTTTGTTCAAATAATTCTAAATGAATAACCAATTTACTTAGTGACAGTTGCAACAAACTTATTTCTTCAATAATTTGATGAAAATATTGATTTGCTTTCTTGTAAATTTGAATGACCCACTCAATGTGTTAAACATTGCGTTGGCTGATTAGTTTAGCTTAGCAAAAAAAAAAAATTTTTTTAAATTATCTGGCCTGGTTCTGTCCAAAATTATCACCAAAGATATAACATTGTGAGAAAAGGAATACAAGTATACCACTTAAAGGGAAAAATCTGAGGATTCTCAGTACATGCGACTGAATGACTCCTGGACGCTTAGTGGATAAAAGTCACAGTTACGATATGCAGTCATTTTCATAGAATGGCATGTTCTAGGATAAGATACATCCATTAGCACTCACTTGTAGTGTATTAATTAATGATCAGGATTTTTAGATACCCCACCCAAGTTTTTCCACACAATGTTCTAACTAACATCACTGTCATTCGCTGCAAAGACCCTGTGTAGCTTCTACCGGCAGTGATTTATGTGATTCAGAGCAAATGTATAAAGAAAAGATACAATTCCTTGTGTTGGTCCAACTAAAACTAGTAATTTATGGAGTGGTCATGTAGGGACTGGTGATCCTCTTGGGACACTGTATGATACAAATGAAGACAAAAGAGAAATGATCCCTGCAGGGGGATTCTATTTAGCTTGAATGTTACGTGAACTGCTATCTCTATGCAAGTCTTTGAAAACCTGAATTGCCCTGTTCTTTCGCTGCAGGAATGAGAAGGCTATGTTGTCAGTTAAAAGAGAATAATTGCATGTTGGTGAATAGATGTGTAAATCTGAGCGAACTTGGTTTTATTATAATTAATATCAATACCGAAGCATAAAAATCAAGTGTATAGATCATTTAGCTACTATGGCCCCCACCTGTGGAACAGCCTGCCAGAGAGCCTCAGGACCGCAGAGACTGTTGATATTTTTAAAAGAAAGTTAAAAACTCACCTTTTTTTAACCAGTATCTTAAGTTCTTCTTACATTCATATGTGATTCTAACTTATTATGTATATATATATCTATATATCTATATCTATATCTATATCTATATATATATCTATATACACACATATATATATATATTTGCTTCTACCCTCTTTTTAAGATGATATTAAACTTAAATAATTTTATTTGTTTTACTTATCATTAGTATTATTTTATTCACTATCTTACATGTTTTTATGTTCTTTTAGGTGTTCACTCTATTAACTTATTCTTTTCAGGGTTTTTTTTATCCTGTCTTATGTTTTTAGTTTTTAGCTTTAACTCCAGTGTCTCCTTAGGGGGGTCCTCCACGCTGGGAACGGTGCCTGGGCTGTCCCTGGGTCCCTTCGGTCCGGCTGGCTTTCGTCTGTCGGGGTCGGGGGTCCTGGGTGCTGGTGCCCCCTGTGACTCCTCCCAGAGTGTATGGCCCCAAAGATAGCGCTTCCTCAATCCTCAGTGTCATGCCATGTCTCCCTATTGTCAGTATTGAGAGTGTGCAGGTGTGTGTGTGTGAGTGTGTGGTATGGAGGGGTTTTACTTGTAATTGTTTCAATTTATGTGTGTAAAGCACTTTGTGTTGCATGTCTATGCATGAAAGATGCTCTATAAATAAAGTTTGATTTGATTTGATTGATTTGAAGTTGCGGGGTTGTTTCTTCACTAGAAACTGTGTCTTCCAGAAGTTTCTGGTGGCAGACAACAAGATGTACTGATGACAGCATTCCAGGAAATTGCTGCTCCAAACCCCAATATATAGTTCTTAACTACTAGTAAAACCAAATTTAATAGTTTAAATTTAGGTACAGCTGACAGCGGTTCAAGGTGAAAAGGAAAATGTTAAATGTCACAGAGAGCAGGAAGCCAATATTGCTCTATGCTGAGCAAATTATCAACACATTTGTGTACATGAATGTCAGCCGTGACTTCACTGGAGGCTATCTTCATCCATCACATGAAGGCAATTGGATGATGCAGCAGTTACAGTCATAACTCTATGGTTACGGTGAAGACATTTTCCACATCTAAATTAGCGACAGCTCACATTATTAAGTACTGAATATAATAAAGAAAAAACTCACATAGTAACAAGATAATGCTTTCTACCATTTGGTTTCTTTTTTTTGGTCCTCATTGGAGACGCATCAGATAAAGACACGTTTTCCAAAAGAGAAGGAAAGACGGAGAAAAAACACCTTAGCGGCGCCTCTGCTTTTCATGCAAAGCCTCTCCCTGCCAGTTTCTATTGCCTTCTGCTTTGGCAGAGTTTTGGGAGTAAGCAGGGCTTAAATAAATTCATTCACTGATGCAGAAACTCCTCAGACATGTAAAATCCATTATATGGTATTAAGTAGGTACGAGAAAATTGAAGTTCCACTGAACCAAATCCTCAGAAATGGTCTACTACAGGAGATACTTTCAGTTGCAAATGTTATTGATGATGTGGTCATTAGGACTCCTTTGTTTCATGTGCTCAAACCCCAGTGCGCACCCCCTCCCATCCTACTCTCATCATCCATACTAAATTGAATGTGGCGTATTGCTACAGTTACTGATGCTGAATTCACAATTACACTGTGTTTGTGCAGTGTTGAGAGGAAGTGAGAAACGCAGAGACTTATACTGCAAACTGATTTTAATGGATTTGTCAGTTACATTAATGACATTGATGAGCAGCAATATGGTATGAAACTACAGGATTCAGTCTCTGCACAGATAAAAGAGAGAGACATGGCCTGGGAGAGATTTTGCTTTTTTGGCTTCAAGAACACACAACGCTCCTCATCCAGTATTATTCCGAGAAAGGTTCTTGTAACAACCTTTGGTTGCTACTATTAAACACCTTCACAGTAGTCATTGCTGGGAAGTTGTGCTCCAAATAAGGCATGTGTGTACTTAAGCCCTCCCACATATATTGGCAAAAGTCCTGATTAGTCTCAAACATGAGGAATCTCTTGTTTGCAATGATTAATATCAAGTTGTAGTCATACAAAACTAGTATATAGTACCTCCTCTGCTTCCAACTTATTTGTAATCACCATTTCTGATATTTGTTCTTAGTGATGGCAAGATGTTTGTCTTTAGCTTCTTAGAGCATCTGTAAAGCTGACTTTTTCACCAGTAAGAAGCAGCATGAGCTCCACATCTGGTCAATTGTTAAAATATACTTGTTTCTGTTCTTGGAACAGTGATATTATTATGCGAACATCTGGAGACACCTGGTTTGGTACAGTGGTTTGCAGAAACTTGCAGAAACTCACTCCTTTAAAGTTTTGTACTCATTGAAGTCTTTCAAAAATCACAAGTAAACATGTAAACAATGCAGAATCAGCATATGATAAAAAAAAAAATCAAAACTGAGGTTCTATTAAAAAGATTCTCCTGTAACAATTGTAATAATTATTCACATACAGTATTCATTTTGTATTTTTTTTCAAGAACGAGTTGCTCCCTGAAAGGTGAATCTCACTGAGTTGAAATCATTTGTTGATCTGCAGTGGTTCAATACTTCAAGCCACTCCACTGGAAGGTATTTCACTTCTTCTTTGGATGCTATTAAAGATAGCAAGAAAAGGAAAAAAAACATGGGAGAAATCAATACTCTGCTTAGTTGTTCCAAGAAGCAGCAGAAGAGGCTACAGTTAGCGGCAGGCTGTGATATTTCCTGAAAAGATGCCTTTATTAGAGAGCGAGAGAAAAAAAAAGAAGCAGAATCATTGCTCTCCTCTTTGCTTGATGAGATGAAGCGGGATGCCAAAAAGTCTGTGTCTGATTAAGTCAACAGCGTGGCCTGTACATAACGGAGGGCCCACTACAGAGGCAACCAACCCCCGGCATTATGACCCACCTATTAGGTAGTACCAAATGACTAACCAAGAGCCCAGTTTGTTATTCAAAACCCAAACTTGGATAAGAACGCTTGACCGGATATTTAACTGCCTGCCCCAGTCTAACCCACTGTTCGATCCAATTAAAAGCTTCTCCGGTCATAGGACGCTTTTTCTGGGACCACAGACAGTCATTAGATGTATTTGTCTCCATTTAATTTCCATTTGCTCCAGATGGGCAGCAGAGGGATTCAACGACATTATCTGATAGCCAAGGGGATGTAAACCGCCATGCAGGACATGTCCGGATGAAGGTGGCAAGAGAGGCGGAAATTTAAGTTGCTTGCTGATGCTAATGCAGTCAGCAGGTGGGAATTGGTGGTGAATAATACTAAACCAGAATACGAGACCTCACTTACTACAGATTTAACTTGACAGTTATAACAAACTCTGGCCAAATTGATTCTAAATGAGCTGTTACATGTAGTGGCTTCATCACATTTTTTTTATGTCTTTGCTCTTAATGCATTCATGTAAAATCTAAAATATACACCCATCTATGTATATAACCCCCCACAGTGTAATGAAACTTCAATCAGCATGCCTGGGCAGATGGAGCTAGACAAAAGTGTACTTTTTCCCCCACATCTGTTCTTCTGGTGTTGACAACAAAAAAAGAGGGATGATAAAAATGCAGATGTCTGGACAGATGTCTGGACAGATCCTGCCAGATCTGAGAATCTACAATGAATAGCGCCAGACAGAGGTGAGAGAAACTGGGCAATGAACTTGAGAGTGAATTCTGAGAACTCTGCAGTTGTTCTGATGAGACAACTGTTGCTCTCACAAGCAGGAACACTTCAAAAAAATCCACAGCAGAAACACTGAGAACAGTCATATGAGAACAGCTAATAAATCAACTCCATATATTTTTAACTGAAAGCATGGATGTGTGAGTATATAAATATTCTAAATTTAAATGTGCGAAAACTTGACAAACATGGGTGTGTTGAGCAAATGAAAATGAAAGAATATCACCAAACACACAAACCTCTCGATACATGATGTGTCTGGTCATGCAGCAGACAGAGGGAGTTTAACTGGGAACTACTGCACAACTAACTCAATCTTTGTTTGCAATCCTTCCTGGGCTGCCTCTTCCTGAATGTTCCCAAGATGTTGCAGAATAATTAGGCAAAATAATAAGTGTGTGTCAAAAACAGAGAACAAGAGGTGGCTTGACTGCTCTCAGTTCTAAATGGGACTGGTTTCTTGGAAGTTACAAATAGCAGCATTTGTTCTAGTTTTTACTAAAGACCTTGACTCTGATAGCAGACATAACCTGGATAAGTGTAAAGTGCACAGAGCCACAGGTGTGTTTATCTAATGATTAATCATTAACGAGTAGTTGTGGGTGTGTAGCCAGTTCACTGTATTCAACCATAAACTGTACATAAAAATGGACTGGAAAAACTCCTCAGAAATGAAGCTAAAGAATGTAGAGCTCCCTCTGGTGTCTGGCTAGTATAGGTCAGAGGCTGCACTACAACAGCAATAAACAACAATAAACATCAAATATTTTTTCCCAAGGATCCAAGGGCTTCTGTAATTTTAGGTAGTTAATATAGTGCTGATACATGACCAAGTGTCAACTGTTCTGATAAATTTTGTTTTAGTTATTTGACGTGATAGCAACAGGATGTGACCTCATAATGAGTATTAGTTATCATGCCAACAACACCGTAAAGTGGTCCCCTAGGACTGTGAGAGTAGTAAAAAATAATTAAATAAACCAATATGCATGGCGAATAATCCAACATTTCTATGTGACTGGTGCCAGTAGAGTAGCGTGTAGTATTAATCAAAGAAAACAAGTGAGTCTGGCAGAAGTGCGTGTTTTGTCTGCATGGCTCCACTCTTGGGCTGTACTATGCAGGCTCAAAACTCACAGGATGGCGCAGCACGTATCACCTGGGAAAGAACCGCCAGTTTAACCAATGTAAGGGAGTAGGGACGCGTTGTCCATATTTATATACAGTCTATGTATTCAACCCATAAGCATCAGGGTGTACGGTGATCACAGCACAAAGATTGCAGTGCATACTAAACACCAAATTTTCTGTTGGTTAGTTTTTCCTGTAGCCCCATGGAAACTTTTGTATTTAATAACTTCATCTGGAAATAATGATAAATTAAAAATATCCTGAAAGTGTCACATCTTGGTGTGGACAGACTTATACTTTACTAGATGAAATGAATATAGCCCAACATCTTTAACATTTACTAACTGGTGGAAAGCATAGATGTCAAATATTTATAGACGAAATTAATATGAAGTCAATGTCTGTGCCTCTTCTTTTTATAGGGTTTATCCAATCAGAATTAGTTGTCTCAGTTTTCATAATCCTTCAGTGTGCGTAGATAGGGAGCTATGCAAACAGACAAAGAAACCTCTCCCTCAATATTTAAAATAATCTCTGCATATTAGATGCGTAAGGTCAATGCCAGTTAATTATGTGAACATTGCTAACAATCCCTCTGTCATTTCTACTTTAAAAAACAACATTTTCAAGACTTGTTGTTTCAGCTTTCTGATTTAAATTGCATCAGATGAGGGAAACAAGTTATCTCTGAGTCACCTTGGTCATTATTCTGAAGAAGTCAAAACTTTAACAAACTGAGGAACTGTGGGTAGGTGTGCAGTAGAGGGGACAAAAGTTAACAAATTGGCTCTCAGTAGTATTGCTGCACAAACTGATGTCTAATACTTACAGCAGCAGCCAGTGCCTGATCCAGGTCTTCAATGATGTCGGCCTCATCCTCCAGTCCCACAGAAAGTCGGATCAGTGTGTCACTAATGCCCAGCACACTCCTCTCATTTTCTGGCACTGATGCATGGGTCATAATTGCCCTAAATTATTGTAGAGGACAGAATTAGCTATATACTGTACATCCTGTGGTTTGAATTGAGACTAGGGCAGAAGCACAGACTTCATAATGGAAATAATGTGTCTATATCAAAGTTAGTTTTGAGAGCTTCACATGGGTCTCTTGTTGATCTCTGCTGCCCCCTTGTGGAATTTCAAATTGCAGCTTAGGTTGCGCTAAATGATTTTTAACAGGTTCAAGATTTAATCTCTACAGGGATACTTACGGATGTTCTGCTAAACTCTCATATCCACCCAGACTCTCAGCTACAGCAAACATCTAAAATAAAAAGACAATAGAGGGAATGAGGTGAAATAGCATAGAAATTAAGGAGAGGAATTAAAGAACAAAGTTGCAAACAGATAAGATAATAATAAGATAATAAATAAAATAATACCAGAAACAACTCCAAACAAATAACAATAACATTGTCTGAATCATGTTTGTCATGTACAACAAAGTATGTACTTCTTCGTGTGACATGTGCAACTTGCTTCTACAAGTGTAATCATGGAATTTAAGAAACTGTTTCCAATATTAACAAATTTCATATATTGCATTCACTCCTGCACATGTTTTGATTGTGTGTAGTAGAATTTCTTGTGTGAAATATGAATTATCATCTCAGCGCTGGTTATTCAGGGAGGCATTAAAAGGCCTCCATCAGGAAGTAGTTGTGCTACTGAGGTGTTTTCCACCTTTTGACTGGTAACCGGAGCCAGTCTTTTTTTTCACAGTCACGTTTTGCAACACCTTCCACTTGTCATACACAAAATCAAATCAAATTTACTGGCAAATTACTTTGAGGTTACTGAGGAAGGTGGTGGCGTGCTGAAGTTTCCCCTTAATGTAGAAGGTGATCATTCCTGGACAGCCGGTGCATTGTTTCTTCATAATATCATACTGAGGGTGAGATGGCAAGCCTACCAAAGAGAGAGGTGGAAAACATGAAAAACCTGTCAGTGAAGTATTAATCTTTTAAACTAGGCAGGTTTGTGCTTTTGATAGACAGTGTACACACTTAAGTGGTGTGAAAAAGTGCCTCCTTCCTGATTTCTTGATTAAACTAAAAGAAAAAATGTGAGCCCTTCCATGCTTTCAAAGACCCATCAGAGTCTATAGCTAATGTATTTGAAACTACCATTAAGCCACGCAAATGAGCCACGCAACTGATTTTATATGTTTTTGTATGCTTGTTAAAATAAAATGTTTCAGAACAACAAATTTAATAAGTCAAAGATAACACAATAAAACACAAAATGCAGTTTTTATATGAAGGTTTTTATTATTAATGGTAAACAAAATCAAACCTACATGACCCTGTGTGAATCAGTGATTTCCTCCTAAACCTAATAACTGGTCACCCTTAGCGGCAACAGCTGCTATCAAGTGTTTATGATAACATGCAATGAGTCTTTTGCAGCTTTTGTCTCGTCAGTCCACAGAGTATTTTCCCAAAAGTCTTGGGGATCATCAAGATGTTTTCTGGCAAAACTAAGACAAGCCTTGATGCTCTTTTTGCTCAGCATTGGTTTTGGTCTTGAAGTAATTTTATCCATTTTAGCCTTGTCTCTTTCTTATGGTGGAGTCATGAACATTGACCTTATGTTGTTGTGGGGTCTTTTGTGACCTCTTGGATGAGTTGTAGCTGCGCTCTTAGGGTGATTTTGGTCGGCCAGTCACTCCTGGGAGGGTTCACCACTGTTCCATGCTTTCACCATTTGTGGGTAAAACTTTAGAAATGGTCTTATCGTTTTTTCCAGACTGATCATCTCAATTGCTTTATTTCTCATTTATTGCTAAATTTCTTTAGATCTCGACATGATTTTGAGGATCTTGTGGTCTACTTCCCTTTGTCAGGCAGGTCCTGTTTAAGTAATTTCTTGATTGAGAACAGGTGTGGCAGTAATCAGACCTAGATTTGGCTAGAGAAATTGAACTTGGGTGTGATAAACCACAGTTAAGTTATGTTTAAACAGGGCTGTGTAGGTTTGGATTTAGTTTTTCCTTAATAATAAAAATCTTCATTTAAAAATTGTATTTCGTGCTTACTTGTGAATTTAAACTTTTATTACTTATATTTATTATTATAATTTGATGATCTGAAACATTTAATTGTGACAAACATGTAAAACAAAATATGAAATCAGGAAGGGGGCAAACACTTTTTCACCACTGTAGCTCATTTGTAGTTCCAATTACATTAGCTATAGATTCCGGTGCATCTCTAAAAGCATGGAAAAGCTCATATTTACTGTGTTAGTTTAGTGCTAATCATATAGCTGCACATATCGCTGAATGTCACAAAAGCAGTGTCCACGAAATGTATTGGTTTAGTGACACAAGGAGAAGCGTTTATTGGTATCTGAGAGCCAGCAGTTGAGCATAATTAACAAACACGAAGAGTGTTGATGAATTCACTTTGATTGAGTTGGAAATTAAAATGCTAGATACAACGGGTAAAATAAATACTGAACACAACACAATTTTTCATAGTAAACCAAAACAAATAAGTTCAGTGATTAAGTTATGTGTAATACTGTAAAATAACAGAGGGAAAAAGTATTGAATACAAGCAGAAAGGAGGGTGGAAAAAGGCATGGAAAGCCAAGACACCAAAAATTGTGATGTGTTCAATGCTTATTTTACCCACTGTATGTAACAACATTCACAAGGCCTGGTTTCTTTCTAAAGAAATTAGGTAGTGGGCAATTTGTTGGAAAACCATGACATTTTATCAAATTGTTACATTTTAGTTTATTCTGTTGGATGGGGCACTGTAAAAAATTAGCATGAAATGTATGTCTAAGGAAGGGGTCTTCAACGTTTTTCAGGCCACAGACCCCCAAACTGATGGAGAGATTAAGTAGGGACCCCCTACCTACTATATGTACTGTAAATTAAATTAAACTCTGCCTAGTGCCATTCATAAATATATATTATTATCATCATTTTGCATTCAATATTAAGCTATTAAAACATTGCACATGTTCAAAAACGGTGCAACAATAGAGTGGTCGTGCAAGTACTATAAACATAAACATAAACACACATACATACATACATGGGATTTCACCTGCGGACTGAATAGAGTCTCCTTAAATGTTAAAGATTTTGTGTGTCCCCTGCAGTACCTCTGTGGGCCCACTAGGGGTCACGGACCCCCTGTTGAAGACCTATGGTCTAAGGCAATGTACGAAACAATAAAGTGCAAAACGAAAACTGTATTCCTAGACAGCACTTCAGGTTTTGTAACCTACTGTGGCATTCTTCCATCATGTAACTAAACAGTCAAATTATTATTTTGGCATTGTTTCAACAATATTTCAGTATGACAAAAGGAAATAATTTCAACTGCATTACCTGGGAAGATGACACGTTCCACCCTGGGATCAGCCTCCAAGAACTTGGCAGCAGCCATGGCATTCTTAAAGTGACACTCCATTCGTAGGTGTAGCGTCTTCAGTCCACGGTTACACAGGTAGCAGTCAAAGGGAGACGGTACCCCACCCAGTGCTGAACCAATGCAAAATCACATGAAGAAAAATAAAGAGGCTACAAACAAAGCCCAAAAATCCAGATCAAGTGAAGAACTGCAAAAACAAAAACTTCCTTCTAAAAAGGTTTTGAATAGGTTCATAACTTTGACCTCACAGGAGCATGTGTTGGTGTTTAAAGAGTGAATGTAGGTCAGGGACAAATAACCTGTTCACCTAATACTGAGTGTAGCAGAGAAGGGCATTGCATATAAGATGCTAGAACTAGTTTGCATTCTATTTCCTTATATCACACTTTATTGCCATAAATGTTAAAACTAGAACAAATGTTCAAAAAATCAAGACATTCACTATTTTAATGTACAATACATTATAAAGTGATAACAGATGACTCACCATTTTGCAGGAACTTCAGTCGCTCATACAGATCATCATTGTTCATCGAGATCAGACCCATTACCACGTCACTGTGACCTGCCAAATAAATGATGTGGAAAAGGCAAAAGTCCATATTAAAATTTATTTAAATTGGAGTATGTAAATATATGGTTTCACCTGTGTAACGGTCTAATCTAATCTAAAACCTACCATTCATATATTTGGTGGCGGAATACATGCAAATATCAGCTCCCAAAGCCAGGGGGCGCTGAGAGAGTACAAGAGAACACATGGGTTAATCATTCCACAGTTGTTTACACACAAACTGGAATTTGATTGCAGGAAATTATTAATTGACTGCTTCAGTGTCAAAAGTGCATGAAATGCCCCTCTGTTGGACTTACCTGGAAGTAGGCCGACATGAAGGTGTTGTCTACAACCACCACGATGTCTTTGTTGTACTCGTGGACCAGCTCAGAACAGGCTTTTATGTCAACCACCTTCATTGTGGGATTAGTGGGTGTTTCAATCCACACCAGCTGCTCGGAAAAATAGAGGACGTCAGTTACAGGCACATGTTTGGGAGATGTGAGTCAGACATTGAAGACGGAGAGCCAAAAACGGTCATCACAGAAAGTGCTGATTCACAATGACTGCTCAGAGTTAACACAAAAAACACTACAATATGGTAGTGACGCAAGACTTCACGGATGTGTTTCATTAGAACAAAGAAAGATGACGTCTATTGGAAGAGCTGCCAAATAGATTTGAAAAACAAACACTGTACTTCCATTTTCTTATGATACTTTTCTTTGACTTACTTTAGTATTGGCCTTCAGGGCAGCCTTGAGCAGCTCTGGTTTTGTACAGTCAGCCAAAGACACATCCAGACCAATTTGAGCAGCAATTCTTTGGAAGTAGCGGTTTGTGCCTTGTAGAAGAAAGTGAGGCCAAGTTAATGCCACTTAACCAACTCGCAATGTGGCTTTACAGCGTAAGTCAGTAATCTAGGCATGTCTCACCTCCATACACATCATCCATGCAGACGATTCCATCACCTGCTTTGAGCATGTGAGTGATGGTCACAGTGGCCGCCAGTCCTGAGGCGAGAGCAAGACCTGCAGTAGAAGACCCATAAAAATCCTTGAAACTGAAATACTTGCCATTTTCAAGCATCAAAATTTCATGTCTTTGTATTCAGGTGTTATTAAAATATAACATATATATGTGCAGAATATATCTTACTCACAGTACTTTGCTCCATCCAAAGCTGCAACCGCTTTCTCCAGACAGTTTCTGGTAGGGTTTCCACTTCGGCTGTATTCAAACCCCTACAGAGAGAAATTAGTTTTGATAGGTAAGTTCAAGTGCCCATACCAGTTTCAGACAATGCACTATATGTTCCAATCCCAACTGACGAATACAGTCCAACTAATCGTGAAGGCTTCTGTTTTGGAATGCTGAGTATTTTAAAGAAGAGAACTGCATGAGGTTAACTGCAGTGTGACCATTATTTAAGACTGAAGTTTCAAGAGGGGACACAAGTGCTGGACATCTAAGCTGCAGCAATCTCAAAGCGTAGCAAAAGTTGGACACTGTCTGAAAACAAAAAGAAATAACGAAATTAAACTCTGAGCTCATATATTACTGAATTCTTGATTTCATATTTCCTTCCTTCTCTCTCTCTCTCTCTCTCTCTCTCTCTTTTTTTTTACCCTGGGTATCTGGGTAAAAAAGCGTTTAAAATATGCTAATCTGGGTATCAGGTTGCCATTCATTATCTGCAAACTGCCTTTCCAAAAGGTTCAGTAAAAACACCCATACATGTATGTACTTGCCACAAACACAAAGCTTGTCTGTGTGCGGACAAAACTAAAACTGAATGTGGCTTAAGAGAGTATATTAATTTTACTTTTCCGATGCCGAGTGACGTTATAGGAGCTGATTTGGGGAAGTATAAAATGCAGCTAATACAACCACAAAAATGTTTAGTCTACAAACACATAAGCATACATTGTATACGCTATAGACTACATGCCTATAGCAGTAAATGTAGCTTGAATACCTTGTAACAAGGTGTGCTTTGTTTACTTAGTTTACTTGGTGTGAACAAGACCAAGGCCGGTGTAAACATTACGCTGTTCATGTTATCTGCTCCAGACGATGGCCCCTTCACTATAAGCTCTATGTTTGGTTTGGCTCAAAGACAAGAATTAGGTCGATTAGGAAATGCATTAGGAAATCAACATCTTATGTGTCATGTATACGGATAGAAAAGCAAATTTCTCACTGGGGACAGAAGTAAGTCAAGTAAGTTGAAGCAGATCGATTAAACTACTTCTAGTTTTCTTTACAACTAATTTAATAGATGGTGTTAATGGTGTACATATGTGTACATATGTCTCAAGGTCATACTACTCATACTTTAAACATAATGACCTCTGATCTTTGTAACTCATTATATGTTATGTTTATAATCATTGACAGAAAATACATCAACTGCAGAGAAAATGTGACAGTTGCGGTAAAGAGAATAATTACATTTCTGACACAGGCTGGTTTTTGTCCCAGACATGGCTTCAGGGTTACTACCACACAGAGAGGAAATCTAAAGATGGTTTAACATTTCACATGGATAGACACAAATGTGGAATTCAGCTGGTGGTTGGCTACATGTGCTTTGACATATGCACAGTCACTCCCTCATATGCATATAATATGCGTCTATGCAATGCCATAGAAACTCAATGCTAATTTGATCCATGATCGCATACATGGCCTGTAAACTACTTCTATAGGTCTAAAATATGGTATTATTAAGAACTAAAACTAGGATGCCCACTACCACCATATTTATTAACAATAATTAATTATATATCCAATTAATTCAACCAATACAGCAGATATAGAGCTTTCGGGAAAAAAATAGTGCACAACACAAGAGATATATTAGGAGAAGGTGCAGTTATTTGAAATGTGTCTAAATTGAGAAAAAAAAACTAACAAAAAAACGTCTGCTTTTTGGAACACGCCAGTCACCGTGTATGACTCTAAAAAGGTTTGTCGGTATGCCAGTCTTAAATAACCACTCATCTCGGGATACTCACGGCGTGGTTACCCGGTCCGTGTTGCTTGAATGTGGTAGAGAGAGAAATCGGTGGCACCACAGCCATTGACTTCCATTGCTCCGGCTCCTGGCCGACGTGTATGGCCTCTGTGGCGAAGGATTTAAAGGCCGTGCTAAAGCCGGCGAATACGTCGCTCTGCTCGCCTTGCTTGACTGTTGGATCCATGGCAATGCTCTCCTCCAAACGCCAACCACAAAAAAGACCGAGTGTGAGATTGCGTTACCTCAGCATGGCAAAAGGAAGAGCCATCTGGGCTGGGAGCGGCTCTTGTCCCTCAGCCAATCAGCGCTCATCAACATGCAGCAAGCGTCGCTGATTGGCTGTTGAGCAGGGGGCGTCCTTTCCTTGTGACCATGCACGTTGTTCCCGTTCTTATGTTCTGTGTTTGAAGTAAGATGCCTGATGCAACGTTTCCTGTTGTTTAACTCAGGGAGGGGGCGGGTCCTTTCTGTATTTTTTAAAATACGTATTTATTTCACCAAGTAGGTTAATGTTTCACAGCCAAATCTTAAACGCAATCGACCTATGCGGAAATTCATATTTCTAATTACATAATGTCACAAAAATAACAAAATAGAAACGAAAAATGTAATGTTCTCTGTATACACCCATTGCCACACTCAGACTGCCTCACAACCCCACCATAAAAGTTGGAATAGCCATGCCATGATAGACTGAAGCTGGTGCATGTTTTTATTCCTCGTGGGAAACATAGCAGACGTTTTTCTGTGTTTCCATTCTTGAACCATAGGGGGAGAAAGAGATCTGTTATGACACTTCAATGGCGCCGTCAGAAGTCTGATTTTCCTTATTCTCTGATAAACATGAGAATAGAGATGCTCCATTTTTTGAAAAACATGTGTGGAATAATGACAGAATCAAGTACATACTGAATGGATGATAGATAAACAATGTCAACGATGCTGGCACTCTTTTTCAGATATGTAAAATACTTTTTCAAGAAAATTACATTAATTGTTAAGACACTGAAAAACATAAGGATACACTCTTATGTCAGCAAAGGGACATTATATCGCATCAAACCTTTTAATCTTCTTTTTTATATGTGTTTATCGGAAACAAAAATGATTCAGTGAGTGAGTCAATCATAATAGTTACATAACATTGTGCATAGAGTGATAAGGTGCAATAAATACACAGCACATATTACATGCAACATTTACTCAAACACAACTTGTGTCCAGAGCTCTGATTCAAAAAGTTACTACTATCCCATATACTACCCAGCGGAATGTTAAGGGGTAAATATTAAACACATTTTCTGTATACATTTTTACATTGTCTGCATTTGTCTAGTTAAACACCACAGGCTTTTACTATGTATAAAGATAGGGCATAAATTCAGATTTAAACCCAGGCTTCTCACTGTGAGGCATCAGTGCTAACCATCACACTGTGCCACCCCGAATATTGTATTATCTTTGAATGAATGCTGAAATTTACCTTATATTAGGTATCGCACAGGAACAAAAACAACTTTCAGATTTTTCAAGTGTTTCGACTAAAAAGGGCCCGTACATTTAAATCAATATGTACTCCACATACTGTACCTATGTAAATGTACATTTCTTCCCAATTAGGTTTAAACAACACAAGCCCTCAAAAACCTACCAGGCACATCAATATCATTAATTGCAGCATTTTGTAAGAGCAACTGGCACTGAACAAGGTGAAGGCCGAGTAAGTTGTCTCCCATCTGATAACAGATCGCTAAGTCTGATTAAAATCACTGTCCTTGTTGACAAGTAGCCGTAAAAGTATTTACTTGTAATGAACATGTGGAAATGCATGCTAATTTCTTATCAATATGTAGACCAAATGGGAAAGTTTAGGCCAAATGTGACCAGTGAGGTGACAGGTATATATGTGTGTGTGTGTGTGTGTGTGCATCTAAAACTAGAAAAAAAAAATCTATTTAATTCTAGCAAACGTGTAAATGTACTTTGCACAATATTTACAATGTTCAGTTTATATATACTATATATATGTATATTATTTACTGCCATTTGCACTGTTATTTTGCACTGTTGAACACTGTTGAACATTTTTTGAACAGTTTTTAAAACAGTTTCTTCTTGCACTATGATACATTCCTATCGCTGCTGCACTTTGTATTGTACTTTTATGTCACCTAATGAGCTGGCGAATGATTGTACAATATGAGCGGTTTCAATTAATGACCGATAGTAACCTTTCCTGAACTCTCGCGATAGTACGAGGCGGAAGACATCGTTTTGGTACTATGTTGTACAGCTACTAGCGACAGTTTTGAACGACGGGATAGCGAACTGTTTCTTTTCATCGTAAACCGGGGAGCGGGACCTGCTTCTTGTTCGCCTTCGAACAAACTTTCGTTTTTATGTATCTGGTAGAGAAGTAAGTGTTTACATGTTGTGCAATTTTCAGTGTTTGCGTGAAGACTTCCAACGGGCGAAACACATCAGTTCGCCCGGAGGGTCATCGTCAGCGACGACACCCTCTGCTCCGATAGCGTCAGCCGTTTAGAAAATGACCGGAGAGAAGATCCGCTCCTTGCGCAAGGACCACAGGCCAAGCAAGGACGAGGATTTACTGGAACCAGACGAGGAGGCTGCTACCGGGACTTTCAGCGCCTCCAAGACAAACAACAAGAGCCGAGCAAGTAAAATATTCAGCAACCATAAGTTAAGCAAGTCGTCATCCACACAACAACAACAACAACAGAACCAACAGTCACAGATCAATGCTAACACCAACACGCTGTCATCATCGGAAGTTATCGATGACAACAACAAAAACCCTATTATCCGAACAGGGCTGGACTTTCCGGTCCACGAATGTGTCTTTAAAGGAGATGTCCGACGACTGTCTTCGCTCATACGGACTCAGAATATCGCCCAGAAAGACGTTCATGGTGAGTCTCTCATCTGTTTATCACAGTAGCCCCGAAGACAGATCCTAAAAAATGTAAAATGACCAGCCAACTTAAAGATCCAGTGAAGCTTAGTTTTCGCTAATAGGCCAACAGTCTCCATCAGCGATGCACCGAGGGAGTCTTCTCTACAAGGCCTGGATAACTAACGTTAATTTCTCTAACGAGGAATAGCTTGTCCACCCTGCAATTTCTCCAGTCCACTTCATTCGTGGCAGCATAACAGAAAGTGCTTCTACCAGAGGTGCCTGTGGCCTTTTGCTTTTTCAGCCTTTAAGCCTCAAGCTGTGAAACATATCAGTGATAATAAACAGTCGAATAAACGCTGAAGGATAAGATGGCCCACTAACTCTAGTTGATGTATCAGTGCATCCTGTGTGAAACTTTGGCAGTCCCAGACTGATGGCAGCTCTTTCACAGGGCAAAGTCTGCTCCAATAACACCACAATCTCCACAATAAT
Organism: Mugil cephalus; assembly: GCF_022458985.1. Lineage (NCBI taxonomy): Eukaryota > Metazoa > Chordata > Actinopteri > Mugiliformes > Mugilidae > Mugil > Mugil cephalus. The sequence goes on along the minus strand of NC_061775.1, from coordinate 1,288,659 downwards.
TCCCTTGACTGACAAAAACATAAAGATGGTTTCATTCTGGTTTACGCGTAGAGACATGCATACGCGTAAAGATGTCTGTACTTGGGCTTAGTCTGAAGAGTGAAATGAGGTCCATATTCAAAGCTCTCATATAGCAAATGTAACAAAGGATTCAAATGCCCCTGGTATCTGTACTGTTTCAAGGTTGATATGACTCACTGGCATTTGTGTGTTTACTTCCACATTAGTTTAGTTTCTATTTGATACATGCTAAATCAGAACTGACAGGTTACTGGAATGGGATGTCTCCATTTCTGTTATCACCAATATACCACCATGATAAGAACAAAGAAGTGAAGCTTTATTGGGGGTATTTGCCCTATGGGTTGAGAGGAGGGGCCTCTGTGAATAATCCCACAGTTACTTCAGTTTGGGATCTAATGAATTTGGAGGCCAGGTCAACACTTTGAGCTGTTCTTCATGTTTTTTGAGTTGTCCCTAAAGCATTTGTATGTGTGTGTGTGTGTGTGTGTGTGTGTGTGTGTGTGTGTGTGTGTGTGTTTGTGTGTGTGTGTGTCTGTGTCAGGGGCTGTGCTATTGGGTGGGTGTGCCTGGTCTGGTCTAGGTGGGCGGTACATGTCTAAGTAACATCCACTTGAATGTGAAACATTCAGTACATAAAAGTACATGTAGCCTGCCATGGTAGGAGAAGACAGACTAGGCATGCACTTAGCCTATCATTTGCAATTTAGTGGATTCTTTCTCGTAAATTTAAACATTAACTGTGGGCAGAGGCTAGAGGCAAAGTGCTTGTCACAGTCACTTTGCTGTTATTGTCAAATGCAGTATTCAAATTCTGTTTTTTCCCCCCTTTCTTCAGGAAACACACCGTTGCATCTTGCCGTTATGATGGGACACAAAGGTGAGTAGCATTGAAACATTTTCTTCGGTGTCTGTCTGGATCAGCACCACCTAGCATTTGTCATAGATCACCACATTAGTCCCAGAAGGAAAGATGTTCATGCTTGGCTAAAGAGCTGGTTTTACTGATCTGAATCAGGGTTTAACAGGAAACATTTTTTTATATAGATCATATTTCATCAGTAGCCATTTAGATTAAGACAACATTGCAAGAAACAACATCTGCAAAAAAAATGGATAGTTCAAAGACTAATAATTTTAAGATGACAAGGATAATTCATGAATAGTTCAGATAAGACAACTTTCAGCTTCTGTAATCATCAATTATTCGTTTTCTGCCTATTCCTCTCACGTCGTAGAGGTTACTGACTTGTTAGTTTTTACTTACTCAGCTAAACTACATAGTTTGTTTCACTCAGATGCTACACCTCAATCACCATGTGTTTGTCACATTCCAGAATAACACTGAGTTCAAAGTGAAGGATGAATATGTCATAATGTATCAAGGCGTTACAGAAATCTTTACATGATTTTGTTATTTATTTATTTATTTTGCATTTCATTGAGCAGAATCAGGTGCATATAGCATGCACATCAAACTTACACAAAGGGACTCCAGAACGTACTTTTGAAAAATGTATCCACCATTTTTTCTTTATCTTGGAAGCACGCTCTTGGTGAACAGTGTTTTGGATATTGGTTTGCATGTATTGTACATTCCCATTTGTTTAGTGTCTCTCAGTGGAGCATGGGTTTCAATTGATTTCACATTCACAATGTTCAATTCCTGTCCCTGGAGCGAAGGCCCTGTCACTACTTATTGGTAATTCAGGCAGTGGATTGCTGAAGTGTAGTGGTGTATTGGACGCTGCAGAATTGATTGTGCTAATGAGGTTGCCTATCTCTTGCCTGAGCTGCTGCCCAGTCCTCCAGGGATGCTCAGGCTAGACAGGCTGAAGGCGTACAGCATGAGATCATTGTTTGGGTGTGGCTGCTCTGTTGGGATACAGAGGACAGCCTTCTTTGTGTATTACTTTGTGCATGTGCACATTTATTATTTACCAAGGCAGTAGTCAGTCAGGACAGGTAAATAATCCAGTGAAGAAAAGCCAAACCAGGGCCTGATGTGATAAAGATGCTTAGTGCTAGAGGTGTAAGAGAGTTTTTTCCTGAAATCTGTTTGCTGTCATGCTCACCCACAAGACAGAAAATAAAGACCACTGTTAAATGGTTGTGAATGACATTTGATATCTGGCTGCAAACATAATGGACAATAAATTGTCAAAGATACATGAGAGCTGCTCAAGTGAGCATCTGGCATTGGTGTGGCAGTCTGGCCGAATAAGTCTTCCTCAGAAATGGCACACAGTCATATTTTCTGAGGTATTTTCCTAAGTCTATGTCTCATTATGTATATTAACATTTAGTTTTGTGGAAATTTAAATGATTACATTATTTTAATTAATTAATTGATTAATAATTCATTATGCTTTAAATATCTGTTCAGTCTTGATCAGAGTTGAAGATGGGAGTTTTCAACAAGGCACTGTGTAGCTTTGGATTTGGCATCATACTCCAGCTCCAGCTCTCTGAGTTATATGAGACTTGAACATGATGTCAATACAGCTGCTGCACATATGCAATCAACCCAGCAACCCACAGGGAGACTTACTTATTAATACTTGACAATGAATTTGACCCCAGTCTACATGGCTAATGTTGCTTCACCACTTTTGTTGTTGCATCACAGTAAACTGCAGGTATGTGTAAGAGCTTAAACCTCGTAATAACATCTTACTGTTTTTGTTAGATGTGATCACTTACTTCATGAGGTGTCACAGATGGTGTTACTTCACCAATTGCAGCAAACCAGAGATAAGTACTTAACCTGGATTTGAAAGTATAACAAAATGTCTGGAGGTTCAAGTTCACCAAACCTTTTATACAGTGAATGCGTTACCAGTGGAGCAGCTACATGTCTTTATCGGAAAGCCTGCATTATGACTCTGACGTAGCTTTCACAGAGTTGTGTTAACCTGCATGGCTGTGTAGGTAATGTAAACATATCAGTAATGGTCTGATTCTATCAATAATGGCAGGTACTTTCAGTGATTTTCCCAGAAGACAAGGTGTTTAACATGACCCCTGTACATAGAAAAACAGCGGTACAGAAACCATGTGTTCATGTATTATGTTGGCTCAAATATGCCAAACTCAGAGCAGATGCTACCAGGTGTGCAGCCCAGGACACATGGTCTGGCTGCTTTCTTCATACTTATGCAACTTCTGTTATCAGCTGCCCCAGACTAGAACCCAGTCAAAGGTTAGGCTACTGCATAAACCGTGTTAGTGTTTGTGTGATGCCCTCTACAGCTGCATTTCTGCTGCCATCACAGCTTCTTTAATTGATTAAAGCATGCAATAGGAGTAGTCCAGGTCAGCTTTTGAACAGTGGTCAGCACTTAATGTCCAGATTATGTTGAGCAGAATTGGTCAGAAATTTAACTGTGAAAGACATTCAGACTTAATAATCCAAGACTGTGTGAACATATGATTTCCCAACACCCTGTCTTTGTCCATTTTGGCCGTCATGCCATGCTTCCATCTTGATTTCGGCTGTACATTACACCAATGGCGTAAAGGAGAATAGAGCCTAACCAGTTTGGTCACAACTGTCACACCATGCCCTTTTATTTCTCTCTAACTATATTCTTGGGATAGTCACACTTGTCTTTGTTGTGTGGATAATATGTTTAATGAGGAATAGTTTCAAAATGTAGTCCTCTCTTTCATTACGAATGTATGAGACCCTGGCCTCCTTCTCATTAATAAATCATAGTGAGTATGCAGATAGTTGATGTAGCATTGTTGTGTTATACTCTCTTTTCAAAAGACTGCAGCTATTATTTCTGGTTGAATACATGGGTTTTGGAATTGTTTTCATACTTTTGTTATGCAGGTTAACAAGTCTAAACATGAGAACAGTCACTACTAGTTTGAATTTGTTCACATGACTCATTGGGTTTACTCAAAAGCTTGTTGTGAAAAATGGGCTGCCTTGAGAACGTCTGTGTTGCTTCTGCCAGCCTAAATGATTACTTAACCTCGTCAAAAAACAATAATAGGAGCCCATTCAAGTGAAAGCCCTATATGTCCACTCGGCAGCAGACAGTTAGCAGCTGCACAGCCTGCTTTTTGCATTCGTGTGGTTTCTTGCTCACAGGACTGTGACTGCTTCGGCCCCGGTGCTGAGACAGAGCTGTACAGACGCCAGACGCTGTGTAATGAATGATGTCATGACAAAACTAACAGCTGAGCCGGAACAACAGGCTTCATTTTTGGCTGCCAATAATTTGTTGACAAGCTGCCCAAAGAGTGGAGGGATTTTGGCCTGATCTTGTCACAAAAAAGTGACAAGGCTCTTTGGCTGTTTCCCAGGTGGTGGAATACAAGCACAGCTCTGAGTCTACAGTACTAGTAGATGTCTTTTTGTAAGGTTTGCCACTTTATTCCTCACATCTCACATCATCTATCGGCTCTATAGCAATATAGACTCTGAAGGACAGTACTGAGTCTTCTGTAGCTGTAGATCCCATATGGCTTGTTGATTAATGGGCCAGCTGTCATCCCAATCCTATACACAGTTGGTCCCTCTGTAACACCAGGATTACTTAATCCCTCATTTGATGCTATAGCGAATGTCTCCGGTCTTTGCATTGAATATGAATTTTTCTGCAAAGTGGCCACAAACATTAATGGCAAACCTTCTGATTAAACTGAAACATACTAAAATGTTTGACTAGGAGTAGGCAGTAAAGCTGTGTCAGTGATATAACTGTAGCTCTCTTTTTTCGCAAGCTGTTTAACCTGCGGAAAACAGGTTTGAACACGAAGCCAAACCTGAACACAAGCTTTTATGTGCATAGTGTCACCATGGCAACATCAAAGATGGTTTGGCAAGAAGCTTACAGGAAATGTTGGACGTTGTTAAATTCAAGAGGAAATAACGAATTTTCTTTTCAAACATATGTAGGCTGATCAAGAAAACACATTTTCTGTCTTGCATATCTTGACATATTTTGTTCAGTACAGTGCAGTGCAGATATCATCTCTGAGGCTCCATTGATGTTTTGGTCTGATCAGAAAATCCCTGTTTCCAGAATCCCTGTTTTTATTTACCACAGCATGTCTTTCAGATCTGAAAGCAGCAAAATAGCCCCAGATAATCACACTACAACCAGACGATTTTACTGTTGCTATGATGTTCTTGAAATGCAGTGTTACTTTTAGGCTTACACTTAGACTTTAATGATCCACCAGGGAAATTACTTTGTCACCATAACTTTGTTGCACATAAAAGGAAACACTCATAAAACCACAAGAAAGATAAATAAAATAAGATAAAATAAAATGAGATTAAATAAAATGAGCAGTGTTATTAAAACATTTACAGAATTAGCATTATGAAAATAAACCGATGTAGTTGTCAAGAAAGTGTCCAAGGTGATGTGGATGTTTGGTTAGTTGCTTAGCAAAAGTGGTGTGGATCTTGTCGTCATGGTGTTCCTCATCAATGCTATTTCCTTATCGGCTGAGGGAGGGATGTAAATTCAAACGGAGTGTGTCTACCCATCGAGTCCCGAAGCCGGACACAAACGTATTGTGGTTCTATGAACTAGGTCTCCAAAGCACCTCTCACGACACACTCCTTCTAGGTCCCATCAAGCGCACACAGTCCATTGATACCGCTGCCGAATACCTCACGTTCCCCGTGAGTACAGATGGCACCGCCGACCCAAAACTCCTTCTCCACTCCACCACCCCCAACTCCAGCCTGGCATCCAAAGCACTTCTTCTAAAGTTTAGTGGGAATCTCAGGCCTCACTGCGGGCAGCTCAAGGGACAGTGCTAACAGTGCTAGCAGCCAATAGCAGGAACACACCAACAGACACAACGGCCGCTCCGCCGAATTCGAAGTTGGTCGGCCAGCCACTCCTGGGAAGGTTCATTACTGGAGTCCTTTTCCAGTGACAGATCTCAATTACTTTCTTTTAATTTATTCCTGAATTTCTTTGGATCTTGGCATAGTCTACTTCACTTTGTGATTTCTTGATTGAGAACAGGTGTGGAAGTAATCAGGCCTGGGTGTGACTAGTGAAATTGAACTCGGGTGTGATAAACCAGTTAAGTTATGTTTAAACAGGGGAGGCAAACAGTTTTTCACACAGCGCTGTATAGGTTTGAATTGTGTTTTTCCTTAATAATAAAAGCCTTGACTTAAAAAGTGCATTTGCGTTTGCTAATGTTATATTTGTCTTATAATAAAATTTATTTGATGATCTGTAACATCTAGTTTTGACAAACATACCAAACAATAAGAATAAAAAGGGGGTCAACACCTAACTGTGGGATCAGTTCACTTGTGTTTTTGGTCTATGCTTATGTTTTCTCTTTTTGTTATTGAGTGCTGATTTACCCGCCTACTGTCCTTCTTGCAGAGTGTGCCCATCTGCTGCTGGCCCACAATGCACCAGTGAAGGTGAAAAACGCTCAGGGATGGAGTCCCCTTGCTGAGGCCATTAGCTACGGAGACCGACAGATGAGTAAGTGTTTGTGATTGTCTGATTGGCTCTGCTTGGTTATCCCCTAAAACATATATTCAGAAACGCTGAATGGGGAAAGAGTTTTGATCAAGATACACGACGCCGGCCTGCCTCCTTTGTTGAGTGGTTGAGTGAGTGAGTGAGTGAGTGAGTGAGTGAGTGAGTGAGTGAGTGAGTGAGTGAGTGAGTGAGAGTGAGAGAGAGAGAGAGAGAGAGAGAGAGAGTGAGAGAGAGAGAGAGAGAGAGAGAGAACATTCCAGCAAGCCCTCTGGCTTTTGTGCTGCAATGAAAGGCAATTCATTTGATATTTCTCTCACTCCTTTTCAGCTGATTATACTCAAGTCCGTGTTTTGCCCAGTTTCCACCAACAGTTCATAGTGGCTACAGTTTTGTCTGGAAATGTTGAGAGTATTTTCTATTATTTCACTATTAATGGCATAAAGGCTTTCTACTACATTGACATGCAAATAACAATCTCACTAATAGGTGCATTTCATTGGTTTGTTATTTTGGTCATGGGAACAGGAAGGCTCGAGGTTTTGTTCTTTGTGGTGGAGCTTCGTAGCAGTACTAAAATACTGTATATGACTATGTAAGGTTATTTTCGAACAGTACAACACTGCAGCAAAACTACAACCAGGCTGTTGAGACTTTTAATAAGCTGATATTGACATGTTACAAGTACTGAACTGACACTTTCACATGTGAGATACAAAAGGGTAAACATTGCAAACTGATAACATTTAAAAATCAACATTATTTTGTATTGGTCTTTGTTCTGCAGAAACCTCAAAGTTCCTAATGTCATCTCCTCAATGCACAATTGAATATGCAAATAGTGGTATTATCAGTCGCATAAAAAAATGTATATGGGCTTTTACCAAATGGTAACACTATAAAGATTGTAATTGCCTTTCTAGGTCCTTTTTACTTAGATATGTACCATATTTTCCAGACTATAGAGCGCACCTCAATATAAGCCGCACCCACAAAGTTTTTTTAAAAAAATGGAAATGTGCATATATAAGCTGCACCGGGCTATACGCTGCTGATATCTACTGAACTGATTAGTTTAACTGAACATAACATAACTGATCAGTTTCCGAACGGTGTCTGTATAAAAGTAAAAGTGCTGATCAAACAAAACAGAAAAGTTACTGATTGGTTTATTCATCATCCTCCTGCGCACTGAAAACACTGAAGTCATCTTCTTCAGTGTCGGACTTGAACAGCCTCAGAAGAGCTTCGTCACATACCTTTTCTGTGTCTATGTCAGTGTCGCTGTCATCTCGGGGTAAAGCTGGCTGAAAATGATGCTTTTCGCATATGGCCAGTTTTTGTGAAGGATTTATCACAAAAAAAAAAAAAAAATCACAAAAAAGCCACATCTTTGCATAAGCCGCATGGTTCAAAGCATGGGAAAAAAGTAGTGGCTTATAGCGGAAAATACGGTACACTTTTTAGTCCTGCAAATAGGCTCAACCACTAGGCATCATCATTGAGTTTTACTTTAAGTGCCTCTTATGACTGCCTCCCCTAATAAACTCTAATGCTACTTACCCTACAAGGGGATAGAAGTGTCTTTATTGACTGAATCCTCTAATGAACTCTGGTGATATTTTACCTTACCATTGACCTGTCGTCACCTCAACTATGCAGACCAATTAGCCACTGCAAGATAGCAGTGTCTTTCACCGACAATAAAGAACTACCAGCAATAAAAGGCAACGGGCAACTGGCAAATTTTCTAAACAATCTGTTCTGCCATCGATTCAACATGCTGACATGGACACACTGGCCAAACATAAGCCACAGGTGCTCATTGGTGGCCTGACTTTGCAAAATGACAGGCCATCAGCTTGATGTCATATGGCTCATAAAGACATTGCTCTCTTCTAAAATAGAATAGAATGCCCTTTATTGTCATCACAAGTATGTGCAAAATAGTACGAAGAAGGTACTACAAGATATACAAGATATTTACAAGATATACAGCTAAGGTTAAGAAAATAATACTAAATAATATTGAAAATATACAAAATTATAAAATAAAATATATATTGTTTTATTGTAGCAGTGGAAAAAGTGTAGCAGCATTGGTAAAGTGTAAAAGTGTAAACATGTATTGCACAAGGTTTTTATAGTAGCAGCATTAATCCTTATTTAAAAATGCTGTTCATTTATTGCTACCACTTATTAATGGTATGAGACGTCCGCACTTGGACTTTGGACTGGAGTTTGTAGGCAAGCTCGCTGGTGTCTGCGCCAGTCTGTGCCTTTTACTTTTACTTATGTTTACTTATGCCCAGGGGACCAAAGCTGTCCTCATGAGCTCAGATCTGCACTATGGTGCCGTCGGGGGAAACCAGCGGTCCCAAGGTGTTCAGGCCATTTGATGTGACAGGCATTTCAGATTCTGACCTCGGCATCAGTTATAGCAGGAATCTTCCTCAATGTTGCACAGACAAAGTGGCACTTATGAAGTTGCCGTGTGGCAGAGTCTGATGACGTGTGGTAAAACAAGTGGTTGTCAATAATGAAATTGGAACAATACTTCTGAAGGCTGGTCTAAAATATCTACAAAATATCATTAATGCGTGACTGTCTTGACAGTTAAAACTAAATTCAGCTTGAACTTTGTCGTGTGGCAAGAAAAATCCAAGAATGAAACTTAAACACGGCAATAGACGGGCAACAAAAACGTTGAGTTAAAAGTAAAAAATATCACGAAGACAAAGACAAACTGGGAAAGAACAGAACTACAAGAGAACTGAAAAAGAAGTGAGCTGAGAAGAAGTAGAAAAGAACTGAGCTAAGACAGAAAGAGAACTGAGCTAAGACTGGCCAGATACTAGTTTATCACACCACTTCTTTCCGGGGCGTGTCCCTTTGTTGCGAAACTTGTCTTTGCGCCTTTACTTTGATATACGTATCAGTGCTTTCATTTCAAGAGCATTAAATAATGGTTGTACTTCTCACAATGTTAAACTCAGAATTAAAATAAAACACATGAAATCAAACATCATGTCGGCATGAAAACGCATTATCAGAAACATTCATTGATTTCTGCGACTTTCCTCAACATCCTAACTCATACAATTAAATAATAATAGTAAGCTACACTAACTAATATCAAGAAGAAGGACAGGTAGATTATATTCGGTCTACGCTAACCAGTCTTGCTTGGTAGAAAATAAACATTAAAATTTTTTCTTCTCTTTTTTTTTGAAAAATGCGCCTCAAAGAGTGACTGCATGTCGCCAGTAGCTCCTTGATGTTAACCCTTTTAGGTTAATCTTAGTGTGTTAATGGTTGTTTTTTGTCGGTGCCGTCTGTCCTCATGGAGAACGTGAGGTCTTTGGCAGCAGGATCGATGGACTGCGTGCACTTGATGGGACCCAGAGGGATCGTCTCATGAGAAGTGCTTTGGAGACCTGGTTCATAGGACCACAGTATGTCTGTGCCCGGCTTTAGGACTCTACGGGTTGACACACTGTGATGTCGTTTACATCTTTCCCTCAGTATCAAGGAAACACCATGCGATGATACGATCCATGCCACTGTTGCTATGCAACTGTCCAAACAACCACATCACCGTGGACACTGTTTTGCCAACTACTTTTGTATATTTGTTTATAATGCTAACTGTTTATTTTGCTAGATAATACTTATTTTTATTTTATTTTAATTTAATGTAATTTTTTTATATAATTCTATTGTAAGGCTTAGAAAGATGATCAAAACATGGTTTTGACACAGATCACGAGCTGAGTGTAGAGTAAACATTGGTTACAAGTGTACATTTCACAGTGTCTTGTTCTAGTTCAAGAGAGGTGCTGCAGTTCTGATATATTTACAACATTTATCTCGCCAGATGATCTGTGACGCTGAGAAGTCTGGTCTTCTTATCTGTGGGGTACCTGAATGTGGATTACCACATCATGAGAATATTCTTAAAGGCGAAATAATTACTGGTTCTTGGCATTAGGAATGTGCTTTAAAGTTTGTTGTATGGCTTTGTTTTTAATGGGCTCAGAAATCTGCAAAGGAAACAAAACAATCCTGTCCATTATGGACTGTCCAGAGGAGACCTCCCCCTCCTGTTGGGTCAGGGGAGAAATCCGATGTTCTCCTACACTGAGAACAGATTAACATTATTTTCATCCACTTCTAGAGGTCTGTCTTTCAGTATTATTAAATCCTCGTTACTATTTTAAGCAAAACTTGCAATAGATGTGATTATTCAACAAAAAATCCCAACTTGGTGTGGTTGCTGTGTTTTTTTAGGCTACAGGTTTGTAACTAAACTCCATGGATATCAGCCCACGTTTCTTTCGACCTCATGTATTTGTCTGTCACTTAAAACTTTTCCATTTTAACAAAGAGACAAAATATGGCCCAGAAATAGATGTTGTTCAGTAAGAGCTATTTCTGTCCTAAATTGCTCACACAGCTTCTGTCAGCATCAGGAGCTTGTTTAAAGACTGTCTCAGTCATCTTGGTGTTTACTAGACAGAGAGCTGCTTTTCCATGTGGGTATGAGACAGTAATGGTCTCAGTAGCTTGAATAAACAACAGGATTTGACCAGGACTGTTTACTGAACTGTGAATGAAAAAAAATAAGTCTAGTTGAGTCTTTCATAGGTTTTGGATTTTGATTGTTTTCATACAGTTCTTTGAGTATATGAGAGTATATGCCTACTGAGATTGAGAGAGTAAAACTGAGGCATTTATTTGGATGTTGTGACCCAGAAACCCAACAAATGACACTAACCTGAGTCTTGTATCACGAAGCAGGATAATGGATTTAGCAGGTAACTCCAGGGTTAACCCTGGGTTTCTGGTATCATGAATCTGGATTCATTCTTATTGAGGTACGTTACCATGGTAACTTACTCTGAACGGCAAACCTGCTTCGGGTCAGGGTAACTTTCAGGATTTATCTGAATCCGATACAAGGCTCCACCCACCAGCCAATCAGCTGTTTGGGAAAGAATCACGTGCCCTTTCATTGAAGACCCGATTGAGATTGAAGCCCAAATCGTGAGAAGAGCGTTACAGCGTGAACGCATCTTCCAGGAGATCACCACACAAAGAAGAGTATATTTTAGCCATTTGCCCCCGCTAAGCTCAAACACAGCTCAAAATCAGGATAATTTCATTCAGGCAACAACTTGATGTATTGATATGATGTAATTGTGGCATCAGCTTCCAGCTTTATTGTAGCCCATGTAACATTATGGAATTAAGAAACCCAACTCCATAGATGAAATGATGTTGTGCTTGGTTTGTCCCACGTTCTTTTTACTCTATCTGGCTACATCTGGGGGAATGACACTAATTGTCATACACGCAATTCATCTATGCTGCACAGTGATTGGGATTCATGGCTGCGTTAAATGTCAATTAATTGAGCCATTGATGTGTAATTTGCGCATTTATGTAATCTGCAATCCTTTGCTATGCCATTTGGCGTCTCTTCAATGTAGCCACAGTGTTAGAGTTTTCGAGATTTCGTAGTGAGTTTTACTTTTTCTTCTTCATATTTGAGGAGAATCAGTCTTTGCTCATTTTTTCTGGTGGATCATTGCTCATGATTGTGATTGGTCTGCTGCCTTGGAACCGGTCCTTTATACATGCCCGTTCAACGATTCACAACAAGACAAACCTGGGTTAAGTTACCGAGTTGATAACCAGTGTCTTGATACCACTTATCCAGATTGTCATTGTTGTGGATAGAATCAGCTGGATAAGTTGGAGTAACCCGAGGTAAGTTGAGTTTGCTTCATGATACAGGCCTCTGCTTGCTTAATATACTTTTGGGGTTATGTGAAGTATGAGAAAGGGATCTGTGGTAATATTTTAAGGTCATAGTGTTGTAACAAATCACAGGGCAAGGCAATATTTGATTTAGTTCACGTTTAATGAGCTTATCTATGTTTAGCCAGTGAGAAAGACGTAAAAATGGATATTGTTTTAAATGTATGTTGTTGCTTAGTCCACTACATACATTTTCATAGCTTTCATATTTCAATCGCCGACAAACCAATATACAACTTTATTGAAAGAAAATGACTAATCTTCCATTTGGGCTAAATTGACATTTTTTGTAATTATTCTTCAGACATTAAAACCTCTTCATGCTGCATTAATTGAGCAGCTTAAAACATTAATTTAATATTCACATAGACCTGTTTGCAACTGCCTGCCAGTTCCAGTGTCAGTATTAACTGTGTCCAGATTCACAGAGACATGTCAGCAGCAGTTGTCCAGTTAGATCAGGGGACTAATTGTTAAATGGCAGCAGTTTGTTGTGATGTAAAGGCAAAGTTGTCAAGTCTCCTTTTATTAGTGTGTGAGGTATAACTACTCGGATCACTCACCTAATTAAAGTCTGGAAAGTGTCCTGATCAGAGTCTAGGTGAATTAGTGCCAGCATGGAGAGTCAGTTTGGTTTAAGGTTGTACATAGATGACAGTGTCGTTTTCTCAGCCTTGTGTTGGCTGGGTGGTCTGTGGCCAGATGGTGAGATTATATTCCTTTCCTTGTCCTGCTGAGAGGCGGCAAGGATCAGGAGGAGCCCAGTCCAAAGCTTGCCCACACTCATTAGGCAACCAGGCCACAAAGACACCCTCATCTTGTAGCTGTGTCTGTTGGTGTGTGTGGTGTCATGTGTAAAATACGTGCGTGAACTCTCATTTGGCCTACTTTTACCAGCGCTCACTCTGTCCCATCTGTGCTGCTAGTTAGGGAGCACTAGGTAGACAATATGAAAAACATGTTTATGTTGACTCAGGAGGTAGTGGGGCTAATATTTATGCCATATGTCCACTGTTGCTTTTAGTCCTTAAAAAATGTAGGCTGGTCGGGTTGTCACAGGCCAACCACTATCCTTCTTTATAACTGTTTCCATGCGTTTATAGTGGTGGCTCAGTCATGTTGTCATCTATTCCCCTCCTGGCTTCATCAAAGCACCACAATTATGTTAACGAGCCGCTGATGCTCTCACTGCCCAATAAATGGCAAATAACACTTCAGTTAAAAAAAAAGATCCACACCCAAATACCAAGCATTTATTTAAGAGTCTGTTTTATATTGAATAAATAAGCCACTAGCGGGATAAAGAGCTATGAAGACCCATTAATGTGACCCATCGCGGTTAAAAGTCTTCCGAGAACATGCCTCTCTCCCAGGTCATTAAGGATGGCATAAGCGCAGCTCATTAACAGGCTGCTTCATATCTGCAAGACTTGTTCCCTTTGAACTTCCTGGAACGTTTTGATCCCTGCAGACAATGCATAAGGATTGGTTATAGGATGCTAGGAGCCTTCTCCATATATGCTGGCTCCAGGAAGTTAGATTATCTCTATGCACTTTAGCTCTTTTCATTGTTGGCAGGATTTGCATGGAGATACTGTCATAAATTACTGTGGCTCAGTAGATAGGGCAGGTTGTCCACGAACTGAAGGGATAGCGTTCCCGGGAGTGTGCCATATGCCAAAGTGTCCTTGAGCAAGACACTGAATCCAGTGCAACTGTGTGAGTGAATGGGTGGATGTGTCTCTGACTGTAAAAGTGCTTTGAGTACCTTTGAGTAGGTAGAAATGCACTATATAAATGCAAGACCATTTACCATTTACCATAAATAATAGGTTTGACTTTAAGTATGTTCTTAAGGGCATACATACCATGGTTGGTACATTAGAATCTGCTTGCAGTGTCACAGATGCACAGTGGATGTATTTTCCTCCATAATGGTGACAGTGACACATTTATACTGCAATAATTGTGGCCCTCTTAAATATAAATGTCATATTTTAGTCACATTTTAGCTGGTTACATGGATATAGAATTGTACAGTAAAAGTATCTATCATACACCACATCTTCTTGAAACAAAATAAAACACTGCCGACCCTCCCAAAAAAATCCATGAAAGTGGATTGTAGTGCTTTTCAGAGCAGAGGGAGGTTTGGCCCTTTAAATAAAAAGATTGGTAAGTAAATTCTGACCTAACTTATAACAATTAATAACAGCCTGGACCTCAGGCCATGTGAGGAAAAACATATACATTAATTGGCATCTTATACCTTTTAATAATTTTCTTAGTGTGGAAAAGGGAACCTTGAGCCAGCATTTTTCCACACTGTATAAAGCTTCCCTTCATCTCTCTTCCCCCTCTTTCTCTTCACAGTCACAGCACTGCTGAGGAAGCTGAAGCAACAATCTAGGGAGAGTGTGGAGGACAAGAGGCCCAAACTGCTGAAAGCCCTCAAAGAGGTATGTAGGTCCTTTTCTGCTATGATTGTAACCTGTTATTTTGTTACTTGGATTCTTCATCCTCTGTTTGTGTCCCTCTAAAGTCCAAGATGACTAATGTTCCGTGTCCTTTGCACTTGCCTTTTAATGTCTCTAACCCCTCTCTTCTCTTCTTCTACTTCTCCTTCTGCTCTGCACATTCCCCAGGGTTTGATATAATAATTGCAAAGAGAGTTAGATTTGTCATCAAATTAGTGTCATCACAACTAAGCAGAGCTAGGAGGGACACATAAATGAAGCTAAATGAAACCTTAAGACCCATTTATGGTACTGCGGGACATAGAAAGTGTAACCTGCATAGCCTACGCCAGTGCGAGCCATTTATACTTGTGCCCTCGCCTGGCTCGTCCTGTAAAATAACCACTCAAACACTAGTCAGCGTGAGTCTTTTGCACATCCTTTACGTTCCACTTCGTGCTTTTCTTTCAACAATATCAACTCAAACTTTTGCCAAAAATGTATCTCCAAACCTCCTCAGTTAACCTTTCCTCCCGAAATGTAAGCAGCTGGAAATACTTAAGCGGAAACAAGCTACTACTAGGCAGACCAATAACAGGTCTTGAAGTATGCGTCGCTGTGACGTGTAGTTATGTTTCTGGGGAGGTGCATGTCAGCTATGCCGTTAAGGTCTAGGCTATTGCCATAGCTACGGCCTCACATTGACCCTGCCTTTTACTCTGCTCTTGTGTGACTGTGTGCTATGACACGCACACCCGAAAACATGTAACTACTGGGATTTAAAATGATCCCTCTGCTATTTTGGTCTGCCTAACTATAAACATTTAGTCATGCGAACGACGACGTATACATTTTTCAGAGCGACTGCAAAAGAGCCCGTTTGACTTCTTTTGTTTGTTTGTTGTTACTAAACATGAAGTCATGGAGGTCAAATTGTAGCTGCAGTCATCCAGAGATTTTACTTTGAGTGCAGCACCACCACCCCCACATGAGAGTTGAGGAGGAAGTAAGCAGATGAGCAATCTGTGTGTGTTTTAATAATGTTTAAAGAGGTCATGACACCTTTCCTAGCCTCTCATCTTACTGTAAATGCTGTAATGCCTTTAGTCACTTGATTGCAAACTTAAGCCCACGTTTTACATGACATGATGAGATCCTTCCCAGGCGAAGAGATGGATTTTTTGCCATCATTATCTCTCAGGGATTATAAAGCTCTGGGAACTGATGATCGGCAGGTGTGATTAGTTATGGACAGACATGGAGGCTCATGCTTAATCAAGTCCACGTCAAGTCGAAGGCATTTCCATTTCTTTTGTGCAGTGATGCCTCCTTTAATTTGTATATTTTTGTCTTACCTCACAGTAAATGCTTATTTTGCTACTATTAGAAAATAAACCTGGGGACATTCTTTATTTTTGTTATAGTCACTAAATCTCTTCAAAAACCATCCATAACCTACAAGTATTGTAACAATAGAGCTCTGTTATTGTTCCGAAATACACTGCTGCACTACGTGACTTGACCATTCATTATGAAGACTATGGGCGGTGTCTATTTTAAGTCAAGCTCAAATTCACTATCCCGGAACTGTAAATACTTAGTAGATCAGTAGCTCTTATATTCAGATATAAATATCTGAATATAAGAAATTGCTGAGCCTTTTTCCTTTTCCATTTTCTGTAGTGAAGTGAAGTATTGAGAAAAAAAGTAACTCTAACTCTAGCTAACTTGTATGGTTTGGACTTTTTATGTGATTTTTGATATTAATACAACATTTTAATTAAGAGATATGCATCCACTCTTTCACTTGTGTCATTGATAGCTTGGAGACTTTTACTTGGAGCTTCACTGGGACTTCCAGAGTTGGGGTGAGTTACTGTCGGCTGTGACATAATCCATATTAGAAATTAGCCATGTGCTGGTTGCACACCAGCAAAAAGAAATTGTTTAGGGTTACCTTATACGATCATGCTAGTACCAGCATTACATTTGTTCTTACTCTACACACTATCTGTAATATAGATAGAGGATAATGTGTTGCAGTACACAAAATGTATCCACTGGAACTGGTGAATCAGCATGTGCTTAGTCTGCACAACAGCAGCTCCAGAGTGTGAGCCAGGACTGACTTCTCTGCATTCACTGTATCTCTGTGAGTTATTAACAAAGTAGGCGAGATTATGTCATGCACCCATGATAAGTTTGCATAGCAGTGTATTTGTAGATGCTGTAACGGTAATTGTGACAATCATCAGGAAATGCAGGAAATGCAATTTGTATGTTGTAGAGAGCTGAAAATTTATGTGCATTGGATTATGTTTAAACCAACACAATCCCATGGGTCTGTGCTTGCATGAAATAGATTTTTGCTTTGTGCGCCTGCCGGCCCATTTAGGCTAAATGAGGCACCCTACTGGGTTTAAAGAGACTCCTAATTTTTACATTTTGAATCTTGAATCCTTTTTTTTTTTTTTTTTTTTTTAAATCAATGCAGAGCTTCACTGAATTGTTTTGGACTGTTAAAGCACCTTTACAGTTCAAGCACAGTTTCTTGCCTTGACCTGCTGTGATTTATTAAATATTTAGCTACAGAGCTATGTTATTGCTGGTATATAGCACTCTTGTCTACTGGGTCATATGCTCCTGAAGCTTCGAAATGGATGACGGTCTTAATTTTTAAGTGAGCTGTCTAAAATTAGGCACTTCCGAGACACTGTATGTGTCCTTACTGTATCTGTTCATGTTGCAGTGCCTTTGCTCTCCAGAATCCTGCCTTCGGATGCATGCAAGATCTACAAGCAAGGTATCAACATAAGGCAAGTGTTATTCATGTAGAGTTTGGGTGTGTGGAGACACAGAAAGACATTTGTAAAGATACCTTGTAGCAGAAGACAATTAGTGTTTTTGCATAAAAAGTAAACAAGAACACTACCCTATGGACATCTCATCAAATGGGTAGCTACTAGGTAGCTATTCATGAAACTTACTTATTTTATTTATTTACTTGTCATTCGTCAACTTAGTTTTGTTAAGTAGACTCTGAAAACAGTGCCTGCAGTTGGAGGAAGCTGAAAAAGTGCCTCTGTGTGCAGATATGTTGCTTCTGTGTTTCAATTTAAATTAGAGCCCCACAAATGAGGAGTTACTGTATAGTCTATTGTGCTGACTAGCGGGCTCACAAAGAGCATCAGCAGAAATTTGTCACACTGTGACACACGCAAACACACAGTCACAACAGTGTATCCAAAGTGAGACTTCACATTGCTGTGCTTCATTGCCCTGTGGGAAAATAAACTAACATCATGCAGCATTTAACAGCTTTAGCTTAAGCTCCTGAAGCAAGTACACATGCATTAACCTGGATTTTTCATAGGGTTATATGTATGACAAAACAGACCGTCCCTTTATCCAGCACATGCACACATACTTTTTTAAATAGGTATCATAACATATTATCTATTCTATTTGGAGACTGTACTGAGTTCATAAAATAGTGTGTTTGTGTCTCTGTGCAGTTAATAAGTGAGGTAACCTTGATGTGGAGCCTGTTATTATTCTCTAAAACTGCTCCTGGCTGTCTCATTTAGTATTCAAAAAGCTCTCTTATTTTTCGAGAGTTCCTAGGGAGAAAAAAAAATCTGATCTAGTCGTGTGAAAGGAAAAAAAAAACAGTCATTTACATTCCAGTGCTTAAAGCGTGTCAGGCATGACATACCTATCCGTAGCACCTACCGTTTTGTGGGCTTCATAAGCACATCAGTTATCCTCTTCGTTCTCATGCTTCATTCCAGGGCTACCCACTTTGACAAGACAAAAAAAAGAATATGAAATGTGATGCTTGTCTCCCAGGGCAGTGATTAGCGTACATATGGCCTCTGAAGCTTTAGAGAAGAGTTGCTTTTCTATTGACTATGGTGTAAGCACAAGTAAACCATATCCCAGTATCACCACTTTCTGTCTCATTTTTCTGCCGTCTCGTGCAACATTTTCACCATAATTTTGTCTTTGTATGTTTATAACTTGTAGATTGGATACGACCCTGATAGATTTTACGGACATGAAGTGTCAGCGTGGTGACCTCAGTTTCATCTTCAACGGCAATGCCATCCCCTCAGAGTCTTTCGTTGTGCTGGACAATGAACAGAAAGTCTACCAGCGGATACACCACGAGGTGTGTGAGACCCTTGCCACTAAGTCTGTGATGTCAAAAAGGGTTGCATTTATGCATTGTGCTTTTGACATCGTTACTGGCTTAATAGTAGTGACAATGGAGGGTATTGAATGATGGTGCCGCTAGAGTAAATACTCCTCGGCCTCTTTTCTGGTAATCGTGAATTATGAATGTTACATATTTCTTATGCCCAAGTAGAAACCGGAGGACACAACAAGACGGAAGGTCAGGGTGGTGTTATACAGTAATGCACCAACATTTTAGTGCAACCTAGTTTTTAAAATCTAGCATTTAACCTCCAAGTGTTGTAGGAACCTGAAGACACCAAAGTGATTTGTTGGAGGAAGAAATTAAATTGACAAATGACTAAATTTATCCTTTCAGCCATGATTTGGATTCCACATCACTTATATTTGGGAAATATTTTTCTCCAAAATGACTGTAACAGTATGTAGGTTAACACCACAGAGAATCTGCACACTCAGTGCTTTAGTAGAAGTGCCTAGAGCTCTATTATTTCACCTGTCTTTTGTGATTTTTCAGCCTGTAATGGTTGGCGCTAAACATAAAAATGAGGAGGCACCTTCAGTTATACTGTGCAATGAGCCATGTTAATGCCTTTCAGGTCCATGTTAATGCCTGTTTCCTGTATTCTCTATAGGAGTCTGAGATGGAGACTGAAGAGGAAGTGGACATTTTGATGAGCAGCGATGTTTACTCCGCTACTCTCTCCACCAAGTCCATCACTTTCTCCAGGGCGCAGACTGGCTGGCTGTTCAGAGAAGACAAGACAGTTAGTGTCACTTGTTATAACGTAGCATTATTACTACCAACATGTCAGCGGTGGATCATAGGTTTCTGTCTATCCATGGACATTTTGGAATTTTGAGTGGTGTGTTCCAGATGGAGAGAGTTGTGAATTTGATTAGTTCTTTGGAGGAAGCAGGAAACAGAAATTCAACTTTATACATGAATCATAGATAGATCAATATGTTACATAACATTGATGGCAAATATAATTTTAGCTAAAATTGTGGTGTTCTGGATATGCTATTATTTCTTATTAGACTTCACAAAGAAAGATATCCATCCACTTAGTCTTAATTTTACTTTACTGTAAATGCAAATTTGCCATCTTTCTGTCCCATTCTGGCTGTTAAACATGACATTTCAGGATGCAATCTGTGAATTTCTTCAAATTTGACACATTTGGGCAAATGACTAGATTTTGTCCTTCAAGAATGCATGTGGTAAATTTTGTGCATGTGGTATGAAGAATTAATTCTTCATACATTTATTATGAGTCAGTACTTTAGATGCTGTATTTATAGTTTTCCTGTCAATTTTATGTGTTGTTTTGTTATCTACTTATTTGAACCTTCTTCTGATACAGTATGACTCCAGTTAAGGGACTGTAGCTCTGCTATTTTGTACTGTAGACTCCTGCCTTTTTCCTGATCACAGTTTCTCACTACATCTACCACGCTGGGCAGGAAGGATTGTTAATAAATCATAGGAGAAACAGTGATAAACCCCAGGAAGTAGCCACAGGTGATAGGCTCAAGGTCAAAAACAACACAGACAGGTTGGGGGGGGGCAGTCAGTGAATAAGATATGACGGTATTGCTTTCAGCTCTCTTGACCCTTTGTACTTTTGTATTTAAAGGGGAAATTGGTGACTTGGCAGGGGGGCCTTATCTTTTCTGTTTCTTCTATCTCCAGGAGCGTGTGGGAAACTTTCTGGCAGATTTCTACTCTGTGAATGGCTTAGTGCTAGAGTCCAGGAAGAGACGAGAGCATCTAAGCGAGGAGGACATCTTGAGAAACAAAGCCATCATGGAGAGCCTGAGCAAAGGAGGGAACATCATAGAGCAGAACTTTGAGGTTAGTCAGGTGTCATTGACTCAGTGATGCTGTAAGTAGGACAGTCATTACGTTGAAGGCTCCTACACCATTACATCTCCAACACCCTTTCACATATTTCTACTGTAGACCTCAACATTGGTCATTTGACCTTACATGAGAGTCACTATGACTAATGTCCTCCCACTGTGCTGCGCTGTACCTGTACCTGAAAAGTGTGTCCTGTGTTACAGACCAGATCAGTGTGACTCCTTTAATGTTCTAAATTTTAAGTATTTATGTAGGAGTTATTAAGAAGTTGTTTGTTTGTGTTTTAAAATCTAACCTCCACCAGCAGCTTACCTTTCTGTAATTCATAAATTCACTTCTTATTTATAATAAACAATAAATGTCTGTGCTTCTTGTTTTATGAGTGGAACAGTGTACAAGTTGTAGCTAGTTGTCACAGGAGCAGTGTTTAACCAAATAAGTGATATGAGGCGTTCAGTCTTTCCAGTTCTTCTGTTTGAGCTATTTGTGATACAGGTTCTACATGTTTAATGCAGTTATTGACATATATCTATCTGTGCTGACACATTCTCATTTACAGATTAAGTTACATAGTGAGTCAGTCACACCTGGCTGAACATGTGTTGCATTGTTTTTAGACGACTTTTTAGTCATTTAGTGTGACCTATCAGTCAACTTCATGAATTCTGACTGCTGCCATGTAAATGGATACAAAGGTACACATTTAATTACCGTGTGAATCACTGTCGAGAACCAGTTACATGCTCCATTAATAAACATCATGTTGCCTTACACCTGCAGCGTAACCACCACTCCAGTCCTGAAACTGTTCTCTCTCGCTGGAACCTCGGGGTAGGGCTCTAATCTCTCTGACAAAATAAACCTTCACGACTGCACCACCCCTACAAAGATAAATCCTGTAAAAACAGCATGGATTTCCTGACAGACTGTGTCAAGCATGGTTTATTAAAAAACATTCTGTCTGGACCCCCACTGGTGTTTTTTTATTTGTTGCAAATAAAAAGACAAAAACCCCTATGCCCACCATGTATAAATTGGAATTCCAACGCTGCCACCTAGTGGGGAAATTTGCAGCACTGCACCTCATTCACCCACTATTCCCTCACTACAGTATGTTCCAGAGTTTGCTTAGCAAGCCCTTGTCTAAGCACTGAGCATAAAGCGAGTCACACAGTGAAGACAAAGGCTCTTCATCACTGCCTTTTACTGAACACTTGTTTTTTGTGGGCTCCCCTTGTTCTGTGTTAGTCTTTGTCCCATCACAGTGTCCCCTGTTGTGGGTCAGTCCTTTCATACAGATGTGAATTACTACTTAGCCATGTCTAAAGTGGAACAGCTGTGTTTTAAGTGTTGATATGGTGGAAAATGATGGATGGGAAGTTGGTGAGATGAGCAGTTGCTGTGACGTAGTTGTGTTTACTACAGTGAGAGAGATCAGGTCAGACTGTGGACACAGTCAAACATGGAGGGCCTTTAAACAGGGCTTGACACCATTTGTTTACATGGATGAAGGCTAAAACCCCTGGTGCCATGGTATGATGGGGAGGGTGGGACTTGCATACCAACAGATCAGGATCTCCATAGCCAACAACACAGCAGACCTAATACGCAGTGTGTCAGCGAACACTTAACAAAGCTACAAAACACCAAAACACTTCTGTGATGACTGCAGTGTAGCTTTAAAACTCAAACTCGCACCGCAAGTTTGAGTTTGAGTTGAGCTTGGCAAAGTCAGGTGTCTCGTCATCTTTTCCACATTAGTCTGCCCTAGATGTTAACCAAAGCTTACAAAAGAGGGGTCAGCTGGTGCCACTTTTTAAAACCAGTTTTTAAAACCTGAACAGGAGAAAAGTCAATTTTCCAAGCAGGTGCCAGTTCCAGCTCAGGGTCAGAACCAACAGAACATTCAAGCTTTTAATAATCTGACACTGGAGAAAAAAAAAATTCTCAGGGAACTTATTTCAGTGTGATTAAGCAGTTCATGTTTTTGTCGAGCTGTTTTGAAGAGAATTCACTGTGCTTCATGAAATGGCCCAGCATATGGATCTGATTGAATACAGCAGCTGAACATAAACAACACATTTCAGACTGACATTTGAAGACCATACAATATGTTGTATTATGTCTGTTTTTGTTCAAACAGTTCATTTACTCTATGAGCCACATATTAAAGTCAAGCCAGTTAGAGCTGATTTGGTGTAATTTTATTATGCAGCCTATGGTATTGTGTTCATGATGTATTTATTGAGAAACCATACTAGGTACTTTATTGGTACCATGACGGTTACATAAAGGAAAGTAAAAATATGTGTGTTTCAAAGTATACACTCTAAATGTGGTGTCTATAATTGTTCATATTTCAGTGTTCAACATTTCCATGTCACTGTGGAAAGAACAGGGACAATGATGTTCAGAACGTTAACTATATTAAGGCATACACTGGGCAACAGTGCCAGGTGTCTGGTATTTGTCCCTCACAGATGTTGAGTGTTATATTAGCTGCATTCAGTGTGAGGTTGCACAGGCCAGACATCACTGTGGTGCATCGGGGCCCTCTAGTGGAGGGTATATTGATCTGTTTTATATTCAATTTGTTCTGTTTTCAGCCAGCAAGGAGGCAGTCTCTAACTCCACCTTCCCCCAACACTATATCCTGGGAAGAATACATCTCTGCTGACAATGGAAAGTAGGTGTCTGAAAAAGATTTCTACTATTAAAAGGAAGTAATGTCATTTGTTTATTGTTTGTGAATAAAGCACCAAAATCAAAATGATAACATCTGATATCTGTCATGAATATGTGGTATGATGAAATAATAAATATTAATTAATATTAAATAATATTCCCACTGTCTGCTGTTGTTCTCTCTTCAGAGCTCCCCATCTAGGAAGAGAGCTGGTCTGCAAAGAGAGCAAGAAAAACTTTAAAGCCACAATAGCTATGAGTCAGGACTTCCCTCTGGGCATTGAATCGTGAGTCTTCACTTTAAGTGCCCCTCTAGACACTAGGCAAAAAAGATGTCTTACTTGTTGACTTGGCTTGTCTGTAAACATGTGTTGGTTTCACCCTCAGGTTATTGAACGTTCTGGAGGTGATTGCACCCTTCAAGCACTTTAATAAACTCAGGGAGTTTGTTCAGATGAAGCTCCCCCCTGGCTTTCCAGTCAAACTTGGTAAGCAGAGTTTTATATGGGGGAAACGTTTTCAGTTCATCATTTATTTGATATTTTATATTTAATCTGGAAGGTTGAATTAGATCTGAAACGTGTGTCTCACTGCCTCCCTGCAGACATCCCCGTGTTTCCTACGATCACAGCCACGGTGACGTTTCAGGAGTTTCGCTACGATGAGTTTGATGAATCCATTTTTACCATTCCCAGCGATTATAAAGAAGACCCAAGCCGCTTCCCTGACCTTTAACCTCACACGCTGGACTTTCAGCTGCAAATGAGAAAAAAGACAGCTTTATGCTCCAATGCATACAGTATGTATTTAAACAAAACTAAACAGTGGTGATCCCCCTTACTCAAACCTGAAAGAAGACAGCAACAGGACCCCCAGACACACGGAGAGGTCGCCAGCTCCTCGCAGTAACAAAGTGTTTGGAGATATAGTGTTGCAAGAAGTGCTGTTAAGAGTTGGATCATCTCAGCACTGAAAGGGCATTGAAGTTAAAATGAGTGGCAACAGAACAGATGAGTATTCTGTGTATGGTAACCAGTTCAGACAATGCTTTGTATTAAAGTGTGTAAGTAATGTTTATAAAGGGACTGTCTTAAACTGACCTGTAGTAAAAGCACTGATATTACTGTTTAAGACGCTAGAGAGGAATTCCATTCAAAATTACACCCACTTGCCAGTATATTAGGTACACCAGTGAAAAGAATGCGGTTTAGTATTATAGCCCTACACTAACCCCCCCCCCTGTCATGTTTGTTGTAATGTTTATATCAAAAAGTGTTTAAAAGATGTAGCTGGACTTGAGTTTGAGTTTATAGAAGACGTTTCGCCACTCATCTGAGTAGCTTCTGCAGTTCTGTTGTAATGTTCATTTTATGCTGAAATAGTGTACGAAAGGTGGCAATTAAACAGTGCGATCATTTCAGAGGATGTAATTTGTGGCACTGTTTAACTAAATGAGTTGTGTCGGTACATAACAGAGTTCAAGCGTACTACAAACCACAGCCTCCAAAATGAAAACACGGTTGAATCTCAGCTCTTTATTAATTTAAACTTGTGCCGAATGCCATAAAAATTCTAAAGCAAAGCTTTATGCAGGGTTGTAATATTAGAATGCATTTATTTTCACTGGTGTGCTTGATGAACTGACAAGTGTGCATCATTTTTACTTTATTTTCCTACTAGACAAAAAAATTTCAAGGTGCAAAATATGTAATTTTAATTATGTGATAGTCCATTGAAGGTAAAGTCAAAGAAGACTCTTTTAAATATATCAGACCTTAATATCTGCAAAAAAGTTTAGTCCTTCTGTAGGTCAGACACTTAAAAATTATTTTGTGTTAAATTTCCACTCGAACTCTGCACAAAATTGTGTGAGTGTGTTCAACAGTGACTTTCAATGACAGGCACGGAGTAGCATCATCTTTTGGACACTGTTTAGATCCACTACAGCTACTTTCGGTTGACTTCATAGACACTTATTTTGTGATCCTGAACCTTCAAATCATTGAGACATTGCTAGTAGTGCTGCACATTTTTATGGTACCACATCTCTTTGTATGCTAACCAAGCCTTTTTTTTCTTATGTCACCTTATAAATTATACAGTCCTGCTAAAAGTTGAAGAGTAGAGGGATGAGCAAGTACAACACTCATGCTATTTTTACACATACCAGGTCTCTCCCCTCCACCGTATGTGAATCATGTTTAATCATCATGTTTTATTTACTTATTTTCTTTTACCTTTTTTTTATTCCTTTGTACTGATGTTTCAGGCAGGAAGAGGTGTGTATTTTTTATGTAGCATAATTTGAGTCAATTTCAGAGTTTATTGGTTTGTAAATGGTGGAAGTTGCTTTTTTGTACGTGTGTTGTTTTGAAGTAGAAGAGAAAAGAATCTCATGTGATTTTTGCCTCCATGATAAAACCATGAACCTCCTCCAGATGTGCAGAACCAGTAATCATTTCAGCTGTGTGAAAAGCACAAAGCACCAGGGAGAATTCAGTCCCTAAAAGCCAGGGTGTGGTTAAGATACATGTTAACAGGTGTCACGTCTCTTGATGCTGCTGACACAAACAGTTCCTGCAGATTCAGGTGTTAATATAGTACCAGTAGTAGTTGTTCCTAACATGCACATTATATCCATATTCAGTATCATAACCAAATAGTTTCATTTCTCACATGACATTCCTTACTGGTAGGTGTTAGCAGCAAGTGGAAGTGTGCCTCCTCACTGACTTCATGCTATCCATTTGATTTGTTGCTCCTTGACTTCAGCTGCCTGGACTTTACCCGTTTTCTGTAGGACATTATTCATCCATCTTCATGGTAGTTGGACAGCAAAAAGGCCTGTTGTATAAGTCTAAGACACTATTTTCATATAAAATGTACTAAAATAAAAATCCACATATCTAAGAAAGTTTGGGCTCCATGTTTTCCCACACACACGATCAGGCATAACATTATGACTACCATCCAAATATTTTGTAGGTTTCCCTTGTGCCTCCAAACAGAATGGACATGGGTCTTCTGAGGGTGCCCTGTAGTGCCTGTTAACGGAATATTATGGATTTAGGGGAGGGGCCTCTGTGGAGCATCCCACGAATACTTCAGTTTGGGATCTAGTGAATGTGGAGGCCAGGTCAACACCTTGATCAGTTTTTTTGTGTTTTTGTGTGTGTGATAAAGTTATTGGACACTGAATTTCCCTCACCCTGGTGTGATGAGAACCACCGCACCACCTTCCTTCCTAAAACTAATAATCACCTTCTTCCAAGTGGCTGTGCACAGCCCCTTCCTGACTAGTTGCTAGGAAACAAGTAAGTTTCTTTAAGGAGAAAAATGAGAAGTTTGAGATTATCCATGAGTGACAAAAGTATTTGATGGTTTAACCCAATTTTATTTGTTTCCTTTGGAAAACATATTGCAGACAACGCATTTCATTGTAACAACACATTTTAATCTACAATGTACACTTACAAAGGGTTGGAAATAGGAAGGTCAGCAGAGGTGACACAATTGGGTGCATTACAGTTAAAGCAAAATGGTTCAACAACCGAAAGAAATCAAAGTAGTGCTGGGTGGTGAGTGACTAACATCCGAGTAAAGGACTGAATCCTGACGAGTACAATATTTACAGGTACAGCATTTTACTGTGTATTCTACTGTCAGGAGGACAAGGTTTGAACCAAGGCAACAGAACAAAATCAACAACATCTTTAAAAAGTACAGCAATGACAATTTAAAACCACGTTATCCAAATTTTTAGGCTTTGTTTTCTCACGTCTTTACAAAAATGGACTGCTTTTTCTACACCCCGCTTTCACAATGCTTCTACAGTTAAGACAAAAAAAAAAATCTGTTTAACTTTTGAGCGATCAGGCACAGACATATTGTGGCCTATATTAAAAATATAAAAAGGACAGTGGAAAGATTAATACAGTCCAGTTCAGGACTTTCTTAATCACTCATCTCCATGTCTTCCTGATGGTGATCGTCTCCATTCAGTTTGGACTTTTTGGGGATTTGGCCCTCAGATCTCTCCATCTCCTCT
Source organism: Mugil cephalus (assembly GCF_022458985.1). Taxonomy (NCBI): domain Eukaryota; kingdom Metazoa; phylum Chordata; class Actinopteri; order Mugiliformes; family Mugilidae; genus Mugil; species Mugil cephalus. The sequence goes on along the minus strand of NC_061775.1, from coordinate 1,261,083 downwards.
TGGCCTTTAGGGGATGAGACAGAGTCAGAGTCGCTCTTCCTCTCATCCTCCTCCTCCTCTCCTTCTTTTTCACTGTCATACCCTTGTTCTTCTTCGTCGTAATCCCGGGTCACCTGCGCCGTGCAGCATCACGTTAACATTGAACAAATGTCTCCATGCTTGCGACAGTGTTTACATTAAGATATGATTACATGACAAGATTCTCTCCAAACATACCTTAACGTCACCTTTCTCACTGTCAGACTTGCGGTCCCGATCTCGCTCCTTGTCTTTACTCTTCTTCTTTTTACTGTTGGAGCGTTCTCGTTCGTCTCTGCTACGGTCCCTGTCTTCCCTCCTGTCTCTATCCCGTTCCTTCTCACGGTCCTTGTCCTTCTTCTTCTCCTTCTTATGGCTGTAAATAAAATAAAAAAGCAGTTTTTGGTTACTGCACTGTGACTGACAAAGTTCATTGTATTGTAAGTAATGACAGACAGCAGTGCACATGAAAACTTACCGTCTGGGCGATGGAGATCTGGAGGGCCTCCTCCTGGGAGACCTTGTAGCACTACGGCTTCTCCTGTGCCGCCTGATACATAAATCATAATAAAAAAAAAATATATATTTTTTTTTTTTTATCCTGGACTTTAATGATTTGCTGTGCGACTAGCACATCATGTCTGAACACGCATATGTTCTCAGACCACTCACCGACTAATGCTCCGAGATCTCCGGGCACTGCTGTAGCTCTTAGGAGGCGTCTTGGACCTTTTCTTAGATTTTTCCTCCTTCCTCCTGTCCCTGTGTTTCAAGAGAACAACATTAGTAATAATGACTACAACTACAAGCCTAACTGATGCAGTGATCGGCACATTAACAGCCAAACCCCCTTAAATAAAATAAAAGGAGGAGTTAAGTGGAGTTGCAGACCTAGATCTACTGCGGCGGCTTCTATCCCTGGAGTGGGACCTCCTCCTTCGGGGACTCTTGGACCTCCTTCTGCTCCTCGAATGCGACCTACGCCGAGACCTGCTTTTCGAACGTCTGCTCAGATTAAAATTTGGCACACTTTAACGATGAAATAAGAAACTGAATTTGTCGTTTCTTTTTCATACTTGCATCTTTACCTGTGCCTTGAGCGAGATCTGGATCGCCTGCGTCGTGACCGCGAACGGGAGCGGGAATGCTTGCGCTTGTCATCTTTCTTATCTGAAAAACAAAACACCAAGTTAGTTTCCTACCTGGCAGTAAAGACAGCCTTTCCACATAATGGCACAGTTCACAGATTTAAATCAATCATTTCAGTTGAGCAAGCGGTGCAACTCAACAGTAATTTGCTAATTTTTAAGTTCTAGGAACTATATTTCTCTTGACAGTAAACATTATACTCACTTCCTGGTTCAATGGCAGCAGAGATGAGAGACTGGGCCTCTCTGACTCTCTTCATGGCCTCTTCAATCTCCTTATTGGATGCGTCGGTCTTCAGTCCTGGACTCAGGTTCAGCCCTGCCGCTAATGGGTTCAATCTGCAAGTGTAATCAATTATTTAGATATTTCTGAAAAAAATATTTACACTGCATAAGCCGTTAAGAGCCTGTAGTTTCTCACTTGGGGTCCATGGACTGCATGAGCTTTAAGAAGTCTGCGGAAAGAGCCTGGATAAGAGACGAGGAGGATGTTAACGTTATCCTCATTAGGAATGCGTTTCATCTGACATGTTGCAACTATTTAGGCTATTGACCGTGACCTGGGGGTTCATGTTGGGCCCTGGCATCCCCATAGCAGCCATCTGCTCCATGTTGGGAGCTCCTAGACCTCCGAAGGGTGTCCCTCCCATCTGAAATGTTGGACAAAGATATTTAGGATACTCTACAGAGCCAGATTAAAAACATATTCAGCTGATTTGAAGTGTGAAAACTCACCGATGCCAGAGGATTAGGTGTTGGAAGAAGGCCTCCCCCAGGCATCATTCCTGCCACAGCATTGGCTGGAGCCAGCAGCGACATAGCTTTAGATTCATCAGGAATCACTCCTGGAGAAAAACAAGAACATTTCAGTCCATGCTCAGAGAAAATGTCGACAACACTCAGACAAGACTTGCAGACAAGCCACCTTAGTCTAACTACTCTGTAGTAAAAAATAATAAAAATCCATTTTTTGTCTTGTCTGTAAATCTTGGTCCCTGACTTTTTTTTTGTGTGTGTGTGAATGTATGATTGTAGGATTAGCTGCTATGAGCTTAACAGTCACAATACACACTGTGTTCAACACTGCCAAGATTTTATCACCTGTACTTGTTTTTTAAGTCATGAACCAAACGTAAGCAAGCACAGCCAGTTGTCCCGTGGGATGTGCTCTCAACTTTCATTAGATGTTTTATGAACAAGCGACTCGCGCCGGCTGCTTCGCTATAAAAGCACACAAAAACATTGAGATACAGAAAACAAAGTTCATGATTTGGGTGTAGACACAAGGGTACATTTCAACATCACTTACCATAACCAATACAAAAACAGAAAAGGCTCAGTTATTTTACCTTTTCTGGGCTTTTGTTGGTGGTTACACAGTGTACAATCCACCACAGTAAGAAACTTACTTGGCAACCAGACAAACTACTGCTAATCAGATACAGTACTGCTAGGTGTTAGCCAACAGTATCTTACAATAAACACTAAACAATGTCAAAGGTAATCTGCTCTAGACAGTTATGGGCTATTGCCAGCACAGAAATCATGTAAAATATGCCCAAAGCTGACGAGAACCAAACAGTAAAATCACAGGGAGACTCTTATGAGAGTTGACCATCCATGGCTGTGAAATCTGAAAACAGGCTATTTTTAATCTGATATTTTTTACATTTTAAAAAGGGGGGGAGAGAGGGAGAGAGAAAGAGAGACACGCGCACCCGCACACACACACACACACACAACAGAAAGGACACTTGAGAAACAGGATAAGGCTGCAGAAGACAAAACTGTTGGTGGCATTTTCAGCAGGGCCTGGTATATAGGGCTGGCTGAACCAGGAAAAAGAACTGTAAAACACAACAACAAAAGAAACACCACCGTTAAATGTGAGATTCACTCAACTCGTTCAGAGTCATGTGTGGAGAGGGTCAATTTAAAAAAAGGCATTTGTACTTAACACTTAAAACTATCTTTATATCTTGTGTGTTAGTGAAAATTTGGCAAAACAAATTGAAAACACAATGGAAATAATACAAGTCTTTGGCACATGAAGCAAGTAAATGCCAAAGGCAGTTGGTGCTCTCATAATCAATAACCAAAGAGTCCACTGATGATAACTGTTTAGATGATGGTACACACCGTCAGCATCTAGTCTAGCATGCACAGCTGATTAGTCCCCCTTATGTTGCATGCTTTGTGCTTGGTGTAGGGATGTCCCGAACATCGGCCTTTCTTTTTGATCCTACTTAAAGTCACAAACACCAAGTCTTGATCCAGTATTTATATTTATCTTTGTAAAGTAATTTGTAACACACCACATTCACAAAAACTAAATTCAGTTTAGATAGTACGATAGATACTGAGTTTGCTGAATTTATCTGCATTAAAAAACAGAGACGCAGGTGCTGTCTTTCATTCAGCAGGTTTGACATCTCCTCAGGACTGAGTGGGCCTGTAACACTGTGGGTCTATTCAGGGAAAATACTTGTGTGTATATAGAGGACATTTCACTCTTTTTGGCCATAGCTGCCTTCAGCAGAATAGAATAGAAAAAAAATACAGTTTGCAACAGCATACCTCAGGCAGCAAAATAAACCCAAATGCTGTACTCACAACTTTGTAAGTGGTTTTTGATACAGTCCAAGTTCACAAGTAGACACAATAAAGGGAACTAAATGCAGCTGGAACAAGCACACGTTTTAACAGCTGATTTACCAAAAGTGCAAGAGGTCCGAATATAAATATAGGATCAAAAATGGTTCAAGCCTAAGCTAAAACTTAAACACTTACATTAAATTTAAAATTGCTTGGTTTGCCTAGAACCTTTTCACCTGCTCGGGGCATCCCTACTAATCGACAAACATATCATCTAAAATAAATCAATAAATAAATGGATAAATAAATCAATAAATAAATGTTTAAATTCTGTGAATATGTTCCCTGCACCCTCTATTCCCTCATTTGATTTAAGAATTGTGCAGCTATTTTTTGTTTTTAAAGATGCCTTAAACAGAGAGGAAAAAAAAGAGTTAATATTTTACTGCAGAACAAGAGAGAGAAGGGGCTTGCGAGCCTGGTGCCATATTTTTTTCTAATCTCCTGATGGCAGCAGAGGACCACTGTCAGCCAGCAAGGAAGGGGCTCTCTGCAAATGACTTGTCCACTATGAAAACCACAACACAAATAACAGAGAGAGAAGTTTACAGCTAGATTGTGAGACAAAGACACAAATGTACAATTCCCTTCTACATACCTAGAAATGCCAAGCAGTGAAGAGCTTAGCTTAGTTTTCTTGGTCATGAAAAAAAAAAAAAACTCAAAATGGCTCAGATAGTGCAATTCTACAAAAGCAATACACCTATACACTGTGATGCATGTTTAGAGACAGCCATGTGAGTGACGCAGGAGTAAAACAGACACCCACCTTCAGCAAAAGGAACCACGATCAAAGCTCTGTCCACGAAGACCGTGTTGGTCAGGTGCTGAGAAACTCCCACCGACTCAGACTCAAGGAATTTTACAAAACAGACACGTGAAGTCACAGGCAAGGGAGAGTCACTGGAAGAAAATACAGATATGTTGTGCAAGGAATACAAACAAGGACACCCAAAATGCTTTCCTCAAACTATGTTTGTGTCCTCAGGGACAACTAAGACAAGAATGCATTATGAGGTGAAATATGTCCTGCACCCTGCGTTCCCTCCAGAGTATCACCCTAAAGAAACATTTTTTACTAGAGTTATAATGTTATCTGTTGAGAATATAACTGACAGGGACTTCTAACAGCTCTCCCTCCAGTGGCTAAAGACTGAGGCACAAAAAGCTTTGGATTGCGACAAAACAGTTCTTACCATTTAACCAATAAAACTCATCCTTGATATTCCCTACCTTTAGAGTAGCCACGCCTAATTCAACAGAAAAATAAAAGCAGAGAACAACTATTTCCCACTACAACCAATCACAAAGTATTTTGAATTATGAACTGCATTTAACTGTAGCTCACAAACATACAGGGATCCTATGGGATCTGGTGAATACAGTGAGTCTAAAATTATATATTTACTTCTACAACTACTTTACCGAAAGGTAACAGAAATTAGAAAACATTCTAGCTCTGGTCTGTAATGTAACATCTAAGAATGGAACTAACATTTTCAATGCAGTTACATCTGTAACAAACCGATTTAGGCAATTTGTGTCAAATAGTCGACATAGACAAGACGACAAACAGTGGATAATATGACAACAGACAAACAGGTAATTAAGATGTGAAACTACTCAGGTTAACAAATGAATGTCTCTCAACAATGTTGATAAACAATTTACTAGAACAGTTTTTGTTTGTTTTGTTCTTATTAATTTCCTGTATTACTTTTCACATAATTGCAAACTGAATGTGTTCTGTAAAACATAAGAAATAATTTGAGGAACATGAGATGAACGTTTTTTATTATTATTATTGTTTATTTCTCAGTTCATCTAGTTATAACAGACAGATACTTATTTTTGATCGTCAATAACAAATTGTTCTATCGATTAACGATATCGATTGTAACTTGTCCTGACTGTTTCAGGACAAGTTACAAGCTGGCACAGATATATCGGAAGTGGATATTTAAATATATAGGTTTTTGACATATGAAGAGGAAATGGTGAATGCGAGACTCTTATGCGGTGACGTTGAGAGGAGCGACTGCTGCTGCATTGACTAAAGGAGCGGGCAAACATTAGCATTAGCATGTGCGGCGAGGCCTCATGATCCTACAGGCCTCAAATAGGAGCGCAGCCTTAGAAAACCGTTAACCCGCTGATGATTTAGGATACTCACTCGGGTGGAAAAAGTTTGAGCTCTTCTATATTGCCGAGGAATCCAAATAGAGTCCTCATTTGTTCGGACGTCGTGCTCGGTGAAACATTTGTCACCTGGATGACGTGCGTGCTGGAATTCATTTTGCGCGAGTACTAATCAACCTAGCTAGCGTATATGCTAGCGACGTGCCCGAATTTATAAGAAAAAAAATGCTGGCGTTGTGCGTTTACGATGAAAAAATAAACATTAGACGACTGCGAAATCTAACATCCTTCCTGGAAATAGAAGGTGGTCGATATTTGCTGAAGACAACACAACGATCGTGAGAAGGAAGCAACAATGCCGCTGCTGAAACTGTCGTGAGGCTTGGATGCAACTTTCACGTGCATCTTGGGGGCTCGTAATTAAGCCATGTAGCACAGTAAACGTGTATCTCCCTAAATATGACGATAGATAGATGGATAGATGGATGGATAGATGGATAGATAGATATTGTCATGTTAAATGGTGGGGGAAACAAGCACACCATTTCTGTCTTAAAGTTATTTTATCGCAGTAAAAACGTATGCTAATATTGTTATTAATTATTATTATTATATTACTCAAACAAATGTGACATTTAACACTTAAGTGCTGTTAAGTACTTAACTTTAGAGCAATTACCAAAAACACAATACGGAAGCATATACTACCAGCAAAAATCAAATGCAATCAGTGGCGTTATAAGAACGTGATTTGAAACAGGTTACAGGTAGGCTATGCAATAATAACGTGGAAAGTGAGTAAAGGTAGCCAACTGCCAAACAAATAAAATGGATACAAGTTATAATGAGTATTAACAAAATGTGTACAAGTACATCAAACTTAAACTGTGCCCTAAAATACCCCTTCCACCAGTTGTGTTTAAACTGAGCTAAAGACAAAGGGAAAAGCAGAGTATACGTTGCTATTTTCCGATTGCACTTAAAGGCAGCATAATCGGAATACGGCTGAGAACAGTGTAGGCGTGGTTAAGGTTGTGGCATGGGCTCCGGTTGTTAATATGTTAGCCGGAAGCTGCTGCAGCACTTTGTAATGCATTTTTGATCTCTCGAAATTACATAGTTGTGCAAATTCCGTGGTGCACCTATAAGGACAAAGGTAAGCACATGTACACCGCTACTTTTAAAGCATTCAAACCGTGCTTTGGTGCGTGTTTGGGTTAACTGGCGGAGCTCAACCATTCACATCTGGGCGCAAAGTCGTTGCTTCGCTAATTTAGCCCCCTTCGTTTATTGGCATGTCAACAAACTGATGCATGGATTATTATTGTTATTTTAATTTGATTGTAATTCATTGATGAATTCTTGGATTTATGTGGGGTTAATGGACTATTGGTAAACGCTGCATTATGCACCGACGCATCTTGGGACAGTGTAACGTTAATCCCCGAACAAGCTGTCAAGGAGAAGCTGTAGAGCTCACGGACACAAGACAGACAAGTGGAAGGTTTTTGTTTTGTAAGAGTCGATATTTTAGGACCAAACATTGAGAACATTAACTGGACTGCTTTGGGAAATTATCATGTTTACAAGGTTCAGGGACAGCATAATAACATCCAGCTGAAGTCAGAATATATACATCTTAACTACATCTTCCCAGCCTTTAATTCTAGTTGATATTCCCGGGTCAAATGTTTCGGGTAGCTTTCCTCAACCTTCTCACAATAACTTCCTTTAATGTTTTCCCTTTGCTCCAGACAAAACTGATGTATCTGAGTCAAGCTTTTTGGCTGCCTTGCTCGCCCATGCTTTTTGAATTCTGCTTACAAATGATTTTGTGGTGGTCACTTCCAAAACATGTCCTTTGTTGCCCTAAAGCCATATAGCCACAACTCCAAGTTGTCCATTTGGAAGACACATTTGTGAACACACCTCCTGACAGGTGTCTTGAGATGTTACTGCAATATATCCATAAAATCCTTCCTTCCTCATGATGTTCTCTGTTTTCTGAAGTGCAGCAAAGCACCCTTACAACATGATGCTGCCCCCACGCTTTGTGCATTGAGTGTTGTTTTTTGGCCTACATGCCTTTCCCTTTTTCCTCTAGACAAAATAAAATATGGCTAGTTCAACTTACGTTTTATCAGACCAGAGGACATTTCTCCAAAGAGTTTTTTCCACATGTGCAGCTGAAAAATGTAGTTTTTGTATGACTTCAATATACATATATATATATACATATATATATATGTATATATGTATATATATGTGTATATATATATATATATATGTGTATATATATTTATCTAATATTCTATTCTACTGTGGATGCATTGCCACAACATTAAAACTACAGACAAGACAAGTAAATAACATTGAAAATCTTGTGACAATTCAGTGTTCTCCTTGGAAACATTTGGACCTGGAATTCATGTTGGTTTAAATGGATTAAAAAACAGCCTAAGCATATGTAAACATGTAACTTGAGCTATAAATCAAGCAAACAATGTATAAATGAACTCTACCCTGATCTCTACATTTCCTGCTTCACTTTGTCAACTTTTTCTATTTAATGACAGAATGGCTCTTTTGGCTGTTCCCTTAAGGGGTCACCACAAAGAATCATCTGCTTTCATCTCACCATATCTTCTATATCCTCTTCTCTCACCAGCCCCTTTCATGTCCTCCTCTTTGGTCTTCCTCTAGACCTCCTGCAGCATCCTTCCATCAATATATTCACTAAGCTGCCCCTCTAATGTACTCATTCCTGATCCTATCCATCCTGGTCAGGCCCAGAGAAAACCTCAACATTTTCAGCTGTTCAACCTCCAACTCTTCCTCCATTCATTTCCTCAAAGCCACTGTCTCAAAGCCATACTGTAAAAACATCATCTAATTCAAATGAAAACTATTATCCTGGCATATTTGTTTGTACTAGACCCAGTGTGACACACCAGGCTATTTATTTATTCAGTTATTGTACATGATATGAACACTCAATATTTATGATAAGAAAGTACTGCTTGGATAAATGAATACATAGATGGATCTATTGTGATTTTGAATTTACTGTGCCAGTCTCTCTGTGCATCACCGTTTGAACTAAAAGGTGTTTTTTTTTCTCTTACAGGAATATATTGGAAATTTAGTTTCATCTTGAACTCAAAATGGTGAATATTTTCCTGTTTACAGCCCCGTTCTCATGACATAGACGAGGAGCTATGGGCTTCTTAAGACTGGTAGCCAGAATTATGGGTAGGATCAGTACGTTCAGATCCTATCAGTTTGTGCTTCTCCTTGCCGCTGCACTTGCTGTTGTAGCATTTTACTACTTTGGCTCAGAGAAGCAGAACTTCTCCAGCACCACAAAGAGGATCAAGCAGACCCAGGCCAGCCACAACACCAACAGAAATGATGCTGACCTAACCATGGACACCAGGATATCACATACAGCTGGATCTGAAGAACAAGGAGTGGACAATACAGGATCACAGAACAAGGGTTTTCTGTCCTGGAGAGGACGTGGTGAGTCTGGTGACCAATGCTACCACGCTCTCATGATGTTCACCAAGGTGGACAAGAGCCGAAGCCTGCAGGATAAGTTCAGAGTGGCCATGCTGTCTATGGTGAAACATGGCCACTTTCTGGAAGGAGAGGTGTTGGTGTTTCATTTTGTGAGTGACCAGGCGAGCCAAAAGCTGGGTGAGAGGATGCTACAGGAATTTCTCCAAGGCGCAACTTTTAAATATGAGGTATGTGTTGTCACTAATTCTGATTATTACTGACTTATGTAAGGAAACAACAGCTGAAATGCATGGTTGTTAAACACTTGATTTGTTGTTCCATTTTCTTGTGATACTCTATGCTACTATTCTTATAGGATATCGATTTAACACCATTAATGAACATTTAGACCCTCTAGATGTGAAAAGTGCTCATATTATAACCAAAGTTTCACTTTTACAAGGTAAATTTGCAGTATGCTTTTAACACCTTTTTGACAGTCTCAGGTATTTCCGTATTTCCAAGAGGAAGAAATGTACAAAAAAATCAGACAACTGTATGTCGATTGCTTATACTAATTCTCCATTTAGGAGAGATGAGCAACGCTGTGATCCAAATTTTAGGGCACAAATTCTCGTGACGGTAACAGAAATGAGAGGATCCTAATTTTTTCTTTGACATCCTGGAAGGTGTTTATGTTTCTGCATTTCAAAAAGTGACTGTTGACTGTTCAACAATCTAAACAACACTTTAAGTGAAGCATCCTCTTAATCCAAATTAAAACGAGAAACATTGGCTGTTGATGCTGTTTAAAGTTTAAACATATGGGGGCAATCTTGCACTGCCAACATATCCTTCACTGGGACAGCCCTCCCTTACTGTGTTCTCTCTGCCAAAAAACAGGATTATGTCCTTTCTTTGTGCTTCTTCTTCAGTGTTTTTCAGTGCCCTTTCACCTCTTTTATATTCTCAATCGTAAAATTGTTTGCAAATTACTCTCCAAGGCCTCCTCAAGAACAAGAGCACTTTTTTCCCCTCAGGAATGTCTCATCATATGTAACATCTGGTGTGGATGATGCTCTCTATTATCTCAGGGCTGATCCCATTCCTGTTTTGGATTGGTTCAAGGTTTGCTCAGCTTGGCATTTGGCATCTTGGCCTTTGGGAGCCTGTGGGTTGAATTTCATCCCGTTCATTTGATTCCCTCTTCTAGGGGCACAGCTGAAGTGTGTATTGTAAAGTACTGGACATGTTCAGTGTTCAGATCTGGTACGTGTTGGTGAAGTGTTGACTGCTAAAGCAATATAATTGATCTGTTATGTTACCAGGGGGAATGGGGAGAAGACATTAAAAAAATAATCCTCTCACTCCTTCTTTTAAAACATTACACAGCCAATGCTAATAATGGTTCTGTGTTGAACTATTAAAAATACAACACACATTTGTGAGCTTACAAACATTTTGGCCAGAAGAAGGACATTGTCACCAAGAAACTTTTGCAGTGTTGCAGAGAAAGTGCATTGTAAATCTGTAATGTGAGATGTGTACATGGCAGAACTTGACCACTACTAGTTTTGGAGTTTTCTAACAGTTAAAAATGTTGCAACAATATTGTAGCTTACTGTAAATGTATGTGTATATATTTCATATGCAACCTTGAAATATATGTCAAATCTACATTCAAGCCCTTGAGTTCACACAATGCTGATTAATCCAATCAGCACGTGGTTAGTCTTTCTGTATTTTTCAGTGTAATGGATATTTAGAACAGTGTTTCTGTCATCACATCTCCAGATAAAGTTGCCGATGTAGCTATGGTTCTATGAATCTATCATTTCTTTGAGTCAGGAAGAATATAAGCATCAGGATTTCATCATAAAAACAAACAAAGTAAGTATGGGGTTATAGACTGTAGGCAGACATCATACATACAACAAAGTGTGTGTAATTACTCTTTCTGCCAGGAGGGGGCACCAAAGTACTGCAGTGTAATTTTAAAAACGCGTTAGGCAGTCATTGTTTTTAAAACTGTTCTTTAAAGAACGAAAATACACATATGTTGAGATATGCACCAGTTAGAGGTCAAAGTTAGAACAGCCATAAACTGAAATGGACCCTGGATTGTGCAAGGAGTTGTACAATGTTTGTGTCAGTTTTATGGTGTCATTCCAGACCAGTGCTTTTAAACATGGTTTTAGAACATGTATCATAAAAAAAAATGTTCCAAGACTGACACAAAGACTCCCCAGGGCCTGACAGAGGCTATGTGTATGTGCATGTTGACAGACCTGTGGAGTCATCTTGAGGCTTTAAATTATTTATCTTTGAGATGCACACGGTTAAGACAGTTGTTTTAATCTTTTTAGCCTTCAAGCATGTTCCAGCAGCAGAAAATTCAATGACCATTAGAAATATGCAACAAACAAGCTTTCATACTCACACTGCCCAGAGGCTGTGCTCATTAGAGCTGATCATTCTTCACACTACACACTTGTGTGGAGAAAGTTTCTTTTACTGCTAATGACTTAACAGGACTTAAGCCGTATGTCATATGATTTTTAGTTCAGTTCCAGTCTTTATCTCATAAAGTAGATAAAAGTCATTAGTTAATGTCCTGCTGACAAAGATCCTTGTGTGCACCTTTAACTCCTAATGATCTGAGCTGAGCTGTATCACACAAAGTTGTCCATGTCATTGTGGCTCTTATTCTGTACGTAAGCGATCACAGAGGTCTAGGTAGAAGTAGTGCTAAAATTGTCTGGCCGATCAAAAAAGGAAATTTTACTCAGGACTGGCACCCCTTCAAAAAGCATCACAAACACTGCCAAACATGACTTAAGAACTGTATCACTTAACGAGGTAACTTCAGGGTTAACCCTGGGCTTCTGGTATCATGAAGCTGGATTCATTCTTATTGAAGTACGTTACCATGGTAACTTACTCTGAACGGCAAACCTGCTTCGGGTCAGGGTAACTTTCAGGATTTATTTGAATCCGATACAAGGCTCCACCCACCAGCCAATCAGCTATTTGGGAAAGAATCACGTGCCCTTTCATTGAAGACCCGATTGAGATTGGAGCCCAAATCGCGAGAAGAGCATTACGGCGTGAACGCATCTTCCAGGAGATCACCACACCACACAAAGAAGAGGATGTTTTAGCCATTTGTCCCCGCTAAGCTCAAACACAGCTCAAAGTCAGGATAATTTCATTCAGGCAACAACTTGATGTATTGATATGATGCAATTGTGGCATCAACTTCCAGCTTTATTGTAGCCCATGTAACAGTGATTGGGTTTCGCGGCTTCGTTAAATGTAAACTAATTGAGCCATTGATGTGTAATTTACACATTTATGCAGTCTGCAATCCTTTGCCATGCCATTTGGCGTCTCTTCGGTGCAGCTGCGGTGTTTGACTTTTTGGTGAGATTTAATTTTTCTTCTTCATATTTGAGGAGAATCAGTCTTTGCTCATTTTTGCTGGCAGATCATTGCTCATGATTGTGATTGGTCTGCTGCCTTGGAACCCACCCTTTATATGTGCGTGTTCACCGATTCACAGCAAGACAAACCTGGGTTAAGTTACCGAGTTGATAACCAGCGTCGTGATACTTGATTCTTTCTTCATCAAAAGGAATGTTGCAACAGTAACATAAACATATGATTCATACATAGACAGATAAGAGGGAGAGAGCATGAGTGTTCCACAACAACATGGACTTTGGGCTATAGAAACATAGAAAGCTATTAATACTTCCACATAAGTCTTTGTTGTATATTCATGAGCTGTTATGATAATGTAGATTACTTAGTCTTTATACTATTTTCAGAAATCACAGGCCTGATTTAAAAAAAATAATCATTTATATATATATAGCTTTATTTATTGTAGCAGAGTTGAGCAAGTACAGTAATTAAGTTGGATTTGTTTTATTTCTTTTTTAGTATTATCATACAAAACACAAGAATCCTTCAAAAATAAACAAACAAACAAAATAAAAGTAGAATTTAGTGTTCACTGTTCTTTTCTGTCTGACAAGGCAGCAGCATTAACATTTTGACTATTACTCTGAGAGCATGTGCTAATATTTCGTCTGGCATTTGCACTAGCAGTGTTTTCATATGCAGAAGGACCTATCGATTTAAACAAGTTCCATCAACATTACACTCCAGATGGATTAGGTGCAACAGATACGATTCACTGAAGCTGCTGTCACTGTTCCAGTATTTGTGGAAGAATAAAAAAAAAAATGTTTCATAAGTCAGCAGGTTGTGTAGCAAGACTTCAGCCATCTGTCATAGTTGACTTTTTGAATTGAATTTTCTGAACTATTTTTTTTTTTCATCATGCACCTCAGCAGACAACACAGCATGATAATCCACCATCGACGCCTCTGTTGTAATGCAACAGTCCAATATAATATATCAGCAATATAACAGAAAAAATAATCACAATGCAATTCTCAATTATTATTAATTAATCCCCAATATCCTTCAGTATGGTACCACTGGTTTGAAGGTCGAGTTTTTTCTCGATATTGACATTTAGACTTTTTTCTCGACATTTTGAATTTTTCCTCGAAGTGTATGATAATCTCGTTTTCTCTTCCATACCAGCCCTCATATCACGCAATCAGTAATATTAGACTTTTTTGTTTTTGTGTAGAAAAATGTCCCATGCACAGCTGAGTTGTATCACTACAGTAACCAAAAACCTTGCATATAAGGCATTGATTTAATAATAAAAGTATCCAGCTTCACTGTAGTTTGGACATTCTTGTACTAACATGATTCTACTTTGTTCATCTTCCCTACAGGTGTTGTTTCATGACGTGGTTACTCTCACACAGAAGCTCTTCCCTATTGTGGAGGCCATGCAGAAGCATTTCAGTGCTGGCTCTGGAGCTTATTACAGTGACTCCATCTTCTTCCTGTCTGTAGCCATGCATCACATCATGCCTAAAAGTAAGACACTCAATTTTCTTTCACATTTGTTAGTGATAAAACTGCAGACTATAGAGGAGAGGAAACACATAAACACACTTTTAATAGGGTCAAATCTCCCTTTGGTTAATTTACCACTAAATGAAACCATTTCAAACTTCTATTTCATGATGCGATTCAACACAAACATTCAGATGTTCTTTTTCTGTGCTATGCACTTAATTAGCATGCATAGTATGAGTTCACTTTAATTGCTTTTTCTTGTAGAAATGCAACTACATTATTTATAACATTAGTGGAAATCTATGTCATTCAGTTTTATAGGTTTATATGCACAAAAACAAAGTACTTAAAACAAAGGGGGGGGGGTTAACAGAAGTCCTCTTAATTGTGTATGATCAGTGACATATTCCACGCAAATCAACCTATTTTCAATTTAATTCAGTAATTCAATTTTTACGGTCACTAGAGTTCAATGTGTACAAAAAGCATTAGGAAATCCTTACAGCTATCCAGTTCTTATGCAGTCTTTGCTTTAAATGTATGCAGATGGATGCTTTACTCTTTACTCTGGAAAAGGGATTATGGTCAGGTATCTAGCCCATAATGCCAACAACGTGGCATTTTGCAGAGACCCTGTGGAGCCAGGAAGGAAGGATGTGCTCTGTCACTGCTGCCTACATTAGTGCCCCCTGTGTTGGCGCTGACCAACAGCAGCAAGTGCCTCTGTTCTTCGCTGTTGGCTCACTTCAGTGGGTGTGCAGCACAGGGCATCACTCCAGAGATGAGTCAAACCATAAGGCTTTGAGCCACGCATATGAGACCTGAAGTCTGGCAGACAGCAGAGCACCAGTATGAGGTTTTTAAACTGTACCTCAGAGAGCCCAGTTGGCACAGCATAAACTGTCACTGTCTTTAAGGCTGTGATTAAAGTATTTTAAAAAGATCAAAATCTGTCCATATTCATATACAAGAAAGGTTTTGGTCTTTTTCCAAAAGACATTTGGTGTGTTGACAACACTTGTGCTCATATTCGGGGTTACTTTAATAGCATTTCTATATACCACACCAAATATTTACAGTATATGCAGTAAAGTCAGATATCACTTAAGTAAAAAAGGAAAAATGGATGATTTATAACATATTCTTCTTGGAGTAGATGTTTAAGTTTGTAGTTGTCACTCAACTGTCTGTCATTTGTTTAGTGGACATGATTTTAAAGGTATTTTTAAGCAGCATTTAGTGTTGTATAAGACAAATGAGGCATCCGGAGCTGCGTGTCTGTTGGCAGCTCACGTTGTGTCCTTAAAATACTTATTGATCCCACACATGTACCACCCGTCTGCACTGTGTGTCCAGATCGTCACACATTTCTATTTAAAGAAGGCTTTTATCTAGAAAGGGCATAATGTGGTGGTCTTAAGAGAGACAGGGCGGGGGAATCAGGGATGGAAGTGTGAGTTGCTCAGCCCTAAATCAGTGTTATTTTGACTTTGAGTTAACAGATTTTCTGAAAAAGCCCAGTCAGCCAAGCCGCACAGCAGACAGGGAACATTGTTTCTGATTAATGACACAGTGCGAACAAAAGTGATGTCCGAAAAAAATAAAAAATAGCAGGTGCAAGGGGTGGGATGGAAATTTTAACACAGGCTTGTGAAGTGGGAGTGATTTGGTTGTCAGAACAGAAATAATGGAAGAAACTGTCAGTACTTTGTTGTCAGTGTAAAGTCATGTACACAGTCTGATTAAGAAAGAATTTGATGAACATATTTTAGAAATTCCAGAGGCCTGTATTGTATTTTTATTAATGCAGTCTATAGAAATGCTGGAGTGCAATCTGTTTTGTTTTGTATCATTTTCATAAATTATAGCATAGCAAGGCATCCATCTGCCAGTTAAAAGAAAAGGAAGTGAAAGAGTCATCAGCAAATGGACATCTGATTTGATTATGGAGAAAATAAGGTGAGGTTGAAAATTGGGAAAATAAATAACATGACTAAGTAAGTCGGCTTTGAGGAAATGTTTTTTTTTTTAATCAAATATTAAGCTGCGTGTGATAAAAGCGTCACAAAAGTTCAAACAAGATTACATGAAACTGCCCTGTATATAAATAGCTTGAAATCAGGAGTCTGTTGTCACCCTTTTGTCCTGGAGGATGAGAATTAAAACTACGCAATGGAAAGCTGTTGTAGAGTAACTGATGTGAAGGGCCCTAAGAAACACTATTTCTGTTAGTGGAAGAAGTGTTATGTGTTTTTGTGTCCTCTCTAGAGGTCTCAACATGCTGGGACATGAATCATACCCTTTACTTTCCTCCTATGATTTCCTCCTATGCTTTTCCAAAGTGATAAAAGATGTAGTAGCTCATCTTTTATGTTAAAAATGCATTGCATTACATACTTTATGCAAACTAGTTTTGTCATTTTTAGCTAATATCCTAAAAAAATAAAATTAAATAAATACTGTACTCTTGCTGTTTGAAGTTATTAACCCAGCCTGTGTTTACTACTGTCACATTTGTATTTGGACACACACTCCAAAAATGGCATCAAGGCTACTGGTCTCTGGTTTGGTGTTTAAATCTGTGACAATATGTTTTAAAACGGTGAAATTTAACTTAAAATGTTTTTTAAAATTAGTAAAAAGTCTGAAACTGAGCTTTAAAGTTTGTATAATTTTTTTTCACATATTATACAAACTTAATTTCTTCACAGCTGCAGCATTCTGCTCTGTTCTTTTTTTCACTCCATTAGCATTTCAAATTTGTGTATGTTCTCCAGGTAGGCAGTCTGATTTCCAAGTTTGAGGCCTTGTAAAAGATGGTCTGAAATCTGCATGCATATGTTTGTCACACGTTTAACAAGTCATCATTTATTTGTTACTGTTTAGGTGAGCTTGCTCTGTGTCTATCTGGCTGTTGCATGTTGCAGACATGTCTACAAGCATGTTGCAGAGATTTTGTGTCCTTGCATCTATGGTTTGACTGGACCAAATGCAAAATAAAACAAGCCTGTTTCTAAAGAATTTAAAGAAAAGGTTCACAGGAATTTCTAAATGGCACATAACTCTTGGAAAAAACTGTTCTTTTGTTTTTGTTTGAATGATATACTTTGCGTGCATTGCTTGGTCCATTGCTTTTCCAGTGGTTAAGACTGTATATTTCTCAGCATTTTGTAGGAAGAGTCTGCACGCAGGCAAGAAAACAGGAACATACAGACACAGACATATAGACATACAAACATATAGAAAGTTAAGGTGCTGTGTTGACATTGTTGTGCAGTTGGTGCACATAATAACCAATTTGTAAAGATTAACAGGTGCTTTTCTTGGTATGCAATGTGAAAACACACTACACTACAAAAAATGTAGTAAACAATATTATATTGAAAAAAACTACAACTGCAACTACTCATAAGAATTGATTTTAAATGAATGATAAAGTGATCTTTCGATCCATTCTTAATTTCTACTATGTAGTAATGTGACTGAGAACGTTGCTGTTTGTAGGAAAACATTTTTTTTGAAGCAGGAAATACATAAACTGTGTGATGCTTTTGAACTGAATTTCATATATTCTTAGAAAGGAAGAAAGAAAGAAAGAAAGAAAGAAAGAAAGAAAGAAAGAAAGAAAGAAAGAAACTTAATTTTCTAGTAAATGTTATAAAAGCAGGAACTAATGTGCTACAAATAGGCTGTAAGTGCTCACATCAAGACCAGTATTAGGGCTTAATGAGGTTGACCCACTTTCTTCCTGAAAAATGTGATTTGATGAACAGTGTCCCTGTTGTTTGTGCGTGTTTGTGTGAGTGTATCATTTGAGGCTTAGTAAAACAGGGCTGTCTTATCTGACCAGAGCCTAAGGCAGGCTCTAACCCATTTTGATGGTATTATTCTTCCTATAAATTTGCAGTATCCATGCACCACATCAAGACTGATTTTAACTCTGACATTCTCTTGTATATCTATTTATCAATTACAGTTATTCTAAAGAAGTAAAAAAGTATATAGGATTTATGTTCCTAATAATGTGGCTTTTTTCCCCAAAACATCGTATGTGAGTTTATTGAAGGGCGGAAGTAGCTCAGGTCATCCACTAACAAAAAGTTGGTGGTTCAATCCGACTCTAGTCTCTAGTCTGTCCATTGTCCTAGTGTGTCCTTTGGGCGAGAAAATTAACCCACCTTGCTCACAGTATGTACCCCACTGGTGCATGATTGCAAGTGAGTGATGTTTGGAGGTGGTTGGAGAGGTGGTTGGTGCGGATTGGCAGCCATGTTTCCGTCAGTCTGCCCCAGGGCAGCTGTCACTTCTGAGGTAGTTTACCACCCCCAGGGTGTGACTGTGTGGGCAAATTAATGTGGGTCGTGAGAAGTGCTTTGGAGACCTGGTTCAGACCAAACCCGTCTGTTCCCGGCTTCGGGACTCTATGGGTAGACACACTCCGTTTGAATTTACATCTCCCTCGGCCGATAAGGAAACACCATGATGACACGATCCACACCACTGTTGCTATGCAACTGGACAAACCTCCACATCACCTTGGGCACTATTTTCCCAACTACTTTTGTATATTTTCATAATGCTAATTCTGTTAATTTTTTGATTACACTGTTTATTTTATTTTACTTTAATCTTATTTTATCTAATCTTTCTTATGGTTTTATGAGTGTTTACTTTTATGTGCAACGAAGCTATGGTGACGGTGGTTATTATTATTAAATAAAACAGACTATAATGTCTGACAAGTTATAAGTGGATTTATTTTTACATCTAAATGCTAGTTGGAGATGCAAAGTAAATGCAAGTGAGAATTTGTTTTCAAAAATCCAGCAAAAAACTTGAACAACAAATAAATAACAAATAAACTTTAGCTACACTGAACTGATTCTGTAGCTGTCCCCTGTAAACTGTTGATGAGATGAGTTTTTATTTTCTGGTACATGTATGTTTGAAATGACTGGCTAAAATTTGAAAGTTAGTATAAGCATTTGTGTCGCAGAAAGAGACTTCCTGCAATGTGATGATAAGATAAAAGCCTGCATGCCAGACCAACTTCCTTGGGAACTTCCATTGGCAACTGATCATGTTCTGGTAAAAATCTGCTGCACCAAACCTAAATCCTAAACTTGTCTTATGAATGTGTTTTGCTAAATTTAGATTTCAAAGTGGTAAAAGATTATTAAAATCTGATTACTGAAATTACAGACAACACCAGCAGCGCCACTTGTATCTTCACAGGACCTTGTGTTGAGTCATTGGTCTGACATCAAACCCACAACATCACAATGTGGTAACAACTGTAGGCCCTCTTCCTGTTATACTCTCACTAGTTAAGCCCTGTTAGTGCAAACAAACAGTGCAGACAACGCAGAGATTACTCTTTCTCGTCCCTCTCTGTTGCCACAGTAGATGAAGGCATTATGAGGGGCAGCTTCCTTGTTTGGAGAGTATAGAAAACAAGTTGCTACAGCACTGCTGAGTCGTCTTTTTTCAGGACTAATTTCAACAGAAACTTGCACTTGAATATGTTTTTGTGCATGCCTCTAGTTCAATCATGGATACCCTGTAGTTACATGAGAAACCTTGGTTGTTTAAATGTTCACTTGGTTTTTTATAAAAAAGCAGTGAAACAAGCTGATTTGATTGAAAAATTCTGACCTGGTTAACTCCTTCAATGGATTTCACTCATCCATTTTTACACCAGTAAAAAAGACACTGACACAATCAAAATGTGTCACCACCGATTGCTACTCAACCAGTTTTTGTTATAATTGGCATCTTATTAATTATGAAATTGGCAACTCTTACAATAACTGAAATGGAAAACAAAGATTCATTCTTACTTTTACACCTCACTGATATGTACACATAATTCATTTTCTTGAATATACAAATACAAAAGCCTAATATTTCTGCTTCATTTGTTTGATTGAGTGCCTTTTGTCTGCTGTAAGACCTTGTGTGAAAATCTATTGTTTTAAAAAAGTTTGCAGAAATGTCGAAAATTCTGAGGGATTTTAACTATTTGTAAGCACCGCTGAGTAATGTGAGCTAGTGAATGATTAAGGCAATTTTTGTTGCTTCTTTGTTTTCCTTCTAATCAAAACTTGAGAATACAGAATACACTTAAGTTCCTTCTGCAGCTAAAGTTGCCTTCATTGTTTTGATGCCACAGTCCTCGTCTGGTTCTTTAGATCACAGGCGCTTGCTTTTTTTTTTTTTTTTTTTTGCTCAAACAGAGCCAGAATTGTCTGTAGGTGAACAGTGACATTTTAAGACACAGTAAGACAAACTAACCTGCTGGAATAGCCTAAAGACTCTCACAAACAGCCATAAATTCAAAAGAAGAAGGTAGGTGGCATTAGGTCCAGGCTGACCTAATGCCACCTACCTTCTTCTTTTGAATTTATTAATTTTTGGCACACCAGCTTGCTGTGTTATGCCAGTGTTATGTTCCAATTAGAGCTTAATTTCATTCTGATCCAGTATCAATTCATTTAGTGATATTTAAGTTTGAAAACAATTTTACTTATATATGGAAGAGATTTTCACAAAGTAATGCTGTTATTACTTCTGGACATTTAATATATGGCTTTGCTTTCCTCTATCGTCATACATATATGGGTCCCTCCATATGAACTCTAGAGGTTTCAGGATGGATTTTATGTAGCGTCCATTCGTCAGTGTCTTCCACATATCTGGGTCGCGGGGGCAGCAGCTTCAGCAGTGAGGTTTAGATGGCCCTCTCCCCAGCCAATTCCATTCCATTCTTTTTAAGGGGCATAAAGATCTGAGTGTCATCCGCATAACAGTGAAATGAAATACCATGCTTCCTAACCAAGCGGGAGCAGGTACAAAGAGAAGAGGGTCTATGACTGAGCCCTGCAGGACACCACATGACAGAGGAGGAGAGGAGGATACAGTGTCACCAAGGCTCACACAGAAAGTTTGCTCTGCCAATTATGACCTGAACCACTCCAGTGCTATACCCTCCACAACTTGGCTGCGCCTAGAAATTCTGTGCATAAAAGTTATGAACAGAATTGATTACACAAGGCAGCCCTCGTGGAATCCAACCCTCACCAGGAACGAGTCTGACTTACAGCCAGCTACATGGACCGAACTTGCGCGTCTTGGTACAGGGACTGAATGGCCCTTAGCAAGGAACTATCGACTCCCCACATGGATGCCCAAAGGTACATGATTGTAAGCCTTCTCCAAATCCACAATGTATATGTGGACTGGTTGGGCAAACTCCCCTCCAGCACCCTAGCGAGGGTAAAGAGCTTGTCCATGGTTCCACATCCGGGCCGAAAACCACATTGTTCTTCCTTGATCTGATCTGATCTGATCTTATCAATCAAACCCTCCTTTCCAGCACACTGGCCTAGACTTTCACAAGCTGAGGAATGTGATTGCCCTATAGTCGAAACACATCCTCTGGTCCCCTTCCTTAAAGATGGGGACCACGACCCCGCTCTGCCACTCTAGAGGAGCTGCCCCTGATATTACAGAGGCATGTCAGCCAGGACATCCCTACAACATCCAGAGCCTTAAGATACCCAGGGTGTATCCTCTCCCAGAGCTCCGCTGCCAAGGAGCCTCTGCGACTTCTGCCCCAGTGACTGGATGGCCCTTCCCCAGGCCCTCAGGCTCTGTTTCCCCTATGGAGTGCATGTCGGTGGGATCGAGGAGCTCCTCAAATTATTCCTTCCACTGCTAGACAACAGCTCCCTGTCTCTACCAACAACATTGTGGGCAAGTTGCCGCCTGCTGTCCCTGAGGTGCTGACAGTTTGCCAGAACCTTTTCGGAGCCGATAGTCTTCTTCCATAGCCTCACTGAACTCGTCCCACGCCTGAGTTTTTACCTATATAGGAAGCTGAAACAATGAACAGATGAGTGCCTGAATATGCTGGTTACAGTTGTTACAATTTCATCTATGAACAACTATGTTTGTGCCCTCAGAGCTGACATATGTGCTGTTTGTCCTTTTTATTTCCAGCCACATTTTATTAACATTCTATTAAGGCAGTCTCCCTTCTTTCAGGTCAACGGCACCATTAAGGAGTCAAATACACCACTGCAGAGAAACTATTTATGGTTTGTCAGAGCCTACTCTGATTTCTTCTTAATACAATATTCCTGAATGACTTGTAGTTGTGATTATACAGACTGGATTATGTGCTGGCGATCTCAGACATTGATCCTACAGACACAGTTGACTTTTTTTTTGTCATTTTAAAGTTCTATTAAAATAATTATTATTCACGATGCATTGGCTTTGTTTATTGTTCTTTGTTAATCAGCAACCTTTGTTTTTATACACTGATCAGGCATAACATTATGACCATCTTCCTAATATTGTTCATATTCATTCATAATATACAGCCCCCCCCCCCCCGGCCATATCAGTAATAACACCTACAACCTGTAGGTTTTCATATTCAGACCAGTCCAGACGAGATGCAGACGTCCCAGTCCACTGAGCACAAGACATATTGATCTGGTCAACCTACTTCCACGTCCCCGGTCCTCACAGCGCCCCACAAAGCAGCATCACCTCAAAGTGGACTTATTTAACGCCTGCTCCCTCAACAACAAAAGCCTCATCCTCAACGAATTCATAACGGAAAATAACCTGGATAATAACATCCCTCCTTCCATTCTGATCTTGACGACCTTCTAACCCAGTTATCTGCCATCTCACCATCTGTTCTGCTCCTGGGCGATTTTAATCTACATATTGACAGCACTGACAATAAACCATCCACAGAATTTCTGGAACTGTTAAAATGTTTCAACTTCACCCAACACATCAATTTCCCAACACACAGCCGTGGTCACATTCTGGTGGAGCAGACCAAGTCCCAAGTTCAATACAATTTTATTTCTATAGCACCAATAACAATACCACATAAATAGTGGTAGTAATAATAATAATAATAATATGTTTTATTTATAATGCACTTTTCATCCAAACAATCCAAAGGAGTGCTACAGTTTAAAAGCAACAAGTTAGAGTATAAAAACCATAGTATAAAGTCAAAGGTCTTAATTGTTGTGGCTGATCTGTTTATTTTATTGTTTTATTTTATTTTATTTTTTTAAAATTTTTTATGCTCCTCTTTCAGGTTTGACTAAGATAGTGCAGCTTGACTTGGATCTTAAATACAGGACCAACATCAGGGACCTTTTCCAAGAATTTGAACGGTTTCCTCGTGGAGCAGTAATAGGCATCGCAAGAGAGATGCAACCAGTCTACAGGTAGGAAGTATAACACATGCTAGTGATGCAAACATGCAAGACCAGTACAGTCTTTGAGTGTCCACTCACATGAAAACAGACTTGTGAGATGTTAACATGTCCATTGATAACTCTGAGGTGTTTCTTTTTTATGGCTGAGATTGGATCAGGGAGAACTGATCTGTGTTTGGGGGAAATTAAATTGACAGTTGTCATCTGAGTCCAATATTTGCTTGTTGTACATAAAGAATCAGAGTTTGAATCAATAGGCAGTTAATCAGACTTGATTGTTCATGTGACAAGGGCTTCAATACTGATCAACAACTGATCAACTGAAAACCAATGGCGCCCAGTTTGCACTATAGTTGTCATATTTTCTTCTTAAAACCCAACTTTCCTTACCTGATAATCAAAGACGGCATCTAGGTTGAAACACAAACTGATTTCAGCAATTTCTACTTCTTATCACTGATACCTCTGTCAGAACAGCACGGCTACACCAGACACCACCAGACAAATCTCACTCCCTCATTTTGACCACAGATGGATTTATATATATATATATTGGCCTCACTTGCATAGTCACAGTGAGTATCTCTCACATTTTTAAAGTGAGAAAGAACATCGTAAATCTCTTATACAGATGGGGATCCTCGGCTGTGTTACAAGTCTGTCTTTCTCTGCGTCAAGCCAAAGTTCAAACGGTGTAAGACGGTATTAAACAGAACGAGTAAGTGGATTTTGTAATGGTTCTCATGCCAGGATTTTCATGTTAACTAAACGGACTGATTTATAAAATATCAGCTCAAAGTGAAATACTGAAGAATCTATATATAGCTTCATGGGGTTTGAGTTGAGTTCCTTTGACATAGCATGTACACAGAAATAGAGTAGCCAGAGATCACTTGTTACGTCTGTTTGGGTTAAGTTCTTGGTGTGCTGAAAATGAGACAAACTTACTGTTTGACGGGCCAATAGGTTTGTAGGTAAAGATTAAAACATCTAAAATAACAGCAACTTTCGAAGAAGAGCAGCAACATATTACCTGAAAGTTGTTGGTGTCAATTCACATTCTAAGGAACAAAGAAGGCTCACACTGCTCTTAGTTTTAACTTGTGGATGCCTATACTTATCTATAAAAGCTTGCTGACCTCAGGTTTTAGCTCGATCATGTTACAAAGAAAACAGATACAGCAAAATGATCTAGCATATTTATGCCATTTGAAATGTTCAGTATGTGTTTTGTTGTGTAATTAGCAAAACATACTGGCCAATCACTACGCTTGTTTGTTCTTTTGCTCCCAAAAAATTGCTTGGATGGCGGGATGAACAGTTATCCACCAAAGCTGTTTTATTATTATTATTTTTTAGCATACTTATGACCACTGTTGATGGCATTAGACAATTCACTACATTTCTTAGCTATCTCTCAGCTTTTAACTTATCAGCCTATACTAAATTAACAGCCATGCTAACGCTTGTTTTTATGTCACTTAATTTCTCTACTGTTTAATGAAGTGTGTTGCCAATCTTCTTCATCTAGTGTTGGACTAAGATCCGGATGTTAGAAAGACTCAGTATTACCTCTTGAGGTACAACTCGGTATTGCCAGGTTGACCGGGCTTGCTGATAGGCATGCTGACTTCAGCAGTTATATCTGCAACACAGCAATTTTTAAATGTTTTTTAAAGAACTGTTACATATTGCCCTCCCGACACAGAATCCTTTTGAGTATCAACAGGTGTTTCTTATTTGCATTTTGCCCAATCCTGCCTTTTGTACTTAAGTTGAAACATGGAACTGAATACAACTTCACAGTGACATGTTGTCGCCTCATTAACTGTAACATGCCAAACTACAAACCAAACAACTGCTGGATTATCCAGCAATGCTAGTGTGACGTGATGTTTTCATGAATATGTTATTTCAAGTGCTTGAAATAAATAAGTGAGGAATGGGCAGCATCTGTGCGGAGAGTCGCCTCTTGACAGGAATGTTTTGTCCTGTGATTCAGATGTGTCTCCAGTCTCTTTGTCAGGCGCGTCTGCAGTAAATAAACAATTTGTTCATCCCTCAAACTGACAAACTGTGATAAGACGCTGATAAGATCTAGACAACCTTCTCTAAATGGATGTTTTATTCTCCCAGTGTATCAGGATCCGTGTATGTTTTGGTCATTGGCTTTTCTGTTCAGAAGAGGATATTCAATGAGCAGTTATTTGATTTTCAGTTTAAAATTAAAAAATTAAAATGCAAAGCATTTTTCATTACCAGGGTCAAGAGGGATGACCAAACCCTTAAAAGTCAGTCGCATTTTTTTGTTTGTTTTGTTTTTAGATAAAAACTAAAAATAACTACATATAATCAGTGCTGGGCATGTTACTTTTAAAAAAGAATTAGTTATAGTTACTAGTTACTAGTTACTTCTCCCAA